>NC_060186.1:55192159-55792159 GCF_021184085.1 Oncorhynchus gorbuscha
TCCATCATGATCTGGGGTGGTGTGTCACAGCATCATCGGACTAAGCTTGTTGTCATTGCAGACAATCTCAACGCTGTGCCTTACAGGGAAGACATCCTCCTTCCTCATGTGGTACCCTTCCTGCAGGCTCATCCTGACATGACCCTCCAGCGTGATAATGCCACCAGCCATACTGCTCGTTCTGTGCAGGATTCCCTGCAAGACAGGAATGTCAGTGTTCTTCCATGGCCAGCGAAGAGCCTGGATCTCAATGCCATTGAGCACGTCTGGGACCTGTTGGATCAGAGGGTGAGGGCTAGGGCCATTCCCCCACAAAATGTCGGGAACTTGCAGGTGCCTTGGTGGAAGAGGTGGGTAACATCTCACAGCAAGAACTTGCAAATCTGTTACTTTTGATTTTGACCCCCCCCTTTGTTCAGCGACACATTACTCCATTGCTGTTAGTCACGTGTCTGTGAAACCTGTTCAGTTTATGTCGCAGTTGTTGAATCTTTTGATGTTCATATACATATTTACACATTAAGTTTGCAGAAAATAAACGCAGTTGACAGTGAGAGGACGTTTCTTTTTTTTGCTGAGTTTATTTCTTTCTTCGTTTTTTGAATATATTTGACGTTCACATTTTTTTTTTATTTGCCCTGTTGTTTTTTCAGTTACATCAGTGTATTCATTCAATTTTATAACTTGTTACTTCACTGTTATTCCTCTCTTTCAGAGTTCACAATCATAGACTGTGGCTTCATTTGCAGAAGTGCGACACCCTTTCCTTGTTGCTTTTGCATGGCAACAATAAACAACAGAGCACGGTTTCTGAACACCTGATATACCATCAGCATCCAGTGGTCCCTCAAAAGCACCCAGAGGCCCTTAAACAGTGGCCAGTGGCCCCTCAAGAGCACCCAGAGGCTCTTAAACAGTCCACAGAGAGACTGTGTTATGTGTTATGGTATGTTGTTTAGTAAAGTCTCTAATCTCTACTGGAGCTGGTTTAACTGCATGTACAAAGCACATTCAGCTTGTCAGTATGTCTATGTGGTATAGTCTGTCTCCATTATCATGAGGAAAGTAAATTGCATTATGAATCAGGGTAGGTAGTAACTGTATATATATGCTCAATGAAATAATATAATTACAAAGTTATAACACAATTTTAACAGTACATGACATACATAACAAGCCTGTTGTTCGCTGCAACAATGTCAGTAGTGGCACGCCCTGGCCATAGAGAGGTTGTATTCTCTATTTTGGTTAGGCCAGGGTGTGACTCGGGTGGGCATTCTAGTTTCTTTATTTCTATGTTTTCTACTTGTTTTTTTTTTGCAGAGTGTGGTTCCCAACCAGAGG
Source organism: Oncorhynchus gorbuscha (assembly GCF_021184085.1). Lineage (NCBI taxonomy): Eukaryota > Metazoa > Chordata > Actinopteri > Salmoniformes > Salmonidae > Oncorhynchus > Oncorhynchus gorbuscha. The sequence continues at coordinate 55,193,504 of NC_060186.1, forward strand.
CAGCTGTTTATCGTTGTCTCTGATTGGGGATCACATATAAGTTGTCATTCTCCCTTTGGTGTTTGTGGGATCCTGTTTTTTGTTAGCTCTGTGAAGCCTGCAGAACGTGACCTTCATTATTATTTTGTTGTTTTGTTTGGTGTTCTGAGTAAACAAAGAGTCATGAACACGTACCGCGCTGCACCTTGGTCTCCTTCCGATGACAAACGTTACAAGTAGCTTGTCTCAAATATAGCATGAGGCAAAAGTGGTAATGTGCTGGTACCACTTTATATAATATTTCTTATGATCCTCAAAAATGAAATACGTTCGTATTTAACGCGTGCCGTCCACGCACGTGTGTGTTTGTATTCAGTGCGTGACTGTCAAACCTCCGCCCACATTGAGCCCGGCCCTGAACTGGGGTACATGTATCTTTCTGTGTGTGTACAGTACTCAATGCCACTACTACTATTATGAGCAGTATTCTTTTCATTGGGGGACTGGAGCTGCGAAGATCTCTTCTGTTGATATTTGATTGATTTCGTCCTTTGCTGCCATCGCCCCTTCATCCCCTCCACCTCTCGTTCTGTGACAGCATTATGAATGCGAAAGCCCCCCTCCTCCAGAGAGATATCAGAGAGCCTCACAGCGCCAACCAAAATAATCAAGTCATTTTCATAATGAACCGTTGAAAGAAAAAGCACCATATACCTTCTTGGGTCAGAGGAGATAAAAATGGCCAGTCTCCTTTACAACATTTGTATAATATTTTAGTGTGAGCCAGCTGGTTTGTCTTGGCTCAATGGAGTGCTGGTTATTTGCCATCAAATCACTCAATACCTCTCCATAGCTCTTACACCTAAAGGACAATATTTGACCTTCATCTACACTGATTGTTTCAGCTTCATCATCTACCTTAGCCAGCCAGATGAGTCACCTAGAACTGGGATTTACCCCAAATGGCACCCTATCCCCTGTATTCGGCTCTGGTCCAAAGTAGTGCGCTATGAAGGCAATCAAATGCCATTTGGGATGGAGACCTGGGCTTGGGGTAGCAAGCTCACGGGAAGGGAGGGGCCAGGAGATGACGGATGGCCCATTACACCAGTCACGCGACTGCAATACTCATCGGGAGGAGAAAGCAAGGGAGAAACCCCTAGCCAATTAATTGTGACCACTCAACTTTCTACATGTGGCTGAGTACTGAGAGGGAAGGAGGTTGTAATCCAGAAAAGATATGTCGGCTTGGTGGTGGTAGAATCCACTGTGACAAGTGAAATTATTAATACATTTTTTTTTACCCCCACAACCCCCCACCCTGCTCCTTGTTATTCATGGGAAGTGGTTAAGAGATATTGCATTACAATCACAGCAGCATAGTACTACCTATTGCAGAATAGTACTACAGTATAGCAGAGCCAGTGTGGACCGGGGCTTGGCCTGTCTCCCCTTCTTACAGGAGGGTTCACGATCGTGTGCTCGATGAAGACGTACTCAAGGAAAATACGGTCAGATTTCCAGACAAGGTGGTGCTTCCTGTTCCTCTGACCGTGTGCAAAGTCCATCCATGACTCAAGGTTGCTCTGACTGGGAATCAGAGGTGGGAGTCAGCACAAGACAAGGTACATACCTATTGTATGTATAAAAGCCTGTTGATAACGCTGGCTAGAAACAACGGCAACAGACACTGTCCTTCTCTGGCCGATGTTCCATTGAACGGCCGTTGTGTTGTTTGTGATTAATTGATCAACAGATAGGATCAATAATGAGAGACCTGTACCTCCCTCTCTTTCTTCTTCTTCTTCTCTCTCCCCCCTCTCTCTCTCCCTACTGTTGTGAGCTAGTATGATGTTTACCAGAAGCTATAAGTGCAGTGTAACACTTGGCCACCCAAGTGGTGTTATGAATTACCCTATGTGTATAAAAGCGTGTCACGTTGGAGCAAAACACCCATCATTTCAAATCGCCATACACCCGTCGTAGGCCTCGTTCGTAAGTTGCCGCAAATCAAACTACAGTACATTAGGCCATTATACATGTGATTGCTGAATATATATGGCTCTGCAATGTTGACTCGCTTTCAAATGAGAGTTGTTGATCATCGACAGTCAAGATTCAAATAGATGTAAAAAAGATTGCCTATAGCGTGCACTTTGAGTACACTTTTCCAATATCTCCAGCTCGTGGATATGATCCCACCTCACATGGGACGTCTTTAAAATTGCATTACGCAAGTAGATATTAAATAATGCATAAGGTTTCGTATTTATATGATATGGGTGTATTGACAGCAGCAGTCTATGTGGGTCCCTTCAAGAGGAAGCTCTGTTTAAAAGCCAGTCTTAATCAAAGAGGCTCATTCATCTTAGCTGGGATGTTATGGCTGGCTCAGTGTTGATCTATACACATTAGTGTCAGCTCATGTGGGTGGTGTGCTCCTAACCAGAAGACATGTCAATACTTCTGTATTCATACGTAGAAGGAATCATAGCAATATAGCAATCTGTTTGATATTGTATTATTGCATTAATAATGTCAATAGATGTACAATTCTATACTATGAAATGAAAATGAAGTATAATTTTGCTACAGTACAGAGGATATTAATATATACATAACAATTAAAAGCATTCCACCACCCACATAAACAATAACAATCACAAATGCAAATTCTCAGCTGATCAACTATAGGTAGCATAGTGAGTCACCAGTCAATATCTATAAATGTCTATATCATATACCCAGCTTATGGATGTTGCATAAGATAGTCTTTAATAACCCTACACTGACGTTCAGTACTATTGAAAATCCAATATACTGTTATCGTCCAGGTTTTTACCCTACTACCGTAGCTCAGGCCTACTGCCAATTTGTTGCCATGGACATGGGCAGATTGGAGTGGTATAAAACGGATTGATGGTCTGACAGTAGTGATTGTGGATTCTGTCTGTGGCTGTGTGATTTAAGAACGTAAAAGTCCTCCTGGGCCGTGTTTCTGAGGCAGAGCACCTCCAGAGTGCAGCACCTGTCACCAGTGCTACATTCGGTGTTCCACCCAACATCCCTGCATCCCTGCACAGAGGTAGGTCATCATTGTAAATAAGAGTGTGTTCTTAACTGACTTGCCTAGTTAAAATAAAGGTGAACTAAAAATAAACCGAGAAGGGATCCCTAACTCATGGAGCACCCTGCCCTGAACCACGTCCTCCTCCTGCCCAATCCTCCACTCTGTTCCTCTGTCTCTCTCAACCCTATCACAACCTCTAAATGTCTTTCTCACCGTGGTCTCTCCATCTCTCTCTACCAAGACTCAGCCCATCTCTTTCTCTAGGCAACGTGCATGTACTATTATTCTTTGGGGAATTGATGATGTCTTGTGCTTCCCGAGATACACAGAAGAATATTTTGCACTACTATTTTGCAGCATGTATTGTACATCCAACATATGCATATGCACGTATGTTTCCATGACTAAGGATAAATGAATGGATGTACAGTGTATTTCCATGGACAGTCGTGAATAAAACAACAACAAAGCAACAAAGTTTAACTGGAGTAACACAACACACATATCTCAGGCAATATCTGCAGTGGTGAGTTTGAAACCAGGAATCCTCCATAGGGTAGCATAAATGTTGCCTTACTGGGGGGGGGGGGGGGGGGTTACTGAGGAAAACTTTGAGCTGATTGAGACTTAATGACTTCCAATTTAGATTAAATTAGCTAACTAAGAAATGTAGAATACAGTACTCATTTGGTTCGTCTGTGGGGAATAGGCAAGGACAAGCTGAATTAATCAGTGACATTCTCCATTGTAAGCTCATTAGGGACAAGGAGTGTAGATTTCTGCTAAGTCACCTTCACATGGAGAGAGGGAAGAATTGCTCCTAAGATGCTCTGTTTATTTACTACTACAAAAAAATACTAGCTGCCGGCTAAATATAGATAAAAATATATATCTTTTTTTTATAAATAATGATTAGAACAGAGATGGTGAAATTAGAACATGAATCAAATGACAAAGCTACGTCCTTTAATATGTATTATACTTAGGTAGACAGTAGGCCTTTAGTAGTCAGGTAGAGACAGAAATAGATCATTTGAGCATAATAAAAGGCTCAGTTGCTCAAGTCCTCCTGGAATTCACTGACAGTTTACTGATCCCCTTGAATCTATTTCAAAATATGAATAACAGATCTGTAATTCCTTGTATTATATTCTTCTGGCTAAGCTCCTTGCAATACAATATTTGAAATCATATGGCCTAAAGAAATGTTTGTTTTGTAACATTAGAATATTATAGCATAATTCAAGGGAACATTTTGACAGATGTGTATTGCATTTACGTGCTGAAAATAAAGCATTACTATAAGTATAAAGGATTTGATGATGCATTTGAAACATAGCTTGACCTTTATCACTGTTCAAACAGGATGTGCTGCAGTCACAGCTTAAGGTATTAGAGGTTTTAAATGTCAAAGCATTACCTCTGTTTGTCATGCTGCAGACCACATGGAGATTTGTGTTTGAACAAGTGCACACGCATATATCAACACAAACCGTTGTGACGTACTGTACAGTATGCTTGGCAAGGCCAACCACCCTCTTGACAGTGACTGTCATCTTTCATAGAACTCCACAACAAAGGAGAGCCATCCGTAATTCAGTGGGTAAATGTGTAGACACTCTCTCTCTCTTTCTTTCTCTTTCTGTGTGTCTGGGGGTGTTGATGAATAGTGGTGATTAGTTGTGAGAGGCAATGTGGGAGCAGGTTGCAGGATTACAAGCCATCACAAGGATGGAAGACGATCACTGAGGCAGAAAATAACTTTCATAAAGAGTCTACATTTAAATAATACACACCACATACAAACAAGACCTGATAGGCCCAGGGTGCTGTAATGGGCTACGTAAAAACAATTTCAACATGGACAGCTGAGGAACAAATTAAACCCCAATGCTGGTTCCCAACAAGAAATATAAAACCGAAAAAAATCATTGCCATGTTTCAAATCAAAACCAGCAGTCACTGGTGAGATCAGCGTGTCAGTGTTATACCGTTCAAAACTCCACAGCTGAAACGAAATAACATAGAACGTTTATGGAAGAAAAACTGAGCATTGTTAAATAAGTAAAACAATATGTACTATAATAACTGCATGTTTACAACTACATTGGTTGGCTTGACTGTCATCTGTATGCGGTGTACTTGAGAAAAGCATAACTTATGCAAGGCTTGCGGTCATTCAAATCCAGTTGTATTTGTCACGTGCTTTGTAAACAGCAGATGTCGACGAACAGTGAGGGACCCTCCCCAACAATGCAGAGAGAAAGAAAATAGAGAAATAATAGAAAAGTAAATAAAGTAATAATAAAAGTAATAATAAATACACGAGTAACGATGACTTGGCAATACACAAAGATGTTGTGACTTGACTTTCATTACAGTTTTTCTCCATTGCTAAAACACTAAAACCCATTGGCTGTACAAAGTTCTCAGTTGCCTGGACTCATTTAGCTAATTATGCAGTCTGTTGTCAATACCTTAAACCATTTCACATGGTAAAACACAATTTGCAGATCTCACTTAGACTTTTAAGCAAAGCTCTAAACACATTCTCATTCTCAAAACACACTCTGCACTCTAATGCACATGTCATCCATACTGGTAAACACAAGTGGCAACAATCAAATACAAATAGAGAACATATGTCATTGATTGAACACAACCACTCAAAACTGATTTAACCTGTTTCAAATGCTGCGACACAACCAATATAAGCCAGTTCAAAGAGCAAACAGGTTGTTGAAGGTGGGAAGGAGAAGGTCTGAGAATGGATACTGTAGTACAGTGCATTGTAGGCTGTATACTGTACAATGGACAAATTGTATGGCCCTGAACATTGTGCTTTCCATTTATTAACAGTACTGACGGCTCAATAGATGTTGACTGGTTGCAGGTTCATATCAACAAAGAACAAGAATTACAGTATCACAGAGACAATGGACAAGTTTGTGAGATGCAGGGTACAGTACTGTAAAAATAGGGGTACAAGGAGGAGGAAGAACAAAAAATAAAATTGCAAAGAGCAAAGCAGAGTAGTAATTTCTGATCAATTGTGAGCTACTATGATAGAACATGTTTTCGTTCATCAAAAGACAATGACAGAAAAATATGATTTAAAAAAAAATAAAAATGTATGAATTGTATGTTTCGAACAATGTGTTTTCTATTTTTCGGTGTATTGTTTACTGACTGCTTGAGAGTGTATATCATTTTGATCACTTTGTTTATGATTTGAGAGCAGTGTTTGATTTTGAACATTCGGCTCAAACTGTTTTGAGGCGAATGTTTCATTTTGCAAGAGGAGTCAGAGGTTACGTAAATAGTGCTTGAAGATGAGGTTTTGTGTTGAATGTTTTCAGGAAATGGAGCAAGGTTTCAGAAATTGTGTTTTAGCAATTAAGAAAAACTGTAATCTCATGACTGTTATTTATTTAATCCAATAACTATGTTTTTTTAAATGTTTTTTATTTATTTAACCTTTATTTAACTAGGCAAGTCAGTTATGAACATATTCTTATTTTAAGTGTTACCCGATTAAATGAATCATGTAACAATTAACCCATTAGGAATTTGGGGCACCACAGAAGAGCTTGTTTAAAGAGTTAACGTCTCCTGAATTAAATTCTATAAGGTGTGTATATCTATTACATCGATAAATAGTCATCTTATTAATCATTACCTCTTATCATATCATCATTCTGAATAGTCGTAACCTTCTTGGATCTGTAAAAAACCCAGCCTCACCTATGATTCAGTACTACACAAATTGGTTTCATTATTTATTTACTAGCTAACCAAATAATAACAGGATAACATGCACACTTTATACATGACACAAAGGTCCCTAGCGGACGTTTACAAGATGGCAACTTTTTACGCAACAACGAGAGAGAGAGAGAGAGAGAGAGAGAGAGAGAGAGAGAGAGAGAGAGAGAGAGAGAGAGAGAGAGAGAGAGACTCTTACCGTTTATATATTTCAGAACTATCCTCATAGTAGTCACATAGTTTGCACACAAACGCCACCCATTTGGAAAAAGAAATCATTAATGTATTTACGTGTGAATGCCTTTGTTTTCTGTTCATCTCTGTCGGGAACCAGCCCTCCTTAAGAAGGTTGTTGGCCTTTCAGCGGCAAGATTGTATGGCTCTGATTGTCCGAAAGGGGTCACCCCTTTCCCGTCTTCTACTGTTGTTCCCTCTGGAAGATAGCTAGCCAGCCGTGTCGATGGTTCCCATTATGTGATGAGCGTAGTAGGATAGTCTCACTTAGATGAGCTTTTCTAGATATTTGACTCAAGACAGGTAATTAGCTGTCTCAGTGATTGTCTGAGAGGGGAGTTTGTTTTTCCCCTTGTGTTGGTATTCAGGATTCGGACCACAATGGACATGAGCTGCAGCTCGCCGTCTTTCTGGTCTAAAGGAAGGACAGTTTATTTCTTCACCTCATGTTGAGGTTCAAAGTTCAAACCACTTCAAACGTGTAGCTCCTGCCTCACGTTTCCTGGTCACTGAGATTCAGTGTTTAAACCACTTTAGACGTGGGCTGCAATTCCTCGTCTTTCATGGTCTGAAATGTTAACTCTCAGCCAGTCCTTTTAAGCACTCTGGTCAAAAAGGATGGTTCCATCAGGCTGAAACGCTCTTCTGACCTCACTCGGGGCATGGCTACTTACTATGCACAAAGTTTTGTAAAACTATTTTCTCTTATGGTTCCTAAAATCATGTCCCTATCTTAACAATAATACTTACATCATTTTTCATATTACATGCACAATGTATTGGATGGAAACTTTCCAAGTTACTGTATTTCGTCCATACCATTTTTAATGGCATCACAAAATAAAAACCAATATGGCATTCTTCTTCTACCTTAATTTACAACAGAGTGTGGAGGTGTTAAAACCCCAACACCAGTTCCCTCCTCCCCTCTCCTGTTGGTGAGAGAAGGTCTGGTTACTGTCAGCCATTGCCAAGCTGATCTGACCCATTCTGATCCTCACAGGCCAGTCATGACACAGAATACCTGTGCTGAGTCGATGTGTAGGGGTACAAGGTAATTGAGGTAGATACACAATAAATACAAAAGTATGTGGACACCCCTTCAAATTAGTGGATTAAGCTATTTCATCTGCAACCGTTACCTACTGGTGTATAAAATAGAGCAAACAGCCATGCAATCTCCACAGACAATCATTGGCAGTAGAATGGCCTTACTGAAGAGCTCAGTGACTTTCAATGTGACACTGTCATAGAATGTCACCTTCACAACAAATCAGTTCGTTAAATTTCTGCCCTGCTAGAGCTGGCAACTGTAAGTGCTGTTATTGTGAAGTGGAAACGTCTAGGAGCAACAATGGCTCAGCCATGAAGTGGTCGACCACACAAGCTCACAGAATGGGACCACAGAGTGCTGAAGCACGTAGCACTTAAAAATTGCCTGTCCTTGGTTGTAACGACTTCCAAACTGCCTCTGTATGCAATGTCAGCACAATAACTGTTTGTCGGGAGCTTTATGAAATGGGTTTCCATGACCGAGCAGCCACACACAAGCCTAAGATCACCATGCACAATCCCAAGCTTCGGCTGGACTGGTGTAAAGCTCGCCACCATTGGACTCTTGAGCAGCGGAAACTCGTTCTCTGGAGTGATGAATTACACTTCACCACCTGGAAGTCCAACGGACTCATCTAGGTTTGGCAGATGCCAGGAGAACGCTACCTGTCCCAATGCATAGTGCCAAATGTAGAGTTTGGTGGAGGAGGAATAATGATCTGGGGCTGTTTTTCATGGTTCGGGTTAGGCCCCATAGTTCCAGTGACAGGAAATTTTAATGCTACAGCATACAATGACCTTCTAGACGATTCTGTGCTTCCAACTTTGTGGCAACAGTTTGGGGAAGGCCCTTTCTTGTTTTAGCATGACAATGACCCCATGCACAAAGCGAGGTCCATACAGAAAGGGATTGTCGAGATCGTTGTGGTTTAACTTGACTGGCCTGCACAGAGCCCTGACCTCAACCCCATCGAACACCTTTGGGATGAATTGGAACGCCGACTGCGAGCCAGGCCTAATCGCCCAACATCAGTGCCTGACCTCACTAATGCTCTTGTGGCTGATTGGATGCAAGTCCCTTCAGCAATATTCAAACATCTAGTGGACAGCCTTCCCAGAAGAATGGAGGCTGTTATAGCAGTTAAGGGGGGACCAACTCCATATTAATGCCCATGATTTTGGATTGAGATGTTCGAAGAGCAGGTGTCCGCATACTTTTTGTCATGGAGTGTATGTACACATAACTAGGAATAAAGGGAAAGATAATAAACAGTAACAGCAGCGTATCTGATGAGTCAAAAACGTTAGCGTAAAAAAGGGTAAATGCAGATAGACTGGGTAGCTATTTGGTTAACTATTTAGCAGTCTTATGGCTTGGGGGTAGAATCTGTTCAGGGTTCTTTTGGTTCCAGACATGGTGCATCAGTACCGCTTGCCGTGAAGAGAGCAAAGTCCATGACTTGGGTGGCTGGAGTCTTTGACAATTTTCAGGGCCTTCCTCTGACACCGCCTGGTATTGAGGTCCTGGATGGTAGGGAGCTCAGCCCCACTAATGCACTGGACTCTGGACTCTACGCACTACCCCCTGTAGCCTTGGATGTCAAGCAGTGTCCATACCAAATGGTGACGTAGCCAGTCAATATGCTCTCAATGGTGCAGATGTCGAACTTTTGAAGATCTGAGGTTCTGAGCGCCCATGAGAAATCTTTTCAACCTCCTGAGAGGGAAGAGGCATTGTCATGACTGTATTGGTGTGTGTGGACCATGATAGATCCTTAGTGGACACAGAGGAACTTGAAGCTCTCAAACCAATCAAATGCAGATCTGCATGCAGCAAAACCTACTGTACTACGATATGGTTTCTTTCTTTCTAGAGTAATTGGAGAACTTCCTTTACTAGCTTTGTTGGTGACTTAATTTCCTCCATGACGTTATTATGATTATTTATTTGAGGTATGCCATATATGACTTCATTGTCATGATGGATGTCTTGCTGCACTTTCAATGCCGTGGTTGTTTTTATGTGCACTTTGGAGAATGCATCACCATAATTAGATAATTTCTCTTATAAGTGAGCTGAATGAAAAGTCATTAGTGTGAAGCAACGCAGGCTGGAGGATTGTGTTACACTCTTTCACAACACCATTCATCAGAAAGCGTCAAAAACTCAATTCATTAGTGTTTTATGACGTGGTGTGAAGGGAGAGTTAGTTAACATTAGCCTATAGGTATTACATTGCATATTTGATCATATTGCAGCAACCAGGGTGGTTTCAGCGATTAAGCTTCCACTTCATCCACTTGTCTTGGGATGTTTTCCTCATAATAACAGCAGTGTGCATGTGACCATCCCACAGACCTGGTGGATTTTTAAAGAAAACACTTGGCACATATTTAAAGGCAAGTGGTATGGTCAATCACTGAGGAGAGCAATAGTGAATCCGTTCTCCAAGGAGAGGGCACACTTCACAGTGCACAAGGGAACAAACATGACTATATTAGGCAACAGTTTTGTCAATGTGTCTTTTGATTGTATGTAGCCTAGTGGAGGTAGTTGCATCTAGCGTCATGCAAGGATGCAGGGTTCATAGGGGTGGCTTCCAGGTTATTCTAGGCGTCTCCCTCCCTGTATAGGCCTCTTTCCATGTATCCTGGCCAGGGACTCTACAGTGTCAAGTGACTGTCGCTGTCCACGCTGTCCTGGTGCTGAAAATAGGAATTCCGATTATATCGCTGAATCGCCTCAATAATGCTGAATTGCTTGTTTGTTTATTTACTGCCAATGAATCCCAACAGATAAAAGTGAGCTATAGGTAGCCTGCTGTAACCCGATGGTATCACTGACAGTATTGTTCCAGATTGTGTGGCAGGTGTAAACAAGTGTTGTACTGAGAGGCAATCCAGCGTTGTCTTTACTTTACTTTGCTCCTATAAATCGCTCTGGATAAGAGCGTCTGCTAAATGACTAAAATGTAAATATAAACTTCCTGAGGTGAAAAAAATAACTTCCTCAGCAAACTCCCCATGACTTTGAAAGGCTTTGAAGGACATGCTGTCTCCCCCTCTCACGAGGATAATTCATTAGCTAGTATTAAATATGAGCAAGACTATGTGATTTATCAAATACACCCATGTATAAAATACACCTAGCATAGCCTAGGCTACTGGCTATTTAGCGTTAAGCGCAACAGTATGGTTCTCATTCACGGGTTATTGGGAGTGATTTCAGGAAGTGCATGTGGCCATTGTGCCAGCAGTGAATATTTCACGACTCTTATGGCTATTGCGCGTGTTCCTAAAATAACCCACCATCAGCATTTCTCCGTCTTCCCCCTTCAACCAGCACATGGTTACAGTCAAGTAGGCGGCACCAATAGTGTAGTTAGAACTAGGTATGCAAGCACATCAGACAGCCGCAGGTTGCTGCTATTGCAGCAGGAGCAATAGGACTAGTCACGGATCTGAGGTTAATAAGTGGGAGGAATGGCTTGAGATTAAACAACAACTACAAAAAGCAACGAGAGATGAGCAAAATCTGAGTCTTGTCGGGAATTGCTGCAGTGCTCTTTTCCCAGGTGTAGTGTATTATCATACAGATGAACGAAACTGGGCAACGGAGTCTCGTGTCACATGTGCTTCATAGGAAGAAACGGGGCATCTGCAAGCTGGATCTGGAGGAGGATGCTGCGGCAAATGATACACAGAGGGCTCAAAGCTTCTTTCTACTGGCTGGGCTTATTTGTTAGTAGGCATCCGGTTTTTTTCCTCACCGTTCCCGCAGTCTTAACCATCATTTTCGGATCTACAGTCCTGAGCAGATTCAAGCCCGAAACGGACCTCGAGATACTGGTTGCCCCGACCCACAGCTTTGCTAAAGTAGAGCGGAGTCTTGCGAACAGCCTTTTCCCCATCGACCAGTCTAAAAACAAGCTGTATTCCGACCTGCACACCCCCGGCAGATATGGCAGACTGATTCTACTGGCCAAGTCTGGGGGAAATATATTGGAGCTAGCCGACCAGGTCCTGCAGGTTCACAAGCAGGTGTTGGATTTGAGTGTTAATTACAAGGGATTCAATTACACTTTCGCTCATCTCTGTGTCCTGAGCCATCAGGATAAGCGATGCATCTTGGATGATATAATTACGATATTCGAAGATATCCGTTTAGCTATTCTGTCGAATTATACTTTCTCGAAGGTGCCCGTGAGCTATCCAAATACAACCTTAAAGGTAAGAAGGCGAGAATTCTGTTTTATTATAGTAAAATGATAGGCTACAATGTTTCTGTTGGCCGCAAGCATCAATTACAGATTAGAGTGTCAGAGAACGTGACTGACACGCTGTGTTATTTAAAAAACCAACGAATTACTTGGATTAGCAGTGGGACAATGTTTCTGTAATGAGACCATAGCCCACTGTCTGAAACATGCAATAATTTCTCAATGAACGCAATAGTTGTATTCACTAAGCCTATTGTGTAGGTTGCTGATGTCTTCCTATCATGCAGTCAAGGCAAGGAAACACTCAGAATAGATTGATTGAATTGCGGGTGTGTAGGCTAATTGTTAGCTGCAGGTTGTGAATTGGCGGCACAGCCCTGCACTGCTCCAGTATACAGGGAATATCCCAATTCCTATTCTGATGCAGTGTCTTTCTCCCTCTCCTGCACATATATAATGACATAGCTGATAGACTAGTAAGGGCCTGCATCCCGTCTTCCCCTGTAAAATATTGTTATGCCTCCTAAATGTATGCTGTGATTGCAGCCCTCTGCAGATGTATTGCTAGGCTGCTAGGCTATCTATGCCCATGTCATTTTAAACAGTAGGTTATAAATTAGGTTTATATTTTAATCAGCTGTTACACAGTTACAACAGGTAGCCTAATTTTACAACAGGTGACCAGATCTGTTGCTAGTAACATGGCACATTGAGCCCATTAGATTAATGAGTGTAGATAGAGCCTTAGGTAATCATCTACCTTGAGTGAGACTATTATGCTGGGTAACATGAGTAGCCTAGTCACTGAGTGGAAAACTGTACTATACAAAATAATGCCTTTGCTACACCGAGCATCTTAAATTGCAAGGCACATGTCTAGCTACTGTGTCTCCTTCAATATGAGCATTTCTAGTGTGAGCTAGCTAATTCTCCTGCACCAGGCCTAGCTTTATAATGCACTTGGGCCTGCACTGTTAATTCATACTGGGCTGTCCCTAAATCACTTCTAGACAGCACATCCTACTACCGTTCATTCCTCTGCATCCAAGGCCACGGTCTCCACACATTACTATTGCAGCTAGTTGCCTGTTTCCCCATATGTCTCTGGCCCTTGTCCTCCCGTTGCCACCAACCCCCTTCACCTCATCTGGGTAAAAGGCTTCCGTTTTAAGGTTGGAATATACTGACCATATACTGACCTTCTTTTCCACCCCTCTTTGGCAGATATGTCCATGCGTTGTCTGGTTATCGTCTGCATCATTGATACTCCCCGTCTGTCTGAGCTGAATGTCTTGACACATTTGTTGCTCTTCATTCAGTGCTGTGATGTCAGCTGGGGGCTTTATTCATGTGCTTACTAGTCTGATGCTAAACCAAGCCACGGCACTGCACTATGAACGTTTACATCTCTGGTTAGTATGTCAGACTTTCATGTCGTCTGCTTGTTAGAGGAGTCTTTGTGGTGTGGGGTTGGCTATAAATGTTCAGGTCCACTGTTTTGAGAAGTTCTTACTGATTACTCCATCTACATGATCATGATAGTGAATGAATGGCAATAATACCAGGAAATTCCCTGTTCTGCTGACAGTGCAAGTGGTATTTAATTACAATACCCCATGGAATCATTCATTTTCATTTTTTGACGTTACAATCAACATCAAGTATTGTATTGAAGAGATCCAGGATTGTCTGTACAGTACAGTAGGCTGTAGATTACAAATAGGGATCAAATCAGACCAGCTAGGGCCCTTGTCCGAAATGAACAAACAATGCTCTAATACATTTGCATAATTCCACAATTGGCTGACAAGTTAACTGTTCCCCCACTTGTCTAGGAGATCAATCTTCTCTGGAGGACAGTTAAGTGGTGTCCTGTATCTCATCTCCACATATCAGTCACCTTCTGGGGGAATGAATATCACGGCATCCCTATACTAGCGGCGTGCTGAACTGATAGGACAAAATATGCCTTTCTAAAAACAACTCGGCAGCCAGTGATTGGTTTAACGTGTCTTATTCAACCGTGTTTTAGGAATCATACAGTACAGTGCATGTGCTCTGATTCTGTAGTAGCTGTAGTAACCAGACTTTTTCAGGCATGATTCCCAGATACACAATTTACTATAGTATAAATGATGGGAATAGTTTATCATAGTGCAATTTTACTATTGCTTAGTAAATATGATATTACACATTATTTATCTTACCGTAAAATGTATTCAATGTGTCATTATCTCTCCTGCAGGGAATTCATGCATTATGTAATGGTTGATTGATGGGTCACAGTGTTTAAATCATTCACAAGATAATCATAGTCCAAAAACATAACCGACTGTTGTTATTTCAGGTAACAGAAACCAAACAGCGTATCACCAGCTATGCTCTGTAGGGACTTGAGATTCATCTGTCAGTGTGTCTGATAGTATCCTGTCTGCTGTGCTCCATATCCCAGGACGGTCGTGTCTCTTTCATCGGCCACCAGCTGGGTGGAGTGGCCTTCTCGCCCAATAGCCGAGACCAGCAGGTGAAGTTTGCCCGTGCCGTCCAGATCACCTACTACCTCCGCAATCATGGCCCCGTGGTTCAGGACGTCATCGCAGAGAAGTGGGAGAACGCCTTCTGCACCCTCATCTCGCGCCTGTCCACGCTTAGCGAGGACCTGCACATCCAGTCTCTCACCTCCTTCAGCCTGTGGAGGGACTTCCACCAGACGGGAGTGCTGGCTAAAGGGGAGGTGTTGGTCAGCATGGTGCTCCTCCTGCTGGCAGCCACCATCTCCAGCTCCATGAGGGACTGCCTGAGAGGGAAGCCCTTCCTGGGTCTACTGGGTGTGCTCACAATAGCCATCGCCAACGTGACTGCAGCTGGCATCTTCTTCATCTCCGATGGGAAGTTTAACTCCACGCTGCTGGGGATCCCCTTCTTTTCCATGGGTGAGTCTGGAGCTGCTTAGTCTTATCAGGGGCAGCCATGTTGCTGATTGGGGAAAAGATTAGGGTAATTGGCTGCTGAGGGCTTCCTCAAAGAGGGCCACCCCTTCCTCCACTGATTGTTTTCAGTTTGTTTTGGTGGGAGTGTGTTGAATTGTGTTTGTGTGTGTGTGTGTGTATGTGTGTGTATGTGTATGTGTATAAGTGTATGTGTGTGTATATGTGTGTGTGTTTGTGTGTGCCTGCCCTGCATATATGTGAGTGTATCTAACATCAGTACAACAATGCTCGATATTTCCCGAATAATCATCAGATAAATGTTTTAATCAACTATGAAATCACAATTAAAATGCATTGTATTACGTACGTTACAAAGCACTACTGTACATCATCTAATGGCTGCAATAAAAAAAAGCCTGACTATTTATTGTTAGTATGAAAACTTTGAACTGAGTTATGATAATCTTAACAATCACAAATTGCAGGCTACTTATAACATGTATATTTTCTAAATCGATAAACTCTTTATGAAAGAGCCAGCATCTACAAACATCTCCGGCTTAATTGTCCCATTGTCTGTGAAGGGTAATACAAGTTTCCCGGCAGAGTTTTTACTCAAACCATTCTAAGCCACAGTATCACAAGGCGATCTCCTGTGTATATGTGGTTTTCTGCCATATGCAGTAACCTATTTTCCCAGTCTGAAAGGTTCAGAAATCAGTCAATCCCTGGAGACTAAACTACTCTGACGTAAATACAGTTTAAGTAAGAAGCAGGAACAGGAGGCAGAGGCATCTGGGTGACCTGCAGGTTGTGTCTCACCAGGGAAAGGGAGGAGGAGAGACAGAGTCAGGGAGGAATGGCGGGAGGATAGACATAGGCAGGGAGGAACTTAATTAAAGAGGCAATCTGCAGTTGCTACAGCCATTTTTTGTGATTATAAATGAATGATATGTCCCCATTTATTAATTAAGAAAATAACTTATTCATGTCTCATGAGCTTAGTTCAACTGTTGTACCCCATCAGAACTCAAAATATAAGCTTGTTTTACTCCAATGTTAGTTAACAATGTAAATTTAAACAAACACTATGCAGCTTTAAAACATGATTAAAACTAATGTTGATATCGTGGATGGTCAGTCCTTGCATCCATAGCTCAGTCTATGAATTTGAGAGTAGTTACATTTCTCCAGCCCCGTCCCCCAGCTTTTACCGAAACAGAGAGCGCTTTGTTATTGTTTCAACCGCTAACTGCTGCTTTAAAATCACTAAATACACGTGACAGGTCCTCCGAGACTAAAGATTTCCACCACCCACCACCAGGGATGACACTGTAGTTTCACACAAAGTAAACAAAGACTATACTTGACTCCATCCTTGTCCAACAGTTGTTTTGTAGTTATCCTCGAAATGAATGCAACGTGATTATCGCCAGACTCAAAGTCCAAATGATATTTTAGTTATGTAATGTTAAATCATCTGACAAATCGTACTTAACCAATCAACGATAGTCTTTTTGGACTGGGCCAAACCCCATGAGGGCAGTCGACTCTCACCACACGTCAGTGGACAACTGTAAGATGAGACAGCCAGACTGTCTTAACACAGTGCACCTTTTCATGTCTTTTACCAACTATGTCTACCTGGGATGTCATCTTAGTGAAGCCAATTACTGTATTGCTGAGCTTGTCAGTTCTCGTCTCCCTGGGTAGATAGTTGTTAACTGGAGGAAAAGAGGGAGGAGAGAGGGCTTTGTGCCAGGACTCATGAAATGTACATGTCACCACTGGCAGGGCACTGCCTGTTGTTCTCTCTGCACCAAATGAGCCGTGGACATTCACCTTACCTACTGTACTGTAACTCACACACTATTCACTTTGCTGTAAAATAAGTACTTACTTTCTGCAGTTCTTCTGAATCCTCTGTTTTACAACATGTGTTATTCTTTGTCCTAGAAAGATTTCGCTCGCACTACTAAAACATAAATCATTGTAAACAATTAAAAAGTGTTGACGCTGTGTGTATGCTTAGCAGAATGGTTCTGCAGGCAGGCACGGTGGCCTTTGTGGGAGTCTTACTCCATTTCAAAGTAATTTATCCTGTTAGTTGACTACTGAACACTACTCTTGAAGAACTGGTAAAAGCCTACACCTAGTACTTGTATCTAAACCACGCCTCCTAAATCTAGTCCACAGTCAGATCAATCACAGTGAATGCTCGACAGGAAGTCCTTTCTGATTTACAGAGTTTGCATTTTCCTGTCTGGAAAACATAATTCTGGATGAATTGATTTTATTCCACAGGCTAAGACGAATAGTGACACTGGACATGGCTGGTTACAGGCTTCACACAATGTGGCGAACACTGGTCCTCTGAGACCCAGCTGGCCGCTGATGGACTGGAACGCTGATGACACGTTCATTAATATTATTGTCATGAGCGTAGGATGATGATGATTATGGATGTGACAATTTCTCAGCCATTATGATTATGGCCAAAGTATCATGAAACAAGGCGAGACCCAGATGCAGACAAAGGAGGCAGATGGTTGGAGTCTTACAATATTTTTTAATCAAACAAGTCAAGAGAATGGTCGTGAACAGGCAAAAGGGTCAAAACCAGTTCAGAGTCCAAAAGGTACCGAAGGACAGGCAGAATCAAGGTCAGGGCAGACAGGATGATCAGGCAGGCGGGAAAGTAGTCCAGTCAGGCAGGAGTCAAAACCGGGAAGACTTTCAAAAGAGAATAGCAAAAGGAGTATGGGGAAAATCACGCTGGCTGACATACAAGACGAACTGGCACGGAGAGACAGGAAACAGGGATAAATACACTGGAGAAAATAAGCGACACCTGGAGGGGGTGGAGACAATCACAAGGACAGGTGAAACAGATCAGGGCGTGACAGATAGGGAATACAATCTTCTTTAGGGCTTGATTAGAACCTTTGAGTTGTACTCAGATTAGAGTCCAGTAACAGACCTATCAGAGAGTGATTGAAGCAGATATGAGAAACATCCTGAGAGAACTCCACAGTGAATCAATGTCAGGATGAGGGGATGATGTTATTTTAGTGTATGTCAATGGAGACAGTTGTTCCATGTACAGTATACAGTATGGTCGAGTTAGAACCGTTTACATTTTCGAGTGGCGACACTGAAGATACGTGTATATATTTTGTTGGCAAAAGCCTGTCCACCAGGACCAATGAGAATGGAGAAGGAAGCGGTGGGAAGTGAAACAACTGATGTGTTTGGTACCTAATGAGCACACTGAATAATAAGCATGAGCGGAAGTGGGATTTACAGAGAAGAGGGAATAAGTAAACACTGTCGTATAACTGGTCGAGGCTTGATTTTCATTTAGTAGTGTGTTGGTTATTATCATTCATGATCAAAAAGTCCATGGAAAGAATGGATAATGTCGATACACCACCGAAGAAGAAACCACCACATTTACATAACACATTGATTCCTAAGAGCAGTCCAAGCAATATGATAATGTAGGTTCACAGGCAGCTGATGCACTTCTTGGGCCAATTTGTCACCACTGTTGTGTCACAGACAAGTCATCCGTATTCAGTGCTGTGCTGCTGCTGCTGCCACCAACCTTGAGTGAATGGCCTCAGATAGGGTATGTGTGATACAGACAGACACTTTGTGGGTGTGGCACGCTACCAGAGACAGTCCAGATAGGGTATGTGTGATACAGACAGACACTTTGTGGGTGTGGCACGCTACCAGAGACAGTCCAGATAGGGTATGTGTGATACAGACAGACACTTGGTGGGTGTGGCACGCTACCAGAGACAGTCCAGATAGGGTATGTGTGATACAGACAGACACTTGGTGGGTGTGGCACGCTACCAGAGACAGTCCAGATAGGGTATGTGTGATACAGACAGACACTTGGTGGGTGTGGCACGCTACCAGAGACAGTCCAGATAGGGTATGTGTGATACAGACAGACACTTGGTGGGTGTGGCACGCTACCAGAGACAGTCCAGATAGGGTATGTGTGATACAGACAGACACTTTGTGGGTGTGGCACGCTACCAGAGACAGTCCAGATAGGGTATGTGTGATACAGACAGACACTTTGTGGGTGTGGCACGCTACCAGAGACAGTCCAGATAGGGTATGTGTGATACAGACAGACACTTGGTGGGTGTGGCACGCTACCAGAGACAGTCCAGATAGGGTATGTGTGATACAGACAGACACTTGGTGGGTGTGGCACGCTACCAGAGACAGTCCAGATAGGGTATGTGTGATACAGACAGACACTTGGTGGGTGTGGCACGCTACCAGAGACAGTCCAGATAGGGTATGTGTGATACAGACAGACACTTGGTGGGTGTGGCACGCTACCAGAGACAGTCCAGATAGGGTATGTGTGATACAGACAGACACTTGGTGGGTGTGGCACGCTACCAGAGACAGCCCAGATAGGGTATGTGTGATACAGACAGACACTTGGTGGGTGTGGCACGCTACCAGAGACAGTCCAGATAGGGTATGTGTGATACAGACAGACACTTGGTGGGTGTGGCACGCTACCAGAGACAGTCCAGATAGGGTATGTGTGATACAGACAGACACTTTGTGGGTGTGGCACGCTACCAGAGACAGTCCAGATAGGGTATGTGTGATACAGACAGACACTTGGTGGGTGTGGCACGCTACCAGAGACAGTCCAGATAGGGTATGTGTGATACAGACAGACACTTGGTGGGTGTGGCACGCTACCAGAGACAGTCCAGATAGGGTATGTGTGATACAGACAGACACTTTGTGGGTGTGGCACGCTACCAGAGACAGTCCAGATAGGGTATGTGTGATACGGACAGACACTTTGTGGGTGTGGCACGCTACCAGAGACAGTCCAGATAGTGTATGTGTGATACAGACAGACACTTGGTGGGTGTGGCACGCTACCAGAGACAGTCCAGATAGGGTATGTGTGATACAGACAGACACTTGGTGGGTGTGGCACGCTACCAGAGACAGTCCAGATAGGGTATGTGTGATACAGACAGACACTTGGTGGGTGTGGCACGCTACCAGAGACAGTCCAGATAGGGTATGTGTGATACAGACAGACACTTGGTGGGTGTGGCACGCTACCAGAGACAGTCCAGATAGGGTATGTGTGATACAGACAGACACTTGGTGGGTGTGGCACGCTACCAGAGACAGTCCAGATAGGGTATGTGTGATACAGACAGACACTTGGTGGGTGTGGCACGCTACCAGAGACAGTCCAGATAGGGTATGTGTGATACAGACAGACACTTGGTGGGTGTGGCACGCTACCAGAGACAGTCCAGATAGGGTATGTGTGATACAGACAGACACTTGGTGGGTGTGGCACGCTACCAGAGACAGTCCAGATAGGGTATGTGTGATACAGACAGACACTTGGTGGGTGTGGCACGCTACCAGAGACAGTCCAGATAGGGTATGTGTGATACAGACAGACACTTGGTGGGTGTGGCACGCTACCAGAGACAGCCCAGATAACTCCTCCTCAGTATGTCAGCTCATTGATCCAACTCATTACTGTTATTGGCCTTAGACTGGGGAGGAATGTGTGCTATATGCACACACATATGGATGCACGTAGACCATTGCCTCCAGGGCGCTCCAGCCGGTGACGCCTCCACATATGATTTACGAAAATCATCAATAATCACACAACTGAAGCTTAAAAGCTTATTTCCATTGTGGTCCAATATATTTTGTTCAAAACATACACTTTCCTATCCAATAAATTGTCATCTTTCGGAGAATAAGAGTGAGAGAGCATTTCTGTGTGTTGTCACACATGCACACATGCTCACACATACACTGGCACTAACACTCACGTATGCACTACTCACTCGAATATACACCATTACACTAGCAGGCAGCACCTGTCTTGTTTAGAATTGTAAACAGGACAGGGGCTGTGTGGTCATGGCAAACATGCTCAAGTTGCTCTGGGAAGGCATATGACAGTGTCCCCCGCAATCAGTGAGAGAGACCACACACAGACATGCTCTCTCACTCTTTCTCTCACAAACACAACCACACCCAGAGAGAGAGAGAGAGAGAGAGAGAGAGAGAGAGAGAGAGAGAGAGAGAGAGAGAGAGAGAGAGAGAGAGAGAGAGAGAGAGAGAGAGAGAGAGAGAGAGAGAGAGAGAGGGAGAGAGAGAGAGAGATTCACACAAATGAATGCACAGAGCAGACCGAAAGATGTCAATTTATTGGATCGGAAAGTGTATGTTTTGTACAAAATGTATTGATCTGCTCCTGCTCCAAGGAGAGAGAAAAATATTCAGGGAGACATTAAAGCCATTCTGATATAGATACTTATTGCTAATGTTCTCAAGCATGACATATTACATGTCAAAAGGCTAGGGGTCCCGCTAGCGGGACAACTTCCAGTGAAGGTGGAGGGCGTGCAATTCAAATAAATAATCATACAAATGATGGATATTAAACATTTAGGTATATACAAGTGTCTTATATCAGTTGAAAGTTAAAATTCGTGTTAATTGAACTGCACTGTCTGATTTACAGTAGGCTTTACAGCGAAAGCATGCCATGCAATTGTTTGAGGATGGCGCCCCACATCAAAATATTTTTCCACTGGTACAGGTTTCATAAATTCACAAATAGCGATTAAATATTCACTTACTTTTTGAAAATCTTCCTCTGATTTGTCATCCAAAGGGTCCCAGCTATAACATGTAGTGTCATTTTGCTAGATAAAATTCCTTCTTTATATCCCAAAAAGTCTGTTTATTTGGCCCCATCGATTTGAATAATCCACTAGTTCAACACGAAAATGTACCCCTAAATTTTGTTTCAACAAGTCAAAATATGTTTCTATTTAATGCTCAGATACCCTAAAATGTAATTAAACTATAATATTTCATGCTGAAACAAGTATGTTCAATAGGAAAGCGATATTAGCAGGTGTGCGTCCTCTTCGTCGCGCGCGCATACACACATTTCCAAGTCTGTATCCCTGCAGTAAAACTCATATTTCTTCCTCATTTTGGAAGAAACAAGCCTGAAACCTTGAACAAAGACTACTAACATCCGGTGGAAGCCATAGGAATTTCATACTGGCAGCTAGATTTAATGATTTCCCTATGCGTTCTATTGGAAGGCCTTGCTCTCAAAACAAACACAAATTTTGGTTGGTTTTTCTTTGGATTTTCTCCTACCATATCTATTGTTATAATCTCCTACATTATTTTAACATTTATGCAAACTTCAGAGTGTTTTCTTCCCAATGGTACCAATTATATGCATATCTTGGCTTCTGGGCCTGAGCAACAGGCAGTTTACTTTGGGCACGTCAGTCAGGCGGAAATTGAGAAAAAATAGGCCCTAGCCTGAAGAAGTTTTTTTAAGCTAGCGACTATTTAATATCCCATTGCCGTTTTGGGCAAGATGTAGGGAGATTTATTGGCAATGCAGCAGCTAGTATGGCATTTCCATGTTCATCCAGGCAGAAAGAAGAACCACTCACCGTGCAAATCAAATCAATCTGTATTTGTCACATGTGCCGAATACATGTGTAGACCTTACCATGAAATACTTACTTACAAGCCCTTAACCAATAGTTCAATACAGGTAGATGACGGGTAGATGACGCCTACTTTCCTCTATAGTCCATCGGTAAATAGCCCGCCTAATTTACCTACCTCATCCCCATACTGTTTTTATTTATTTACTTTTCTGCTCTTTTGCACACCAGTATCTCTACCTGCACATGACCATCTGATCATTTATCACTCCAGTGTTAATCTGCTAAATTGTAATTATTCGCCTCCTCATCTCCTCATGCCTTTTGCACACAATGTATATAGACTTTTTTTCTTTTTTCTTTTGTTTCTACTGTGTCATTGACTTGTTTATCGTTTACTCCATGTGTAACTCTGTGTCGTTGTCTGTTCACACTGCTATGCTTTATCTTGGCCAGGTCACAGTTGTAAATGAGAACTTGTTCTCAACTAGCCTACCTGGTTAAATAAAGGTGAAATCAAATAAAATACATATCTGAACTTTTGCCCATACTTGGGCATCTGTTTTGCCCAGATTCATTCACGTCATCTATCTTGTCTTTGGTTTCATGCTTGTATAAAGACATAATGAACTCAGAGAGAGGATCATTTTGTCAAACATCTCTTTTCTGTATTTTCTTACCATTTACTCCAGATTACAGCAGTAAGAATTAGGTTGATGCTGTTTTAAGTGATCTGCCTTGTGGTAAATAAGCAGATGAGTATCGACTGGGGAGGAAGCCACTATAGATGACAATCAATGTGGTGGTATGTTCGGGTAATCCATCTTTAATTGAACAATCAGCAGGAAATGTCCTTTGACTTGCCAGATGTGTTCCTGCCAGGGCTGTATTTCCTTCTATTGGCCTCCCAAGCCAGGTCGCTCCAGTTCACGATAAGAGCTAGAACAGCCACCATGTATTTATGTCTAGACGCCAATTTATACAATTATTTTCTAGACAAATACTGTGTTGATACTGTAAGCTTTATAGTCTATTTAATCAGCAACAACAAAAATGATATAACTGTGAGAATGTTTCCAACAAGTCATCTTGAATCGCACAAGGGTTATTTTATCTTGCAGATATGTCTGAATAGCTCCTTTATGTGGTAACATTTCTGAAGTGGAATCATAAAGACTCTCCCCCAACTGCAGTCATGTATGACGTCTGAGAAAGCAAGTGTCAATAAAACCTTACAGCAAAACCACATGCAATAAGTTGTTCTTGAATATATGTGACGCAAACACTCTGTTATGCAGTACAGAGTAAACCGAAGTGTCCATAACTGGAGAAAGTGTTTTGAGTGTTTTGGAGAATTATCCTTTTGGTGTAATATTGGTAAATGTACCAACATTTTTACTCAAATGTTTTAAATCAGGATTGATGCTTGGCTGATATTGTCACGGCTATTGACATGGTTACTGTAATGCCATTTTATGGGCTGATAGGCAATAGTTGGATGTTGAAGGTGCTTCTTTGTTTTTATTGTGAAATTATCAGATGGAAGCCACACATGCACGCACAAGCACACACTCTCTCACTCACACTCACTCACTCTTACAAATCAACTGTCTTTCTGGATTGGTGCATGACCGGAATCAAATGACTGAAATCAAATCCATTAGAAACCAATATACCTTGTGTTGCCTCAGGAATGTCATAACCCTGCACAACACTGAGATGAGTTCTAACCGCACACAAACATACAGAGTTGCAGGTTAAAGTGGATTTCTTCTCCTCCTTTGTATTTCTAGTGCAGCCATCATGAACAGAAGTTTTTAGCAATTTGTGCTAATTCGTTTTCTTCCAGGAAGATAAACCTTCAAAATGCAAATGAAAGCATTTGCTGTTCCATCCCCGCAGGAATGTTTCCTGATCTGTCCCTGCCAACGGGACTCCTGCCAGTTTTACCGGAGTAACATACAGTTGAAGTCGGAAGTTTACATACACTTAAGTCATTCAAACTCGTTTTTCAAGCACTCCACACATTTCTTGTTAACAAACTATAGTTCCAGCAAGTCGGTTAGGACATCTACTTCGTATATGACACAAGTCATTTTTTCAACAATTGTTTACAGACAGATAATTTCACTTATAATTCACTGTATCACAATTCCAGTGGGTCAGAAGTTTACATACACTAAGTTGACTGTGCCTTTAAACAGCTTGGAAAATTCCAGAAAATAATGTCATGGTTTTAGAAGCTTCCTATTGAATAATGTACATCATTTGAGTCAGTTGGAGGTGTAGCAAGACCTCAGAAAAAAATTGTAGACATCCACAAGTCTGGTTCATCCTTGGGAGCGATTTCCAAACGCCTGAAGGTACCACGTTCATCTGTACAAACAATAGTACGCAAGTATAACCACCATGGGACCACGCAGCCGTCATACCACTCAGGAAGGAGACGCGGTCTGTCTCCTAGAGATGGATGTACTTTGGTGAAAACGCGCAAATCAATCACAGAACAATAGCAAAGGGCCTTGTGAAGATGCTGGAGGAAACAGGTACAAAAGTATCTATATCCACAGTAAAACGAGTCCTATATCGACATAACCTGAAAGGCCGCTCAGCAAGGAAGAAGCCACTGCTCCGAAACCGCTATAAAAAAGCCAGACTACGGTTTGCAACTGCACATGGGGACGAATATCGTATATTTTGGAGAAATGTCCTCTGGTCTGATGAAACAAAAATAGAACTGTTTGGGCATAATGGACATCGTTACGTTTAGAGGAAAAAGGGGGTGGCTTGCAAGCCGAAGAACACCATCCCAACCTTGAAGTACGGGTGTGGCAGTATCATGTTGTGGGGGTAGATGGCATCACAAAGAAGGACAATTATATGGATATATTGAAGCAACATCTCAAGACCTCAGTCAGGAAGTTAAAGCTTGGCCACAAATGGGTCTTCCAAATGGACAATGATCCTGTCACGCCTTGACCTTAGGGCTTTTTATGTCTCTATTTTGGGTTTGGTCAGGGTGTGATTTGGGTGGGCATTCTATGTTCTATTTTCTATGTTTTTGTATTTCTTTGTTTTGGCCGGGTATGGTTCTCAATCAGGGACAGCTGTCTATCGTTATCTCTGATTGGGAACCATTCTTAGGTAGCCCTTTTCCCTCCTTTATGTGTGGGGAGTTGTCTTTGTTCGTGGCACATAGCCCTTAAGCCTCACGGTTGTTTTCTATTGTTTTTTGTTTTGTCGGCGCTTTGGTCCAGTTCTTTCGACGGTTGTGACAGACCCCAAGCATACATTCAAAGTTGTGGCGAAATGGCTTAAGGACCACGAAGTCAAGGTATTGTAGTGGCCATCACATATTGCTGACCTCAATCCTATGGAGAATTTGTGAGCAGAACTGAAATATTTTGTGCGAGGCCTACAAACCTTAATCAGTTACACCAGCTCTGTCAGGAGGAATGGGCCAAAATGCACCCAACTTATTGTAGGAAGCTTGTGGAAGGCTACCCAAAATGTTTGACCCAAGTTAAACAATTTAAAGGCAATGCTACCAAATACTAATTGAGTGAATGTAAACTTCTGACCCACTGGGAATGTGATGAAAGAAATAAAAGCTGAAATGAATCAATCTCTCTACTATTATTCTGACATTTCACATTCTTAAAATAAAGTGATGATCCTAACCGTGTCGCGCCTTGGTCTTAGTATTTTGTGTTTTCTTTCTTTATTTGGTCAGGCCAGGGTGTGACATGGGTTATTGTGGTGTGTTTTTGTCTTGGGGTTTTGTGGGGTGTCTACGTAGTCTATGGCTGCCTGAGGCGGTTCTATGGCTGCCTGAGTCAGGTGATTATCGTTGTCTCTGATTGGGAGCCATATTTAGGCAGCCATATTCTTTGAGTGTTTCGTGGGTGATTGTTCTTGTCCTTGTGTTTGCACCAGATAGGTCTATTTCGGTTTTCACTTTTCATTATTTTGTAGTTTCTGCATGTATAGTTTTTCCCTTCATTTAAATATATATCATGAATCATCATCACGCTGCATTTTGGTCCGATCCTTGTTCCACCTCTTCGTCAGAGGAGGAGATAGAAGAGAGCCGTTACAAACTGACCTAAAACAGGGAATTCTTACTAAGATTAAATGTCAGGAATTGTGAAAAACTGAGATTAAATGTATTTGGCTAAGGTGTATATAAACTTCCGACTTCAACTGTAACTGGCTTTACCAGAGCGAACTTGCTATTGTGTGAGCTCACATTTCTAATAATAATTTATTACCCTTAATGAAACTTAGACACAAGTCAGAGTAATTGATTTAGAGTGATATGGATATGGGTCACAGAACTATGAAATGGGTTTGATTCATCCAGAGAAATAATGAATATATAATGTACCTATGTTTGACAGATACATGTAGATATGCATAGACATAGAACCAACCATTCTGTCCCATACAGTATTTCATGTTATAAAGCAGTTCTATTGATCTTACTGAGCCTGCTTTCTATGAACATAGAACTAATTCATTGATTACACTAACCTTTTTTCCATCCATAGTTTTTATGCGAGTAAAGTCATATTGTGTATAAAAAAAATATCGACAGCTGTAATGGAAACAGGAAGTTTCGGTGTAGTTTTCTAAATGTCAACAGATCATTTGTTCGTTCGACATGGTGGTATCTTTTTGTGTCGGTAAAATGAATTATGGCGGTGGATACGCCTTTAAGCAAATATTGATAAAATAACCATTATCTCGAAGTACATTTGAAGTCACGCGATGATATGGTGTGTTGTCCTCCCACTACGACTCGGGAAGCCATGCAGTTTATTAGGCTACAGATGGAATCATGTATGATTAACTTCACAGGGTGGTGAAAGTGCAAGGTGATGAACGTGATGCTGTCTTCCAATAAATGTTGAGTGTCTTATTCTGGTGACATGGTGATCGGTGCTTGACTGCTGTTTGACAAATGAAAATATTCTCGCTCTTGTCCAGAGAACCGAACAAATCAACGCTATTGGACATTACTGTAACGAATACCCCTCACATACATATATACACATTGACTGGGATATTCTGTAATGATGTCGGTGATCACTGTGCAATTGCTTGTGTTAGAAATACAAAAATGACCAAAGCCAAACCCTGTTATATTTTTAAAAGACAATTTAAACAGTATGATGAGCAAGTGTACCATAATAATGACAGAGTAAGTCTGATTCCTGATGTTGACACTGCCTGGGACTATTTTTACGTAAAATTTGTGTCGATTTGTGATAAGCATGCCCCTGGGAAGCCATGTAGAATCAGTGGAAGGGACAATCCCTGGTTTTCAGATAACTTGGCAGAATTCATTAGAAAGAGAAATATCTCTTGGGCTCAAGTTAGACATACAAATGCTCCTGTTGACTGGGCCTCCTTCAGAGTGCTAAGAAACAAATGCACAGGTTTGATCAGGAAGTCCCAATCAGATGACTATTTAAATTCAGTCACAGAGAACCTAAACAACCGGAAGCTAATCAAATCAGTGTCAGGATCTAATGTCTCCTCTGGCCTTCCTGACCATTTAATGATGGATTCTATTGAAGTGAAGGATAAAGCCCATATTGTAGGGTTTTTTAACAAGCACTTCATATCTGCTGGTTCAGTTTTTGATAATGGTGGGGCCCAGGCCTCTAATGTAAGCGCTGTCACAGTCAACTATGATATAGGCCCTGTCAACCATTTGAACTTCGAGCCTGTTTCTTATACTGAGGTCTATACAGCACTAAAGGCAATAAACACAAAAACATCTGCAGGTCCAGACAACCTTGACCCTTACCTTTTAAGAGTATTAGTGGTATTATTTCTGAACCTGTGGTGGCTCACATTTTCAACTTGAGTCTCTTGACCAATTCCATACCCCTCCCACTGCTAAAGGGTGGAGATCCCTCAGATGCTAATAACTATTGTCCCATCTCTAAACTCCCTATCCTGGCCAGTCTATGAATCCCTAGTGAGCTCACAGTTAAAAAAACGTCTTAATTGAAAAGAACATACTGAGCAGGGTTCAGTCTGGCTTTAGATCTGGGCACATCACCACAACTGCCGCTATGGCAGTGGCAAACGACATTTAAAGCACTCAATAAAAAGCAACATTGTGCTGCTCTGTTTGTGGATTTATCAAAGGCCTTTGAGTCAGTTGACCATGAATTGTTGCTAGCTAGAATCAGAAACATTGGTCTCAGTGAAGGGTCAGTAAATTGGTTTAGGAACTATCTTTCTGACAGAACACAATGTGTATATACTGATAATCACAAGTCTAGCTTTCTTGAGGTTAATGGAGGTGTGCCCCAGGGTTCCATTTTAGCTCCTGTGTTGTTCTCAATTTTTATTAATGATTTGGGAAATGGGATGCAACCAGCAAAGTAACATCTATATGCAGATAATACATTTATATATTCATGTGCTCCTTCTCTGGTTCAGGCTGTTGAAGAGCTCCAGA
This sequence comes from Oncorhynchus gorbuscha, assembly GCF_021184085.1. Lineage (NCBI taxonomy): Eukaryota > Metazoa > Chordata > Actinopteri > Salmoniformes > Salmonidae > Oncorhynchus > Oncorhynchus gorbuscha. Next base: position 55,222,753 of record NC_060186.1, read on the forward strand.
CTGCTTTTCAGTCACTGCAGGCCTCCCTTTATGGTCTCAAACTGGTCTTGAATATACAAAAAACTACATTCATGACCTTTACCAGACCTCGCACTCAGCCAGAGAAGGTTAGCATTGTCAGTTGTTTGGGAACTCGGCTGGGGTGTTCAGAGATTGTTATTTTATGTACACCATTTATTTTATTTTATGTGAACGCAGCTGTAACTATTATCCACTTTTACCCAGAGATGACTTGCACTAAAGTTTGATTACTGTTCGATGACGATGACTAGCACCTTAAATCTATTGACATGGAACTGCCATGGTCTAGGGCATGCAATAAAACGGAAAAATATACTATGTGCTCTAAAAAAAGGAAAAAGCAGACATCGCGCTATTACAAGAGACACACCTCTGTGATGCTGAACATGCCAAACTCCGCAGAGCTTGGGTGGGACAGGTGTATTTCTCATCTTTCAAATCAAACAGTAGAGGCACAGCCATACTTATCCATAAGAATGTTCCATTCATAATTGACAAAAATGTATCTGATCCGGAGGGGAGATTTATTTTGATAACTGGGTCACTGTATGGTCAACCAATTACTATCTTAAACATATACGCCCCTAACACAGATACTCCTGCTTTCATGTCAAAAATGATAACCCTGTTTAATGAGCATTGTGTTTCCTTTGGCGTGGTGGCCGGAGATTTTAATTGTACCCTTAACCCAACCCTAGACAAATCATCTCAAGTCCCCACCACAAATCCTAGATTTGCAAAGATGTTGAACTCTCTTACTAAAGAGATGGGACTGATAGATATCTGGAGAGAGACTAATAGCTCATCTATGGACTATACAAACTACTCTCATGCCCATAACACCTACTCCCGTATAGATTACATTTTTATCCCAAGAGTTTAATCAATTCAGCCACATGTACAATCGAACCCATAGCACTTTCAGATCACGCCTTTGTCCACCTCCTCTTTGACCTCTGCAAAAACATCCCGAGGTCAAAGAGCTAGAAATTCAACACCTCCATGTTATCAAACTAAGCGTTCCATACATTGGTAACTACATGGATAGACAACTACACACAAGACAACAAAGATTATCCTGTTTCTCCGGCCACAATGTGGGACGCTGCTAAAGCCACACTAAGAGGTCATCTAATTGCATATGCTTCCTCTAAGAAAAAAGCAATGGAAGCACACGGGCTAGATCTCGAGAGGGAGCTGGAATGCTGTGAAAAAATACATAAACAATCCCCAGACAGCACCTCCTGGAGTCATCTTAAAGCAGCCAAAGCCAGACTGGATTTGGACTATACACGGGAGATAAAAAAAATAATTCTTTACTAAACAGAAATACCATGAGTAGATTGCTTGCTTACCAATTAAAAAAGGAGCAGTCAGAGCGTACAATCATGGCTATCCGAACAGCAGAGGACGAGGTCACATATGACCCAAAAAAGATCCATTTAACTTTTGATGATTTTTACTGCAAACTATTTACCTCTGAGAGAAAACAAACGGAGGCAGAACTCCACTTTTCCTAGAGGGAATCTCGCTACCTAACTATCAGAGACCGACCAAGAAGATCTCAACTCCCCCTTCACTCCTGAGGAGATCCTGGAGGCAATTACCTCCATGCCACCTAATAAGTCCCCAGGCCCAGATGGATTCCCCAGAGAGTTCTACAAAGCTTTTTGGCCCCAGCTCAGCCCTATCATCATGCCAATGCTGGAGGAGTTTTGCAAAAACGGAGTTCCCCCAGACTCAATGCACACAGCTCACATTACAGTGTTGCTCAAAAAGGACAAGGACCCCCTATCCTGCACGTCCTTCCTGCCCATAAGCTTGTTGGATTTCGACTACAAAATAATTACCCAATTGCTCGCCAAAAGACTAAACACGCTTCTTCCCAAAATAATAAAAGTGGACCAAACTGGATTTATTAGAGACAGATACTCTTCTGATAACATTCGCCATCTTTTTGATATTAATGATCAAGGAAACGGACAGAAGACCCCTGTCCTGCTGGCTTCACTGGATGCTGAGAAGGCGTTTGACAGGATGGAGTGGAGCTTTCTGTTTTCAGTGTTAGAAAAGTTCAATTTGGGCCCAAATGTTATTAAATGGATTAAATCACTATACTCTCACCCAAATGCCATGGTGACTACTAATGGACTGAACTCTGACAGATACCCTCTGGAACGGTGCACAAGACAAGGGTGCTCGCTGTCCCCCCTGCTCTTCTTGTTGGGGGCGGAGCCTCTGGCAGAGCTGATAAGGAGCAATCCAAGTATTATGGGTGTTTCTGCAGGTGACCTGCAGCACAAGATTTCGCTTTACACAGATGATGTCTTGCTCTACATATCCAACCCTGAGAAATCCCTCCCTCCCATTTTAGACACAATTGCTCAGTATGGCAAGTTTTCAGGTTAAAAGATCAATTTGAACAAATCCACTGTCTGCCCTCTCAATATTACACTCACCAGCTCTATGAAGACACTTTGTCCTTTCCTTTTCAATACCTCAGGATCTTCATAACACCAGATCTGAATAGCCTTTTCAAGGAAAATTATCTTCCACTCCTGGATCGAATCAAGAACGATCTCCAAACCTGGATCTCCCTCCCAATTAGCTTAGTAGGAAGAATTAATGTCATCCGTATGAACGTCGTCCCTAGACTGAACTATATATTTCAGATGCTCCCATGCTATCTCCCAGTTTCCTTTTTCAAAACAACTAACCAAAGCATCACTACATTTATATGGGGCAATAAAAACCTAGGATCAAGTTCTCCACTCTATCGAATCCTGGGTGGTCTTGCCCTTCCCTCCCTTCAACTGTACTACTGGTCTGCCCAAATCTGCAACAGGCTAACATGGATCACAAACAGACAAGAGTCAACGTGGATTCAGATAGAAGCCCAATCCGGTGGTTCATTGCCCTTAAGCTAAATTATATTAATTAATAACTTTGGTGAAGTGGGCAACATAGCCAAAACCTTTGTTATTTACAGCACCCTACTAGCGTGGAGGGACTGTAAGCAATACCTGGGCATTTTTTTTATTTATTATTATAATTATTATTATATATTTTAATTGTATTTTTTTAAACCTGTTACATCTGTGAATGTGGAATGTGTTTTAATACAACATTAAACAAAACTATAGACACACATACAGTACAGGGGACAGTATTTATTCCCTTTCAATGAATTCCTTTTATTTGTCCCGCATTTGAACTCTGTAACAGTAATTTATGATTTCCCATGAATTCCTGAAGTATCAAACATTCAGTTCTATCTTCCCCATCCACACAGGGACACACTCCTAAAGACACATCACACTCCTGTTGGAAATATCAAGATTCACGGCTGAAACTGAAAGTTTACAGTAGAGCAAACTCTGCCACTTTTGGGTTTTTAGATGTGCACTCAAACTATCCAAATGAAAATAAAAGAGCCACAAAACAAACTAGTCTCTGATTCTGTTTGTACAGTATATCATACATCTGTCAAAGGAATTTGAAGATGATTGATGTTCCAAGTGCAGTGAAATCTTTATTTACCCAAGGTGGCTCTGTTAGTCAGCAGATTTTATTTATTTTACTAGGCATGTCAGTTAAGAACAAATTCTTATTTTCAATGACGGCCTAGGAACAGTGGGTTAACTGGTCTAGGAACAGTGGGTTAACTGGTCTAGGAACAGTGGGTTAACTGGTCTAGGAACAGTGGGTTAACTGGTCTAGGAACAGTGGGTTAACTGGCTGTTCAGGGGCAGAACGACGGATTGTTACCTTGTCAGCTCGGGGATTTGATCTTGCAACCTTTCGGTTTTTATATCTTTCATATGTTTTCCAACATGCTGCAGGTTTAAGGAGTAGCCTGATAGTTCCTCTGTGTGTGTGTTTGTGTGTTTCACATCCCTCCACTTCTGACTGTTAGTGGTGAGTTTCTCCAGATGGCTGGGCATTCCCTCTCCATGCCTCAGGGCAGGCAGTGGGTGGATGTGCTGTACTGTGCTGCTGGCAACACGTGTGATGCCCATGTGTAGGCTAGCTAGGCTGCCGCTGTGTTTGTAGGTCTGTCTTCATGGCTTCCCTCTATCACTCATACAGTACTGTAGGCTTCACTCATTGCATCTGTAATCCACTGCAGAGGGATTAGCTCACCTACAGAGAGAACGAAGTCTGCTAACTAGGCCAGGGTTTGGAAAAAAGGCATATTCTGGAGTAGACAGCACTGGAAAATCTGTAGCCTAATGAGAGCCTAACGAAAGACATGTCTCAAAAGTCTAGCAAGAGCTAGTTTGTTGTTCTGAGGGAAATATAATGAAAAAAATAATATTATAAAGTAGGTTATTATCTAAACACCTAGTTTTATTAGAAATTTTGTCAAGATGTTACATTTGACATTAGTTTACTTCGTTATTGGTAAGCTATACTCCGCAAAGACGCTTTCTCTATTACACACAACTCATCTGTCTTTTTATCGAGGTTGATACACACACAAAAAATAATCCAATATTTGCTCTGTCACATTACCTGTGACAAATGTATGTGGTTTATAAATCCCTTTCCTCATCTGAGATTGATGTGTTTTCTGCCTGTGTGCCACTGACGTTTTAGAGCTGTAATTTGGTTTAATGACTCAGGCTTGGGGTTGCGGTCTCCCTACTTCCAATAAGGGTTTCAGTTCCTCAGTGTTGTGCCTGAAATGGTCCACCAGAGGCCTTTGACAAACTGCCCTCTTAAGCTCAATGGAACGTTGTACCTGGGAGCTGCGGTGGACATGAAGCACAACCTTTCATCTCACCGCCTGCCTCCTCTTGAGACACCGTTGGCCACTGCCTCGTGGCATGCCGCGTCTGAGATCATTCCCCGTGTGTTGTCCTCCGTTCGTCAGGAACACAATTTACAGCATCATAAAACGTTTCCCTCCTCCTGAGAGAGTGCGACAGGTGTGCCCCTCTAGCCTATTGCTCATGGCTCTAAACGTCCGGAGATGTGTGGCTGTCCTGTCGGTTACAATGTGTCTTGACTGTTTGGCTAAGGGTTGTCCTTCCGTATGGCGGTAGGACAATTTTTAAGATGAGATTGTGAAGGATCAAGAGGCACTGGTTTTGTTTTATTGGCAGATTGATTTGAGTTGAAGCTATGCTAGGCCTTAACCTCAGCCCATTGTGTATGTGCTGCCAACAGTATGGATCTACAGCGCATGAGGGTTTATTGCAGGGAAGGCCAGCGGACTGCAAATGGAACATTCTGAGCATAACATTCTCTGTCTAGAGGAACGCTTTGAGCAGCCCTGTTTTCAGACCTCATGTTTGATTGAGGAGTTTGGATTCTTTCAGACATTGCATTTCAGACATTGTGTGCATATTGGATGTGAGTGTCTCCTCAACTGTTTGTGGTTGCTCTGCCTGAATGAGTATCACACTCGTGAATATGTTGTTTCTGAAAGTGCTCTCACCCCTTAATTTAAATTCTGTTCCATTCCCTGTTTTACATAGTGGTTTCTTGTTAAAGTAGCAGAATTCTTAAAAGTAGACCTCAAAGTAATCAAGGTGAAACTGTAATCTTCCAAGTTTGTATTCATTAAACAGTATTATATCAATACGATCAAGTTTTTGCCCAGAGGCAAAAATTGATTGAACATATTCCCCAAACTATAGTCTTGTTCTTCACTTGTTTCATAACTCTACCTATACAGAATGATTAGATCAAAGAAAGAGCCCATGTGCTCAATTATATAATTATATATTATCTTTCGAGTTACCAGCTTCCATAGCCTTGCATTCTTTGTCTCAAACAGTAAAGAGAGTTAACACCATGCCTCAGGGAGATCAAGCATCTCCTTCCCTCCCCCTCCTCTCTCCCTGATACTTCCCCCCCATGTGTTGCTGCATCACAGGCATCCACAGCGTATTCCCGCTAGCTCCCTTCACACACAGCAGCCACAGTGTATTCCCGCTAGCTCCCTTCACACATAGCAGCCACACTGTATTCCCGCTAGCTCCCTTCACACACAGCAGCCACAGTGTATTCCCGCTAGCTCCCTTCAGCACACAGCAGCCACAGTGTATTCCCGCTAGCTCCCTTCACACACAGCAGCCACAGTGTATTCCCGCTAGCTCCCTTCACACACAGCAGCCACAGTGTATTCCCACAGCAGCCACAGCGTATTCCCGCTAGCTCTCCTTCACACATAGCAGCCACACTGTATTCCACAGCAGCCACAGTATTCCCGCTAGCTCCCTTCACACACAGCAGCCACAGTGTATTCCCGCCACAGTGTATTCCCGCTAGCTCCCACACACAGCAGCCACAGTTCACACACAGCAGCCACAGTGTATTCCCGCTCCTTCAGCTCCCTTCACACACAGCAGCCACAGTGTATTCCCGCTAGCTCCCTTCACACACAGCAGCCACAGTGTATTCCCGCAGCCCCTTCACAGCAGCCACAGTGTATTCCCGCTAGCTCCCTTCACACACAGCAGCCACAGTCCCCACAGCTTCCCTTCACACACAGCAGCCACAGTGTATTCCCGCTAGCTCCCTTCACACACAGCAGCCACAGTGTATTCCCGCTAGCTCCCTTCACACACAGCAGCCACAGTGTATTCCCGCTAGCTCCCTTCACACACAGCAGCCACAGTGTATTCCCGCTAGCTCCCTTCACACACAGCAGCCACAGTGTATTCCACAGCGAGCAGGCAGGCGGAGTGTCAGAGGGAGGCAGAGCAGCAGACTTGTATGAATCAAGCAGCCAGCAGTGCTGCTGACCTTGGCCAGCCCAGCACTCGGCCATGATTAGAATATGCAACAGGGATTCATAAAGCCACGTGGGACACATCTGTATCACGCCGAGAGTGCCTCGTCGCATCGCATGGCGTCTAGTCCTCTTTATCCAGATCCTCTCCCTGCTTATGGCCAGCTTCACATCTTACATTAGCTAACAAATGCAGCGCTATAGCAGCATCTGAAGGGAGTGATAACACACTGTATTTATCTCTGTGGAAAGGGTCCTACATGGAACCCAAAAGGGTTCTACCTGGAACCAAAAAAGGTTATTTAAAGGGTTCTCTTATGGGGACAGCCAAATAACCTTTTTAGGTTCTAGATGGCACCTTTTTTCTACGAGTGTGGAGTTTCATGATAATGGCCCTGTCAGGGGTTCGGTGGCGTGGAATGAGAGGAGCTTTGTTATTGGCTGTGTGTGGAGGCTAATTCATTCCCCTTTTTCTTACATACATCTTAGTCTGCACAAAGTGAGTGGAGCCCTGTCCCAGTCTGCCTTAATACGTTTTTATGTTTTACATCAAGATGGTGACATCAGACCAAGGCTTTGGTAATGGAGTGGAGATATTATCTGGGGATATTTTACCAGATGGGCCCAACCTTATTATCCATTCCCCACCTGTGACTCATAAATCACATTAATGTAACCCAGGGCTTTTCCAATCATACACAGAAATGCCAGATATGTAGAAAAAGGAAATCATGGGTACCATCCTTACTGAATAATGTTAGTAAACTGCTGCGTATACTGTAGTGTGAAATTCCCACACACCATCTAAATGAACTGACACTAACTAATTGACTTGTACCGCAGCTTAATAAAACTAAAAGCAAGCCAAGTAAATCCACCTGACTCATTATATTGGCCTAATCCTTTATAGTTAATTAACTTTTTTTCATTGTGTCAAATGAGTCTAAATTTATGACGCCGTCGAGAGCAAGGAACCAACCAGGCAGATTTTTCAGGAAATCTTTAAAACAGTGTGGACACAGCATGCAGACGAGCCAAATCCACAACTCCCACTGAAATATTTAGATGGAGGAGCGTTAAATTTATTCAAATGTTTCAAAGCCAACACATTCATGGCAGGCAACTCCCAGCCAGAAATATGTCAAAATATGTGTGTGTGTGTGTGTGTGTGTGTGTGTGTGTGTGTGTGTGTGTGTGTGTGTGTGTGTGTGTGTGTGTGTGTGTGTGTGTGTGTGTGTGTGTGTGTGTGTGTGTGTGTGTGTGTGTGTGTGTGTGTGTGTGTGTGTGTGTGTGTGTGTGTGTGTGTGATATGGGTGTGGGTGAATATGGAGAATATGCCCCTGAGTGTGTCTATTCAAGTCTACTTTTATAGCTCACAGTCCCACAGATTTAACTAATTTTTACAATGCATGTGTTGTGTTATATTAATTTTAAAATGTTACCATACTTATACACAGATCATGAATACTGTGTATTCACTGGCATTGGCATTAACAAAGTATGTGTTCCTGTCATTTCAGGTCATGGAACCAAAGGAGTGTTTGAGCTCTTGGCGGGCTGGAGAAGAACTCGAGAGAGCCTTCCCTTCAAGGAGCGCGTGGCAGACGCCTTCGCCGACGTGATGGTGTGCTATACCATGACCAGTTCCCTCTACATCATCACCTTTGGCATGGGTGCCAGCCCCTTCACCAACATCGAGTCGGTGAAGATCTTCTGCCAGAGCATGTGCGTGGCCGTCCTGGTCAACTACTTCTACGTGTTCTCCTTCTATGGTTCCTGCTTGGTGTTCGCTGGTCAGCTGGAGCAGAACCGCTACCACAGTGTGTTCTGCTGTAAGATCCCCTCAGTGGAGTACCTGGACCGCCAGCCCACCTGGTTCAAGACCATGATGAGCGACGGCCATGACCACGTCACTCACCACGAGGTCTTGCCCTACCACAACCACTTCATCCAGCACTTCCTGAGGGAGCACTACACGGAGTGGATCACCAACACCTACGTCAAGCCCTTCGTGGTCATTCTCTACCTGATCTACGCCTCCTTCTCCTTCATGGGATGTTTACAAATCAGTGATGGATCCAACATCGTCAACCTCCTAGCCAGCAACACGCCCAGTGTGTCCTACGCCACAACCCAGCAGAAGTACTTCAGTAACTACAGCCCCGTGATCGGCTTCTACATCTATGAACCCATCGAGTACTGGAACTCCACGGTGCAGGAGCACCTCACAACGCTGAGCCACGGCTTCAACAAGATCTCCTGGATGGATAACTACTTTCAGTATCTGAAGGTGGTGAATGTGAGCGCCTCGACCAAAAGTGATTTCATCACCATCCTGCAGGGCTCCTTCCTGCGCAGCCCGGAGTATCAGCACTTCATGGAGGACATCATTCTGTCCAAGACAGATGGAGATGAAATGGAGATCATCGCGTCCAGGATGTACCTGGTGGCACGGACCACGGAGAAGACACGGGAGGAGGTGGTGGAGCTGCTGGAGAGGCTCCGCCCACTATCGCTCATCAACAACATCAAGTTCATTGTCTTCAACCCCACCTTTGTCTTCATGGACCGTTACAGCTCCTCCGTAGTGTCGCCCATCCTCACCTCAGCTTTCAGTGTGCTCACCATTCTCATCCTCACCTTCTTCCTGGTCATCAACCCTCTGGGGAACTTCTGGTTGATCCTGACCGTCACCTCCGTAGAGCTGGGGGTCCTGGGCCTCATGACCCTCTGGAATGTACACATGGACAGCATCTCTATCCTGTGCCTTATTTATACTCTCAACTTTGCCATGGATCACTGTGCACCCCACCTGTATACCTTCGTACTGGCCACGGAGCACACCAGGACCCAGTGCATTAAGATCTCGCTGGAGGAGCACGGGGCGGCCATTTTGCAAAATGCCTGCTGTTTCATCATCGGGATGTTGCCCTTGGTGTTTGTGCCTTCCAACCTGACCTACACACTGTTCAAGTGCTCCCTCCTCACCGCAGGCTGCACAGTGCTGCACTGTTTCGTTATCCTGCCTGTGTTTCTAACGTTTTTCCCCCCGTCCAAAAAAAGGCACAAGAAGAAGAAACGGGCCAAACGGAAAGAGAGAGAGAGGGAGCGGGAGATGATGGAGAGGGAGAGAGTGAGGGAAAGGGAGGAGATAGAGTGCATTGAAGTCAGGGAGAACCCTGATCATGTGACTAACGTCTGAGAGGCCGTGTGTCTGAGTGGTGAGCGGCGAACGTTGAGCGTCAGCGGGGACGGTCTTCAGTGATTGGTGGATGAGGTGTTGGAAGCCTTTCCTAGAGTGAAGGTGGCCATGCGGTGTAGCACCTCACAGGGCCCAAGGGGTTAGAGCTGACTGGTCCTCAGAGGGAGGCGGGAGAGATAGGCTAGCAGCCATGACCCAGCCAGACAGCCAGCAGCCATGCTGTCCAGAGTAGAGACCAGACCAGATCAGACCTATAGATCAGCTACGCCTTCAAACTGGATGGGACAGTGTATATTATCTGCACAGTCTGCTCATGGTTCCCTCTGCTGTTCATGCAGACACGTGCACACAGCCAGGACGCAACTACAAACGCCTACATTCACTTACAGTGTTATGTGTATGTGAATAATACATCTTATTTTAGCAATTGTAAATGTACAGTACCTTGAGCAAAGCATGCTAGCATGACAATGAGAGACATGTCTACCTCCAGGATGGTTGTCAAAGTTATCTAAATTGTTTTCTACCATTTGTCAAAGTAAATCTGGCCATTCACTGGCATATATGACCACCCTTATAGTATGATTAGTTTGATGAATGACAGGCAGAAGGATCTATACATTAGAATTGGTTTGAGAGTACACAGAGATAATGAATACCAACAGTACATTCCATTCTGTCTTTTCGGTGAACACCCAAGCGAACAGCTGAACTGGGCAGATGGCATACACTGTGTCCATTATGAAAAATGATCTTGCACAGTACAATTGTCAAGGTACATTTTACAGGAAGACAAGTATATCTGCTTTATTTCTGTTTTCACATCTGTTCTTAGCCAACAATTACAGTGGAACTGAAGCAAGGTATGTCATTTAATAGAGTCATGCATGTTCTAGAAAACCTAGCAGAATGAACTAGGTGTGAAAGGGCCTCTTTTAAAGCAGTAAAAACCCAAAGGACGGAGTACTGTAGAGGTTAAAGGTTGTGTTGCCACACTAACTGGGCTCGGATATGGGGTCATCTGAACATCATGGTTGACGAGGCATGGTTAGTGTTTAACACATTTCAGTGTCACATGTTCTATTGGCCCATGATTATGGGTCATGAACCAAATAAATGATTGGGTGGGTTAGACACGACAGGCTACATGTTAGGTCATCGTTTAATCAGAGATGCTGTATATTAGCTATTTTTGCTTGTGTGAAATTCTATGGTGCCACATATCTAGAGAGAAAAACAACTTTTGGGTTGCAGATAAAACACTTCTTGATTAGTTTTGTAAATGTGGACATTCTGTCAAATGAAATCATGGTGTAAAAGACGTCTTATTGGATCTCACCTCACAAGCAATGTCATACATCACAATTATTCTAGTTTATTCATATTCCAATGGCTTTTATTGTCCCATGCTTGATGTACTTTAGAACTTTCCAGAGAATATCAACGTTCTCCTCCAGTAGCCTCTCTACGATCCAGAGTGGTCCAAATGTAGTCCCTCTCCCCCTGGGGAAAACCAAGCGCATTAACTAGCAACGTCTGGATGAGATCTCTGTAAGGGCTGAGAAGCACACTCTCAAGGTCAGATTGCAGGAGATAGTCATCACTGACCTCTGACACATTATCTTAGAGTGGCTTGTGGCATGTGACAGAGTGCCTCTCATGTAAAAGGATGTGGCTGTTATTCTTATTTGAAAGTCATGACTTTGAGAAAGCATTGCTTTCTTTATATGTTGCTTGAAAGTGTTGAGGTACTCCTCAGAAAGGACAGGTAAAGCTAGCAGGGCAGCTGAAGCAGATTTGTGTGTGTTTGGACCAAAAGTTAGAGAAGCTTCCATGAGAAAACGGGTTAGTAGAATTAACCATCGTGAAAGCATCATGTTGTAGGCGTACATATTAATGTAAAGAAAAGAAGAGTGGTTTATACTTCAGTATGATAGTTCGCTAGTTATCAAGATAAAGCCTTTACTTTAAGTGCACATGGGCTTTCCCATTCCTCCGTTAGTGAAATAAATGCAATTAAAGGGGTCCTCCATCATGAAATAATCATCCTCCTTACAAAATTCTTTGTCTCAGAGTTAGCAAAGAATGAATCTCTCATGTTAAAAATGTTGACAAGGTAAATCCCTAATTTCATTTTCAAATCTCTTGTCTGTGGTGATGATTAATCATAAATAAGCATTTAAACCTAAATAGCCAGAGAGAATCTGGTCCCTTTGAACCAGACATAGTTTAGTGAGGGGTATAGGCTAGCTACAACACCTGCAGCTGTTGGTATCTCTGCATTTTGTAAAAGCCATGTCATGTATGTATAGCAAGAAAGCATGAACATTTAATATAATGGGAACAAAATGCCAATTGAAATCATTGACTTCCCAAAATGACTGTACGCATGGCACTGTAATGTATGTATGCATGTATTTCATTTTTGTACATTTAGTCTGTGTATCCTCATTTTGCTACTCTGTAGTAACCTATTTCAATGCATATTCTAGAACATCTTGTGCAAAAAAAAGAACTTACATGTCCTCTATGTTCAACAAGACAAAAAGCCAGAGAATCATGTAATATAATTGTATATGATTTTTTTTGTAAGATTTTATAAGAAAAATAGGGGAAAAAAACTCTACAATATAAGATTTTTTTTAAGCTGAAGTTTTATTCTAAAAAAGCAATAAAGAAACAAAAAAGGTTTGAACACAGTAGGCCAGTAATAAACTGTGGGACGCCAACAGTATACAGAATGGGTCGACCCATCGCACACTGCAGTGGACCTACATGTTTGTTGTGCTTCAACAAATGTAACATGTTTTCTATGGGGAGACTTCTTTGTCTGTCTGTTTGTTTGTTTGTCTATTCCTCACTACTTGGCCATTATATTACAGGGAAATATTACAGCCTCTTTTTTACTACACCACAATTTTATCTGGCTTGGTTAGTCTACCAGAATAGTTTGCAAAATAACAAACATTAACGACAAAGTATTTGCATTTTATACGCTGAAAATGTCTAAGACTGAGCTTAAAGGCTTGCCGTGCTGTTATGACCCATACTTACATAATTTCTAATGAATATTCAGATTACAATATGATTATACATGATCCATGAACATGCTTAACCCTCCAATAACTTTCGTTGCTTTTTTTGCAAGACTCTCATGATACAGGATAGTCGATTCATATTTTCAAATACTCTGCTTGCTGTGGTTACTGTGTACAAGTCATCTCTGATGAAGCTATGTTTAATGCTGTCTTTCTGAGTCTACTGTGTGTTCAAACGTGCGACCAATCATCACTTGTCTAATCATTTCATTGTCTGCTCAGCTGAGAAAGTCAGTACCTCCACCAATGTTTCATTTGTCATCATTAAGTATTCAATATCCAACATACAGTACGTGGCTGTCCAGTGTCCAAATCCTCTCGATTTCCAAACTCCCTTGCTTATGGTTTTATTTATCCCTTAAATCAGGCTGTCTGATGTGTGGTAGGGTGTAATTTTGAGTTTGGAGTTGGGACAGAACGTGGTCATTGATTGAGGACATCCGTGAAGACGTCATTATCTGAGGTTTGGTATTGATCACTGTGGTGTCTGATGCTCCATGTGTGAATATAAAAACCCAAACACTGTTATTGAGTTGCAGGCTACTTTAAACTTTCACCACACTTTGTTATACTAAGGATTGGCATCAAACCTGCTTCAGTTGGGCTCATGATTCTAGCTTATACTTCTTGCCAGGAAAACACTGCAATAAGATGTGTGAAACAACCATTGAACATGATGACTGAATTAGAATATTGAAAGATGCATAGGAAAGTCAGAGTAACCCAAGCAGCAGGTGAACTAATGTCTGCCCCTCGATCATACACAAGCATAGTTAAGTTTGCATGTTCAGGTATGCAACAACATAGTGCAATAAGATTATGCAATTATAAACTGTAGTTGACTACGCCGCATTACTGTTATAACAGCAAGAACACATTTATTCTGTATTGTTAGGTTGGTTGTAACCCTGACAGTGGAGGCTGCTGAGGGGAGGACTGTTAATAATACTGGCTGGAATGGAGCAAATGGAATGGCAACAAACTATGTGTTTGATGTATTTGATACCATTCCACTGATTCCGCTCTAGCCATTACCGCGAGCTCGTCCTCCCCAATTAAGGTGCCACCAACCTCCTGTGGACCCAGCCAATGTATTTTCTGCTCATTCATCAATACTGTAGTCATCCCCCTTTTTAACATTTGCAATTTTATACAGCATTTCTACACCACATGTCAATGTCAACAATTGAGAACTGCAGTAGGATTTCCCCCCTTAGAATTAAGCAACAGACTGAAAGGGGAACTGTCTCATAACAACTTGTGTGTGCTTGGCCAGTTTAAATACAATGCTACTAACATAGTGAACATTCATGTCAGCCATCTTTTAGACAGTACAAAGTGCTCAGTGTTAAAGACAGAAAGTCTTGGGTGAATGACTTGATGATTTATTTGGAGTCTGGATTAGGTTTGAAAATGCTAATGTCTGAGGCTATGTACGCGTCATCATCAGTTTGAAATAACATGTCTTTGTGTACGTCATAAATAACATGTCTTTGTGTACGTCATAAATAACATGTCTTTGTGTACGTCATAAATAACATGTCTTTGTGTACGTCATAAATAACATGTCTTTGTGTACGTCATAAATAACATGTCTTTGTGTAAGTCATAAATAACATGTCTTTGTGTACGTCATAAATAACATGTCTTTGTGTACGTCATAAATAACATGTCTTTGTGTACGTCATAAGCTCTACATACGGCTGTGGGGTCCAGGAGAGATGCACACCATTCATCTACAATGGAATTACTTTTGATTTGTCAGAATGGTTTGGTTGCATTGCTTTACTTTTCAATGCTTTATGTGTCTTTTATGCAAAATAACTGATTGGATTCTGGTGAATGGTTTGTGGGTGCTGTTGTGATCCTGTCAGACAGAGTTGAAAACTGGTGGTGGGTTGAGCTGACTGTATATCAATCAATACATGGTATTTGGAGTTTGATTGTGACCAAGGTTGAATGTTATGTTGGATATGCTGTACATAGATGGGATACATAGAATGTAGGCCTGAATCAAGCAGCTAGTGTAAGGATGTGGTTATGACAACAATTTGTGTTTGTGTACTATAGTTATCACAGCCCCTCATCCCTAAAATTACACTTTATTTAATTTGCATACACCAACTGTAACCCCTGTGCTGCTATGAGTCTTATGGTGAAAACAGATGACATTGCATGGGGAGTAATCACAGCTTTGTTTAAGTGCACATCAGTGTAGGCTCCTGAGAGGAGGAAGGGGAGGACCATCCTCCTCAGTGAATTTCATGAAAATATCAATTGTGAAACATTAAAAAAGTAATACTTTTAGATAAAACTATACTAAATAACATCACGTCACCAAATAATTGATTAAAAGAAACTGTTTTGCAGTGGAGTTCTACAGTAGCTTCAACAGCACACTAATTATGTTAACTTCCAGAGGATATCCTCCAACCCATCAGAGCTCTTGCAGTAATAACTGACATGTTGTCGACCCAATCAAAGGATCGGATAATTAATCTCGTTGTGAAAGCATAATCCACAGCTAGCTAGCACTGCAGTACATACAATGTGGTGAGTGTTTGGCTCAAAGAGAGAGAAAGATGATAGTTGAACAGTTTTGAACAAATTAATTTCTTAAAAAATAAAGAAGAAGCGAGAGAGAGGGAGGGAGAGATGGCTCGCTAGCTACATTTCATAGTATTTTCACTTTGAATTACCTAGCTACCGAATGCAGCTAGCTAGTTTAGCCTACTCGAACAGAGCTGGCTATGGCTATCCAACACTGGAACTCTTCCAAGTCAAGAGTAATGGAAGGTAGATCAGATTTAATATTTCAGATAAATTGTAGCTTACATCAATGTAACACATATGTAATCATGTAGTTACCAAACAAGGGTTTAAACAAGTCTAAATATATTTTATAAGTAGCTACCGTTTGCCTTGTTGACAGCTTATTGGCATTCCTTCAACCAGCTTCATGAGGTAATCACCTGGAATGCATTTAATTTGGTAAAAGACCAAGTCCATATTATGGCAGGAACAGCTCCAATAAGCAATGAGAGATGACAGTCCATCATTACAGTCCATCATTGACTGACATGAAGGTCAGAGAAAATCTCAAGAACTTTGAAAGTTTCTTCAAGTGCAGTCGCAAAAACCATCAAGCACTATGATGAAACTGTCTCTCATTGGGACCGCCAAAGTTACCTCTGCTGTAGAGGATAAGTTAATTAGAGTTACCAGCCTCAGAAATTGCAGCCCAAATAAATGCTTCACAGAGTTCAAGTAACAGACACATCTCAACATCAACTGTTTAGAGGAGACTGCGTGAATCAGGCCTTCATGGTCGAATTGCTGCAAAGAAACCTCTACTAAAGGACACCAATAATAAGAAGAGACTTGCTTGGGCTAATAAACTCGAGCAATGGACATTAGACCAGTGGAAATCTGTCCTTTGGTCTGATGAGTTCAAATTTGAGATTTTTTGTTCCACCCGCAATGTCTTTGTGAGACGCAGAGTAGGTGAACTGATGATCTCCACATGATACGCCATCCCATCTGGTTTGCGCTTAGTAGGATTATCATTTGTTTTTCAACAGGACAATGACCCAACACATCTCCAGGCTGTGTAAGGGTTATTTGACCAAGAAGGAGAGTGATGGAGTGCTGCATCAGATGACCTGACCTCCACAATCACCTGAGCTCAACCCTATTGATATGGTTTGGGATGAGTTGGACCACAGAGTGAAGGAAAAGCAGCCAACAAGTTCTCAGTATATGTGCCGACTTTTGGAAAAGCATTCCAGGGGGAAGCTGGTTGAGAGAATGCCAAGAGTGTGCAAATGTGTCATCAAGACAAAGGGTGGCTACTTTGAGGAATCTCAAATCTAAAATATATTTTGATTTGTTTAACACTTTTTCGGTTATTACATGATTCCATATGTGTTATTTCATAGTTTTGATGTCTTCACTATTCTTGTACAATGTAGAAAATATTAAAAATAAAGAAAAACCCTTGAATGAGTAGCTGTGTCCAAACTTATGACTTGTACTGTATATATATATATATATATATATATATATTTTCCACTAACCCTACCAACCCTAGCCTACTTGGAGTAAACTAGTGAACATCACCACTTAGGCTTTTACTTTCAACTTATACATACTATATACATTTTACGGACACAATGTATTTTACAATAGTTATATTTGTTTTGTTTTGAATCCCATCCTTCAGATTCCCTCAACCCTTTTTGAGATATTTTTTTAATTGCTGTTTCACAAAAGTTCTGAACCTATTTACATTTTACAGGCACAGTATATTTTACAAATTGATTTCAAATCATTCAACTGTGCTGTTATGTTTCAGAAAAGTTCCGAACCTTTCTATTCTCATAGTTTCTACAGATTGTAAACTAAAGATACATTTTTTTGCTAAAAGTATGATTATATTATTGATCGATTGACTATGACTTTTCAGATCACCCAGCAGTGCTATTTACAGAGTTAGCTCCAGGTAAATGTTGCAATTCTTGGACCTGCCACCAAAAACAAGTTACATATGGGCAGTACCGAAACAAATGATATAATGTTTCTGTCTCTTCGCAGCAACATCTGCAGAGCTGGGATGGTTGTATCCCCCCATATTCAGTATATAACATTCTATTGGTTGCAAAAATGTTGTATAATTTAAATTGAAAAATTATACGTTTTGAATCTGGTGTCATTTTGCGTATCAGTTCATAAACCATGTACCGTGGAATCGGTACATCGGAAATCTCTTCCCAACTATATGGCACAACTGTCAGTTTTGGTTCTTAAATTAAACTGGTATACTTTTTTATGTATCACAATTTTCTTTAACCAATTTTCGTCTTTAATGAAGGGTCGACAGACAAGTTCCTTACTTTATCCCCCTTCCACTTCCCTTTACCATTTTTGCGGTAAAGCTGCAATTAGTTGGTTGTATTTTTGGGTAGAGACAGACATGTCCATATATTTTTGTTAGCTGCATGTGTGACATAACTGCACCAGTCCTATGATATCATTTACCAAGATTATACTTCCTAAAAAAAAAAAATTAGGACATTTGAGTAACCATAATATTTGTTGTATTATTTGAAATTGCAACCAACGTTTTACTGCAACCAACTTTAAAAATAGCGATATTTTGGAGGTTGTAATCTGAATAAAAGGAAAAAGGCCATTCTTGAACATAGGGTGAGACATTCTTACTCATCTGCTAGAGAACTAGTTTGGATTTAAGTATAACTTTTCTATGACTGAAGCTTTTAGTAAAAGTTATAATGCTTTAATATTTAATCATTTCTGTCCTCTTAATTCATATGCATTATATAAATAGGCCATTTAATTTTGTGTGGCTTGCTGTTCCAAATAAAATTGAATATATTATCAAGGTAAGATTTTGGTTTTAAACATTTATTGCTACTGGGGCCTGCCGGTGTAACTGCTAAACTGCTTGCTGTACATTGTATTGCATTATTGTAGTGGGTTTATTAACGCGTTAGTTATAGTAGCTAGCTATGTTGACTATGACGTTAGCTAAAATGGCGGCAATGATGTATGCTGTGTGTAGCTGCTAGCATTCCACAAGCCATGGGAAAAAGTGAGATGAGGAGAGCACGTAGATGCGAGAAGGAATTGTACAAAGAGCAAATTATCATGTTTGTATGTGGCTGCTGTGAAAGTGAACTGTTTGAGGTTATCAGGGGTGTATTCATTCCACCGATTCTGTTGAAAAACATTTCTTAATTGGAAGCACATGGAAGGGAACGGGGATAAACATAACTGAATTTGTCCAATAGAAACTCTCGTTTGCAACTGTTGGACTAATGATTACACACTAGATCAGCTAGATGCAGGCAAGAGTGTGCAAGGCAGCATTGAATGTGTCTGTCACCTTGAATACTCAAATATTTATCTCAACCTGTGCACCTATGTTGTAAACTTTAATTCATAGGCTAGGTTGTACAGTAGCAACCTCATGATGGGTATATGGAAAATTTGAGTATCATTTAGTAGCCTAAACCTATTGATGTTACGATGAGCTGGATGAATGGAATATGAATGACAGTCATCTAATATGCTGTAATAGAAATAAGGCCATGCTCATTAAAAAAGATTGTCCTCCCTCATTTTAAACGGCACCGACCGCCACTGGTGCACATGTTTAAGCTAAATCACTTAGCATATTTTGTCTAAACCATTGTTTATAGGGACAACGTTTCTCCATGTGTAATCACCCCAAATGTAATCCATGTACTGTAATGTAAATGCAAATGTGGTCAGTCACCCATTAGGTCTTCCCATGGCTCAGAGACACTCGGCCCGGCGTAGAGAGAATGATGGAGGGAGAAGGGATGCACAGGGGTGTGAAGTGAACAATACCACAGGAACACTGGCTAGTGACCCTGTGACTACCACAATGGTCTTTCACACTCAGTAGCATAGACAAGGGAGCCCTCAGACCAGGCCATTAGTGTTGAAATGTAGAACTATCATTTCTGATGCTCTACCCAGCTCCTCAGTGGCTGACTGAATAGGCTTTTCTAGGCTCCAGTGCTGTGGTAGCAAGCTGGCAGGGCTCACAGCAATCTTCTCGCTCTCTTCTTATTCCTTATCTTGTGGCAGCAGGAGAATATTTAAAAGATTCAGAGAACTGGAGAGGTAAGCCCTCATTTTAATCTCAAACGTTTTTAGCAGCTAGCGCAGGAAGGAAACTGTGATAGTCATTACAGAAGATGACTGCAAGCTGTCTGATTGCTGCAACAGCAGAAGGACTCTCAACCCGCAACATTTACTCCTCATGTTGGAGAGTTTCCACAATACTTTTTTTAGACTACTTGAGAGGAAAAGTTGGTCGAATGAAGGGTGTTTTGTGTCATGTATTTGGTTTGTGTCTTTACTGTTCTGTATGCTGAGAGGGATATTCTTGGCTGCTGTTTTTGATTCTGCTGACGCTAATGTGTGCTGCATTTCTGTCTCTCCTTCCCTCGACACCGGCCTGTCTGTTGGGCTGCTTTGGGCCCGGTGTGGCTACTGCTGCCCGCAGGTGGCTAATTCAATTAACTGTTCCCATCACATGCTAGTGGTGGTAAAATACTTCAACCAAGTTACAGTGATTTCTTCCCCCTCACTTCTGCCACTTTCTTTCCTCGGGGGGTGTCAACCCAGCTGAACACTGTGTTTTTTGGGCAGAGAACTGACTGTTTAGTATGAGTGAGCCTTGTTGTGGTCAGACAATATTCTGATTTGTGTTTCACTGTGGTTGGTACTATGGCTGGATGATGACAGTGTTTAGAGTGAGTTGATTTTGAACTTTTGTTGCAAGCGTGCTCATTCACCTGCTCTCGAAGACCACATTCGGTACAATTGTATCTTCAATGATATATCTACTTAAGCAAAACACTACAAATGGTCATAGCACCAAATGAACGACAGTCTTCCATAAATGCAGAATTCGCCCTAATAAATGTTCTCTAGGACAGTAATCGTACATCTCAGCTGACGTTCTCGAGACAAAAGTTTAGCTATGCAGGTGTCTGGCTGAAGTTAAGTAATCCAACTCCAGGAACATCTTTACATTTAAATTGTAACATATAACAACCTGACCAGCCAAAAATGAAACCATAGTGAATTGATTATGTAAAAGAATGTTTCAGTGTGAATTTATTAGAAATATGCTTTTGAATGCTATTCATATTTTCATTGTAAACTATTTTCTGCTGCCTGCTATGTTGAAGCTATAAATAGTATGCATATGTGACAATTTTATATGACCAAAACATTTTAATTAAAACCTTTGTCTATTTAACTGACTGTGATTCTTGACTCTCAACTTAACTATAGTTCAAATGTTTCATCCTCATTTATTATTTGATGAATCTTCATTTAGTATTAGCCGGCAATGTTTTCATATATTATACAGCAGGCAACAAGGTCCCGCTTGCTCTCAAAAAGACCTATTTATACCTGGTTCTAACTTGCGTCCTTTGTCCTGATCTTGTCCACATTCTGATTGTGACCACATTTTTAGTCAGGTGTAGACAATCAAAAGACACTTTGTGGTCTGATTGTGATCAGATCAACCTGCCCACCTCCGGAGGTAGTCAGACATGCATTGTGTCTCTATATCTTACAGGTGTAGACAGATCTGGACAGAGAAACTATTTCAATCGTAATTTTCTGCACTCTAAAATCTTCGACGGGTGGCACTGCTGACTAATTACATCCATATGTGTCTTACATTAAATAAATAAATCATATTTTGAATGAATATCTATGAAATCATTTGCATAAAGGAAGGGACCAGGAAATCTGGTCACAATGCAGACACAGTAGATGGATAACAGACACATTTTAATACAATGCATAGACACATTTCGGGAAATATGGGTACAATCAGAATGTAGACAAAGGCAAGACAAAGGACCCATGTTAGTACCAGGTATAAACAGGGATTAAGTCATTGGCCCTGATTCTCAGCACAATTACAGTTTGACTCACCCGTTTGCCTTTTTATAACATTACAGGCCACCCCCCAACATTTGTTATTTATTTCAGCTGAACACATTTCCACTTTACTAGGAAATCAGTCTCTGTTTCAGACTGGAGCTGTATCAGAAAATAACTCTGCTCTTCTGAACAACTCACGCATGCACCTAAGCATGCACATATTCATGCACACTCAAACGAAACCCCAGAGTCTCTGTGTCCTTGTTTCTTCAATATGTGGCCCAAACCATTACGTTCGTCTGTCCATCCTGGGAATGTGATGACATGTGATTTTTATTTGTATTTATTTGTGTTTATTAAGGATCCCCATTAGTTCCTGAGGTTCAAACAATATTAAGGCAATTGCATCACACATGCAACACGTTCATTCCACCACGCTACCTGTCAGGGTGTGCGCTACTGGTGAAGAAGTCAGGTGCAGGAGAGCAGAGAGTTGTGAACAGGCGCCCACTTTATTAAGGCAGAGGCAAATAAAACAGACTTTATTAAGGCAGAGGCAAATAAAACAGACTTTATTAAGGCAGAGGCAAATAAAACAGACTTTATTAAGGCAGAGGCAAATAAAACAGACTTTATTAAGGCAGAGGCAAATAAAACAGACTTTATTAAGGCAGAGGCCAATAAAACAGACTTTATTAAGGCAGAGGCAAATAAAACAGACTTTATTAAGGCAGAGGCCAATAAAACAGACTTTATTAAGGCAGAGGCCAATAAAACAGACTTTATTAAGGCAGAGGCAAATAAAACAGACTTTATTAAGGCAGAGGCAAATAAAACAGACTTTATTAAGGCAGAGGCAAATAAAACAGACTTTATTAAGGCAGAGGCAAATAAAACAGACTTTATTAAGGCAGAGGCCAATAAAACAGACTTTATTAAGGCAGAGGCCAATAAAACAGACTTTATTAAGGCAGAGGCCAATAAAACAGACTTTATTAAGGCAGAGGCAAATAAAACAGAGAGACGCCACTGCGTCAAAACCTCAAGCCAAAGGTAAAAGTGCTATGCGCGAATCAATCACAAAAATTTTGCAAATGTTGTGCAATTAACATCCCTAGTGAAAAGCCACAGAAATAATGGGGGGAAACCCAGCCTGGCTGGGGACAGTGGAATAAATACATGCAGTGTGATTAGGGAATGAAAACCAGGTGTGCAGGGAACAAGACAAAACAAATGGAACAATGGGAAAATGGAGCAGCGATGGCTAGAAAGCCGGTGAGGTCGACCGCCGAACACCGCTCGAACAAGGAGAGGAGCCGACTTCGGCGGAAGTCGTGACACTACCTCTACATTACTACAGTACAACATTTATAATACCACAATATTACAACATTACAATGTACGTGTGTATAGTGCGTGTGTTTTCCTGTGTGTGTGTCTTCAAAGTCCACGTTGGGTCCATAAAGTATAGTGTTATCTGTTTTTTAAATCAGATTTTACTGCTTCATTGAGTTACTTGATGTGGTATTTCCCAGAGTCTGTTCTGGACTTGGAGACTGTGAAGAGAACCCTGGTGGCATGTCTTGTGGGGTATGCATGGGTGTGGTCGTCATTTCAACAGACAGCTCGGTGCTTTCAACATGTCAATCAATACCTTTTACAAAGACAGGTAGTGATGCAGTCAATCTCTCCTCTACTTTGAGCCAGGAGAGATTGACATACGTTTTATAAATGCTAGCAAATCGATGAACATTTAAGGGCCAGCCATGCTGCTCTGTTCTGAGACTACTGTAATTTGCCTATGTCCCTCTTTGTGGCACTTTACCATATGGCTGGGCAGTAGTCCATGTGCAATAAAAGTAGGTTATGTAATAATTGATGACAAGCTTCATGGTAAATGGTAAAATTTTCTACCCAATATTTTAAAAATAAGGTACAGTCATCGCTGCACTTTGAAATGTATGTGGGGGCAATTTACCTGTGGGACTCATTAGCATATTTGGGGTTGTGAGCTAATATATGTGTATTTGTGCCAACTGTCAATTGAAGTATTGTACCAGTTTAAGTGGTTGATGATTATGTTGTCAAAGGTTGTCACCTCTTTTTTAACATGGGCAGTTCTGCAATTGTTGTAAGTGCATGTGACAGGAAAGAGCTACACTGTTAAAATGTTATTGTGCATGTCATAGTAATTTAATGAAAAGTTGTTGCTGTGAATTTTGTATTACCTAATTGGCATCCAGCTCTCAATGAGTTATTGTAAAACTCACAGTAACTGCTAGCAATGCATTGGCAACCAGATGTCAGTAAGTTATTGTAAAATGCACTTGCAACTAGCTGCCAGTAGCTAGCAGTAGTTTTCTGATTACAGAAAAGCTTGAAACATTAAGTAACAACTAAGTATTCTTTGTGGTGAGCACACTTGGGATCCAGCCTCACCTTCTTGGTTGGCAGCAAACTGACCTTCCTGTCACACCATCAGTGCAGTGAACATCACTGTGATCAGCCACAGTAAGTTACTGTGAATGTATCAATAACTAAACGCAGTAAGCTGACAGTAAGTTCCTGAAAATTAAACATGAACTTCCCAATAACAAACTTCCACTTACTAGAAAATGGACAGCAATCTCTTAACTTAAGAGTGCACCTCTCGAGTGTCACACGCACTTACAAAGACTATAGAACTGGGAGTGGACAAATTAATAAATCTAACAATATTGAACCACTTAAACTGGTACAACACTTCCACTAACGGTCGGCACAAATACATCATAGTTTAAAGCATACCTACAAACATGTTAAATAGCCCCTGCCAGCATATTTCCCCCGCCCACCTACGTTTCAAACTGCAGTACATTTACATTACATTTACATTTAAGTAAGGGTAAACAAGTTATTTTACAGCAATAACTCCTTAAGTCAACTGTAAAAATACTGTATTTTTACTACAACTCGGTAGCCAGTAACTTACTGTCAAATTCTAGGTACTTTTTAACAGTGTGTGCCAAAAGCAGTAGTATCCTGGAAGTATAACTGTAGAACATGTCATTGGTTCTACCTGGAACCAGAGGCTTCTTCACGAGAGGTAGTGAACTCAACTCCCCAGTGAGATTGATGCTCAAGTAATCTGAATTTTGACAGTCTGCAAAACCACTCCGTCATTAGATTTTTTGAACTGTTTGTTGCAGTATCTGTGTTTTTGCATGTTCATTGATTGATTAATTTAACAATTAATTTGTTTTATGCTACACAAAGATAGCATACATTTTTCTAAACTAATCCAATCTGTTAGTTTGATTTATTGCGCCCATTACTGAAATGGTTGTTCCACTTTATATGGTTTACGTAGTCTCATTCATTCATCTTTCTAACCTTAGTGGTCATTCTAAATGCAGATTGTGGGATCCACTCTAGGAATTAAACATCACTTTGTAAACCAGCATAATGTGACTTGATGCTGATTTCGCTTTAGCTTTTCCTTGTCACAAAAACACAACAAAGGATAATCTGGCAGAAAAAACAGCTAGACCATACTGGTTGGCCAGACGAACCAGTTAGACATGCTGGTCAGACCAGCTTGACCAACATCGAACAGCAAAGATCAGCATGGAACAGCTTGAAATGTATGCTGGTCTATGCTGTTTTATTTTTTATTTTTAGGCTGGGCTGAGACATCTGTTAGAGCCACATTGATTATCTATGTGGACTAGCACTGCCTAAGGCGGGGAATATGTATAACCTCAATCAATTCACAATGCATAGCACTACTCCTACAGTTCAGTTCGCCTCCCATTCACTGTTGTGTGTTTTTTTTACTCCTGTGTAGCTACAATGAGGGCATAGATTAATTTGTATTTAATGGCACTATACTTTTTAAGATATATTTCCAAAGGAACAGAGTGGAATTCATTCAAACCTGCCAGTCATATTTATCATATTTATTCAGTATCTTTGTTTACAAAATTATTCCTGACACTCTTACTATGAATTCAGTGGAAACGCAAATCAAAGGAATTATCAATCCATTTATCAATCCTCGCCGTGCTGAAGCACATGATGGGATTCAACTCTACTTTGAATTAACATGGGGATCACGGCTTGACAAATTCATTTAATCATCTGACAGGACCCAATATTTGAGTTTCTCCACACAAACACCAGCGCCCAGGTTTTCCCTATTGTATTCCAATGAACCAGCTAGGCCACCAGATCCCTGCTACACCAATGAAACTGACTAACTGGAAATATCTCCCTGGCGCGTCTAGCCATGCAAAGAACAATGACAATATCATGTCTGATTCAAAATTCATTACGTTAGAGGGAATCTCATCTATACTAATTATAAAACCCCATCAGATTATGAAAACAGTCCATTTGGCTTGGCGAAGGCAAAGGGTGGCAGAGGGAGACAGGGAGTGCTGTGGCCTGGAGATTTAGTATCTCTCATCAGCTGTTCGTGTTTGTGCTGTTGCTATGTCAAGCTATGCCCCTTCTCTCTCTCTCTCTCACCCCCTCACTCACTTACCATCTCCCCCTCTCTCTCTCTCTCTCTCTCTCTCTCTCTCTCTCTCTCTCTCTCTCTCTCTCTCTCTCTCTCTCTCTCTCTCTCTCGCTCTTTCTGCTCCACTGTCTCTCAAGGAATTAAATATTGATGGAAGACCTGGATTTTATCTGCTGCGTATCATACAGCCGTCCCCCACTGAGTTCACACAGTTTATTATAAGAGCAGAGCCCAGGCAAGGGTAACCTCTATCCATCCTACTTCCACTAAAATAATGCAAACTCCTTTCACGGAAATGGATAATGAATGAATGCATCTCCAGATGCCAAGGTGGAGCTAGCCATTCCTAGTAGCGATCATTTGCTACTAGGACTGTTTCTACAACACAATATATTTTTCTTTATTTAACACATCTATTTTTTTCCACGCCCCCATGCGGAATTTAATGATTCAATCAAAAAGTTTAGAATAAGTGGAATGCAGTAAAGGCTCATAATAATATCTGGAATACGGAGTAAATGGAATGGCATGAAACACACGGAAACCATGTGTTTGATGTATTTGATTCCATTCTAACCTCCTGTGGTGGAAGAGCAATTGCATCTCATCCAGACAGAGTGAAAAACAGTGGTTGTTTTGTTTTTAAAGCCTTGGAAGATGGCTCCCTCTACAGGGATAAAAGTGTATTTAATCGTCAGTCTCTCAAAGCACTCTTTGTCTTTGGGGTTTAAATTGATTTGTGACTAATTACTTTGTAAAAGCTTTACAAGTTAAATGTACACTGCTCAAAAAAATAAAGGGAACACTGAAATAACACATCCTAGATCTGAATGAATGAAATATTCTTATTAAATACTTTCTTTACATAGTTGAATGTGCTGACAACAAAATCACACAAAAATGATCAATGGAAATCAAATTTATCAACCCATGAAGGTCTGGATTTGGAGTCACACTCAAAATTAAAGTGGAAAACCACACTACAGGCTTATCCAACTTTGATGTAATGTCCTTAAAACAAGTCAAAATGAGGCTCAGTAGTGTTGGGGGTGTCTTGCTAATTGCCTATAATTTCCACCTGTTGTCTATTCCATTTGCACAACAGCATGTGGAATTTATTGTCAATCAATGTTGCTTCCTAAGTGGACAGTTTGATTTCACAGAAGTGTGATTGAATTGGAGTTACATTGTGTTGTTTAAGTGTTCCCTTTATTTTTTTGAGCAGTGTATTTGATTTTTGATGATGGGTGACAATGTAGACAGTAGAATTCATCATTTAAATGTGTACTTTTTTACAATATCAAGATTTTTTTTACAGGATTATCACATCAAGGTTCACAGAAGAGTAGGGCAGATGTATGAAGGGAAAAACCTCACTCTGAGATGAACATCTACATTTGGTAAATGTCTGAATAAAATCACCAGTGAGCCTCAGGGAATACGCTTTGGGAAACAAAAGGATCTAAAAAACAGCAATCATACAGCCCTACTAGGGTTTAATACAGCTACTGCCTTCTATATACTTCACATTTGTAGAATGTCTACACAAAATAAAGTAACTTGCATCACCAACCACTTCCATTCAGGAGGCAAATATGGTGTAGTTCATCTCAGTTACCAGCTGGTGGCAGTAAAGAATAGTGGATAGAATATATCCAATGGACGCACAGGACCCAGTCTCCATCCATGGCAGGCCAAGTTTTACAGTAGGACCATTATTAGCATGTTTTAACTACTCCTATATAAATGGTAGATTATCAGACACACAACAAGAAGGTCTGATATCATTATTACTGAAACAGGACCCAAGTGGTATTTATAAAGATCCAGTCCATTAAAAAAATTGGAGACCTCTTATAAATCCTAGCAAAATGCTTGGCGCATAGAATTTAAAAAGTATTGTCAGATATTATTCATCCGAATCAGACAGTATTTTTTTTTACATGGACGATACATTGGAGATATAAGACAAGTACTGGAAACAATAGAATACTATGCAATATCGGGGGACACCAGGCCTGGTTTTCATAGCTGATTTTGAAAAGGCTTTTGATAAAGTATGACTGGAGTTTATATATAAATGCATAGAATATTTAAATTTTGGGGAATCTCTTATAAAATAAGTTAAAGTTATGCATAGTAAACCTAGGTGTAAAATAGTAAATAATGGCTACATCTCAGAAAGTTTTAAACTATCTAGAGGAGTAAAACAAGGTTGTCCACTATCGGCATATCTATTTATTATTGCCATCGAAATGTTAGTTGTTAAGATTAGATCAACAATAATATTAAGGGATTAGAAATCTGTGGCTTAAAAACTAAGGTGTCATGATGATTCATGGTTTCTTTTAAAACCACAACTAGAGTCTCTCCACAGCCTCATAGAGGATCTATATACTTTTGCTATCCGCTCTGGATTAAAACCAAAAACTAAAATGTACTATATTGCGTATTGGATCACTAAAATAATTCACATTTTACATTACCATGTAGTTTACCAATGAAATAGTCTGACGGAGATGTGGACATACTAGGTGTACAAATCCCAAAGAAAGAAATGATGTCACTCCAATACATATTTATAGAAAGTTTGCAAAAATAGATAAGATCTTGCTACAATGGAAAGGAAAATACCTGTCTATTTGTGGAAAATTCACCCTGATTAACTCTTTACTCATAACTGTAATGAATTTCCTCCTCTTCTTCCGAAGAGGAGAGGCAAAACGGATCAGAGGACCAATATGCGGCGTGGTAAGTGTCCATGGTTCTTTTTAATACGTTAAGGTACACATGAACAACTGACTACAAAAAAACAAGAAATGTGAAAACTCAAAACAGTCCTATCTGGTGCAAAGACAGAGACAGGAACAATCACCCACAAACACACAGTGAAACCCAGGCTACCTAAGTATGATTCTCAATCAGAGACAACTAATGGCACCTGCCTCTGATTGAGAACCATACTAGGCCGAAACATAGAAATACCCAAAACCTAGAAAAACAAACATAGACTGCCCACCCAACTCACGCCCTGACCATACTAACTAAATACAAAACACAGGAAATAACGGTCAGAACGTGACAGTACCCCCCCCCCCCCAAAGGTGCGGACTCCGGCCGCAAAGCCTTGACCTATAGGGGAGGGTCTGGGTGGGCGTCTGCCCGCGGTGGCGGCTCTGGCGCGGGACGCGGACCCCACTTCCCCATTGTCTTAGTCCGCCTTATTGTCCGCCTCCGTGGCTTTCTCACCATGGCAACCGCTCTCAATGACCCCGCTGGACAGAGGGGCGGGAGACTCCGGCAGCGGCGCCGGACAGGCGGGAGACTCCGGCAGCGGCGCCGGACAGGCGGGAGACTCCGGCAGCGGCGCCGGACAGGCGGGAGACTCCGGCAGCGGCGCCGGACAGGCGGGAGACTCCGGCAGCGGCGCCGGACAGGCGGGACCACCTGCAGGGAGGAGACAGAGAGACAGCCTGGGCGTGGGGCTGCCACAGGAACCACCAGGCTGGGGAGACCTTCAGGAGGCTTGGTGTTAGGAGGAGCCTGAAGGACCGGGCTGTGGGGGAGCACTGGAGCTCTGGTGCTCAACCTTGGCACCACTTCCCCAGGCTGGACAACTACTCTATCCCGGACCCTCCAGAGTGCAGGCACAGGTTGAACCGGGCTGTGGGTAAGCACGGGAGATCTAGTGCTTACTACACGCACCTCTCCCTTAGGCTCCACTCCCACATTTGCCCGGCACGAGCGGAGTGCAGGCAGAGGACACACTGCACCCTCCCAGCGCCCCGGAGACACAGCACGCAGAGCCGGCGCAGGATAACCTGGACTAAAACTGCGTACCGGCGACCAGACCCGCTGAGCAGGCACCATATGCCCTGGCTCAATGCCCACACTCGCATGGCACTTTCGGGGGGCTGCCCTATCACGCACCGGGCTATGGGCACGCACTGGCGACACCGTGCGCTTAACCGCATAACACGGTGCCTGACCAGTAATGCGCTGCTGATCATAAGCACGAGGCGTGAGCTCAGGTCTGCTACCTGGCTTAGTACCACACCTCGTGTGCCCCCACCAAAACATTTTTGGGGGCTGCCCCTCGTACCCGTCGCGCTGCCGTGCTGCCTCCTCATATCGCCGCCACTCAGCTTTCGCTGCCTCCAGCTCTGCTTTGGGGCAGCGATATTCCCCAGCCTGTGCCCAGGGTCCCTCTCCGTTCAGTATCTCCTCCCATGTCCAGGAGTCCTGTGATGCTGGCCTCTGTTGTTGATGCTGCTGCTGCTGTCGTCACTGTCCTTTACCACGCCACTTGGTCCGAGTTGGGTGGGTGATTCTGTAATGAATTTCCTCCTCTTCTTCCGAAGAGGAGAGGCGAAACGGATCAGAGGACCAATATGCAACATGGTAAGTGTCCATGGTTCTTTTTAATACAGAACGTGACAATATGTTCCTGTCTCTGTGTTTGCACCAGATAGGGCTGTTTTTTGGTTTTCCACGTTCATTGTTTTGTAGTGTTCATGTTTATCCGTTTTTGATTAAACATGAGTCAATATAACTACGCTGCGTTTTGGTCCTCCTCTACTTCACCACAAGAAAACCCTGAAAGAATCACCCACCAACCAAGGACCAAGCGGCATGGTAATGGGCAACGGCAAAAGCAGCAGCAGGAGAAGGAACAGAGGCAGCAGCAACAGGAGCAGCAGCAGCAGCAGTGGGAGATGCTGCATTATTTGGATAAATGGACTTGGGAGGAGATCCTTGATGGAGAAGGACCCTGGGCAGAGCCAGGGATGGAATTGGAGCTGTCGGTGAAGCAGAGTGCTGAGTCTGAGAGTGTGGAGGATTTATTGGACAGATTAGAAAGAAAGCTGTTGGTTTGGCATAGTATGCACGACATACCAGTGCCAGCACCACGCATCAGGCCTACAGTGCGTCCCGCCTGTCCAGCGCTGCCGGAGCCTTCCTCCTCTCCAGCGCAGCCAGAGTCTCCCGCCTGTCCGGCGCTGTCAGAGCTACCGCCCCTCATTCCAGAGGCACCAGAGCCCCTCATTCCAGAGGCACCAGTGCTCCTCAGTCCAGCGCTACCAGAGCCTTTTTCTCCTGTCTGCCCAGCGCCGCCAGTGCCGCCAGTCTGCCCAGCGCCGTCTGAGCTACCCTTCGCCCTGCGCCGGCTGAGCTACCAGTCTGTCCAGCGCCGCCAGTGCCGCCAGTCTGCCCAGCGCCGTCTGAGCTACCAGTCTGCCCAGCGCCGCCAGTGCCGCCAGTCTGCCCAGCGCCACCAGTGCCGCCAGTCTGCCCAGCGCCGCCAGTGCCGCCAGTCTGCCCAGCGCCGCCAGTGCCGCCAGTCAGCCAGGATCCGCCAGAACCGCCAGTCAGCCAGGATCCGCCAGTCGGCCAGGATCTGCCAGTCAGCCAGGATCAGTTAGATCCACCATTCAGCCAGGATCCGCCAGGATCTGCCAGTCGGCCAGGATCTGCCAGTCGGCCAGGATCAGTTAGATCTGCCAGTCTGCCAGGATCCACCAATCAGCCAGGATCTGCCAGAAGTGCCAGTCAGCCAGGATCTGCCAGAACTGCCAGTCAGCCAGGATCCGCCAGTGTGCCAGGATCCGCCAGTGTGCCAGGATCCGCCAGTGTGCCAGGATCAGTTAGATCCACCAGTGTGCCAGGATCCGCCAGTGTGCCAGGATCCGCCAGTGTTCCAGGATCCGCCAGTGTGCCAGGATCCGCCAGTGTGCCAGGATCCGCCAGTGTGCCAGGATCCGCCAGTGTGCCAGGGTCCGCCAGTCAGCCAGGATCTGCTAGAACTACCAGTCAGTCAGGATCCGCCAGTCTGCCAGGATCCGCCAGTCGGCCAGGATCCACCAGTCTGCCAGGATCCCCAGAAGTGCCAGTCAGCCAGGATCTGCCGGAACCACCAGCCAGCCAGGATCTGGTAGATCCATCAACCTGCCTGAGCTTCCTCTCACTCCTGAGCTTCCTCTCACTCCTGAGCTTCCTCTCACTCCTGAGCTTCCCCTCGGTCCCGAGCTTCCCCTCGGTCCCGAGCTACCTCAGTCCAGTGGGGCCCATTGTTAGGTTTCCTAGGCCAAGGTTAGGGGCGAGGGTTGCCACTCAAAGGACACTAAGGAGGTGGACTAAGACAATTATGGAGTGGGGTCCACGTCCAGCGCCAGAGCCGCCACCGCGGAGAGATGCCCACCCAGACCCTCCCCTATAGGTTTAGGTTGTGCGTTCGGAGTCCGCACCTTGGGGGGGGGGTTCTGTCACGTTCTGTCCATCGTTCGTATGTGTTTTCCTTGTTTTAGTGTTGGTCAGGACGTGAGCTGGGTGGGCATTCTATGTTGTGTGTCTGGTTTGTCTATTTCTATGTTTGGGACCACCCATACGTGAATGTATGCACACATGACTGTAAGTCGCTCTCAATATTATTATTATATATTATATGGTTCTCAATCAGAGGCAGGTGTTAGTCATTGTCTCTGATTGGGAACCATATTTATGTAGCCTGTTTTGTGTTGGGTTTTGTGGATTATTGTTCCTGTCTCTGTGTTTTGCACCAGATTCGGCTGTTTTTGGTTTTCCACGTTCATTGTTTTGTAGTGTTCATGTTTATCCGTTTTTGATTAAACATGAGTCAATATAACGACGCTGCGTTTTGGTCCTCCTCTACTTCACCACAGGAAAACCCTGACACAATAACACAGTTTACCAATTTGCTTATGGTTTTGCCTACACCTAATGATCTGCTATATAAATTATAAAGAACATAAAATCTTCAATTTTATTTGGAACGGCAAGCCAGATAAAATTAAAAGGGCCTATTTATATATAACGAATATGAATTCGGAGGGCAGAAATGATTAAATAATAAATCTTCTTGCGGCGACCCATCCTGGATACGGGATCGTGACTACTGCTCAAGCTCATTACCATAACGCAAAATGCAAAAGAATATTCTTAGAAATATTTAACCTCCACACATTAACAAGTCCAATAGCTCAAATGAAAGAAACTCCTTGTTCATCTACCCAGCAAGTCAGATTTCTAAAATGTTTTACGGCGAAAACATAGCACATATTTATATTAGACCACCACCGAAACAAATGACGAGAGGCAGCCATTTTGTCCCAGAAAATATAAAATTATAAAAGCAGGATTAAAAAAATTAATCATTCACTAACCTTTTGAAAATCTTCATCAGATGACAGTAATAGTACATGTTACACAATACATTTTTTTTTCAATAATATGCCAATTTTATCCATAAATCTCTGTTTACAATGACGACATTTCAAAAAATGCTACTCAAATGTCCGGAGAAATGATGATAGCTCCGACAGATAACGTCAGATAACAAGCAATAAACATGACTAAATATACATGTTCTACATATAGTTACAAAGATACACTTCTTCTTAATGCAACCGCTGTATTACATTTATTTTTAACGTTACAGAATTCGTTCACTGGCTATACAATGAGACGGCGCTCAGATATTAGCAGTATGTCTCCTCTATGTTTGGAGTCCACAGAAACCCAAAATAACCACATAAATATTCCCTTACCTTTGATGTTCTTCGATCAGAAGACGTAGAAGGAGTCATACTTACCCAAAACATCGTTTGGTTTCACGTTGTGTGTCTCTGTATTAGCATATGCTAACAGCTTCAGCTGAAATGCACCCAAAATGACTTCTGGTCCCGCACTCTTGCGCATCAAAACTTCAAAATTATATATTATATGTCGACTAAACTGGTCAAACTATGTGCAGAATCGAGCTTTATGATGTTTTTAACATGTAAAACAATGATCAGTGCGAACAGACAAACGGCTGACCCGAACATTTTTGCCCGCCAAACGACGAGGGCTCACGAGATTTTCACAATGAACGCGCCATTTGAAAGCAGGCATCGCGCTGAACACATACATACTGTTCCCAGATCGGTAGCTGCCTGGGAAGGGTGGGGGCGATGACGTCAAAGTTGACCCAACTTTTCTCTTGACAAGAGAGAGTTTGGGAGAAAGGCTGCCCTGAGAGTTCCGCTTTACATACAGACATAATTTAAATGGTTTTAGAAACTTTAGAGTGTTTTCTATTCAATAATAATTATTATATGCATATATTAGCAATTTTGGGAAAACATATTTTCAGTTTACTATGGGCACGCACTTCCTCCAAAGGGGGCAGTATTGAGGCCTAGTCTTAAGAGGTTAGCATTAGACCTCTCACTAAAGGCATCAGTCATACAAAAGTTATACTTAAATCCAAACTGGTTCTCTAGTAAATTGGTATGAATGTCTCATCCTATGTTCAAGAAGGGCCTTTTCCCCTTTATTCAGGTTACACCAGCCCACTTTCGGTTGTTGGTTAAATTCAAATATACTAGCTGATTTTAAAAAATGTATTTTTTGAATACATTTTTTAAAAAGGTATAATTTTTGTGAATGATATCATAAATATGACTGGTGGAGTTACGTCACACATGCAGCTAACACAGGCATATGGAAATGTCTGCTCTACCCAAAATTACAACCAATTAATTGCAGCATTACCACAAAAATGGAAGAGGCAAGTAGAAGGGGAAAAGAGTAAAGAACTTGTCTGTCGGCCTTGTATTAAAGAACATAAATGGTTAAAGAAAAGTGTGATAAATAAAAACATATACCAATTTCATTTAAGGACCAAAAAACTGACAGCTGTGCCATATAAATTGCAAAATAGTTGGGAAGGGATTGTCGATGTACCCATTCCATGGCACATGGTTTATGAATTGATACGCAAAACAAAGCCAGAATCAAAACTTTGAATGTTTCAATTTAAATTATTATACAAAATTCTTGCAACTAATAAATAGAATGTTATATATATGGGGGATACAATCTTCCCAGCTCTGCAGATTCTACTGTGAGGAGGCAGAGTCATTAGATCTTTATTTTGGTATTGTCCATATGTAGCTCGTTTTTGGTCACAGGTCCAGGAATGGCTGAAGAATTGCAACATTTACCTAGAACTAACGCTGCAGATAGCAATACTGGGTGATTTGAAAAGCCATAGTCAATCAATCAATAATATAATAATTATTTTAGCAAAAGTTTGTATTTTTTATTTACAATCTGTAGAAACTATGAGAATAGAAAGGTTCAGTACTTTTGTGAAGCATCACAGCACAGTTGAAAAATATATGGCAAATAGAAATCCAAAATGGATGATGTTGAGAGAGATGGGAGGGTTTGAATGGAGCTGAAGGGTAGGACTAATAACAAGATAAACCATGTAAAACATACAGGGTCTGTAAAATGTATATTGGTTCAGAACTTTTTGTGAAATAGCACAGTTACAAATAGAAATCAAACTGGATGGACATCAGAAATAGAGGAAGGACTAAAAACAAACAAAAAATAACTATTGTAAAATAGACTGTGTCTGTAAAATGTATATAAGATGTATAAATTGAAGGTAAAAGCCAAAATGTTTATTAGTTTACTCCAATTGGGGGAAGGGTGGTAGGGTTTGAGGGGGAAAAAGTATGTATATCTATATAGGCATGTGTATGTATATATGTGTATATATATGCATATGTGTATGTATGTGGATATATATATTTACCCACAAAATATATGGGGGATTGGAAATGATGTAGACAATTACATTGATGGAAGCAACATTCTTTCCACAATATTTTAAGATGATCCATAAAAAGAAGCCACGGCTCCAAAACCGCCATAAAAAAGCCAGACTATGGTTTGCAACTGCACATGGGGACAGAGATTGTCATTTTGGAGAAATGTACTCTGGTCTGATGAAACAAAAATAGAACTGTTTGGCCAGAATGACCATTGTTAAGTTGGGAGCCGAAGAACACCATCCCAACCATGAAGCACGGGGTGGCAGCATCATGTTGTGGGGATGCTTTGCTGCAGGAGGGACTGGTGCACTTCACAAAATAGATGGCATCATGAGGGAGTAAAATTATGTGGATATATTGAAGCAAAACCTCAAGACAAAGCTTGGTCGCAAAATGTTCTTCCAAATGGACAAGGACCCCAAGCATGCTTCAAAAGTTGTGGAAAAATGGCTTAAGGACAACAAAGTCAAGGTATTGGAGTGGCCATCATAATGCCCTGACCTCAATCCTATAGAAAATGTGTGGGCAGAACTTTAAAAGCATGTGCGAGCAAGGAGGCCTACAAACCTGACTCAGTTACACCAGCTCTGTCAGGATGGACAGGGAATTTTTACTAGGATTAAATGTCAGAAATTGTGAAAAACTGATTTTAAATGTATTTGGCTAAGGCGTA
The DNA here is from genome assembly GCF_021184085.1 of Oncorhynchus gorbuscha. Classification (NCBI taxonomy): domain Eukaryota; kingdom Metazoa; phylum Chordata; class Actinopteri; order Salmoniformes; family Salmonidae; genus Oncorhynchus; species Oncorhynchus gorbuscha. Next base: position 55,259,076 of record NC_060186.1, read on the forward strand.
TGTAAACTTCCGACTTCAACTGTAGGTACAAGTGTCTGAATGTCCTTGAGTGGCTCAGCCAGAGCCCAGACATGAACCCGATCGAACATCTCTGGAGATACCTGAAAGTAGCTGTGCAGTGACGCTCCCCATCCAACCTGACAGAGCTTGAGAGGATCTGCAGAGAAAAATTAGAGGATCTGCAGAGAAAAATTAGAGAAACTCACCAAATACAGGTGTGCCAAGCTTGTAGCATCAGACCCAACAAGATACAAGGCTGTAATCACTGCCAAAGGTGTTTCAACAAAGTACTGAGTAAAGGGTCTGAATACTTAAGTAAATGTGATATTTCAGTTATTTTTTAAATACTTTTGCAAAATTGTCTAAAAACCTGTTTTTGCTTTGTCATTATGGGGTATTGTGTGGAGATTGATGAGGGGGGGAAAACGATTTAATCCATTTTAAAATTAGGCTGTAACGTAACAAAATGTGAAAAAAGGCAAGGGGTCTGAATACTTACCAAATGCACTGTAAGTATGCAGTTAAAATTGAGGAAAATCTGCAATCTTGGTACTGGATATTCATTTCTACAGCAAGATCTTGAGCCTTTGCCAAATTAAATAAAATGGTTTGCTGTGAAGTGCCATTGTCAGCAACTAAATACAGCAATATAATGCTTAGGCCATGTTTGCTCAAAGGCATGGAAATGTTCAGTTAAAATTCTGCAGAAAATATTAAAATATATATTTGCTTCACATGAATATTATATAGATATCTTACATTTTATGATCAATTTATTGTAGGGTATTGTGCATGTAAGTCATGATGATTGAATCAGACTTTCGAGTAGAAGTGTTATGTGACTCTGAGTTAAGTGTTAGGTGACTCTAAATGAAGTGTGTATCAACATGGGAGTCAGACTATTTGTGTATCATTCTATTCTCTCTTCATGAGGGTGTTGGCTGCCTCATGAGGATGCCCTGTCAAACATAAATAAAACATCTATATCATCTAAATATATGTGCATAACTGCACCTTTTATTGCACGTATCATTATTCAACACAACAGATTTGCAATGGCTATGGAATGCTGTACTTTTTCTTTACAAAATAAAGGGACAAAGACAAATTCCTCAAAGAATGTGGAATGAAGTATAAGGTGTGACAATGTGGTACTTGAAAGCAAACTACAGGTAGTATAAATGAATACAGTTACTGTATGCTTTTAGGAAATACATATGACAATAAGCAATGTGACATAATCCTTCTGGACCACAGTACTTGCTTATTCAGATGATGTTCTTCATGATAAAGCATTAAAACAAAACACTTTCAGTGATTTAGTTTGAAAAATGCATTGAATGACAGATGTAGGATCTTAATTTGATCACACTGCTGCAGGAAATTTAAAAAGGCATCTGAAGTATGTAATTTCCACTTTGAAAATTCAGACTTGATGTCCCCCCAAATTAAAAAATATATATATAATCCACAAAATAATTAAAATGTTCTCCCGTTGAATAATTACTTTCCTGCTGCGGCAAACTGTCTCAAATTAAGATCCCACACCTGTAGAGCCGCCTTCTTTTCTGAGACACAATCAAACCCTGTTGAAGTACACTAGTGCATCATCCTTAAACCCCTTTAAGAAACCCAACAGAGGCAGATAACGTGGTGAGATTAATACTGTGATGTGGAGACATACAGACAGCCCACCAAGGAAAAAGATTACACCTCGTCTTAACCTATACCTGAGATCAAATAAAGACACCATATTAGCTATCTCCTTCCTCATTCATAATTTTGTACATAAGCAAGATGTGATGACAGGTAAGCATTACAGTTGACTACTACCTATTTTACATCAATATTAACCTCTTAGTTGACATACATTTTGTACAGATGCAAATCTCAAAAATGGAGAACAAAATGCATACCATCATAGAACATTTGATATCAATAAGCTCTCCTAACACGGTCATTCACAACTTTACACAATAAAATAATAAACCAATCAAATCAAATGATTAGCAAGGCAATGACAGAGTACATACTGAAAAATCATACAAACAACAAAAACACAGATCCAGTAAGACACTGAGAAAGGAGATATTGCTTAAGTGATAATGCCCTTGAAGCCGGTGTTTGGAGAATATATTGGCACGGGTGTTGAAAGTTGATGGCCGGCAAACCGTGCCAATATATCCTCCAATCACTGGCTTCAAGGGCATTATCACTTTTATACAACGGGTAACCAACATATTCAAATAATGATTGACATATTTTCATTAAAAACATGATTTTGATGAATTTATTCATACTATTTCATCCTTCCACAAGATATAGTGCCGGCACAAATCTAGAGTTGCTACCCAAGCCATCTGGTCATTCGTGCTATCGGTTCAGTTGACAGTGACGCGACCCATTTGTTCAGTCTTTTTGTTCTGTATCTATGGATGCGACCCAGTCGTTTGTTCTAAATGTTCCATTGCCATACTGGCTGGCAACGTACTCATCCCTTGCGTTCTAGATATCCAACTATGGCTAACTTACAGTCACGTCAAACAGTGCAGATAGAATAACAACAGTAGCTGCATTTGCCTTTTTATAAATGTTTTCTAGAGACATTTAATCGGATACATCCATAACAATGAGCTAATGAGGCGCAATTTCGCCTGGCATAGAAAATGTGCTCTCTCATCAGGAAACTGTTGTTCAGAGGAGCGAGCCAACAACACAGCTAGCAGAATCACTTCAAACTGCAGCTAGAAAGACTGCAAATGTTTCGTTTGACCTGTTATCTATTGATAGTTCTTTGTATATATCCATAAAAATTATGCCGATTCATGATTTCGATTGGCTGAGAAAAGTTGCCTGCCTGTCTCGTCCCAACTCCCGACATGTGCTGGAGATCGAATTTGAATATTGAAGCAATGTTGTAAATGTCGGAGAGAAATGCAGCAAGGTTTATACAAATCTCCGCTGTTGAAAACTAAATCTAAAAGAAATAGGAGATAATGTCTAGATGCTTTTTATAGTGGAAATCAAGTTTATAAATTGCCTGGCTGGGCTGATCAGACAGTGGTTTGCACCGTCAGATGGAACAGAGTAAATAGGCATTTTAACGTCATAGATTTAGCCAATGGTAACTTGTGGAATAGACGCAAACTGGAATGCAGTTTTCCAATCAGCATTCAGGATTATACCCACCTGTTGTATGATTTTGAATAAATCCTGTCAAATAAAGATTGTTGATTGTTCTTGCCAATGTTAGGACCTTTGGCTGAGTGCAGGTGTGTTGATCCTTTCTATTGTTCTAAGGAGGTCAGCGAGACTAGGGCCTCTTTTGTTTTTTCAGTGTGTTGAATGCAGACACCCTCAGTTAGAGTAAAGATGAAAGATTTCAAAGACAATAATAGACAATATGACAGTTGTAATAACCAATAGGATAATTATTTGCACTGAATGTTTATGTATTTCTAAAGATTGTTTTCTTGCATATAACTCAAAGCCTGGACTCCATACACAAGCACACACAGTATAAATACTTTTTAAAAAACATGTTACTGACTTTGAAAACTGACTTTGATCTTAATAGCACCTCAACTTACTTTAATTAAGTGAATTACTTTAATTAATTTAGTAATTGAGAGGTATAAAAGCAAAAAACACATTTATTGTTGTTTTATTCCTTCTGATCATGTGGATTTTTATTAAATTGTGTTTTGTCAAATCAACATAAATTGAGTGTACACAGCAGAACACCTGCTCTTTCCATGACAAAGACTGACCAGGTGAATCCAGGTGGAAGCTATGATCCCTTATAGCTGTTACCTGTTACACCCACTTCAATCCCTGTAGATGAAGGTTAAAGAAGGATTTTTAAGCCTTAAGACATGGATTGTGTATGTGTGCCATTTAGAGGGTGAAAGTGCAAGACAAAATATTGAAGTGCCTTTGAACAGGGTATGGTAGTAGATTCCAGGCGCACAGGTTTGTGTCAAGAATTGCATCGCTGCTTGATTTTTCACGCTCAACATTTTACGGTGCGTATCAAAAATGGTCCTCCACCCAAAGGACATCCAGCCAACTTGACACAACTTTTGGAAGCAATGGAGTCAACGTGGGCCAGCATTCCTGTTGAACGCTTTTGACACCTTGTCGAAGCCTTGCCCCGACAAATTGAGGCTGTTCTGAGGGTAAAAGGAAGGGTGCAACTCAATATTCGGAAGGTGTTCTTAATGTCTTGTATATGAGATGTAAAGGCTAACATCTGCGCATACAGAATGGATAACGATGACAGGAGCATAGTGCTGTACCACATAGCCACTACTCTTAACAGACATTGTTGTGCTGTGACTTGATATTTGGTCCAATTAACGTGCGCTGGTGGCTACCTCACAGTGGAGCGTGCAGTTTTTGCATGAGCTAAAATAGTATTTTGTTTTGTGATGTCAATGACGTCTCTAAACATGTATCCAGTGACACTAAGAATCATATGATGACTTTGACCGTTGATGAAAAGTGCTGCTAAGGTCAAACCTGCCCGAAGCAGTGATAACGCTTAACTCCAACATCAACACCACAGTCTCTCCAGCACTCTGTACAGATATGGTATCTTAATTTGATCACTTTGCTCCACAGAACATTTTTAAGAGTCCTAGTCATAGCATAATGTCCCTGAAAACCTGCAGTTTCTCTTTCTATCACTAGATACCACACCTAAACTGTAGCCTATCAGAACTATTTTCCTGTTAGAAATTATAACTTTTTTTGAGAATAATCAAATAATCCTCCTCCTGCTGCAGGATTATTTTACTCCTGCAACAAAACTGGTCAAAATAAGATCCAACATCTGTATATCATACCTCGTTCTTAACAACACTTTAGATCTTACAGGAGCACATAGAGGTTAAAGTTTAAATATGCATGTCACAGGTGTCACAATACACAATCTGTACAAAGTGTAAAAATACATCTTGACAACAGCCTTGAGCTGTAAACACAGAGGGACGTGAGGTAGGAGAGTACAGAGAGCTGTTTGAAGCAGGAACATAGATACAGCAAGGCTGGGTAGCGTACAGTAGGTTTGGGTGATGAGCGGTGGTCAATATCTTTGCAGATGATAGCAGGGTTGTGATTGGACAGGTGTCAAATCATAGGAGATTACCACTGTTTTTCTCTCACATTTCAATGTGAGCCTCATTACTGGACGGACTGACTTTAAGCGAGCCAGAAATTGTGTAAAACCTGTGGAAGATACAATGGGAGAAAAGTTTCATAAGTTAGAAATGTTGCATTGAAAACTATGCCTTTTTTAAGGTATAGCGGTGATATGACCTACATGCAGAAAGTAAACAGCATCGTGGGTCAATTTCCACAACAACTAAGAGCATTAAAGCATGAGGCTCAACTTCTCAGCTGTTTTGGTGCCCTGACTACCACGCTGTGAACAGCGTGAGGCGAATCCGTGCACATGAGCAGATATTCTTGCATCTTGCTCATCTTAGTATCTGCGATGCTGCTCGTGGCAACGTCATTTAGCTGAGTCTACCTTCAACTCTAGATCTAGCAAGCTGTTTGGGAAAATGTTGTAATATGATTATTTTAACTCTTGCAAGCCAATAAACAAGGTAAATGTTAAACTAGGTCGGTACAGTTGTAACTGTCAATCCAGGGGAATAGAAAGTAGAAGAGAAAGCCATGAAATGAATACTACTCCATACCTTGACTTTTTTAAATGTGTGCGCTTCTTCAGAACTTGAAAACAGGAGGATTTAGCGCAGGAGTGTTTCAGGTCGATGACCTGGTAGATGATGGGGTTGTACATGGCAGAGGACTTAGCAAGCAGAGTGGGGATCACAGAGACCGAGATAGGCACTGAGTCGGGCTCGCCAAACGCAGACACCACTGAGACCACTGCATAAGGGATCCACGCTATCAAGAAACCAGCGCAGATCAGCATCGCCACCTGGAGGACACAAGTAGAACCACATCACTGGTCAGTCTCACAATAGTTAAAGTATCTCTGAGGTGAGGTTCCGTGTCCACACACACACACAAGAGCTCTGCTAACCGACTCGATCCCGACGGGCCCTGACATTATACATCGGGTTAGGGCTGGGTAGGGCCTGTTTATTCCTCAATAACTAGGGTACAGGCAGGGCTTGGTTATCCATAAATTGATCACTAACATTTTGAAGCTGAGCAGTACAGTCATATCTAACTAAGATCATAACATTGTGTCAGAAGTTATTTTTCAAATATAAGACAGGCGATATTATTTCACAGAAAATATTAATGTTCCTTGAGTTTTGTCAGAGTTTAGAGTGACAAAGTTTCTAACAGCAAACTGCTCTCTCATGTCTCATAATTGAGCAGAGGAGCCCAAGTGGAGCCGTTGCTATGGATACTCACAGACTCAGATTTGTCATGAGCAGAGAGCATTCAGAGTGAGCAGCGCTCAGGAAGCGAGTGACAGAGAGGAGCAGCTAATTGATTTACTAACGGAGGATGTTATTTCTGATTTTGGGTTTCGGGCAGGGCCTTAAATTTGTCAGAAGCAATCGGGCCTGGGTAGGGTAGAGCCTGAACGTTGCAGGCATAGGTAGGGCTCGGGCTTAAAATTAATGTGTGTTCAGGGCTCTGACACATACACACACACACCTTGGTCAGTTTCATCTCCAGATTATGGCTGTTCTTGTTCCTGGTGTCAAAGTGGGAGATTTCCTTGGCTGAGGACTTGACCTTGAAGATGATCATGACGTAGGAGAAAACGATGATGCCGGTGGGGAAGATAAGACAGAAGAAGAGGATTGCAATGACGAAGCTCTGGCCCGCCACGGAAGCCTGGGCCAGCCACCAGTCCAGAGTGCAGGAAGTGCCAAAGGGCTCAGGAGCATAGCTGCCCCAGCCCACCAGGGGCATGGTGGCCCAGAAGCCTGCATACAGCCACACAAACACCACACTCAGGAAAGCATGTTGCCTCTTTAGCCACGTTCCTGTGGGTACAATTTTGGGCAGAATGATTGATAATGAATTGGTTCATCATAATAATAAAGTGTCCAGATATCACAGATCATAATTTCCATTAACTTATTAATGAAAAAGTGCTAATTATTAATTCTTATAAAGGTCTTGTGTTACTGTAAACAGGGGTGTCAAACATACGCCCCGGGTCCAATCCGGCTCCCGGGTGGTTTAAGTAAAACAAATACAACTTGTAAAGTTTTTTTATACTTTCAAATGACTAAATCAAAGCTGTGTAGAAATGATAAGGGACCTACAGTACATTCATAACGTTTCTTGACTGTGTCTAGCTCGCTAATAATCACTGAATTGAAAGCTAGACAGTCAGGAAGTATCTACAATTTTTTTTTAAACAATTAGATGATACACTGTACCACCCAAACAGATCCACAGATGACACAATCTCTATTGCACTCCACACTGCCCTGTCCCACTATGTGAGAACGCTGTTAATTGACTACATCTCAGCATTCAACACCATAGTGCCCTCCAAGCTAACAGTAAGCTAAGGACCCTGGGACTGAACACCTCCCTCTGCAACTGGATCCTGGACTTTCTGACGGGACGGCTCCAGGTGGTGAGGGTAGGCAACAACACATTTTCAACGCTGACCCTTAACATGGGAGCCCTTCAGAGTTGCATGCTTGGACACCTTCCTGTATTCCCTGTTAACTCGCTACTGCGTTGTAGAGCACAACTCCAACACCATCACTAAGACAGCCTATAAGTAGGAGGTCAGAGACCTGGCAGTGTGGTGCCAGGACAACAACCTCTCCCTCAATGTGAGCAAGACAAAGGAGCCGATTGTGGACTACAGGAAACGGAGAGCTGAGCATGCACCCATTCACATCGACAAGGCTGTAGTGGAGCGGGTCGAGAGCTTTAAGTCACGAGATCCTGAGGCCCATTGTCGTGCCATTCATCCGCCATCACGTCATGTCGCAAGGATCTGCACACAATTCATGGAAGCTGAAAATGTCCCAGATCTTCCATGGCCTGCATACACACCAGACATGTCCACCACTGAGCCTGTTTGGGATGCTCTGGATCGACATGCACAACACCGTGTTCCAGTTTCCGCCAATAACCAGCAACTTCGCACAGCCATTGAAGAGGAGTGGGACAACATTCCACAGGCCACAATCAACTCTATGCAATGAAGATGTGTCTCGCTGCATGAGGCAAATGGTCACACCAGATACTGACTGGTTTTCTGATCCACGCCCCTAGCTTTTTTTTACAGGTATCTGTGACCAACAGATGCATATCTGTATTCCCAGTCATGTGAAATCCATAGGTTAGGGCCTAACGAATTTAGTTCAATTGACTGATTTCCTTATATGAACTGTAACTAAATTGTTGCATGTGGCATGTTTATTTTTGTTCAGTGTAGTTAGGTAAAGAGTTAACGAATAGCTGTCCAGACTATCGATATTGACCACACACATTTGTTTTACCCATCACATACGCTGCTGCTACGGTTTAAGATCTGTCACTTTATTCCTAGTTCTTTTGTACATATCTACCTCAATCACCCCGTACCCCTGCACTTCGACTCGGTACTGGTACCCTGTGTACACAGCCATGTTATCATTACTCATTGTGTACTCATTATTACTTATTTTATTATATGTTTTACTTTTCTATGATTTCTATATTTTCTTTCTCTCTGCATTATTGGGAAGGACCCGTAAGTAAGCATTTCACAGTTAGTCATTTATTTGTTAGAGGATATTCTTTGCTAATTCTTTGCTCGGCAAGGAAATGTAAGTGATCTTCAGTGCAGCCCTACGGACGCCATTGAAGACCGAATGCGACCCGCGGGGGCAAAATGTAGTTTGACACCCCTGCTGTAAACCAAACACAAACGGAGAACATAGCCCACTGTACCGTATCTGAGATGGCAGATCTTGAGGTATCTGTCTAGGCTGACTACGGTCATGGTGATGAGGCTGCCGACACCGAAGAAGAAGCCAGCCCAGCCATAGAAACGACAGCCCTCCCAGCCAAACAGCCAGCGGTGGGAGAAACTGGACGCCACAAAGAACGGCTTCCCTGTGACTTCAAGACCAAAAACACACACAGTTGTTAAACACCTCAAATGATCCGTGTGTGCTGTAAAGACGTGAGGATATATAGTATACATGTACAGTAACATAGTCATGTAGGGCCTTAAAATGCATGAGAATGCCAATGAAAAACCATCCTCTTCATCTACTTCACATAACAGAAGTGCTGTTTCTTCAAAACTCACAATGATAACAGATGCAGTAAAGTTACAATCCTGAGGCATAGCATGGGACAGAAGAGGTGATCATAAATGGTGTTTATATCGTGTGAGGAGAAAGTGGCATCCTCACCGGTCTGACGCCACAGAGGTTCAGAGAGCACAGTTATGACCCTGTTTCTATATACATGTTGATGTACACACACTGCACTCTCCACCAACCCTCGTAGTTAATAAAATACTCTTTCTCTCACTTTATGACTCCTACAGTATTACGGTAAAATGGCTACGAAATATTCTAACCCTCTTTTCATTTGGACCTCCAACATCTGAGTGACATTCCCAAGATGCAGGCAAAGCTGGCAGACACAAATAGATCATGCTTGTTGTCTGCTGTGGACGTTGGCTCAAGTCCTAGAGAGCAATGCAGGCGTCTCATACAGAGAGACATAGTTGGCCCAGAGACCAAGAAATAAACAGATAAACAAGTGAGCATCTCGTGGTTGTATGAGACACAGAGAGAGCTGGCCAGAGATTGTTCTGAGACTGAGACATACTGTTGTGAATTCTGCTTCTGGCTGGGTCACAGGGACTCTTTGAGAAAGTAGGATATTCTCAGATAAAGGGGATTTTTAAAACAACATTTCTAAACTGAGATGACAGCTTACAGTGGAACCAAACCTCTTGTACATCAAAGGCCTGGTCTATCGATATATTGTGATCAACATGCCAGGTAGAGTCATATTAGAGGTGAGTTCTTTTTACGTGATGGTGTTCCTCTAATATCCAAACGATGGCGATAAAGAACTAATTCCAGATTAAGCCACAATTTAGCATATTTCAGGGTGAGTTACCAAACATGCCTAAAAAGTTATGACTTTAAAGCAACTCAGTGATTCTCTCTCTCTCTCTCTCTCTCTCTCTCTCTCTCTCTCTCTCTCTCTCTCTCTCTCTCTCTCTCTCTCTCTCTCTCTCTCTCTCTCTCTCTCTCTCTCTCTCTCTCTCTCTCTCTCCCTCACACTCTCTCCTTCTTGTCATTATATTCCACCACTTCATCTTCTTCCAACCATGACAACCTTTCCCATGTGTCAGGATGTACAGTACATGAGTAAATGTTCATGCGGCGCTATCATTGTTCATATACTTGCTGTTCTGAATTGAAATACACAGACGACACAGGACTAATCCCCCATACACTGTTCTGTACAGAGACACGCTGTACACGGACATACTGTATGAAGAGACTGCGGAATGGTTTACCTGATATGCAAAAGTCAAATATGGCTAAGTTGACTGTCATGAGCTCAGGCGGCCTTAGCTTTGTCTTGCGTTTGATGGTCATGTATATAACATAGCCATTTCCTATGGCTGACATGATCCCTGCAGAGAAAACAGAGGACAAGAGGAAGACATGACAAGTTGTAAAATGCAACATGACAGGGTGTACCTACAGGTTAGTCAATTTACATACTTAGGCCTATGGCATAATTGGTTTAATTATAATGCTATAATATAATATTATTTTAAAGGGGCAATCTGCAGTTGCTACGTCCATTTTTTGACTTATAAATGAATGATATGTACATATTGAATTTTGAAGAATATAACTTATAAATGTCTCATGATCTTAGTTTAACTGTCGTAGCCCCATTAGAACCCAAAATATAAGCTATTTTATTTTACTCGCTAATATCCAATCTCTGGATAATAAAATTGATGAGCTCAAGGCAAGAGTTGCTTTTCAGAGAGCCATCAGGGATTGTAACAGACTCTGCTTCACGGAAACATGGCTCTCTCGAGATATAATGTTTGACTCTGTAAAGCCAGTTGGGATCTCTGTACATCGCGCTGACAGGAACAAACATCTCTCCGGGAAGTAGAAGGGCGGAGGTATATGTTTTATGATTAACGTCTTATGGTGTAACTATGATAGCATACAGGAACTCAAGTCCTTCTGTTCACCTAACCTAGATTATCTCACAATCAAATGGCGACCGTACTATCTCCCAAGATCATTTTTGTCAATAATAGCCACAACAGTCTATACCCCTCCCCCTCCCCCAAGCGGATACCACGGAGGTCCACAAAGAACTTCACTGGACTTTATGCAAACTGAAAACCACATATCCTGAGGCAGCATTTATTGTAGCTGGGGATTTGAACAAAGCAAATTCTATCAACATATTTCTATCATAAATATATATATAAATTCTATCAACATATTAATTGTTTTACTCGCGCTGCTAAAACCCTCAACCATTGCTACACTACCTTCCAGAATGCATATAAGGCCCTCCATTCGGCAAATCGGACCACAATGCCATCTTGCTCCTCCCCTCCTATAGGCAGAAACTCAAACAGGAAGCACCCGTGGTGAGGTCTCAGGAAGTTCAACAGCATAGTGCCCTCAAAGCTCATCACTAAGCTAAGGACCCTGGGACTAAACACCTCCCTCTGCAACTGGATCCTGGACTTACTGACTGGCCGCCCCCAGGTGGTAAGCGTAGGTAAACTACACATTCTTGGTCCCCTTCTGTACTCCCTGTTCACTCATGACTGCATGGCCAAGCATGACTCCAACACCATCATTAAGTTTGCTGATGACACAACAGTGGTAGGCCTATTCACTGACAACGATGAGACATATTACATCAATTACCTTGACTAACTGGTGCCCCTGCACATTGACTCTGTACCGGTACCTTCTGTAAAAAGCCTTGCTATTGTTATTTTACTGCTGCTCTTTCATTATTTGTTATATTTCCTTTTTACTTTACACATATTTTTCTTAAAACAGCAGTGTTGGTTAAGGGCTTGTAAGTAAACATTTCACTTTAAGCTCTACACCTCTTGTGTTCGGCGCATGTGACAAATACAATTTGATATGCTTGCTTGGCAGAGTGTCACTCTTCCATAGAAACACTGTGCATGTATTGACTGCAATGACTGCCAATTTAATTAATCTGGTTTTGCTACCAATATTAACTGGTAGACAGTCATCTCCAAGAAGAATAAGGGAAGGATCTAGTGGTACAGTCATATTAGTGACCTGTGATAAGATCTGAATAATTCTTCCTAATAATTGCCTAGTTCAGGGCAGGACAAAAACATATGCAAAAGTGTGCCCACCCCCGTTTTACAAGGCCCATACACATTCACAATGGTAATGGTCTCAGTATTAATAAAACCCTGAATGATCACAAACCTACCTCCTTTGTCTTTAATCTTAGATTGAAGCTGAAAGAGGCATTGCTTATTAATGAGAATGGCCAACCCTCTTGCCCGAGACGTGAAAGATGAATAGTACACTTGACCCACCCACTCTCTTTTCAGTTTATCATGCTCAGTCAGTCAGAAGAAGAGCTATATAAACCTTATGTTGCTTTAGATAATTCAGAATGCGTTTGTGCTTGACTGGGCATTTAGTACCCCTAATGTTAGTTATCATAAATGTATACATATTAGGTGTCGACATCTTTAAAGAAAATAAGAAATGGGGAAAGAGATGCAAATAAAATTGTGTTGAGCATGTACAAATTGTACAAGATGAAAGTATAATATAGTCAACATCTCGTGGGCTAATACCCTGACCCTACCACAAACCCACCCATCCCCCTCCCCAACTGAGGGAGTTAAAATCCCATACCCCTAGACACTAGTCTTTAAGCTAGATGTATCTGCTATGCATAGCATCGCCCGAATTAGGTCAATTCTAAATTATATGTACAAGTTAGCACATAAAAGTGCATTGACTGTTCACTGTAATATGAAAATGTTGTCAGTCGAATCACAAAATACAATTTCAATCAAAGCAGAAAACGTCATCAACAATAATGACGGGATTATTTAGCCCCACATGACCATGTCAACAACAACAAAAAAACGGAAGAAACCCCAGAGGATTCATTCATGGTCATTAGCAACACCTACCCGCACACCCAAATGTCAACGAATCGTCATTCCCCAAGGCACCCTGAAATCTGTGCTGCAAGGTGACAAAAGTGTTGACCACAAACGCACCCAAGCACCACAGGAAAAAAGTTATCAAGCTATGATGAATAAATTAAAACCTTTACCAGATGTGAACTATCATCCTTCAAATATGAAATAGAGATAATTAGTTAAACAATCACCATCATTCTGAGTCCACATTTTGGCAAGAACAGCTCAAATAAGCAAAGAAAAACGACAGTCCATCATTACTTTAAGACATGAAGGTCAATCAATGTGGAAAATTTCAAGAACTTTTAAAGTTTCTTCAAGTGCAGTTGCAAAAACTATCAAGCTGAAACTGGCTGTCATGAGGACCGCCACAGTTAAGGAAGACCCAGAGCTGCTGCAGAGGATAAGTTCATTAGAGGTACCAGTCTTAGAAATCAGCAATTAACAGCACCTCAGAAATTGCAGCCCAAATAAACGCTTCACAGAGTTCAAGTGAGTTCAAGAAACAGACACATCTCAACATCAACTGTTCAGAGAAGACTGCGTGAATCAGGCCTTCATGGTCAAATTGCTGCAAAGAAACCACTACTAAAGGACACCAATAAGAAGAAGAGACTTGCTTGGACCACGAAACACGAGCAATGGACATTAGACTGGCGGAAATCTGTCCTTTAGTCTGATGAGTCCAAATTTGAGATTTTTGGTTACAACCGCCGTGACTTTGTGAGATGCAGAGTAGATGAATGGATGATGTCTGCATGTGTGGTTCCCACCGAGAAGCATGGAGGAGGAGGTGTCATGGTGCGGGGGTGCTTTGCTGGTGACACTGTCAGTGATATATTTAGAATTTAAGGCATACTTAACCAGCATTGCTACCACAGCATTCTGCAGTGTTACGCCATCCTATCTGGTTTGCGCTTAGTGGGATTATCATTTGTTTTTCAACAGGACAATGACCCAACACACCTCCAGGCTGTGTAAGGGCTATTTGACCAAGAAGGAGAGAGATGGAGTGCTGCATCAGATGACGTGGCCTCCACAATCACCCGACCTCAACCCAATTGAGATCGTTTGGATGAGTCAGACCGCACAGTGAAGGAAAATCAGCCAACAAGTGCTCAGCATATGTGGGAACTCCTTCAAGACAATTGGAAAATAATTCCAGGTGAAGCTGGTTGAGAGAATAGCAAGAGTGTGCAAAGCTGTCATCAAGGCAAAGGGTGGCTACTTTGAAGAATCTAAAAACTAAAATATATTTAAATGTTTTTAACACTTGGTTACTACAAAATTCTATGTGTTATTTTATTGTTTTGATGTCTTCACTATTCTTGTACAATGTAGAAAATAGTCAAAATAAAGAAAAACCCTTGAATGAGTAGGTGTGTCCAAACCTTTGACTGGCCCTGTACATACATACACATACACAATGTTAAAGCTATCATCTAGCTGGCAATTAGGCGGTCAGTCACATATTAGTGCCAGCTGGTGTGCAGCTTATCCCTGCCTCTGTATCACTAACACTAGCATACATCTCTAGCAATAAACAAACTAGCAAACATTAGTAGCTCAAATTCCCTGAAGTAATATAAACAACATAGTTAAGCTTGAAACCCAGCCAACATTAGCTATGATCCAACGTTACCTCGCCAGTCATTATCAAGCTAGCCATCTAGCCAGCCAACCCTGCCAGCCAGTCGATCACATGAGTAATTTCATGGTATCCTCATGTTTCACTAGTGATGGGCCACCCCCAGGTGGTAAGGGTAGATAACAACACTGAATCCAAGTTCAAAAGACAGTTCCTCATGATGTAGTAGGAGTGAACAAGTCAGGGAGTTCTTTCCTCATGTATGTTTCAGCTGTCTTCACAGCGTCAAATGTGCACTCATCATTCTTGTTTTCGATCCACAAAGTCACCGGGTAGCGCAGGCCAAATGCCAAGCCAGCCTGCCACAGAAGCCTCTTCAGTGGGGAGAAAGCCATCCTCCTCTTGTGTAGTATGGGAGAAATATCAGGAAATATCATGATTCTGGCATCTCCGTACTTGAGCTCTCCCTTTGCTCGGACAGCAGAGAGGATGCGGACATCGCCCTGGTACCGTAGAAATGTATTGACAAATGCCCTGGGTGCAACCTGGCCAGGCAGCCGCCTCCATAGCGTGCGATGGGCCCTCTCGATTTCCAGTGGGTACGCGGAAGAGGGTAAATCCAGAATTTGGGGAATTAATTCCTGTAGAAAACAGATGGTGTCTCTTCCCTCCACAGCCTCAAATTTGAGCACTTTTGTACATTTTTGTAATAATCAAATTTCTCCTTGAGTTTAGAAATGGTGTCTCCTAACTTCTTGTACTTCTGGTCCACGTCCTCGCAGATGTCCAGGATGGGAGCCTGGTGACTTTCACTTTTGTGACTCACCTTTGTGACTTCCTGGTCTTCGTGGAGTTTATCGACCAGCACATCAATCATGATGAGGCGTTCAGAAAGTGTCTCTTGGACTTTTGTTATACTCTTATCCATTTCCATTCTGAACCATGCTAGTGCTTCTTCTGAGCTAGCATCCGTCGAGGCCGAAAAGGGCTGTAAGAGGGGGGCACTTTTCCATGCCTCGTCTGTGGCTTTGCAAAAATAGATGTTTTAACTTCCAACTCACTTTAAATGAACAGGTAAACTGTGTCAAAATGCCTTAAAGGTTTTCTAAAGTTCGAGGACGCTAGGTTAGGCTCTTGTAGGAGCTTCGCCATTGCCGGAAGTCTGCACATGCCACCTTAATAGGCTTTCCATTGATACTGATCAATAGTTAATTGTTATTCACAAGCATGTATTTATCTGTCAATACTGACGTCAGTGTGCTGCTAACAGTTTTGCTTCCTCTACGTCCTTGTCCCCTTACTGGACTTGAACCAGTGGCAGCAATTACAGACGCAAGTCTTTTGGGGTACGACGCTACAAGCTTGGCACACCTGTATTTGGGGAGTTTCTCCCATTCTTCTCTGCAGATCCTGTCAAGCGCTGTCAGGTTGGGTGGGGAGCGTCACTGCACAGCTATTTTCAGGTCTCTCCAGAGATGTTTGATCGGGTTCAAGTCTGGGCTCTGGCTGGGCCACTCAAGGACATTCAGAGACTTGTCCCGAAGCCACTCCTGCTTTGTCTTGGCTGTGTGCTTAGGGTCGTTGTCCTGTTAAAAGGTGACGCTTCGACCCAGTCTGAGGTCCTGAGTGCTCTGGAACAAGTTTTCATCAAGGATCTCTCTGTACTTTGCTCTATTCCTCTTTCCCTCGATCCTGACTAGTCTCCCAGTCCCTGCCGCTGAAAAACATCCCACAGCATGATGCTGCCAAAACAATACTTCACCGTAGGGATGGTATTGGTCAGGTGATGAGCAGTGCCTGGTTTTCTCCAGACGTAACGCTTGGCATTCAGGCCAAAGAGTTTAATCTTGGTTTCATCAGACCAGAGAATCGTGTTTCTCATGGTCTGAGAGTCCTTTAGGTGCCTTTTGGCAACCGCCAAGCAGGCTGTCATGTGCCTTTTACTGAGGAGTGGCTTCCCGTCTGGTCACTCTACCATAAAGGCCTGATTGGTGGAGTGCTGCAAAGATGGTTGTCCTTCTGGAAAGTTCTCCCATCTCCACAGAGGAAGTCTAGAGCTCTGCCAGAGTGCCAGAGTGGGTTCTTAGTCACCTCCCTGACCAAGGCCCTTCTCCCCCGATTTCTCAATTTGGCAAGGCGGCCAGCTCTAAAAAGAGTCTTGGTGGTTCCAAACTTCATCCATTTAAGAAGGATGGAGGCCACTGTGTAATTGGGAACCTTCAATGCTGCAGATATTCCTTCAACCTCATAGCTTGGTTTTTGCTTTGACATGCACTGTCAACTTGGAGACCTTATATAGACAGGCGTGTGCCTTTCCAAATCATGTCCAATCAATTGAATTTACCACAAGTGGACTCCAATGAAGCTGTAGAAACATCTCAAGGATGATCAATGGAAGCAGGATGCACCGGAGCTCAATTTTGAGTCTCATAGCAAAGGGTCTGAATACTTATGTGAATGCTGTTATGTACCTGTAGCACTAACAACTGTTTATCTTATCTGTTAACCATGATCTACTGTTGTGTGTACAAGTCCATTGAAACACCCATGAATAGAAGACAAAGAGACACGTCATGTTTGGGTAGACAGACACGATCCTCTGCTCTATTCTATGATATGTGAAATGAGCATATACACTGTAAAGCAGGGTTCCCCAAACTCCCCTGGGTGCATGTTTTGTTTTTGCCCTAGCACTACACAGCTGATTCAAATAATCACAGCTTGACGATGAGCTGGTTATTAGGGCAAAAACCACGTGCGCCTGGGGGGAGGCCCAGAACCAAGTATGGGAAACCCTGCTATAAAGTGAAGGCTCTCTAGTGCTCATTCTCTGGTGAGATTTCCATTCACTCTGGACTTCATCAGCTGAATGACCCTCGTTTTACACACAAAGCAAGTTATTGAGAGAAATTTAGGAGGGGAAAAATGAATTATCTATTGCATTCCAATTCTATCATATGATAAACAGATTAGAGAAAAACTAAACAAATGGGTTACACAGTTTATTTTTTCAGTTATCGAGGGCACAGGATATGGACAGAACATCAGGGAGTAACCACATTTGATCTATTTAATTTAACTCCGTGTCTAGCTTAAGGGTTAAATGGAAAATGTTAGAATGGCTGCACACATTTGTTTGTGCCATGCAATATCAATGTGACCACGAGATGTTTGACTTTTGGGATTAATTTATACCTAAGCAGAAAAGTAAAGAAAACAGGCAAAGAAACATGCAAGAGAACAGTACACTGTCCTTCTCTCAGCACATATCAAAGCTGCAGGCTGAAGTTATATCTCGACTTGGTTACCTCTATCGTAATCTCTCTTCTTTCACCCCAGCTGCCAAATTAACCCTGATTCAGATGACTATCCTACCCATGATCATAGAGGTCGACCGATTAATCGGAATGGCCATTTAATTAGGGCCGATTTGGAAATCGGTATTTTGGGACACCAATTTGGCCGATTTCTTTTATTTTTTTATTTTTATATACACCTTTATTTAACTAGGCAAGTCAGTTAAGAACACATTCTTATTTTCAATGACGGCCTAGGAACGGTGGGTTAACTGCCTCGTTCAGGGGCAGAATGAAATATTTTTACCTTGTCAGCTTGGGGGATTCAATCTGGCAACCTTACAGTTAACTAGTCCAACGCTCTAACCACCTGCCTCTCATTGCACTCCACGAGGAGCCTGCCTGTTATGCGAATGCAGCAAGAAGCCAAGGTAAGTTGCTAGCTAGCATTAAACTTATCTTATAAAAAACAATCAATCAATCATAATCACATAAACTACACATGGTTGATGATATTACTAGTTTATCTAGCGTGTCCTGCATTGCATATAATCGATGCAGTGCGTATTCGCGAAAAAGGACTGTCATTGCTCCAACGTATACCTAACCATAAACACCAATGCCTTTCTTAAAATCAATACACAGAAGTATATATTTTTAAACCTGCATATTTCGCAAAAAAAGATCCAGGTTAGCAGGCAATATTAACTAGGTGAAATTGTGTCACTTCTCTTGCGTTCATTGCACGCAGAGTCAGGGCATATGGGATAATAATAAACATTTTGTTTTCGAAATGATAGTTTCTGGAATCGACCATATTAATGACCAAAGGCTCGTATTGCTGTGTGTTATTATGTTATAATTAAGTCTATGATTTGATATTTGATAGAGCAGTCTGACTGAGCGATGGTAGGCAGCAGCAGGCTCGTAAGCATTCATTCAAACAGCACTTTCGTGTATTTGCCAGCAGCTCTTCGCTGTGCTTCAAGCATTGCGCTGTTTATGACTTAAAGCTTATCAACTCCCGAGATTAGGCTGGTGTAACCGATGTGAAATGGCTAGCTAGTTAGCGGGGTGCGCGCTAATAGCGTTTCAAACGTCACTCGCTCTCAGACTTGGAGTTGTTGTTCACCTTGCTCTGCATGGGTAACGCTGCTTCGAGGGTGGCTGTTGTCGATGTGTTCCTGGTTCGAGCCTAGGTAGAAGCGAGGAGAGGGACGGAAGCTATACTGTTACACTGGCAATACTAAAGTGCCTATAAGAACATCCAATAGTCAAATGTATATGAAATACAAATCGTATAGTGATAAATTGTTCTACAAATACTATATTAACTACAACCTTAAACCTATATTGAAGTCTCATGTTAAAAGGAACCACCATCTTTCATATGTTCTCATGTTCTGAGCAAGGAACTTAAACGTTAGCTTTTTTACATGGCACATTTTGCACTTTTACTTTCTTCTCCAACACTTTGTTTTTTCATTATTTAAACCAAATTGAACATGTTTCATTATTTATTTGAGGCTAAATAGATTTTTATTGATGTATTATATTAAGTTAAAATAAGTGTTCA
This sequence comes from Oncorhynchus gorbuscha, assembly GCF_021184085.1. Classification (NCBI taxonomy): domain Eukaryota; kingdom Metazoa; phylum Chordata; class Actinopteri; order Salmoniformes; family Salmonidae; genus Oncorhynchus; species Oncorhynchus gorbuscha. Next base: position 55,278,713 of record NC_060186.1, read on the forward strand.
TTCAGTATTGTTGTAATTGTCATTAATAAAAATAAATAAAACAAATCTGCCAATTAATCGGGAGCTGCCTTTTTTGGTCCTCCAATAATCGACATCGGTATCGGCGGTGAAAAATCATAATCGGTCGACCTCTACATGATAGATTATGGAGACACAATTTATAGATCGTCAGGTAAGAGTGCTCTCGAGCGGCTAGGTGTTGTCATGTTATGTTGCTACTATGTTGTTGTCATGTTGTGTTGCTTCCATGATGTGTTGTCATGTGTTGCTGCCTTGCCATGTTGTTGTCTTAGGTCTCTCTTTATGCAGTGTTGTATTGTCTCTCTTGTCGTGTTTTGTCCTATAAGACCTCTTGCCTTTTGGTACGCCGTCATTGTAAATAAGAATTTGTTCTTAACTGACTTGCCCAGTTAAATAAAGGTTAAATGTAAAAAATAAAATAAAAATTCAATGAAGAACCAATACAACTTTACACAATACCACTTGGAGAACCTTAAGCAAACAAAGGAATGGTCTGAATGACCTGAACCTGTTTGGTGGGACTGTGAGGTCACCAAGAAATGCCAAGCAGAACTGAAGTTGTATGTCATTTATATCCTGAATGTCCTTGTACACAGCAACTCATCACTTTAATGTCAAAGCATCTCCTGTCTCTCTGTTAGAAACTTTAGCGTGAATTGGATGTCCCTGTTCACTGCTGCCTGCCTCTGTCTCTTTTCCCATCACCACCTTCCAGACTCTGCTCACTACACCTAAGTACACACATCTGTGGAGGTTAGCAAGGGGCCTCAATGTGGACGTTACCTCTGCCCGTTGTTTATTGTGTGCCAATTTCGGGTCAGAGACCTTAGGGGGCCTACCATACAGCCATGCCATGGTGAGCAGGGGGCCTACCATCCTACCATACATCCATGCCATGGTGAGCAGGGGGCCTACCATCCTACCTTACATCCATGCCATGGTGAGCAGGGGGCCTACCATTCTACCTTACATCCATGCCATGGTGAGCAGGGGGCCTACCATCCTACCTTACATCCATGCCATGGTGAGCAGGGGGCCTACCATTCTACCTTACATCCATGCCATGGTGAGCAGGGGCCATGGTGAGCTACCATTCCCTATCCATGCCATGGTGAGCAGGGGGCATCCATGCCATGGTGAGCAGGGGGCCTACCATTCTACCTTACATCCATGCCATGGTGAGCAGGGGGCCTACCATCCTACCTTAAATCCATGCCATGGTGAGCAGGGGGCCCATCCTACAATCCATGCCATGGTGAGCAGGGGGCCTACCATTCATCCATGCCATGGTGAGCAGGGGGCCTACCATCCTACCTTACATCCATGCCATGGTGAGCAGGGGGCCTCCTACCATCCATGCTCTGGTGAGCAGGGGGCCTACCATCCTACCTTACATCCATGCCATGGTGAGCAGGGGGCCTACCATCCTACCTTACATCCATGCCATGGTGAGCACTGGGCCTATCATCCTACCTTAGTAATACATTCTTATTGATTCAGGTGTTTGTCATGTTCCTATGGACTGTGTTTGTATAGTCTTACAGTAAAATAAACCAAAATGGAGTATTACCATATCAACAGAAACACACATTTGGGATCTCAATGGGGGAATTAAAGCAGAGTTTGAAGTTGTGAAAACAACAGATTCCAGCTAAACCGAACCCATGAAAGCATTGTTTATAAACTCAGCAAAAAAGAAACGTCCCTTTTTCAGGACCCTGTCTTACAAAGATAATTCGTAAAAATCCAAATAACTTCACAGATCTTCATTGTAAAGGGTTTAAACACTGTTTCCATGCTTGTTCAATGAACCATAAACAATCAATAAACATGCAGCTGTGGAACACTAACAGCTTACAGAAGGTAGGCAATTGAGGTCACAGTTATGAAAACGTAGGATACTAAAGAAGCCTTTCTACTGACTTTGAAAAACACCAAAAGAAAGATGCCCAGGGTCCCTGTTCATCTGTGTGAACGTGCCTTAGGCATGCTGCTGCAAGGAGGTAAGAGGACTGCAGATGTAGCCAGGGCAATAAATTGCAATGTCCGTACTGTGAGATGCCTAAGACGGAGCTACAGGGAGACAGGACGGACAGCTGATCGTCCTCGCAGTGGCAAACCACGTGTAACAACACCTGCACAGGATCGGTACATCCGAACATCACACCTGCGGGACAGGTACAGGATGGCAACAACAACTGCCTGAGTTACACCAGGAATGCACAATCCCTCCATCAGTTCCCAGACTGTCCACAATAGGCTGAGAGAGGCTGGACTGAGGGATTCTAGGCCTGTCCTCACCAGACATCACCGGCAACAACGTTGCCTATGGGCACAAACGCACTGTCGCTGGACCAGACAGAACTGGCAAAAAGTGCTCTTCACTGACGAGTCGAGGTTTTGTCTCACCTGGGGTGATGGTCAAATTCGTGTTTATCGTCGAAGGAATGAGCGTTACACCGATGCCTGTACTCTGGTGTGGGATCAATTTGGAGGTAGAGGGTCCGGGGCGGTGTGTCACATCATTGGACTGAGCTTGTTGTCACTGCAGGCAATCTCAATGCTGTGCGTTACAGGGAAGACATCCTTCTCCCTCATGTGTTACCCTTCCTGCAGGCTCATCCCTCCAACATGACAATTCCACCAGCCATACTGCTCGTTCTGTGCATGTTTTCCCGCAAGACAGGAATGTCAATGTTCTGCCATAGCCAGCGATGAGCCCGAATCTCAATCCCATTGAGCACGTCTGGGACCTGTTGGACCGGAGGGTGAGGCCGAGGACCATTCCCCCCCAGAAATGTCCGGTAACTTGCAGGTGCCTTGGTGGAAGAGTGGGGTAACATCTCACAGCAAGAACTGGCAAATCTGGTGCAGCCCATGAGGAGGAGATACACTGCAGTACTTAATACAGCTGGTGGCCACACCAGATACTGACTGCTACTTTTGATTTTGACCCTCCCCCCCTTTGTTCAGGGACACATTATTACATTTCTGTTAGTCACATGTCTGTGGATCTTGTTCAGTTTATGTCTCAGTTGTTGAATCTTGTTATGTTCATATGTGTAAGGGTTTTCTTCTGGTGAAAGAGAGGCGGACCAAAATGCAGCATAGTAGTTATTCATGTTTTTAATAAAGATGACTATACATGAACAGACTATACAAAACAAGAAAAGTGAAAACCTAAACAGTCCTTTCTGGTGCAAACACAGAGATAGGAACAATCACCCACAAAACCCAACACAAAACAGGCTACCTAAATATGGTTCCCAATCAGAGACAATGACTAACACCTGCGTCTGATTGAGAACCTTATCAGGCCAAACATAGAAATAGACAAACCAGACACACAACATAGAATGCCCACCCAGCTCACGTCCTGACCAACACTAAAACAAGGAAAACACATACGAACGATGGACAGAACGTAACAGAACCCCCCCCCCCAAGGTGCGGACTCCGAACGCACAACCTAAACCTATAGGGGAGGGTCTGGATGGGCATCTGTCCGCGGTGGCGGCTCTGGCGCTGGACGTGGACCCCACTCCATAATTGTCTTAGTCCACCTCCTTAGTGTTCCTTGAGTGGCGACCCTCGCCGCTAACCTTGGCCTAGGAAACCTAACAACGGGCTCCACTGGACTGAGGTAGCTCGGGACCGAGGGGAAGCTCGGGACCGAGGGGAAGCTCGGGACCGAGGGGAAGCTCGGGACCGAGGGGAAGCTCGGGAGTGAGAGGAAGCTCGGGAGTGAGAGGAAGCTCGGGAGTGAGAGGAAGCTCAGGAGTGAGAGGAAGCTCAGGCAGGTTTATGGATCTACCAGATCCTGGCTGGCTGGTTGTTCCGGCAGATCCTGGCTGACTGGCAGATCCTGGCTGACTGGCGGATCCTGGCTGACTAGCGGATCTGGCAGATCCTGGCTGACTGGCACTTCTGGCGGATCCTGGCTGACTGGTGGATCCTGGCAGACTGGCGGATCCTGGCAGACTGGCGGATCCTGGCTGAATGGCGGATCTAACTGATCCTGGCTGACTGGCAGATCCTGGCCGACTGGCGGATCCTGGCCGACTGGCGGATCCTGGCCGACTGGCGGATCCTGGCCGACTGGCGGATCCTGGCCGACTGGCAGATCCTGGCCGACTGGCAGATCCTGGCCGACTGGCAGATCCTGGCCGACTGGCAGTTCTGGCGGATCCTGGCAGACTGGCGGATCCTGGCAGACTGGCGGATCCTGGCAGACTGGCGGATCCTGGCACACTGGCGGATCCTGGCACACTGGCGGATCCTGGCTGAATGGCGGATCTAACTGATCCTGGCAGACTGGCGGATCCTGGCTGACTGGCAGATCCTGGCCGACTGGCGGACCCTGGCTGACTGGCGGATCTGGAAGAGCCTGGCAGACTGGCAAATCTGGAAGAGTCTGGTTGACTGGCGGATCTGGAAGAGTCTGGTTGACTGGCGGATCTGGAAGAGTCTGGCTGACTGGCGGATCCTGGCCGACTGGCAGATCCTGGCAGACTGAAAGATCTGGCTGCTCCATGCTGACTGGCGGCTCTGGCTGCTCCATGTAGGCTGACAGCTCTGGCGGCTCCGTGCAGACTGGCAGCTCCTTGCAGACTGACGGCTCCTTGCAGACTGGCGGCTCCTTGCAGACTGGCAGCTCCTTGCAGACTGGCAGCTCCTTGCAGACTGACAGCTCTGGCTGCTTCATGCAGACTGACAGCTCCTTGCAGACTGACAGCTCCGTGCAGACTGGCAGCTCCGTGCAGACTGGCAGCTCCGTGCAGACTGGCAGCTCCTTGCAGACTGGCAGCTCCTTGCAGACTGGCAGCTCCTTGCAGACTGACTGCTCTGGCTGCTTCATGCAGACTGACAGCTCTGGCTGCTTCATGCAGACTGACAGCTCTGGCTGCTTCATGCAGGCTGGCAGCTCTGGCTGCTCCATGCAGGCTGGCAGCTCTGGCTGCGCTGAACAGGCAGGAGACTCCAACAGCGCAGGAGAGGAGAAAGGCTCCGACAGCGCTGGAGAGGCGAGGCGCACTGTAGGCCTGATGCGTGGTGCTGGTACTGGTGGTACTAGACCGACGACACGCACAGGAAGCCTAGTGCGGGGAGCTGCTACCGGAGGGCTGGGGTGTGGAGGTGGTAATGGATAGACCGGACCGTGCAGGCGCACTGGAGCTCTTGAGCACCGAGCCTGCCCAACCTTACCTGGCTCGATGCCCACTCTAGCCCGGCCGATACGAGGAGCTGGAATATACCACACCGGGCTGTGCACTGTCTGCACCACTGCATAACACGGTGCCTGCCTGGTCTCTCTATCCCCCCGGTAAGCACAGGGAGTTTGCGCAGGTCTCCTACCTGGCGTAGCCCTACTCCCTGTGAGCCTCCCCCATTACATTTTTGGGGCTGACTCTCGGGCTTCCTTGCCAACCGTGTTCCCTCATATCGCAGGCTCCTCTCTCCGGCTGCCTCTGCTCTCCTCGCTGCCTCCACCTGTTCCCATGGAAGGCGATCCCTTCCCGCCAGGATCTCCTCCCATGTGTAGCAACCCTTGCCATCCAATATATCATCCCATGTCCAATCCTCATTGCGCCGCTGTTGCTGCCTTTGTTGCTTCTCCTGTGGCTCCTGCCTGTTGACACGCTGCTTGGTCCGTTTGTGGTGGGTGATTCTGTAAGGGTTTTCTTCTGGTGAAAGAGAGGCGGACCAAAATGCAGCGTGGTGGTTATTCATGTTTTTAATAAAGACGACTATACATGAACAGACTATACAAAACAAGAAAAGTGAAAACCTAAACAGTCCTATCTGGTGCAAACACAGAGACAGGAACAATCACCCACAAAACCCAACACAAAACATGCTACCTAAATATGGTTCCCAATCAGAGACAATGACTAACACCTGCCTCTGATTGAGAACCATATCAGGCCAAACATAGAAATAGACAAACCAGACACACAACATAGAATGCCCACCCAGCTCACGTCCTGACCAACACTAAAACAAGGAAAACACATACGAACGATGGACAGAACGTGACAATATGCAAATATTTACACATTAAGTTTGCTGAAAATAAACGCAGTTGACAGTGAGAGGACGTTTCTTTTGTTGCTGAGTTTATATGCTGAAAACCACACCAAAGATACGTGAATCGATCAAGTTAATCCTAAATGCCTTTGTTAACCTATAGAGTGTGGTCGTTGAATAGGCAGACTCCACAGTATCCAAATATCCAACAGATGCGCCATTCAGAACAAATACACAGTAAGAGGATTAGGCCTATTTTCTTATGATCTCCTATTCCATAGAGATGCCTAACACACATTAAAATCAGTCAATCGTTTGGGGTAATTTATGGAATTGCTAGTGGTAGTACTGTTTCTAGCGGCAGAGACTGAGGTGTTCATAGTATGTTTTTGTACAACTGGGCTTATTAGCTAGCATCATTAGCATAGTCAAAGTCAACCAACACAGCTGTAAAGAGAGTGCAGACCAGGGATGGGGATGGTACAGTCCCTCGGAGCAAGTAATGGAGTAGACAGGTGTCTAGGTGGAGTAGACTTATGGGTGTTAGGGAGTGAGAGATGGAGGGAGGGAGTGGGAGAGAGACATGGGATTCATGGGACTCGGGAGCTCAGAGTGATAAGCCCCAAATGCCGTTCTCACTGAAAAGCATGAGACCCCGGCATGAAGCATCTTCACCGTCCGTCGGTTCATTAGGTCAGGGCAGCAGTTATACAGGGCATTGTAGAGTTTGAAAATGGCTCAGCAAAAGTATAAACAAAACATGAGTCGGTATGAACATTTCTGTGAACACACACAAGGCAGTTGTTGTGGCAAGAGAAACAAAAAATGACAAGAAAAGATGTGTGACAGGTGTGCAGCCAGTAAGTAATCTGACATCCAGGAAAAGAAAACCCTGTTTCCCTACTGACTGCAAGTGATGTTTAATATGACGCTGAGCATATTAAAGAGACAGAGATTGCATAACTGTATCTATATATAAGTTCATCTATTGATTCCTGTATCTATTCAATCAATTTGAGTCATGGATACAAATCGACCTAATTTACGAACGTTGCTATGGGCACAGCCAAATAACACAAGTAATGGATTCGACTTCCGCTTTACGTCCGTACTTCAGCGCGCCGATGGCAAACTTGATGGAGTAAATTATTTGAAGGAGTCCATTTATAGAGTAAAAATGATAAGTGTATAAGTGTAATTTTACATTTATTTCATTCAAGTTAGCGAACGTTACCTTCTAGTAGTTCTGTTGTGATACAAAGAGATAGATAGAGGACTCATCTTTAGATCTTTGCTATTATAGCATCCGTGACAGCATGGACAGCACCATTGAGGCTACAACCCTAAGGATTCTCTACACAGTTGACTACTATGACTAATTTAAAATGGTGGAAATATGGTGGAAGCCCTCAATGGCGCTGCCAATTGGCCACTCGAGGCTTCTATCTTCCTCTATGGTTGTGTCAGCATGAAGGGCCTTCCACCAAGCCAATAACTATACTATAACGATAAAAAAACTATAACTATAAAACGATGGTGAGCGTCCACACTAGAGGAAAGTGTATCGTTCTACAGTCCTACACCTGTCAATCAACTGATCATTGCATCCTATTGCATGCTGCCTATTAATATGGTGGTAACACAACACACTGAAATCAGTGATTTCAGGGTGTCATTGTCACAGTGACAACTGCAAATAATACTTAAATGTTCATGTAGACATAATGAAAAATAATATATTAACTCATATTTAAATGGTGCAATTCAACAACAAACCCTGTTTAGCCTGCACATATTTTATAGCATGTCATTGCCTCCTTGCTCATGTGGTTTGCAAGTGATTTCCATTTTTCAAATGGTTGTCAATTCCTATGGGTCTTCTTTTTCACTGTGCTCATCTCTCTGTCTGTCCTGTTCAACTATTTACAATGCATCAGTGCAACAATGTTATCATCATCGGCCAAAAGTGATCACACCAATGCAATTTCTCTCCTCAACATTCCCAGACAGATAATATGGCCTATGCTGTAGGCCTGTTTTAAGCCTGCTTCCCCAGGGCTGTTAGGCCTAGTATAGAAATATGATCAAAATAAATGTCCTATAGCTTTTGCAGCCTAAAGCTTTACCTGGGATTTCAAGAGAAGAGGAAGTTAACAGATGATGAAATGGCAGATCTTTGCTTTACCCTAGACTGCCTAGTCTACATTATGTGCACTGCCAAATCTGCGATGAGTCCCTGGGCATGCAGCTTGAAAAGCTACCCTATTGATTATGTTTTTTAGGGACAATAAATTAATCCTACCTAAGCTACAACAGCCAAATGTAATGTTAATATTGTTTTCAAGAGTACTAAACTGTAGTCTGGGCTGTCAACTGCAGTAAATAGCTTATCGCTCAAAACGCCTGGTATTTTGAATAGTGTGGATGGAACACCAGATGGCAGGCTGTTCCCACAGACAGTAGCCAAGCTCAGCATGTGAGTCCAGGTGATAAGAGGCAATTAAGCACAGCTGACGGTACTAATGAGCTATTCTCTTTCCCCTACAAGAGCGAGGAGGGGAGAAAGAAAAGAGCATTTGCTTCTACAAAGGAGAGGACGTACCTGTCGGACACACCACCTCTAGGGAATGATCACCACGGATCTGGACAACCACCCGAAGGGAGCTCTCCACGGACGGATCGTGAAGGCGGTGACACACCCGTGATTTATGTTATAGTTTAAAGATACTTATCTTGTGTTCCTTGTTCTTGTGAATATATGTTTTCCTTGGAATATCATCCTTGATTGTGTTTGAGAAGGGTAAAAAATACCTCGATAGAGGACTTTGTTCAATTAAGAAATTGCTCCTTTTATTGACTCGTTTATTCCACCTTTCCACTTTACAGCAACCTCCAAGTACTTCGTCCGTTCACAATACATGTTCATTTTGAAATGATTGCATCTAGCCTGCCTGATTGGAAAACCATTTGGATCAGTTGTGGGGGGGGGGTTCTCTGTAATTTTAGCCTACAAGGTCAAGGCACACTAGTAGACCATATTGCAGTGGCGTGTCTTTATGGATGCCAAGGGAAACTAGCCCCCCCCAAAAGAAAAGAAGAATTACCATTTGGGGGAGGGGGATATATATTTTGTTTTTGTAAATGTCCTTCAATTTGCAAGAGGATGATTATCTCACCGGAGAAAGCATTGAAGGGAGCGAAACCGCACCACTGACTCTGTCCGCCTCGATTTGGTCTTATGTACATTACACTACCGTTCCAAAGTTTGGGCCACTTAAAAGTCCTTGTTTTTAAAGATTCACATTTGATTAAAATTTCAAATTGATCAGAAATACAGCGTAGACATTATTGTTGTAAATGACTTGTAGCTGGAAACGACTGATTTTTAATGGAATATCTTCATAGGCGTACAGAGGCCCATTATCAGCAACCAACACTCCTGTCTTCCAATGGCACGTTGTGTTAGCTAATCCAAGATGATCATTTTAGAATGCTAATTGATCATTAGAACCCTTTTGCAATTGTTAGCACAGCTGAAAACTGTTGCTGATTTTAAAGAAGCAATAAAGCTGTCCTATAGACTAGTTGTGTATCTGGAGCATCAGCATTTGTGGGTTTGATTACAGGCTCAAGTGGCCAGAATTAAGGCCTTCCTTCTGAAACTTGTCAGTCTGTTCTGAGAAATTAAGGCTATTCCATGCGAGAAACTGAAGACCTCGTATAACGCTGTCGTACTCCCTTCACAGAACAGAATAGAAAAAGGAGTGGGAGGCCCTGGTGCACAACTGAGCAAGCAGACAAGTACATTAGTGTCTAGTTTGAGAAAGACGCCTCGCAACGAGGCGACTCCGGGATGTTGGCCTTCTAGGCAGAGTTCCTCTGGCCAGTGTCTGTTCTTTTTCCCCATCTTAATCTTTTCTTTTATTGGCCAGTCTGAGATAGGGCTTTTTCTTTGCAACTCTGCCTAGAAGGCCAGCATCTGGAGTTGCCTCTTCACTGTTGACGTTGATATTTTGCGGGTATTATTTAATGAAGTTGTAAATGGTCATTTACAATGTCTACACTGTATTTCTGATCAATTTGATGTCACTTCAATGGACATTTCTAAGTGACCCCAAGCTTTTGAACAGTAGTGTAGAAAATGTTGAAATTGTTTTTGTTAAAAGTAGAGACTCAGAGCTACAAAATGGTACATCATACACTGCAGTTGAGGAACAATGAGTCATTCTGCTTTGAAAGTTCCTTGAATGTTTTGGTACATCTACTGGAGAGCTCTATGTCTACACCTAGTCAGCATCGTTCACACCCTTTTAAGCCTTAGCCCCACCCATCTCTTTAAGGATTAACATGTGTCGACCATGTGCTAAACACAGTAAGGTACAGAAGTATAGTAAATAACCAAATAATTCAAGACTAAAAGTGGTTTAAGTAGTGACCTACTATAATGAAAAACTCCAGGTAAAAATATGTTATCTAGTCCTTGGCCTATATCCTAATCTGAGATACTTTAGCAAGCTAATGTTCGCTAGACTGCAAACAATGCACTTAACTTGCAATGAAAACAACTTTCCGAGAAAACATAGAAAAATATATCTGAAAATGTAGCTAGATCCTTACCCGTAAAGATGGATGAACGCTTCATGGCAACGTATCTTTTACGTTTGTTTTGTAACTAGCTACAGCTTATTTGGGCTGTTGTGTCAGTCACACTGACAGTGTGCAGAAAGTAGCCCATCACAACTTTTTCCCACTGATCTTTGTCGATAGTGCCTGAAATTCTGGCCAGCAATGACGTAGAAAGCAGTAGCAACACTTTTGCAGTTCTCCTTGGCTAACGTTAGATCTTTGAAAAAAGCTGCGATAGCAAGGATTATCTACACATACTGAGCACCTCTGATTCAGAAGCGTTGGGTTAAATGTGGAAGACACATTTCAGTTGAAGGCATTCAGTTGTCCACCATTCCCCTTTTTCATGTTATAGAGAGAAGAGTGCTACATGGCAGGCCAATCCAAACCCAGCCCATCCATTATCTCAGCTAATCATGATTAGCAGGAAGGTTTCTGTCTTTTCCGTGGCTAAACAAACTAGGCTCGTAATTTAACAACTTATTTGTATATACAGATGGCTACACGTTTGTTATTAAGGCACATGAAATGTTGATATCAAATAAATGTTAATGCTTCTCCTGTGAGGTAGTGATGTGCGACATACGCCTAGTTTCTTGAAATGGGCCATCTATCTGATGCTGTCTGGTCATAAAGAGGACATTGTTGCTGCCCTTTAGCATTGAATGCAAGAGTAGCCAGCGAGCATTTTGGGTCCCTTGATAAAAATAAATAATAATAATGGTCTAGTGTTGAGCTAAACTGAGTGAGTACAACTGTGAATGGTCCTGGCACGCTAAAAAAAAGTCTAGGGACGCCAGTTTGGATTTGGCTTCATTGCTCTCACATCGCATCAAGAGAATTACATAATTGACAGAAACAACTTGAATTGCTGCATCTCATTGTGTTTTTTTATTCCGGAGGCTAGCTAGCTAAAATTGGCCCTTTTGTAAATTAGCCATGGATGGAGATAAGGATTTGGACTTTACTTAATTCTCCATACTGGCCAATGATTACAACATCGATTCTGTTCCAACCATAAATTAGTACATTGTGCCCCTGGACGAAGAGGATGTAAGTTCAATTTGTAGCTAGATGTAGAAGGATAATGTTAACTAGCTAACGTTGCCCATGAAAGGAAGTTAGGCTTGTGGGCATGCATTTTAGCCAGGTGGCCTAGGACAACAAAAAATAGAAGTGTGTACTGTATGACAGGGTCATAGACCGTTTCGTCAACATGAAACAGAGGAGGATGACATTCGCTATTCTCTACAAGTTGGGTGAGTCAACATGTTTTTTCTACTTGCACACACACACACACACACACACACACACACACACACACACACACACACACACACACACACACACACACACACACACACACACACACACACACACACACACACACAAGATGGCGCCGAAGAACGTGGCTGACGTTTTACATTCTCCCAACCAATTGTGCTATTTTGTTATATTTTTTGCTTTTTGTGTAACTATTTCTTTAAACTTAGTGTACATAATGTTTCTGCTACCATCTCTTATGACCGAAAATAACTTCTGGATATCAGAATAGCGATTACTCACCGCGGCCTGGAAGAAACTTTGTCCTTTAACGAGTCAGACGAGAAGGAAAGATCCCTGCCTTTTGCGTGAAGAAAAGACTCAGGAAAAGGGGCCGCTGATCGGGCAGCCTTCTGAGAATCCGTAGGCGAGCGAGTGAACTCCCACTGCCATCTGTTCTTCTTGCTAACGTGCAATCATTGGAAAATTAAATTGATGTCCTACAATTAAGATTATCCTACCAACGTGACATTAAAAACCTGTAATATCTTATGTTTCACCGAGACGTTCCTGAACAACGATACGGACAATATAGAGCTAGGGGGATTTTCCATGCACTGGCAGAACAGAGATGCTACCTCTGGTAAGACGAGGGGTGGGGGTGTGTGTGTCTATTTGTCAATAATAGCTGGTGTGCGATGTCTAACATTAAAGAACTATCAAGGTATTGCTCGCCTGAGGTAGAGTACCTTGTGATAAGCTACAGAGTTCTCATCTATATTATTCGTAGCTGTCTATTTACTACCACAGAATGAAGCTGGCACCAAGACCGCTCTGAACCAACTCTATAAGGCCATAAGCAAAAAAGAAAATGCTCACCCAGAAGAGTCGCTTCTAGTGGTCGGGGACGTTATTGCAGTCAAACTTAAATCAGGCAAACCACATTTTAGAGCTGCCGCTTTCAAGGAGTGGGAGACTAATCTGGACGCTTATAAGAAATCCCGCTATGCCCTCAGACAAACCATCAAACAAGCAAAGCGTCAATACAGGATTAAGATTGAATCCTACTACACCGGCTCTGACGCTCGTCAGATGTGGCAGGGCTTGAAAACTATTACTGACTACAAAGGGAAACCCAGACGCGAGCTGCCCAGTGACGCGAGCCTACCAGACGAGCAAAATGCTTTTTATGCTCGCTTCAAGGCAAGCAACACTGAAGCATGCACGAGAGCACCAGCTGTTCTGGATGACTGTGTGATAACACTCTCGGCAGCCGATGTGAACAAAACCTTTAAACAGGTCAACATTCACAAAGCCACTGGCCCAGACGGATTACCAGGACGTGTACTCAAAGTATGCACGTATCAACTGTCAAGTGTCTTCACTGACATTTTCAACCTCTCCCTGACCAAGTCTGTAATACCTACATGTTTCAAGCAGACCACAATAGTCCCTGTGCCCAAGGAAGCTAAGGTAACCTGCCTAAATGATTACCGTCCCATGGCACTCACGTCGGTAGCCATGAAGTGCTTTGAAAGGCTGGTCATGGCTCACATCAACAGCATCCTCCCTGACACCCTAGACCCCCTCCGATTCACATACCGCCCCAACAGATCCACAGATGACGCAATCTCAATCACACTCCACACTGCCCTTTCTCACCTGCACAAAAGGAACACCAATGTGAGAATGCTGTTCATTGACTATAGCTCAGCGTTCAACACCATATTGCCCACGAAGCTCATTACTAAGTTAAGAATTAAGAACTCTGGGACTAAACACCTCCCTCTGCAACTGGATCCTGGACTTCCTGACGGGTCGCCCCCAGGTGGTAAGAGTGGGCCACAACATGTCTGCCATGCTGATCCTTAACAGGAGTGTGTAATTAGTCCCCTCCAGTACTCCCTGTTCCCTCCTGTACTCCCTCTTCCTCAATGTGAGCAAGACAAATGAGCTGATTGTGGACTACATGAAAAGGCGGGCCGAACAGGCCCCCACTAACATCGACGGGGCTGTAGTGAAGCGGGTCGAGAGTTTCAAGTTCCTTGGTGTCCACATCACCAACCAACTATCATGGTCCAAACATACCAAGACAGTCGTGAAGAGGGCACGACAAAAACTTTCCCCCCTCAGGAGACTGAAAAGATTTGGCATGGGTTCTCAGATCCTCAAACGGTTCTACAGCTGCAGCATCAAGAGCATCCTGACAGGTTGCATCCTGACAGGTTGCCTTGTATGGCAACTGCTTGGCATCTGACCGTAAGGCGCTACAGAGTGTAGTGCACACTGGGCCAAGCTTCATAATAGGCAGTGTCTGTTACTGCACGGCAAGCGGTGCCGAAGCGCCAAGTCTAGGACCAAAAGACTCCTCAACAGCTTCTACCCCCAAGCCCCAAGCTGAACAATTAATAAAATCGCCTCCGGACAATTTACATTTGCCCCTTCCCCTCCCTTTTGTACACTGCTGCTATTCGTTGTTTATGATCTATGCATTGTCACGTCACCCCTACTTACATGTACAAATGACCTCAACTAACCTGTACCCCCGCACACTGACTCGGTACCGGTGTCCCCTGTATATAGCCTCATAATTGTTATTCTTATTGTGTTACTTTTTATTATTATTTTTTACTTTAGTCTACTTGGTAAATATTTTCTTAACTATTCTTGAACTGCACTGTTGATTAAGGGCTTGTAAGTAAGCATTTCATGGTAATACCTACACTTGTTGTATTAGGTGCATGTGACAGTATTATTTGATTTAACACACACACACACAGATAAATCAGAACCATGGACAGCCACATCATATTTAGCTTACTAAATTGTTTTTTGTATGTTTTAGTTGTCACAGTATTAAACTAAGCATAGGTGATTTGATTATGTTGAAATGACAGCTCCTGTTCTCTTTGCGACTTGCGGTAAATCATTGTGGTTCTAAATCAATAGTTGTTTAGTTGTCAGAAAATGTCATAAACATTAATTTGCTTAACAATGCTGCAGGTCATGTAACCGTTATGTTACATGCAATATGCTTTCTAGACTTCACAAGACAGAGGTTGATCTCCGGTTTTGTGATGAAACGAAGGTGTGGTTGAATTTATTCTGCCAATGTGTCTTCTTATTGTCTCGGCCTTGGGTCAAATGTCACGGTCGCAAGACCTATGAACAAACAGTTTATAGAGCAAACAACTCCCGAGTAGTGCCTTAGACCACTGCGCCACATCTCAGTGTTAGTGGCGTCACTACAGACCCTGGTTTGATTCCAGGCTGTATCAAAACCAGCCGTCATTGGGTGCCCCATAGGGCGGTGGACCAGCGTCGTCCGGGTTAGAGTTTGGCTGGGGTAGGCCGTCATTCTAAATAAGAATTTGTTCTTAACTGACTTGCCTAGTTAAATAAAAGTTATATATGTATATGTGTGTGCATGGATATTTTTTCTAGCGTGCCTTCCCCAGTGATTTTACCCATGCACCGCTACTGGTATTTTGACAGGATGTATCAGCTAACAGAATAATGCTATTGCAGGGATTTCTAGTGGCGCGCATATGAGTTATGATAATGCACAGAGGAAGTTGTCTCCATAGTTTCCTCATGTGGCTTCCGTGTTTTAAAAGCATGCAGAAATAAGGTGGATGCAGCAGAAAACCCCAACAGTAAAAAGATGAATTCATATTTTTTCATCCAGTAGCTAAAGCTATGTCTACATTAAATGCATTTTCAAAGTAGGATGTATTCAGCTTTGATGTTGAGCAAACATCACACCATATTACAGTACCGTCCTCTCCTAAATCAATCTGTTGATAATCGATCTAAGCACATCCTTCGAATACATTTTATATCATAACATTCAAATTCCTAAGGTTTCATTTAAGTGTTATGTACTTGAATGACCACAATAATGTATGTTGATTAACATTGATTAACATTGGTTGATAGAAGAACATTCTTGATTGATGGATGGATCAAACAACCTGGTGGTCATTTTTTTATTTATGTTTATTTTACCTTTATTTAACTAGGCAAGTCAGTTAAGAACAAATTCTTTTCAATGACGGCCTAGGAACAGTGGGTTAACTGCCTGTTCAGGGGCAGAACGACAGAGGGGGTTTGAACTTGCAACCTTCCGGTTACTAGTCCAACACTCTAACCACTAGGCTACCCTGCCCTGTCTCATATGCCCCGTGCAGTTTGGCTTCTAAACAGCCTCTTACAGGAGTTTCATATGCCCCGTGCAGTCTGGCTTCTGAACAGCCTCAAACAGGAGTCTCCCATGCCCCGTGCAGTCTGGCTTCTGAACAGCCTCTAACAGGAGTCTCCCATGCGCCGTGCAGTCTGGCTTCTGAACAGCCTCAAACAGGAGTCTCCTATGCCATGTGCAGTCTGGCTTCTGAACAGCCTCTAACAGGAGTCTCCCATGCGCCGTGCAGTCTGGCTTCTGAACAGTCTCTAACAGGAGTCTCCCATGCCCCGTGCAGTCTGGCTTCTGAACAGTCTCTAACAGGAGTCTCCCATGCCCCGTGCAGTCTGGCTTCTGAACAGTCTCTAACAGGAGTCTCCCATGCCCCGTGCAGTCTGGCTTCTGAACAGCCTATAACAGGAGTCTCCCATGCCCCGTGCAGTCTGGCTTCTGAACAGCCTCTAATGGAAGTCTCATATGCCCTGTGCAGTCTGGCTTCTGAACAGTCTCTAACAGGAGTCTCCCATGCCCCGTGCAGTCTGGCTTCTGAACAGCCTCTAACAGGAGTCTCATATGCCCCGTGCAGTCTGGCTTCTGAACAGGCTCTAACAGGAGTCTCCCATGCCCCGTGCAGTCTGGCTTCTGAACAGCCTCTAACAGGAGTCTCATATGCCCCGTGCAGTCTGGCTTCTGAACAGCCTCTAATGGAAGTCTCATATGCCCCGTGCAGTCTGGCTTCTGAACAGTCTCTAACAGGAGTCTCATATGCCCCGTACAGTCTGGCTTCTGAACAGCCTCTAACAGGAGTCTCATATGCCCCGTACAGTCTGGCTTCTGAACAGCCTCTAACAGGAGTCTCATATGCCCCGTGCAGTCTGGCTTCTGAACAGCCTCTAACAGGAGTCTCATATGCCCCGTGCAGTCTGGCAGACCAAATAGTGGCCTTTACAACTCAGTAGCAGATAGTCAACATGTCTGGAGGCTGTCATAGATCAGTTTGTGTACAGTATGTCCTGTAACTGTGTTAATTAGCATGAACATTCAAACCTTTCTTGATGTGATAGGAAATTATAATTAATTTAACCTGTTAATAGACTAACCATTAACATCACCATTTGTGTGATACATTGCTGTCAACATTTCATTTTAATCATTTTAGTTGGCTTCGAAGAAGAGGGTTTCCATTTGTTTCCCAGGCAACCTAGCCAACCTAGACAACTTAGCCAACAAAATAACCTGTAATTACTACTGTACCCTTTAGAGGAGAAACACACAGTGGTTTCCAGTGTGGAGTCTGTCTGTATATAAGGAGACGGGCATCTCTTTCTAACTGCATGTTGTTGACTGCTGATACACAGCCACCTCTTGAGTGTTCTTTTAAAGTCCCTTTCATGTCAATGTGCCACATAGCTGATAATAGCAGGTTATACAGTATATGTATGTATATTCTATCCACTTTCTCTGTAACGTAGGCAACAGCTACAGTACTCTTCGTGTTGTCCAGGTAACATCTCCCTTTGGTCCACACAAAAATTGATAGAGGAGGAGAGGTGTACGTTTATAAATGAAACTTTCTATCGTCTTTGAAAAGGTGCAATGAGTGATGGAAAAGTGTGTGGAATCATTACAACCAGATTAAATCAATTGAAGCAAAGCTGAAAAGCTACTGAATATAGGATCTTCTACATTAGAAAAGAAAATAACCTTTTCAAATACATTTTGAATCTACAATGTCTTACAGACATAGGCAGTGCTTGACTTGGACTGAAATAGGTGCCGGTACTGTTTATATCTAGGTGCAGGAGCTCCAGAATATTTTATCCTATATTCTATAGGAGGAAGAGGAGCTTAAGCAGTATTCAGCTCTGGAGAGCTCCTGCCCAAGTCAAGCACTGGATGTAGGATCTTAATTTGAGGAAGCAGGAAAATGAATGGACATTTTTGTAGCGGTTGATACATGTTTCATAAAGGAAAATCAAGTGGAAAATGTAAAACTTTCGAAGCCTTTTTAAACCTCAAATACACTACAAGTTTAAAATGGAAAGGTGTCCTGCAACAGGGTGATCAAATTAAGATCCTACATCGGTACACAATGGAAAACCTTGATGAATCACAATTGATTGCAAACATAATCGAATCAGAATGGCTCTCCTTGAGGTGAAGACTGGTTAGGCTATGTCTCAAGGAAGATGAGGATATCAGTGAGTCTATTGATGAGTCTACGACCCTATGCAGTCTACATTCCTATACTTTATTGACACTTGCCTATGATGCAGATGTAGAAAGCAGCCACGATGTCGGCCTCCTTGGACAGCTTCGAGGCGAAAGGGTCGCCCGCCAGGAGGTAATGGGGGACATAATCGGGGCGAGCTGAGGTGTCATTTCCTATCAGAGCCATGATTAGGAGTGTCAGCAGCTTCCTGGGGAGCCCAAAAGAAACAGCAGTAACACACCTGATTACTAACTCACATTCTATTACTGCATTTGTCTTGAATTATCAGTCTGTACCCCCATGATGTTCAGTCTTGTATATTGCCTCTAATGGAAGACAGCGATAAGACAGAGAATCTCCATTCACCCCATGGGGTCACTGCACCATCTCACCATCTCACCTAGGGTGAACAAATTCCCACATTTGATCAACAAATTCAAACAACAACAAAAAAGGTTGATTTGTTCCATATTTCAGTCTGACATTCCAGCAAAGAGGAAGAGGCAAAACCTGTCCAAAATAAGCCCGATGCATTTTTACTGTCTTATTATGGATCTAAGCTGGTCGACTGCCTTCCCACCTTTGGGATAACAACTCCCATTGTTAGGGCGGAAATATGAGCATCTCGTCATCTTGTCTCTGTTTGCAGTAACTTTGCGCTTGTGACAAGATATACAGTATATCATAAGGATGTGGTACTGGAAATGTTAAACACTTATCCAATCGTTGTTAAGATCTGATCTTCAGCGCAGCGCAAGGCGAGACCTAGGCCAATGTCATTTCGTCAACCAATCACTGTCAAATCCTTTCGGTCTCAATTCCTGCTAAACTTGGAGAGAGGACAGTTAACTACCTACAAAAATCTGCTTCTGATGATCTACAAAGTAAGTACATAGCCATATTAGACTGAAAGATATAACAATTTCGTCAAAGTTGTGAGGCCATGCTTATTAGTTGCTCATTCAACATATTTTCTGCTACTTCTCTCAATTTGATTTTCAATGTCTCCCTTCCTAACTTTTTTACATTCTTTAAGACCAACCAGAAATGTTTCCTTGGCCAACTATTCCCAAATTTTCAGTTTCTCCATGACCAAATTTTGCACGAGGTAAAGGATTAACCTATAGGCACACATAAATGAGCTCCTTCAGTGAATTGGAAGGGGGATTTATGTGGCTGTGTGTTGGCGATGACTGGAAAGCATTACTAGATTTATCGTCAGAAGAAGCACATAACTTTACAGAGAGACCAATGGTACCATTTCAATGTTTTTCAGTGTTTCAGTCACAGAAATACTCACAAACCAGACACACGATCACACACACATGCATGCACACAAACACAGTAATTTCTGAAAACAAAGAACCCCAATTTTCTGGTGGTCATACAGGAACTCACTGCTGGGACTCGAGAGTCATCCATTAAACAAACTCACACACACACACACGCAGAGATACACACAATCAAACACTATAATCCTTTTGTGGAGTCCCTTTCTGCTGGCGAGTAGGTCCTTCAGCAGGGAGGCACACTGTAGCCCTTAAGGCGTCCGCATGCTTTCCATCAAAAACAGTTATGACGACATTTTGGTTGTCGTTTTGGTCTTCCAAAGGGTTTTTTCAGCGGTTTGTGCACACACAAAATGTTCGGTAGTGTAAGTCTAAGCCCCTTCCTCAGTAATTGGGCAACAGTAGGGATTCTTCAATTAAATGTTTGTTGTCATTCAATGAGAGGTGCCTCGTTTTCATGCACATTTATTCACTTGAGAAATACTTCACCAAACATCTTAATCACCTGCAAAAACATAACTCAAGAAATCTGTAATACATTTTTATCTCTGAATTTCAATCAGATTTAAGTCAGGACTGAGACTGGACCATTCAGGAACCCTCAATACCTATTGGAAAGCCAGTCTGGTGTGTCTTAAAATCTGTTTAATTGACCCGGTGAAAAATAAAACTAAACACTGGGATAAGGTATTTAGAAGACTGAGGCAGGGTTTCCTCTAACTTTTTATCTGAGCTTTGTTCCTTCCATATTTATATCCTGACAAACTCCCCAGATCCTGACAGTGACAAGCATATACCCATAACATGATGCTGCCACCGCAATACAGGGTTATGTAAATCGGTAGGATTTTTATTTTATTTTAAGGCAGCAAAATATGATGACTGTGCCAGAAGTGTGTAGACTTTGACTAGGCACTGTATGTGTGGACTGGGGAGTTTGTTTGTGGCCAGAATCTGTGCAGTGAATCCTATGGCAGACATCCCCCAACCTCTGAAGGTGTGGCTCCGCTAAGAGAACGAGCAGCCAGCCAGGCAAGTCTGAGTGTAATGAATACGATGGGAGACAGAGTTCTGGTTTCAAGCGCAGTGCGCAGCAGGTGTTTATAAGCGAAGGACCACAGGAAGAGGCAGGTAGCTGGGTCCAGGGACTGGCAGAAGGTCATACACAGGGACCTCAAAACGGTAACAGGACAGGCAGGGAATAAGCAAAAAGGCATTGTTCGTGAGGATGGCCAAAAACTATGATACTAATACGGAAATGACCAGAGCTCCGAGAAGTACATGTAACAAAACAAACAACACCTCACAATGATGGGGTGCAAAGAACTGAGCTAAATAGTGTGTGTAAATGACATACAGGTGGGTGAACAAGTGATCAGAATTCAGACGATTGGGATCTGGAGAGTGAGCTGCGTTCATGGGATCTATGTGTTTGAGAGTGTGAGCTGGAAAGTGGGTTGGAGAGTGAGCTGCGTTCAGGGGATCTATGTGTTTGAGAGTGTGAGCTGGAAAGTGGGCTGGAAAGTGAGCTGCGTTCAGGGGATCTACGTGTTTGAGAGTGTGAGTTGGAAGCAGACATAACACTGAGTGGCACTTCTGCCTTCAAAATCAACTTCACCTCAGAAAGCATACCTCCATTTACAAGTCAGACATCAAAAAAGGTCAACTTTTGCTTTAACTCTGAAGGCCAGGTGCAAGCCAATCTTTCCCTCGTTGTGTTGAAACTATATTATACACCCCACAATAGTTTGTTCATTTTCAAAGCCCTTCAACAAAGTCTAAAATCTGAAACAGAATAAGAATAAGTCTGCAATTTTCTCAAAAAAAATTAGAATATATTTGTTTCTATGCTCTAGGTTTCTAGTAGCGCAGTTTCGATACAATTACAGCCTAAGCCTAGCTACCAGGCTGTCCATGTAAAACAAGACCAAATGTTCTTCAGAGTACTAAAACTAACAGACGATTGTGACATCGGGTGCTATAGGTGTCCTTGGAGGGCAGGCAGTTTGCAAATGCATTCCAGATTCAAGTCAGCCACAGTAGCCTGCAGGGGGTGGGAGCACCTGCCTAAAGTTATATGCTATATTTAATTTCAGGAGCACCTTTTAGGGGTTACTTCCAGGAGCAGATTATCATGACTTTCTCCAACCACAAAAGTCTGCCTACCGTCGTCTGCCAATCAAGAGTAAAACACTGGCAGGTCCTACAACTTGAGTATTTCTGACAAGGGACACCACAAAACACCACACAATATAATGAATTAGAAAGGGATGTGTACAAAGGGTGTGTAGACTTTCACTAGGCACTGTATGTGTGGACTGGGGAGTTTGATATACAGTACCACACATACAGTATATTATGTACAATACAGTACTTATTGGAAAATGTAGGTTTACTTGAATAATTGATGAGCAGTCCATGCCAGGGCAGAAGAGTCTGACTCTGAATAGCAGAACATCTACTATAGTTCGCAATGTTAAGGAAGAAATTCCAATGAACATATTCAAAGGAGGAAACATAAAGATAAAGAACTGTACAGGACTTTGAAAAGTGGTAGCAGAATCGAGCAAAATCCCCCAAAATAGTGACACATTCACTATGACAGCAAATGCATAATTCTTCAGGGGAATAATAATGATATAAGTAAGTAAATATAGCATATAACTTTAGGCAGGTGCTCCCACCCCTGCCGGCTACTGTGGCTGACTTGAATCTGGAATGCATTTGCTTGCTTTAATAGGCTACGGTAAATTCATGACTAATTATATGAGATTAAATGCGGAGTTTACAGATTAAGACCATGTTAGTGAAATGTGCATTGTGGATGTATTATTTTTCTCTGATTGGCTGCCTGCACTATACATCTCTTGACCTGAAATTACAGGTGATTGTTGGTATTCAACAAAATAATCAGGACCTTATGCTTGACGTTTAATCAAACCCAGTGAATTGCATGATGAAGTATTGAATTTGATGTACTTTGAGAATTCTGTCATACATCAGAATTCTCAAAGTACATCCGAGACACGCCATGTAAGTAACCATCTGTCTTATGTACCCATACCGAACGTGACATATCGTACTAAATGGAGTGTCTTGGATTTACTTACAGAATAATACGAAATATTCTGAGACCAGGTTGCTGTCTATGGGGACAAACATCTATAGCCATCCACAGCATGCATAGTGTTGACAACGTTGACTGCTAAACTACTGCAGATTGGAGCTGTTACATCGAGGTTAGAGATAGAATGTGGGGGGGCAAATTGCCACATGGATTATGGATTTCAATGCAAGATTTTTCAGAAGGAATCTCTGTGCAGTTTGACTGAGGACACCATAGCAGCAGAAACCCAATCAACTTGATATTGTGATCTAACGACGTCTCGTGTAATGATCCTCTGTGGAGATGGATTATCATCGATTATCTACAATTTGGTCTTTCAACCGGAACAACAAGAGGAGACACGTACCTGATGGGGCTCCATTTGAATGAGGAAGACTTCAGAACATGAAGTTTCTGAATGTTTACTGTGACTGATGCAGCAATCTGAAAGTACAATGACTATACATCCACCTTCCCTTTGGTGCTTTTGCAGGTGTACATAAAGGGCAGAACTAAACACAGGGGAGACATCAGAGACTGGTGAGGGGAGGATGGCTCATAATAATGGATGGAATGGAGTAAATGGAATTGTATCAAACACATGGAAAACCAGATGTTTGATACCATTCCCTTTATTCTGTTCCAGCCATTACTATGAGCCCGTACTCTACATTTAAGGTGCCGTCAGCCACGAGTGAGAAATGTGTGTGATATGCAAATAGGATATTTGATTCATGTTCATCGGAAATTAAATGTTGTGGAGTCACAAACGTAATTTTCTTGTGTTTTTAAATATATTTCCACACTATGAGGTAGGAATAATACTGTGACCTTATGAAAATGTTTTTTTATGCCCTTTCTGTGTAATAGCTGTTTGAAAAGACCGCATGAAATTTCAGCCTGTTTTGGTGGGATGGACTTTTGGCCTGCCTGGTGACATCATTGGGCGGTAAATTAGTTAATAGACCAATAAGAAAGAGTTCCAAACCACTCTGCTAATAATAACTAGGGGTCGACCGATTTATGATTTTTCAACGCCAATACCGATTATTGGAGGACCAAAAAACCCGATAATGATTATCGGCCGTTTAAAAAAAATATAATTAATAATTTGTAATAATGACAACAATACAGAATAATTACAACAATACAGAATGAACACTTATTTTAACATAATATAATACATCAATAAAAATCCATTTAGCCTCAAATAAATAATGAAACATGTTCCATTTGGTTTAAATAATGCAAAAACAAAGTGTTGGAGAAGTAAAAGTGCAATATGTGCCATGTAAAAAAGCTAACGTTTGAGTTCCTTGCTCAGAACATGAGAACATATGAAAGTTGGTGGTTCCTTTTAACATGAGACTTCAATATTCTAAGGTAAGAGGTTTTAGGTTGTAGTTAATATAGTATTTATAGGACTATTTCTCTCTATACCATTTTGTATTTCATATACCTTTGACTATTGGATGTTCTTATAGGCACTATAGTATTGCCAGTGTAACAGTATAGCTTCCGTCTCTCTCCTCGCCCCTACCTGGGCTCGAACCAGGAACACATCGACAACAGCCATACTCGAAGCAGTGTTATCCATCGCTCCACAAAATCTGCGGCCCTTGCAGAGCAAGGGGAATAACTACTCCAGGTCTTAAAGCGAGTGACGTTTGAAACGCTATTAGCGCACACACAGCTAACTAACTAGCCATTTCACATCGGTTACACCAGCCATTAGACTGATAGGCTTGAAGTCATAAACAGTGCTGTGTTTGCGAAGAGCTGCTGGCAAAACGCACGAAAGTGCTGTTTGAATTAATGCTTCTGAGCCTGCCGCTGCCTACCATTGCTCAGTCAGACTGCTCTATAAAATCATAAACTTAATTAAAACATAATAACACACAGAAATACGAGCCTTTGGTCATTAATATGGTTGAATCCAGAAACTATCCTTTCGAAAACAAAACGTTTATTATTTCAGTGAAATACAGAACCGTTCGGTATTTTATCTAATGGCATCCCTAAGTCTAAATAATCTCGTTACATTGCACAACCTTCAATGTTCTGTCATAATTACGTAAAATTCTGGCAAATTAGTTCGCAATGAGCCAGGCTGCCCAAACTGTTGCATATACCCTGACTCTGCGTGCAATGAAGGCAAGAGAAATGACACAATTTCACCTGGATAATATTGCCTGCTAACCTGGATTTCTTAGCTAAATATGCAGGTTTAAAAATATATACTTCTGTGTATTGATTTTAAGAAAGGCATTGGTGTTTATGGTTGGGTTCAGTCGTCCAACGTTTGTGCTTTTTTCACAAATGCGCTTTTGTTAAATCATCCCCCAGCGTTGCATTGATTATATGCAACACAGGACACGCTAGATAAACTAATAATATCATCAACCAGTTATAACTAGTGATTATGATTGATTGTTTTTTTATAAGATAAGTTTTATGCTAGCTAGCAACTTACCTTGGCTTGTACTGCATTCGCGTAACAGGCAGGCTCCTCGTGGAGTGCAATGAAAGGCAGGTGGTTAAATTGTTGGACTAGTTAACTGTAAGGTTGCAAGATTGGATCCCCTGAGCTGACAAGGTGTAAATCTACCCCTGAACAAGGCAGTTAACCCACCATTCCTAGGCCGTCATTGAAAATAAGAATGTGTTCTTAACTGACTTGCCTGGTTAAAAAAGTAATAATAAATTAAATAAAAAAATCGGCAAAATCGTCGGCCGAAAATACAGATTCCAATTGTTATGAAAACTTGAAATCGCCCCTAATTAATCATCCATTCCGATTAATCGGTCGACCTCTAATAACTCGTTTTCAGTTTTACCCTCAACATTAAGACCACTCCCAGAAAGTCCTAGTGAAAATTTGTGTTTGAGAAATTTCTCTTTGCTAAGTAAATTGTTTTACTTTTTGACCATTTTATTGGAAGACAATCACGGTAAGGTATTTAATTGTTACCCAGAAGTGATTTGACATTGAGATAAAAACGACCTTTAAAATATGTAAAGATAATATATCCACATCTCACTATTGTTACAAACAATGCAACTTCCATGGACGAGATATTTCCGGAAAATAACTGCACCTCAGATTGCAGCCTAAATAAATGCTTCAGAGTTCAAGTAACAGACACATCCCAACATCAATTGTTTAGAGGAGACTGTGTGAATCAGGCATTCACGCTGCAAAGAAATCACTACTAAAGGACACCAATAATAAGAAGAGACTTGCTTGGGCCAAGAAACATGAGCAATGGACATTATTAGACAAGTGGAAATAAGTCCTTTGGTCTGATGAGTCCAAATTTGAGATTTTTGGTTCCAACCGCCATGTCTTTGTGAGACGCAGAGTGGGTGAACAGATGATCTCTGCATGTGTGGTTCCCACCGTGAAGCATGGGGGAGGTATCATGGTGTGAGTGTGCTTTGCTGGTGACACTGTCAGTTATTTATTTTGAATTCAAGGCACTCTTAACCAGCATGGTTTGGTTTCATCTGGTTTGCGCTTAGTGGGACAATAATTTGTTTTTCAACAGGAAAATGACCCAACACACATCCAGGCTGCGTAAGGGCTATTTGACCAAGAAGGAGAGTGATGGAGTGCTGCATCAGATAACCTGGCCTCCACAATCACCCGACCTCAACCCAATTGAGATGGTTTGGGATGAGTTGGAATGCAAAGTGAAGGAAAAGCAGCCAACAAGTGGTCAGCATATGTGGAACTCCTTCAAGACTGTTGGAAAAGCATTCCAGGTGAAGCTGGTTGAGAGAATGCCAAGAGTGTGCAAAGCTGTCATCAAGGCAAAGGGTGGCTACTTTAAAGAATCTGTAACACTTTTTGGTTATTTCATTGCTTTGATAACTTTACTATTTTACAATCTAGAAAATAGTAAAAATAAAGAAAAACCTTTGAATGAGTAGGTGTATCCAAACTTTTGACTGATCCTGTATATATGTATATGTATATGTATAAGGTGCTGTTTTGATTATCTCCAAATATGATGCTGCAGTTCTGCATCAACTTTCCTCCAGGCATATGTGCACTGCATACATCATATCACATAGCTACTTTAAGAGTAGGTCTTCCACCTGCAATGTATTATGAATGCATGCATTATATATAAGACTACGTAAAATGTACCGTGCAGCAATAACCTGTGTGAACGCGTCGTTACGCCTTATGTACACCAGACGCGCGTGTGTTTTGCCTTGCACATTAGGTGTCTTGTCCGCATTTTCCATACTTGATGCACATGTGCTTCTCAAGGCTGCAGAATGGAGAAGGTTATTTTCGCCGTTTCTTGGTTTCCTTCCGTGTTCGACCAAAGCACACATGGCTACCGGGACCTCCATGCTAGAAATACTGCATGGAGACACATCGCCAATACGATTGGATTACATGGTCCGTTGATTGTTAAATAATTCGCTGGAAAGTGGAAGCTATGTGCTGGTAATTTCTTAGCTAAACTCTCTAGCAAAGTGTTTCGCTTTGTAGTTAGACAGCTAGCTAGCTTGACTGTTTTATGAACTTCCGTTTGTACCACTGCACGGTAAAGCGACGCACAAATTGAAAATATTGAACGCATGCGGTACACAGAACGCACCGCGGCCAAGTGCGGCATCCCCAGCACAGTTTTGTGGACTGCTCCATTGACAAGAAATTACTTCGATCTGAACACAAAGATTTTGACACGTCTGTTGGACATGAGGCTTTCTTGTACACCAACTGTGTCAAACTATGCGTTCTCGCGGAAGTGAATTTCAATGGGAGGCAATCCGTACCGCTGCGACTCGTCTGCTGGAATATGTTGTGGTGTGTGGCATGTGTTGGATTTTGCCAACTTGTGCCTTTGCCGCGTGTTATCAGAAACGGTCGTAGATAGACAACCGAAGACGGTGCTAATGTGTAGGGTGAATCTTTTTGTTGTGATGCTGCACGTGGATTTTCGGGTGTACCCACTTTTCTTTCTACAAAAAAATGTAATTTTGTCAGCAAGACTCATCCATTAATTTGAGTGTAGACCTAATGACAATCGTAGAATGTCATTGCACTTTTTGGAGTTTTGTAACAGATGTCTCTTTCCATTCAACAAATGGCAGGTGCACAGTGCACTGTTTGGATGCTGGAATTGTTTTTGAGTGGCGGAACATGCGCAGGTAACCTACTTGTTGAAGTGATTTGTTTGACAATCAGATAAACACAACTGGTCGTGTTCATGCCACATTAAAAGGTAAACATTTTTTTACCGTTAAATTACATATGTATTATTAACTCCATAAATTGTTTTCGTGGACACATAAGAGGTCCTGTGAAAAAATAGAGACCCCTGAATGCCACTGTATAATTTGTACTCTGCTTACTTTGAATGCACTATACCCCCAGAGTGTAATGCAGAATAAGCATCTGTGGACTCATAAATGCTGTTAGTTGTATAATTGATTATATTCAGTTTTGGTTGAACTTATTTTAAATCCATTACAGAAAGTTCTAAATATATTAATGAGTAGTTTATGAAAAGACTATTAACCGTCCTAACCCAATCGACTTTACAAGAAAAATCAACTGGGATAATTCAGTGGTATCCATTATCAGCCGTACTCCTCTATACATGCTTTCATTAACATATGCATGATTACATAAATCACAACCCACTGGGCACAGTTCAATGTCAAGTTTTGATTTGCATTTGGTTGAGTTTTCAACTAACGTGTATTCAAGTGAAATAACCAAAACATGTCACCATGTCATTGAATTTAGGTTAAAAGTTGGGTAAAAAAAGACTTAAGATGATGACCTTTTAGTAAATCCAATCAGTTCTCCACGTTGGTCATCACATTGATTGTTTTGGTTGAAATCACGTGAAATAACATTTGAGTCGAGTCGACCCGTTTTTGCCCAGTGGGAAGGGATTATACTGGTACTATAGTAGCCTATACAATGCATTGTGGGCTCTCATATGACTGATTTACCAAAAATATCTGCAGAAGTGATAATGATGTAGCCTATAATAAAGACTAAATCGATGCAACACATTCCCGCTTCTTGAAAGCGCATTGAGCGAGGTTTGTATACTGTCCAACATTTTTACGAGAAACAAACTGAATAGCCTACATTGCACATTCATGTCAATATTTTTTCAACTTGTTTTGAAAAAAAATCGAAGTCTTCCATAAAGACTCACAATAATGATAGTATAATATAGAATAATAATAACAATGTGAGTGAGTCTTAGTAGAAATTACATGCCTTTACAAGTCTTCAGTCATCCCCGGTAGATCCGTTCACTTTCCGCCAAAATAATACTATCCAACTGCCTCCTTCCGCAAAATTCTAAATAAAGAAACGACAATCAACTGGAGCAAATACTTTGTAAGTGTTCTTGTGATGGTACACCCGTTGGATAGAGATTGCACTCCGTGTAACAGCCTGTTTTCTTCACAGCCTGTTTTCTTCGTCCTGGTGGGGGATTCTCAGTAGAGCGCTTTGGTGATGCGCGGCGCCTCCAAACTACCGCTGCGAGTAAATCAACCACAGCTGAATCATTGCGTTCAGTCATCTACAATAGTGTCATGTGTTGACTTCATTACGGAATTAAACACATACCATCTAGAGTGTAAAAACAGGAAACCTCGCAGCCTCATCTTTGGATGCAACTGAAATCCATAACCACAACGGGATAAAATAGGATGTCGTCAGGCTTATTCTCCATATAATCCAAATAAGTGAATCAGGTTGCAGTCGAAGAGTTTGTTTCTCGTTCGTGAGTGGAGTATCCAAACTATGCCGCATACTTGAATGCACACTGGAGCCTATTCATTGTATAATGGATTGAGCACCACCCATCATAATCGGGCAATGTTATGTAAAACAGACAGCAGGCTACATGAAGCTGCCAGATGTGGAGGGGTACGTGCCATAGGTGCTCATATAGGATATTGCTAGGAAGCTGTAGAAATAGGGATGCATGGAGCTCACTTGACCCATTTCTTACATTTAGTAAACAATCATCATATCAACCAAGTTATACTTTAGATGTTGCACTAAACTCTAGGGAGCCGAGTCTAAAAACATAACCCTTGCATCAAGTAAACAAAAACACATTTATTCAAACTGCCCAGAGCTATCATGGTCTGAGAAGTCACATCTAGGTCTACAACTTGTGGCTTCTGCAAACTGCACAAAAAAAAGTCATGCATGCAGAAAACACGATTTCTATTGAATGCTTAGCAGATAAGGCTAATGAAATGAAAGAGAAAGAGAGAGAGAGCCTTCCTTAATCCCCTTTTGTGATGTGACTGAATAAGTCATTTTCACAATGCTGATTCACTCAGAATTACTCAACCCTCCTTCTGGCATAGGCCTATACAGCGCAAACTGTATGTCTCAATGTTTCCCCTTATTTGTTTGTTTTGTGAATCAAGCCTGTGAGTCGTGAATGGTGAGATCTTAACATATCTCCAATGTCCTCTGGGTTATGTTTGTAGCACCACAGATGCTGCACGTCCTCCTCAGTGGATGAATATGTCTATCGCAAAGACCACATGGAGCAATAAATAGCACTCGATTTCACATGACCTTTTCAACTGTTGTCTTTCTCCTCTGAAAGAATGCTGTCCACTATGCAGTTAATGGATGATATCCTGGCATGAAGCACAACAACCAAAGTGGTTGTTTTACTGTCTGCACTTCCGTTAATATCCAAAGGATCAGTGGTGGGAAAAGTACTAAATTGTCACATTTGAGTCAAAAATAAAGATACCTTGTATAGAAAATGACTCAAGTAAAAGTGAAAGTCAGCCAGTACAATTCTACTTGAGTAAAAGTCTAAAAGTATTTGGTTTTGATAATGCTTAAGTATAAATAGTACATGGAATTGCAAAAATGTACTTAAATATCACAATTAGAAGAAAAATAATTTCAAATTCCTTATATTAAAGCAAACCAGGAACAATATTCTTGTTTTTTTTGGCGGATAGCCAGCGGCACACTCCAACACTCAGACATAATTTACAAACAAAGCATGTGTGTTTAGTGAGTCCGCCAGATCAGATGCAGTAGGGATGACCAGAGATGTTCTCTTGATACTTCAAGTATGTGAATTGGACCATTATCTGTCAAAATGTAACAAGTACTTTTGGGTGTCATGGAAAATGTATGGAGTAAAGAGTTCATTATTTTCTTTAGGAATGTAGTGAAGTAAAAGTTGCCAAAAATATCAATAGTAAAGTACAGATACCTGAAAAAACTACTTAAGTAGTACTTTAAAGTATTTTTACTTAAGTACTTTACACCACTGCAAAGGATAGACCCTATAATGTAAATCAAGTCTGCTTCTCAACACAGATCTAATGAAATGTTATTGGTCGCGTACACATTTAGCACATGCTATTGTGGGTGTAGCGAAATGCTTATGATCCTAGCTCCAACAGTGCAGTAACACCTAACAATACAAAATAATACATGCAAAATCTAAAAAGAAAGGAATTAAGAAATATAGAACAAGCAATATCAGAGTCCAGAATATAAATATACTGTATGATGATATACTGTATGGACAGTATATGAATAGAACTGCTGTGTACAGCAGTAGTTATATAGGCTGAGCCATGAATACAGTAAACATCAGTCTTGTTTCGTCCCTCTCCTCGCTCCAACCTGGGTTTGAACCAGGGACCCTCTGCACACATCCACTATCGTCATCTCCAAAGCATCGATACCTATCGCCCCACAAAAATCACGGTTCTTGAAAAAACAACTACTTCAAGGTCTGAGAGCAAGTGATGTCACCAAATGAAATGCTACTAGCGCACACCGCTAACTACTACCATTCCACACTGGTTACATTAACATTTTGTGAGAGATCATTTTCTTTACACAGTGTCTTCAGAAAGTATTCACACCTCTTTACTTTTTCCACATTTTGTTGTTACAGTCTGAATTTAAAATTGATTACAGTTAGATATTTTTGTCACTGGCCTACCCACAATACCCCGTAATGTCAAAGTGCAATTATGTCTTCAATTATTTATTTATTTTTACATTATTATTTTTTTAAAGTCAAATATTCAACCCCTTTGTTGTGGCATAGAGTTGCTTAACTCTGTCACATAAGTGGCATGGACTCACTCTGTGTGCAATAATAGTTTTTTAACATGATTTTTGAATGATACCTCATCTCTCCATCTGTTTGGCAGGCCAGACATGTAGTCAATATGCTATGATAATCTACTGCCCAAACCTCATTCCTACAAAACAGTTTGAGCAGTAGATCTCCGCTTGCTTTTTGACTGCGAAAGGGATCTTGACTCATAAATGGTTGGTGACCACTGCTTTAAAGTATTGTGTGTAAAATGGGTGCGAAAAAAATCTATTCAATCCATTTTGAATTAAGGCTGTAACACAACAAAATGTGGAATAAGTCAAGAGGTATGAATACTGTCTGAAGGCACTGTAGACCCAGGAGCAGAAGGCTGGCCATCCTACTTTATTTCAAAGGTGTCACGTAATTTACCCAACACTCCAAAGGTTACCAAATGTTGTATACATTATTTTATAACAGAGACCGTGTAAAAAGTAATTATGAAAATTCAATTCCAAAGACAAATTATTATTGCACTGTCAATCACACACTCCCTGATAAGGAATCAATTGAGTGTATACACCACTCTCACTCTGTGGGTGGTACAAAGCAGTATAGAGCACATTCCATTCTGTAGGAGGATAATTCATCCTGTTTGAATAGGTTGACAATGGTTTTGATTAGGGTGATGAATGAGAAAAGTAATGTTACCCAAAAAGTATTGTCGAGAGTACAATTGGAGAGTGAGAGAGAAAGAGAGTGAAATTTAGATTTATGACAGCCTTACGATGAGCTGGTCATAGATTAGAATGTGCAGGCCCCAGATTAGCTATCATGTCTTGTCATTACCCTGATATTTTCATCCTGGAAAGCTACAGTATAACTACTGTACTACCTCCAAATGAATATAAAATATTGACTACCACAAAATCACTATGCCAGGATGCAGGAGAAGCTCAGCCGAACTGACTTTTTATTAGTTTATCACGTACGAGCATTGTTTGGAAACTTTGGTTAAGCATACCTAGCAAAACAACAATGATCAAATGCTTAAATACATTTGCATGATTGTCCGATCATTTCTTGCTTTTGTACCTGGATTGCATATCATAGATTCACTTTTGCAGACTTTAAATATAATTGTCATGAATGATTCCAAATTCTGTGTAAAGTGTGTGTTTTTTTTTCACAGAATATCAACTCTTTGTTTTATCAGAAGAGAATGGTTGCAATGTGGAAATAAGGAAAGGTGAATACAATGGAAGAACACAACTGATATGAATGTATAGACCTACATCCATACCAAAGCAAAGCTCGACACTCTTGGAAAAAAGGTGTTATCTAGAACCTAAAAAGGTTATTTGGCTGTCCCCATAGGGGAACCCTTTGAATAACTCTTTTTGAGTGGGTTCTACCTGGAGAAAAAAAGGGTGCTCCTACGGGGACAGCCAAAGAACCCCTTTTGAACCTTTTTTCTAAGAGTGTATAATGGAAGGTCACAATGTTGAAGATGATGACTTAAGACTAACCCAAAGTTAGATAGAAGTAACTCAACTTCATTCTCTACATGACTTCAATATTGTAGAAAAGCATAACAATTAGACAGTCCCCATTGGCTAGAGCTTTCCAAATATTCTACATGGTATGACACTGACTGGATTATTTAGAATTTTGTGCATTAGTATTTACTGATTGCCAGAAAGAGTGAACACAATGGCACACATTTCTCTTAATGAAAACAATGTGCGAATATTCTGTGAACAAAACATTATATTCACTGATGACATTTGTATTTAATGTTTTGCAAAAGGTGCTCTAAGATTTGCAAGTTGGGTACTAATGCAAGAAAATGATCAGAAGTTCTGTAAATGTTTGAGCATTTGATAATTGCTGTTCTACCATATTTACAGTACCTACTCATTCAAGGGTGTTTCTTATATTTGAGATTCCTCAGTTGCCACCCTTTGCCTTGATGACAGCTTTGCACACTCTGAGCAGTCTCTCAACCAGCTTCACCTGTAATACTTTTCCAACTGTCTTGAAGGAGTTCCCACATATGCTGAGCACTTGTGGCTGCTTTTCCTCACTCATCCCAAACCATCGCAATTGGGTTGAGGTTAGGTGATTGTGGAGGCCAGGTCATCTGATGCAGCACTCTATCACTCTCCTTGGTCAAATAGCGCTTACACAGCCTGGAGGTGTGTTGCATCATTGTCCTGTTGTAAATCACATGATAGTCCCACTAAGCGTAAACCAGATGGGATGGCGTATTGCTGCAGAATGTTGTAGCCATGCTGGTTAAGTGTCCCTTGAATTCTAAATAAATCACTGACAGTGTCACCAGCAAAGCACCATCACACCTCTTCTGCCATGCTTCACAGTGGGAACCACACATGCTGAGATCATCAGTTCACCTACTCTGCCTCTCCCAAAGACACGGTTATTGGAACCTAAAATCTCAAATTTGAACTCATCAGAACAAAATACAGATTTCCACCGGTCTAATGTCCATTGCTCGTGTTTCTTGGTCAAAGGAAGTATCTTATTTGTAGTGGTTTCTTTGCACCAACTCGACCATGAAGGCCTGATTCACGCAGTCTCCTCTGAACAGTTGATGTTGAGATGTGTTAACTGTAGGTCTTCCATTCCTTTGGTGGTCCTCACTTAGACCATTCTTCAGGAAGCCATGCAAGGCCACAATACAGCTCCTTAAGCTGAAATCATTTTTAAATTAAACTTTTTAATTTAATTTAAGAATCATTAGGGGTGCCAATGAATTTGCACTTTATCTTTTTGAGAATTTCATTTTTTACATGTTAAACAAAATCTCTTACTATGAAAAATTGTATTAGTATATAAATTATATAATTGTCAAAACATTTTGAGCATGCGATATAGCTTGGTATTTGTGTAATGTATTTTTTGCTCATCTTTATTAAGGGCACCAATAATTTTGGAGTTGACTATGCATTGAATACATAGAATTGGATTGTGATGATACCAGTGAATGAATTCTACACACAATGTGATTATTTTTCATGTTCCTTTCCAACAGAAATAATGTTTTATTTGATTTGTATGAAATTGTTTAGTGAAATGGGCAGTAAAAGGTGAGTAATTGGCCATAATTCTGCACTTTTTGTTAGTTGTATTTACATGTTTTATCAACATGATGTATTATAGTGACTGCAAAGGAAATCAATCAATCTACTGGGAAATTTTGTCAGCTTAGACTCGAGATGTACAGTATGTTTGTGTTAATCTTTTTGCAGACAGTCAGGTTCGTTTGATGAATGTATTTGCATTGTTGATGGTATAATTCAGTTTTGATGAATGTATTTATGTTTTGAGAAGGCAACTACAATTTAAAAATGTATTTACTGTTTTGCAAAAGCCACAGAGTTCTATGTCTTGTGAACACTGTTTTTGAAAATAGACAACATTGTTCTAAAAATAGCTTGTAAACTATTGAGAAAAATGTCAAGTCAAATAGCTCATCCTTTTTACTTGACGTCTGGGTTGTTCCGCCGATCCGGTGGAGTTTAATTTGGTCCCGAAAAAAAACATTTGATTTCACTTTTTAACATTCTATCATAAAGAGAACATGTTCAACTTAATACAAAGATGTATTCTCATCTCGAGGTTCAATATAAATAGAAAATACTATAGTAAGTGCCTATTAAGTGCCAAATAAAGTAACAGCGTTGATTGTAACAGTGTTGACAATTTAATCTTAAATCAGTCATAAATCCCCTCGTGACAAAGGTAATGGAATTGTGTGTGCATCAGGGAGCGGAAATTGAATGCAAGCTTCATAAAAATGGAACATTTCTAGGCTGTCTATCTATGTCTCAATTGTCTGTAAATGGGTTGACGTGTTATGCTTGACCCGCTTAGTTTCCCACCACAAAACACCAGACATTTTACAACAATAGTAAACCCAGCTCACCTGCTTTAAACACTATGACTTGACTATTAGATGTTCAATGTTTCTTTGAAAAAATATTTTTAAAGGAATAGTTTCATCATATAATCTTAAATGGGGACAGATGTAAATGAATAACAATCTTCAGAAATGACTGTCAAAGCAACAAAATAACTAAGGCATTGCAATGATTGGTTAAACTTGGAGAAATGTAAGTGGGTTGAAATCTTTCCAGAAGTGACACAGGGTTGATGAAGGGACATGTAAAAATGCACTTTAGCAAGCCTTTATTCATATTAAATATCTGATTTATGGAATGTTCCATATGGTCTACATTAATTAAAGGGCACTTCATTTAATATAACAGGCTTTTAAAATCCAATATTGGTGCACATTTTCGACTTACAATTTGATTTGATAAATTTTTATATTTTATTTGTCACATGTGCCGAATACAACAGGTGTAGTCCTTACAGTGAAATGCTTAATTACAAGCCCTTAACCAACGATGCGGTTTTAAGAAAGAAAAAAAAGTGTTAAAGTATTTTCTAAAGTAAACTGAAGTTTAAAAAATAAAAAAAAGTGGGGGGAATTTTATTTATTTATTTTTATTTCACCTTTATTTAACCAGGTAGGCAAGTTGAGAACAAGTTCTCATTTACAATTGCGACCTGGCCAAGATAAAGCAAAGCAGTTCGACAGATACAACGACACAGAGTTACACATGGAGTAAAACAAACATACAGTCAATAATACAGTATAAACAAGTCTATATACAATGTGAGCAAATTAGGTGAGAAGGGAGGTAAAGGCAAAAAAGGCCATGGTGGCAAAGTAAATACAATATAGCAAGTAAAACACTGGAATGGTAGTTTTGCAATGGAAGAATGTGCAAAGTAGAAATAAAAATAATGGGGTGCAAAGGAGCAAAATAAATAAATTAAATACAGTTGGGAAAGAGGTAGTTGTTTGGGCTAAATTATAGGTGGGCTATGTACAGGTGCAGTAATCTGTAAGATGCTCTGACAGTTGGTGCTTAAAGCTAGAGAGGGAGATAAGTGTTTCCAGTTTCAGAGATTTTTGTAGTTCGTTCCAGTCATTGGCAGCAGAGAACTGGAAGGAGAGGCGGCCAAAGAAAGAATTGGTTTTGGGGGTGACTAGAGAGATATACCTGCTGGAGCGTGTGCTACAGGTGGGAGATGCTATGGTGACCAGCGAGCTGAGATAAGGGGGGACTTTACCTAGCAGGGTCTTGTAGATGACATGGAGCCAGTGGGTTTGGCGACGAGTATGAAGCGAGGGCCAGCCAACGAGAGCGTACAGGTCGCAATGGTGGGTAGTATATGGGGCTTTGGTGACAAAACGGATTGCACTGTGATAGACTGCATCCAATTTGTTGAGTAGGGTATTGGAGGCTATTTTGTAAATGACATCGCCAAAGTCGAGGATTGGTAGGATGGTCAGTTTTACAAGGGTATGTTTGGCAGCATGAGTGAAGGATGCTTTGTTGCGAAATAGGAAGCCAATTCTAGATTTAACTTTGGATTGGAGATGTTTGATATGGGTCTGGAAGGAGAGTTTACAGTCTAACCAGACACCTAAGTATTTGTAGTTGTCCACGTATTCTAAGTCAGAGCCGTCCAGAGTAGTGATGTTGGACAGGCGGGTAGGTGCAGGTAGCGATCGGTTGAAGAGCATGCATTTAGTTTTACTTGTATTTAAGAGCAATTGGAGGCCACGGAAGGAGAGTTGTATGGCATTGAAGCTTGCCTGGAGGGTAGTTAACACAGTGTCCAAAGAAGGGCCGGAAGTATACAGAATGGTGTCGTCTGCGTAGAGGTGTATCAGGGACTCACCAGCAGCAAGAGTGACCTCATTGATGTATACAGAGAAGAGAGTCGGTCCAAAAATTGAACCCTGTGGCACCCCCATAGAGACTGCCAGAGGTCCGGACAGCAGACCCTCCGATTTGACACACTGAACTCTATCAGAGAAGTAGTTGGTGAACCAGGCGAGGCAATCATTTGAGAAACCAAGGCTGTCGAGTCTGCCGATGAGGATGTGGTGGTTGACAAAGTCGAAAGCCTTGGTCAGATCAATGAATACGGCTGCACAGTAATGTCTCTTATCGATGGCGGTTAGGATATCATTTAGGACCTTGAGCGTGGCTGAGGTGCACCCATGACCAGCTCTGAAACCAGATTGCATAGCAGAGAAGGTATGGTGAGATTCTAAATGGTCGGTAATCTGTTTGTTGACTTGGCTTTCGAAGACCTTAGAAAGGCATGGTAGGATAGATATAGGTCTGTAGCAGTTTGGTAAAATAACAGTAGCAAGGCTATATACAGGGGGTACTGGTACAGAGTCAATGTGCGGGGGCACCGGTTAGTCGAGGTAATATGTAGGTAGAGGTAAAGTGACTATGCATGGCTAATAAACAGAAACTAGTAGCAGCAGTTTAAAAAATAGGGGTGGTGGGGGGACAATGCAAGTAGTCTGGGTAGCCATTTGAAAAGCTGTTCAGGAGTCTTATGGCTTGGGGGTAGAAGCTGTTAAGAGGCCCTTTGGACCTAGACTTGGTGCTCTGGTACCGCTTGCTGTGCCGTAGCAGAGTCTATGACTAGGGTGGCTAGAGTCTTTGGCAATTTTTTGGGTCTTCCTCTAACACTGCCTAGTATAGAGGTCCTGGATGGCAGGAAGCTTGGCCCCAGTGATGTACTCGGCTGTATGTTCTACCCTCTGTAGTGCCTTGCGGTCAGCGGCCGAGCAGTTGCCATATCAAATCAAATCAAATGTATTTATATAGCCCTTCGTACATCAGCTGATATCTCAAAGTGCTGTACAGAAACTCAGCCTAAAACCCCAAACAGCAAGCAATGCAGGTGTAGAAGCACGGTGGCTAGGAAAAACTCCCTAGAAAGGCCAAAACCTAGGAAGAAACCTAGAGAGGAACCAGGCTATGTGGGGTGGCCAGTCCTCTTCTGGCTGTGCCGGGTGGAGATTATAACAGAACATGGCCAAGATGTTCAAATGTTCATAAATTACCAGCATGGTCGTATAATAATAAGGCAGAACAGTTGAAACTGGAGCAGCAGCACGGCCAGGTGGACTGGGGACAGCAAGGAGTCATCATGTCAGGTAGTCCTGGGGCATGGTCCTCGGGCTCAGGTCCTCCGAGAGAGAGAAAGAAAGAGAGAATTAGAGAGAGCATATGTGGGGTGGCCAGTCCTCTTCTGGCTGTGCCGGGTGGAGATTATAACAGAACATGACCAAGATGTTCAAATGTTCATAAATGACCAGCATGGTCGAATAATAATAAGGCAGAACAGTTGAAACTGGAGCAGCAGCACGGCCAGGTGGACTGGGGACAGCAAGGAGTCATCATGTCAGGTAGTCCTGGGGCATGGTCCTAGGGCTCAGGTCCTCCGAGAGAGAGAAAGAAAGAGAGAAGGAGAGAATTAGAGAACGCACACTTTTATTCACACAGGACACCCAATAGGACAGGAGAAGTACTCCAGATATAACAAACTGACCCTAGCCCCCCGACACATAAACTACTGCAGCATAAATACTACCAGGCGTTGATGCAATCAGTCAGGATTCTCTCAATGCTGCAGCTGTAGAACTTTTTGAGGATCTGAGGACCCATGCCAAATCTTTTCAGTCTCCTAAGGGGGAATAGGTGTTGTCGTGCCCTCTTCACGACTGTCTTGGTGTGTTTGGACCATGATAGTTTGTTGGTTATGCCTATTGACATCAACAGTTATGCATTCTAATTATATGGCAGGACAAGTACCCTGACACCCAGGGAATGCAATACTCCAGTGATCAATATCAGCATCCTCTCAGCATGGTGGTTCTGGGCTGATTACAACTCCTACTAAAGTATTGATGTCATAGACAGCCAAATCCAGCTCTCATTCTGCCTCTCATCCCCTGAAAGAATATCTGCAATACAGATCGACCTGTGTCAAGACAACTCCCGATGAGATCTATTTAGTGGCAAAAATACCTATCTGAAATCAATCTTGACCTACGTACAGTATAATGAACTGAAGGGTAAAAAAAAAAGAAAAACACCCACCACAAAAGTTTGGGTTCACTGGTGAAAAAAAAGTTGAATCAATCGTTTATCCATTGGAGACACATCTGAATGTGGTGTTTGCAAAGAGTCACAATCAGCACTCTGAAAGTTGGACCAAAATGGCTGGACAGCAGGTGTTGACTTTTCTTTCTTATCACACTGTTTTGATTCTGTCCTGAAGTGTGTCAGTAGCACTTTGGAACTAGCACCTCTAATGGAAACCATGACCAGGTCTGAGTGTGTCATGGTGGTGTGAAGCTTAGATCTTGGCCAGTCGAAACCGATATAAATGCTGTTCATCTTTTGATGATTGATTGTTTACAGAAATAGTTATTGGCTTTACTCTTTATTTTGGTCTCACAAGATGTGTTGAATGTAACTTCAAATGGATGGAAAAGAACATGTGTTTGACACCTTTTGCTCCAAGCTCAGAGCTAAAAGGAATAAGTCAAGTCAAGCCAGTAAGACTACGTTTACACAGACAGACCAATTCTGATATTTTTTCCACTAATTGGTCTTTTGACAAATCAGATCAGCTCCTTTGCCAATATTTGAGCTAATTGGGTTGTCTGTGTTCACGCAGCCTGAGTCACTGCACTGTATGTGATATAGGCCTTATGTAATTACTGTATATGAAGTTACATTTACATTACATTTAAGTCATTTAGCAGACGCTCTTATCCAGAGCGACTTACAAATTGGTGCATTCACCTTATGACATCCAGTGGAACAGTCACTTTACAATAGTGCATCTAAAACTTAAGGGGGGGTGAGAGGGATTACTTATCCTATCCTAGGTATTCCTTAAAGAGGTGGGGTTTCAGGTGTCTCCGGAAGGTGGTGATTGACTCCGCTGTCCTGGCGTCGTGAGGGAGTTTGTTCCACCATTGGGGGGCCAGGGCAGCGAACAGTTTTGACTGGGCTGAGCGGGAGCTGTACTTCCTCAGTGGTAGGGAGGCGAGCAGGCCAGAGGTGGATGAACGCAGTGCCCTTGTTTGGGTGTAGGGCCTGATCAGAGCCTGGAGGTACTGAGGTGCCATTCCCCTCACAGCTCCGTAGGCAAGCACCATGGTCTTGTAGCGGATGCGAGCTTCAACTGGAAGCCAGTGGAGAGAACGGAGGAGCGGGGTGACGTGAGAGAACTTGGGAAGGTTGAACACCAGACGGGCTGCGGCGTTCTGGATGAGTTGAAGGGGTTTAATGGCACAGGCAGGGAGCCCAGCCAACAGCGAGTTGCAGTAATCCAGACGGGAGATGACAAGTGCCTGGATTAGGACCTGCGCCGCTTCCTGTGTGAGGCAGGGTCGTACTCTGCGGATGTTGTAGAGCATGAACCTACAGGAACGGGCCACCGCCTTGATGTTGGTTGAGAACGACAGGGTGTTGTCCAGGATCACGCCAAGGTTCTTGGCGCTCTGGGAGGAGGACACCATGGAGTTGTCAACCGTGATGGCGAGATCATGGAACGGGCAGTCCTTCCCCGGGAGGAAGAGCAGCTCCGTCTTGCCGAGGTTCAGCTTGAGGTGGTGATCCGTCATCCACACTGATATGTCTGCCAGACATGCAGAGATGCGATTCGCCACCTGGTCATCAGAAGGGGGAAAGGAGAAGATTAATTGTGTGTCGTCTGCATAGCAATGATAAGAGAGACCATGTGAGGTTATGACAGAGCCAAGTGACTTGGTGTATAGCGAGAATAGGAGAGGGCCAAGAACAGAGCCCTGGGGGACACCAGTGGTGAGAGCGCGTGGTGAGGAGACAGATTCTCGCCACGCCACCTGGTAGGAGCGACCTGTCAGGTAGGACGCAATCCAAGCGTGGGCCGCGCCGGAGATGCCCAACTCGTAGAGGGTGGAGAGGAGGATCTGATGGTTCACAGTATCGAAGGCAGCCGATAGATCTAGAAGGATGAGAGCAGAGGAGAGAGAGTTAGCTTTAGCAGTGCGGAGCGCCTCCGTGATACAGAGGAGAGCAGTCTCAGTTGAATGACTAGTCTTGAAACCTGACTGATTTGGATCAAGAAGGTCATTCAGAGAGAGATAGCGGGAGAGCTGGCCAAGGACGGCACGTTCAAGAGTTTTGGAGAGAAAAGAAAGAAGGGATACTGGTCTGTAATTGTTGACATCGGAGGGATCGAGTGTAGGTTTTTTCAGAAGGGGTGCAACTCTCGCTCTCTTGAAGACGGAAGGGACGTAGCCAGCGGTCAGGGATGAGTTGATGAGCGAGGTGAGGTAAGGGAGAAGGTCTCCGGAAATGGTCTGGAGAAGAGAGGAGGGGATAGGGTCAAGCGGGCAGGTTGTTGGGCGGCCGGCCGTCACAAGACGCGAGATTTCATCTGGAGAGAGAGGGAGAAAGAGGTCAGAGCACAGGGTAGGGCGGTGTGAGCAGAACCAGCGGTGTCGTTTGACTTAGCAAACGAGGATCGGATGTCGTCGACCTTCTTTTCAAAATGGTTGACGAAGTCATCTGCAGAGAGGGAGGAGGGGGGGGAGGATTCAGGAGGGAGGAGAAGGTGGCAAAGAGCTTCCTAGGGTTAGAGGCAGATGCTTGGAATTTAGCGTGGTAGAAAGTGGCTTTAGCAGCAGAGACAGAGGAGGAAAATGTAGAGAGGAGGGAGTGAAAGGATGCCAGGTCCGCAGGGAGGCGAGTTTTCCTCCATTTCCGCTCGGCTGCCCGGAGCCCTGTTCTGTGAGCTCGCAATGAGTCATCGAGCCACGGAGCGGGAGGGAGGACCAAGCCGGCCTGGAGGATAGGGGACATAGAGAGTCAAGGGATGCAGAGAGGGAGGAGAGGAGGGTTGAGGAGGCAGAATCAGGAGATAGGTGGGAGAAGGTTTGAGCGGAGGGAAGAGATGATAGGATGGAAGAGGAGAGAGTAGCGGGGGAGAGAGAGCGAAGGTTGGGACGGCGCGATACCATCCGAGTAGGGGCAGTGTGGGAGGTGTTGGATGAGAGCGAGAGGGAAAAGGATACAAGGCAGTGGTCGGAGACTTGGAGGGGAGTTGCAATGAGGTTAGTGGAAGAACAGCATCTAGTAAAGATGAGGTCGAGCGTATTGCCTGCCTTGTGAGTAGGGGGGGAAGGTGAGAGGGTGAGGTCAAAAGAGGAGAGGAGAGGAAAGAAGGAGGCAGAGAGGAAAGAGTCAAAGGTAGACGTGGGGAGGTTAAAGTTCTTCCCTGCCTCTCTGTAATACTTCCCCATACGCTGTATGTTCCAGTATCCGCTGTTAGCTGTGACTCACTAGTTCATTCTGACCAAATGGTTAAAATGTTGTTATGATAGGCACACATAGGAGGAGCATAGCCTATATTATGCAAAAACATTGAGAACATCTGCTCTTCCCATGACATACTGACCAGGTGAATCCAGGTGAAAGCTACGATCCCTTATTGAGGTCACTCATTAAATCCACTTCAATGAATGTAGATGAAGAAGGATTTTTAAGCCTTGAGACAATTGAGACTTGGATTGTGTATGTGTACCATTCAGAGGGTGAATGGGCAAGACCAATCATTTCAAAGGATTTAATCCTGGAAGAATCTGGGCTTGTTTTTGTCATTTCTAGGACAGTGAGATGTGTTTCACATATATTTGGCTAGTAGGGAAGGCAGGTCATGGCTTCATGGGCTGAATGATACACCCTATGACGGCTTCCCATGATTTGGGGGGTGGGGGTCTAAAAATACATGTAGTCCTGCTTTGTGGCGTTTCACAAAGTCTCTATGTTATACAGATCGCGCTATACGTTTTTGTGTGTCGAGACATGGTTGTTCTTCTTTCATACATCCATTGGACGTCTTTCAGCGATGTTCCTATCAGCTGATTAATTGAAAAGTATACAAGCAGACGCATTTTTCCAGTCTCTGAAAGACTACATCTTGTGTTGGGCGATGCTTTGTGCTCTGGCCCCCATACCTCCCACAAGGCAGGTTTTTTTTTTTAAGGGGGCGAATGGACTGACCATGCGTAATGGCTTCAAGTAATTCCTCCCATCAATACAAATTTGACAATGGAGCATTTGTTAGCTACATAGTGACATTCAACCATCTATGTTTCAACTGGAATATAGC
This sequence comes from Oncorhynchus gorbuscha, assembly GCF_021184085.1. Taxonomy (NCBI): domain Eukaryota; kingdom Metazoa; phylum Chordata; class Actinopteri; order Salmoniformes; family Salmonidae; genus Oncorhynchus; species Oncorhynchus gorbuscha. Next base: position 55,322,607 of record NC_060186.1, read on the forward strand.
AAAGATAATTTGAAAGAAAGAGTTGGATTTAGTGAACGTTAGAAGCTCAGCTACAGCCAATGCCAGCACCAAGACAGCTATGCACCATATTTGTCATCTGCCAAGTAAGTTATTTTTCCTGCAAGCCACCTAGCTAGCTAACTTGAGTTTATCTACTAAACTCCATATTGTGTATTGCTGGCTAACATACACTCTACTGTGTTACAGTGGAAGGAAATCAAATAATTTTTCTGTTTGCTAAGTTGGCTAGCTAAACAACTACTGGGAGCCATATCTATAACTAAAAATAGATGTTTTACAATCAGAGATCTTTTGTATCTCGATTGCTAATCTCTTCTCTTTTTAGTCGTAGATATGGCTAGCTACTAAACAGCCATCAACAACATTACAACCTGCCACCTAAAGCTAAGTTTACCACCAAATGTTAGTACATGACTGTAGTTAGCTAGCTGGTTAGCCTGGCACCTGCTAACGTGTTATGCACCATGCCTCACATTTGTAACTTGTTAGCAAACGTGTAACATCAGCAATTGTAAATAATATTACTAGCTAGCTATGTAACAATTGAGGGTTGACATTAGTTATGATTATGACCTTGGATGCATTTCAATCTCACATAATTACATGAATGACGCAAGATAGGATTTCAAACAGATAAATAAGTATTGTATATCCAGCAAGCTAGCTAACTAAGTTTACAAGCAAACAGTGAGGAGAAACAATAATTCAACAATTTACTGTTGTGAATCTGAAATTTAAACTGTTGTAAAACTGAAACTGGTTTTACAATAAAACTATTTGGCTAAGCATGCCTGATAGACATGGCTGTAGGTTAAGGTGACCAGATTTCTGAAATTAAAACCGGGGACATTTCCAGTTCGACGATCAATATGTCATTAAAATATCCAATGTTATTATCTATGAAATAAATAAGGGGGACAATTCCGGTTTCATGTATTTAGTCTAAAATGCCCACTGTGATTATGAGAAAAACAACTGCTACAGAAACACTACAGACAAGACAGAACTGTCCAATCTGAACAGTGGTCCTGGTAATCTGGGTAGAATAAGAGCAGAAGAGAACATTAGCAAAATTTAAAAAACAGACAATAGTATATGTGAAATACTGGTACCTACATTGTATACTTATACCAACCTAATCTGTATATTTCTCAGAAGAATGTATCTTCTTTAGGAACTCTTGCAGGCCAGTAACCTCGTCAAACAATGCATCCTCATTGATGGTCACTGATTGGGGCATTTGTCCTGCAGTGTGCCTGCTGCCTTCTGGAACTCTTCACACTGAGGTTGCCTTTTCAAAGGAGACCATGTAAATCTTTTAGATTATCTGTGTGCTTTCTCCATGCTTGCAAGTAGTTCACAACCGTAGTGAAGAATGATTGGGATGCTTTGAGAAAGCTCTCTTTAGACATGTCTCCATTTTCCTCTAGCTCTCTCAGAAGTCCTCTGACCAAAACTGGAATAAAGTTGTCATCACGTCTTGTAGTCAATTTAGCCTCAATGTTTCTCAGAATTGCAGCGGACTCCACAGCACAGCGGTCCTGGCCTTCAAGCATCTTGATCGTGTCACTGAATACAGTCAAGTTTCCATGGACAAAGGCCAGCCAAAGTTCAGTCAGTGGATCTTCAAACATTGTTCGCTGGACAACAGGGCATTTGTCTTCAGAAATAAAAAAGGATTTCAATGGCACATACATTTTCAGCACTCTGTCTAGAGCAGGGAGCATGGACAGCCAGCGAATATAGCTGTGTCCTAAAATGTTATGCTACTCCTGGTCAACAAAATCACCAAAGCTCTTCAGTCTTTCTACTCTGACGGTGAAAATATGAAAATATGAAAATATCTTTGTGAGCAGGTACTCAACATCAAGGGGAATCATATCCAAAGCTGTTCTGGCCGTGTTATGAATGATGTGGGCAGGACAACCTAAGCCAATCACCTCCCGTTGCAGAGCATTTTTAACTTTGGTATGGACATCGCCTTGACCTGAGCGTATAAATGGAAATTCTCTCATCCTGTTGTCATTAAAATGGCATTTCCGTTTCTTGGAAAGAGCCATTGTACCTCCTCTGTCTGCTCTTCTTCACTCTCCTTGTGTCACTCTTCTTCACTCTCCTTGTGTCACTCTTCTTCACTCTCCTTGTGTCACTCTTCTTCACTCTCCTTGTGTCACTCTTCTTCACTCTCCTTGTGTCACTCTTCTTCACTCTCCTTGTGTCACTCTTCTTTCCACCTCACTCTTCCACTCTCAATTTCATTTTCCTTTCTCCTCCAATCTTTCTCCATTTTTGTATTTTATCTCAAAAACATTGTTTGGAATAACTTCCTGCTCTTTTTACTTCCTTTCCTTTCTCTTTACCTTTCCACCTCACTCTTCCACACTCTCCAAATTCTTATGCATTACTTTAATATAATCTTTTTCTAAATAGACTCCACTTCATTTTTTTTAACCCTTCTCCTTCCTCTCCAATCTTTAATAATAAATAGTACACTATTAGATAAAATACTTTGGTTAACAGATTCCTATTGCTTGCCTCATTTTTGTATTTTATCACAAAAACATTGTTTGGAATAACAAATTGACATATTGTTGTATGTTTTAATTCTGTAATGTATTGATTGTTGCTATTACAGAGGAGTTTAAATTATTTTTTTAGGCCAGGTCTCCTTCTTGGCCAAGAAGAAGAGACACTGGGTCTCAATGGGCTTTTCCTTGTTAAATAAATCAAATTTAAAAAATAAACATCCCCTGGATTTTCTTTCCCAATTGAACTCAACTTGAGGCTTTTCCAACCTTTTCTAACTACTACAGAAGAAACAATGAGATATTTTTTCTTTTCTTTCGATAGTTCTGGGTTTAAGCCTCTACACTCTTGAAAAAAAAGTGCAATCTAGAACCTGAAAAGGTTCTTTGGCCAGGCCTCATAGGAGAAGAACCCTTTGAAGAAACTCTTTTTGGTTCCATGTACAACCAAAAATATACTGTACTTCTCCTCCTAAAGCTGGTTACACAGCAGCCTCTGAGTTTTCACTGATGCTGCTTCAGTGGGTAGAGAAGGACAGACACAGCTCTCTCCACAGTGAGTCTGACATTCAAAGCCCCTTAATATCAAATCCATGCTTTACCTGTAACAGGACTCCTAGCTAAGATTCTCCACTGCTATGGAGAGAAAGAATCAAGAGTCTCCTCAAACTACTCCATGGGCTGGAGAGAAAGAATCAAGAGTCTCCTCAAACTACTCCATGGGCTGGAGAGAAAGAATCAAGAGTCTCCTCAAACTACTCCATGGGCTGGAGAGAAAGAATCAAGAGTCTCCTCAAACTACTCCATGGGCTGGCTAAAGTCTAACTTCTCTGCTGCTGTAAGACCAGATGAGATTGGCAAACTACTCCACTGGAGAGAAAGAATCAAGAGTTGCACTACCTGGCTAAGGGGTAAGAAAAGAAACACGTTGCACCCTGTGTGGGAAAAGAAACACGTGTGTGTGGTGTGTGCATGGTGGGGGAGTATAAGAGAAGGTTATGGTCGAGATGTATTTATCACATACATATAGGGAATTGCAGGTTTCTCTCACAGCAGGAGGAACTTTGGCAGGTTCATGAGTAGAGGAGATGAAAGGTGATATGGAAATGATAGCATTCTTACAGCTAGTCTGTAATAGATTATAGAGCCTATTAGGAACCCTGATGCATGCAATACATTGTTCATCATCAGTTTGGTTCCTGGCTGCTCTCACCGGCGATGTCTTGCTTATTAAAATAGAAAACTGAAGGGCAAAGAGAGCGGGAGGAACGAAGAATGCATATCACCATCTATTAAAGACAACTTTGGCTACTAGTAAGTATTTTTTAAACCTTCCACTTTAGGCTGGATGTGTCAATGTGTTGTTCCTACTGTTCATGCATAATCTATGAGCAGATTTCAGAATTCTTACCTTCATTAGCCTAAAATCCCTAGTTTGAAAGCAACTGTTTTCTGGAAGCTGTGCGATACCATTTTCCCAATGAGCTTCAACCCTTTGCGATTTAAGTGACAGCTAGCATGATGCACACACAGCAGAGGGATAGAGAGAGCAATGACGTGATGCACATATCTGCACATACAGTATCTGGTGTAGTACGTAATTTTCAGGGACCACTTTTTGCTTGAGCGCTACTTTCAGAACTACTGGCTAAAAAGTATACAAAAGTACAGAAGAATCTCTTTAACAATATGAATACCAATGTTTCGGGATGAAACCAGACATGAAAGGTTTAAATGTCAATTGCTCTCTCGTCATGCTAGAATTACAGAGTTGTTTTCGGGTCACATTGGTGCTTGGTTTCCATATTATTTTCCTTCTAAACTGTCCATATCTTTGAGGTCATTGGCTGAGGGAATTAACATGTGACCTACATTTCCTCAACAGCAAGCTAGGGGGGTCATCAACACCTTGAATATTTAATTTTCTTTCTTTAATTTGTCAAGCGGAGCTGAAGGCACTTGTAAACACATTAGATAGCAAAACACTGGACGGGAGAAAAAAAAGCACTCAAGGGGATGCCTACCCACGGAGGAATTCAGTTAAATGCGTTTTATTCAGGCATATGAGTTCAGGCTGACTGATATGTTCGTGGTAGCTAAACACAAACCCGGAAAGTCAAACCTTGGCAGTGTTGCATTTGGCCATTTACCATACAAACGGTTCTGAAACAACAATTACACTAATGGAAGAGAAAAAGCGAACATACAGTCTGTGGTGCCAGCTGCATTTGCACTTTTAATGGTGTTTGTTGAGAGCATATCTAAAGTGTTGGCCTTCAACAACAAAAATTCTTTAGTAGCTTCACACACAGTGTGTGTTTAACCGCACAAACACTGAGAGGCAGACAGAGTTATTTATCACAGATAAGTATCGATCTGTCTTTTACAAAATGCACCCAGTGTATTAACTAGTAACTAGTCAAACTGCTAAAGCAACACACTGCCAGAGGTCAGAGGTGAACCTAATAAATACCATGAAATAACCCACTGAGCACAAACTGGTTAAATCAACATTGTTTCAACGTAATTTGTCAACATACTGACGTGGAATCTATGTGGAAAATACATTGGATTTGCAAGATGTCATCAACTGATATTTTTGAGTGTTAAATTTCAACCACAGGATTATTTCATCATGGTAACCAATTCAACATTGTAAGGGTTCGGCCCAAAGCGCAGTGTGGTAAGTGTTCATGATGATGTTTAATTAAAACTCAGAACACTAAACAATAAAGGAATACCTGAATTATAAAATCCCTCTCACCCCCCCCTTTAAGATTTAGATGCACTATTGTAAAACACTGTTCCACTGGAAACAAAATGCACCACAACCTCTGGAAAACTGAAACTGACTTAAATGTAAATGTAAAATGATTCATTAAAACTCAGAACACAAACAATAAACGACAGCTGCCCCAAAACCGAATCATACCGTGTGGCCCAAACACTCAAAAACAAACATAAAAAACAAACAGACTGCCCAATCAGGGACAACTTGACAGCGCCCTGACCATACTAAAACAAAGATAAAATAACAGAACTATGGTCAGAACGTGACAGTACCCCCACCCCCCCGCAAAACCTACACCTATAGGGGAGGGTCTGGGTGGGTGTCTGTCAGCGGTGGCGGCTCTGGCTCGGGACGTGGACTCCACTCCACCATACCTCCATCTCTCTGTTCGCCTCCGTGGCCTCTTAAGAGCGGAGACCCTCGCCGCCAACCTCGGACTGGGGACCCTTGCCACGGGAGGGGGAGGCACACATCTCCTCGGGCCGGGGTACATGGCACCAGCTTTACGCATGGTGTCCCCGGTTCGCAAGCACAGCACAGTACCCGCTATTTCACCTCGCCGTACTGGCCTGGCTACGGGGAGTATTCAACCAGGTAAGGTTGGGCAGGCTCTGTGCTCGAGAGCTCCAGTGTGCCTTCACGGTCCGGTCTATCCGGTGCCACCTCCACGCACCAGCCCTCCGGTGGCAGCCCCCGCACCAGGCTGTCAGTCCGTCTCCTTCCTACAGGTGCTCCCGTTTGTCCTGAGCTGCCAGAGCCACCCGCCTGTCCTGAGCTGCCAGAGCCGCCCGCCTGTCCTGAGCCGCCAGAGCCGCCCGCCTGTCCTGAGCCGCCAGAGCCGCCCACCTGTCCTGAGCTGACAGAGCCACCCGCCTGTCCTGAACTGACAGAGCCGCCCGCCTGTCCTGAGCTGACAGAGCCGCCCGCCTGTCCTGAGCTGACAGAGCCGCCCGCCTGTTCTGAGCTGACAGAGCCGCCCGCTTGTCCTGAGCTGACAGAACCGCCCGCCTGTCCTGAGCTGGCGGAATCGCCCTTCACTTCGGAGCTGCCGGAGTCTCCCGCCTGTCTGGTGCTGCTGGAATCTCCCGTCCATTTGGGACCCGTGGCTGGGGTCACCAGTCAGGTCGGCGGTGAGGGTCGCCGTGTTAGAGGCCACGGAGCGGGTAATGAAGCAGAGAAGGACTATGGTGGAGTGGGGTCCACGCCGCCACAGCGGACAGACACCCACCCAGACCCTCCCCTATAGATCTGACCTTGGTTCTTTTGTTTTGTCTTTGTTTTAGTATGGTCAGGGCGTGAGTTGGGTGGGTTGTCTATGTTCATTTTTCTATGATTTTCTATTTCTGTGTTTGGCCTGGTATGGTTCTCAATCAGAGGCAGCTGTCAATCGTTGTCCCTGATTGAGAACCATATTTAGGTAGCCTGTTTTCTGTAGCCTGTTTTCAACTGTTTCAGTTGCTGCTTTGTTGTTTTGTTATTCAGTGTTCAGTTTACTTTATTAAACTGCGCATTGGTCCTCACCTTCTTCCACGAACAACAGCGGTTACACAGGCCTAGGGTTTCAAGCTTTGGTTGATTTCAAATTGAATCTACAAGTTAATAATATACATTTTGGATTCACCTCTCGATGTCAACCGAAAATCTAAGTTAAAGAATAGGACTAAATCAAATTGTATTTAAATTGCAAGTTTGATTTGATTGAAATGGAGACGTGAATCTAACATACATGATTCATTTGTAGACAAACTGGAATTAAAGCCACACTCAGTGGCATAGATGGAACTATCTAAGCAGAAGATGCATCTCCTTCAAATGTTGATATTTGGTTGTGTTGAAAACCAAACACAATTCATTATCACTTTTGCAATTTAGCCTATTAAATTGTCAACAAGGTAGCAAATTAAATGTTGGATTCACATATCCTTCACCAAAAGTTAAAGGATAGGATTAATCTAGTGGTTCAAATAGAACTATCCAAGCAGAAGTTACATCTCCTTTTAAAAATGTTGATATTTGGTTGCGTTGTCAACCAAACACAATTCAATATTGCTTTTCTAATACAGTAAATAGCCAAAAGTTAAAGCTGTTTTACAAACTAATGTAATAATACTATTCAACCTTAAAATGAGTAACACATCCATGGCCACATTTAGAGGTTAGGTGTTTTCTTATGTAATCATAGAAAGCGTGTATGCCCAAGATAGTATGAAAAGGTCACGGGTCTGTAGCAATCTTCAGAATTGCTATAATAATCTGCGCAGAATCTCAAACAGCATTGATCAGCACCATGTACTTTAATATAATCTCAACTGCAATCCAAGTCATTTGCTTGTGGTATGAGGTGAATCACAGTCATAACACATTCAATTGTTGTATAAATAAACAAAAACATCTGACACTATTCTCATTGTGACAACTAAACCAACAATCTGAAAGATGTTTAATTGGAATTTGGTTTTAGAGACGGTATTTGAAAGCGTAGTGAAAATAGGTTGTAATCTCATTGATCAACATAACTAAATATGACCCAATTCTCCACATTGAAATGGCATGGTGTGCCATGAGGGAAGGGTCCTTCAAAAATAATGAATAGACCTGTGAGGACCAATTTAATTTGGAAAACAACACCCGATGGTGCAGAATAGTATTCATACCACGGGGATAGTTCTCCAAGATCACATTCTTCTCTCAGTACCATGAGACGTGGCAAGCTTCAAAATAACAGTTCATCTCCCTGCAAAAAGGGGCTATTTGTCCATACATAAGAACACTGGTGGAAATAGTCAGATAAATTAATAGAAAATGACTCAAGTAAAAGTAAGTCACCCAGTGAAATGCTACTTGAGTAAAAGTCAGTGTTTGGTTTAAAATATACTTAAGTATCAAAAGTAAAAGTATAAATCAATTCAAATTCCTCATTAAGCAAACCAGATGGCACCATTTTCTTGTATATTTAATTTAGGGAAAGCCAGGGGTATACTCCCAACATTCAGACATCATTTACAAAAGAAAGCATTTGTGTTTAGTGAGTCCGCCAAATCAGAGGCAGTAGGGATGGCCAGGGATGTTCTCTTGATAAGTGCATGAATTTGACTATTTTCCTGTCCTGCTAAGCATTCAAAATGTAACAAGTACTTTTGGGTGTCAATGGAAATAAATGTACAAAAGTACAATATTTTCTTAAGGAATGTAGTGAAGTAAAAGTAGTCAAAAATATAAATAGTAAAGTACAGATACCCCAAAAACGACTTAAATAGTACTTCAAAGTATTTTTGCACCACTGCATATGAAGGTGAACAAATCAAATCAAGTTTATTGGTTGCGCACACAGATTTACAGAGGTTATCACAGGTGCAGCGAAATACTTGTGTTTCTAGCTCCAACAATGTCAGAGTCCGGTATATATTTTAGAATGTATAGACAGCATATGAATAGAAAAGGTGTGTACAGCAGTAGTTATACAGGAAGAGCCACGACTAGAACACAGTACATATAAAGTGTGAAAAACGGTATGTAAACATTATTAAAGTGACCCGTGTTCAATTACTCTATGTACATAGGGCAATGCAGTCTCTAAGGTGCAGGGTAGACTTCCGGGTGGTAGCCGGATAGTAAGCATGACTAAGGTTCAGGGCAGGTTATTGGGCGGAGCCTGGCTAGTGGTGACTGATTCACAGTCTGATGGCCTGAAGATAAACAGCTTCTATCAGTCTCTCTGTCCCAGCTTTGATGCACCTCTACCGTCTTCTCCTTCTAGATCAGGGATGGGCAAGTAAATACCCCATAATGACAAAGTGAACAGGTTTAGAAATGTTTGCAAATTTATAACGAATAAATAATTTATTTACTTAAGTATTCAGACCCTTGGCAATGAGACTCAAAATTGAGCTCAGGTGCATCATGTTTCCATTAATCATCCTTGAGATGTTTCTAGAACTTGGAGTCCACCTGTGATAAATTCAATTGATTTGACATGATTTGGAAAGACACACACCAGTCTATATAAGGTTCTACAGTTGACCGTGCGTGTCAGAGCAAATACCAAGCCATGAGGTCAAAGGAATTGTCCATAGAGCTCAGAGACAGGATTATGTTGAGGCACAGATCTGGGGAAGGATACCAAAATATTTCGGCAGCACTGAAGCTTCCCAAACACAGTGGCCTCCATCATTCTTAAATGAAAGAAGTTTGGACCCACCAAGACTCTTCCTAGAGCTGGCCACCTGACCAAACGGAGCGATCGGGGGAGAAGGGCCTTAGTCAGGGAAGTGACCAAGAACCCGATGGTCACTCTGACAGAGCTCCAGAGTTCTTCTGTGGACCTGGGAGAACCTTCCAGAAGGACAACCATCTCAGCAGCACTCCACCAATCAGGCCTTTATGGTAGAGTGGCCAGATGGAAGTCACTCCTCAGTAAAAGGTACATGACAGCCCGCTTGGAGTTTTCCAAAAGGCACCTAAAGACTCTCAGACCAAGAGAAACAAGTTTCTCTGGTCCGATGAAACCAAGATTGAACTCTTTGGCCTGAATGCCAAGCATCACATCTAGAGGAAACCTGGCACCATCCCTATGGTGAAGCATGGTGGTGGCAGCATCATGCTGTGGGGATATTTTTCAGCGGCAGGGACTGGGAGACTAGTCAGGATCAAGGGAAAGATGAACAGAGCAAAGAACAGACCGATCCATGTTGAAAACTTGCTCCAGAGCACTCAGGACCTGAGACTTCCAACAGGACAATGACCTTAAGCACACAGCCAAGACAACACAGGAGTGGCTTTGGGAGAAGCCTCTAACTCTCCATGAGTGGCCCAGCCAGAGCCCGGACTTGAACCTGGTTGAACATCTCTGGAGAGACCTGAAAATAGCTGTGCAACGACACTCCACATCCAACCTGACAGAGCTTTAGAGGATCTGCAGAAAATAAATGGGAGAAACTCCCCAAACACAGGTGTGCTAAGCTTGTAGCTTCATACGCAAGAAGACTGGGGGCTGTAATCACTGCCAAAGGTGCTTCAACAAAGTACTGAGTAAAGCATCTGAATACTTATATAAATCTAATATTTCAGTTTATATATTTTTTTTAATTGCTCAACTTCCTAAAAACCTGTTTTTGCTTTGTCATTGTGGGGTATTATGTGTAGATTGATGAGGGGGAAAAACAGCCATTTAATCCATTTTAGAATAAGGAAAAAGTCAAGGGGTCTGAATACTTTCCAAATGCAGTGTATAGTGTATTTCTCAGCGGCTCATATTAAGAACATGCTCTGATATGAAACCGAAGTAGCCTACCCAGCATCATTGACAAACTGCCCGGCGGGAAAGCATGCTGCCGCCATTCGCTTTTCGAGTGCATATGGATAAAGTGTCTTACTTCCTCTGTCCCTTCCCATTCGATAATGGGCCATTCTAAATCGAAACTAATTTAACATATTAGTAAAGACGAGGTTAAATTGAGAATAGTGTGATGGGTGAAAATATGATGAGAAAACAGCTGTGTAGCCTGAGGCAAGAAACAGAGCTGCAAGTTTTTTTTGCGACTTTCTCAAATCAATAGCAGATAGTCGCTCCATGCAGCCCATATATGCTCTGATTTCTAAGACTTGTATTATTCACAACGAAAGTTGCCAAATAACTATAAATCTAGCGTATGGGACCTGTTTCAAATAATCACTTTTGCTCAACATAGCACCCTCACTCCAGAATGGGAAAAAATGTCCTTTATATTTTATTCAGCAACATTCAGTAACATTCAGTAACATTTAAGCATATCATGTCAGCTAAATGAACACGTATACAGCCTATGGCATGGAGCATAACACAGTAGATCAACTCATATTCGGTTCTATAAAATATCATAATGTTTCTTTAGACCTGACCTAAGTAATGGATTTGTGATGGTGTAAATTTTTTTAAATGTAGATGTTGCAACGGCACCCCGTCACCGTGAGACTGGCGGGATTTTGCATGAAAATAATGTCATGACCACCACAGCACTACTGTAGGTGTGAATACTTTAGGGCACTGTATTCCAGAAAAGTTGAATGATCTGGCAACTATACATTTCAATAAAAATAAAATAAAATAGATAGGACCTTGAAACCATAGAGGAAAACCTGTCCATCTACAGAGAAATTACCCTGATTAATGATCTAGTAATATTGCATTTTACATATCCATGGAACTACCAACTCTTTTTTTCCCCCAAGTAATTTCATCAAAAAATATTCAGTTTAATTTGGAATGGCAAACCATGCAGATGAACTTACTAGAGAGTGGAGGGCTACATTAAACTATACTGAAGAAAAATCTAAATGCAACATGCAACAATTTCAAAGATTTTACAGTTACAGTTCATGCAAGGAAATGAGTCCATTGAAATCAAATCATTACATCATGTGGATCTATAGATTTCACATGACTGGGAACACAGATAAGCATCTGTTGGTCACAGATACATTAAAGGGACATGGATCATAAAATCAGTCAGTATCTGGTGTGGCCACCATTTGCCTGAGGCAGCGAGACACATCTCCTTCGAATAGAGTTGATCAGGCTGTTGATTGTGGCCTGTGGAATGTTGTCCCACTCCTCTTCAATGGCTGTGCGAAGTTGCTGGACATTGTCGGGAACTGGAACATGCTGTCGTATATGTCGATCCAGAGCATCCTAAACAAGTTCAAAGGGTGACATGTCTGGTGAGTATGCAGGCCATGGAAGAACTGGGACATTTTCATCTTCCAGAAATTGTGTACAGATCCTTGCGACATGGGGCCGAGCATGATCATATCGAAACATGAGGTAATGGAGGCACGACATCACGGTATCTCTGCATTCAAATGGTCATCAATAACATGCAATTGTGTTCATTGTCCGTAGCTTATGCCTGCCCATAGCACAACCCCACCATGGGACACTGTTCACAATGTTATCAGCAAACCCCTTGCCCACACAACGCCATACACGTGGTATGTGTAACGGATGTATATCGTACTCTCCTTGCGTTGTGTTTTCTCCAAATAAATCACATCAGCCAGTGGTCCCAGTTGAGCATCATTTATTTCTGTTGCTGTTGTTAAATGGGAAACAGCACGTTAGTTGTGCAGGGCGTAACAATATTGATTGCTGTTGATGGCTAAATCTGTAGCATGAAGACAACTGTGTTAGCAGTGGGCAGGTAGCATATACCCACACATGTATAGATGTGACCATTACATCGGTGTATGCTAGCTAACACACTTCTTTACAGCAATCATATGCCAAAGCACATCCCAGAAAGCCCCTCAATTCCTAACATGTATAAATCTGTAACATACAGCTAACTTGTACACATTGTAAAATAGAACACAGTATTCAGAACGACCTGACGTTCGCGATCTCCCCCTATCTGCAAGCGGGGCCAATCACAAAACACCTTATTGTCATATGACAATGTTCAACCAACCAATAAGAATGCTTGAACATTAAATACACATTTCTTTAGAGGCAAGTGGAAACATAACAAACCCTGTTAGATATGCAGATGTGAGACCGTTTGGACGTACTGCCAAATTCTCTAAAACAGTGGAGGTGGTCTCAGGCAATCCCACAGGTGAAGACGGATGTGGAGTTCCTCAGCTGGCATGGTTACATGTGGTCTGCGGTTGTGAGGCCGGTTGGACATACTGCCACATTTTCTAAAATGACATTGGAGGCAGCTTATGGTAGAGAAATTAAGATTAAATTCTCTGGTAACAGCTCTGGTGGACATTCCTGCACCCCACATGCCAATTGCAGGCTCCCTCAAAACCTGAGACATCTTTGGCATTGCGTTGTGTGACAAAACGTCACATTAGAGTGGTCTTTTATTGTCCCCAGCACAAGGTGCACCTGTGTAATGATAATTCTGTTTAATCAGCTTCTTGATTGCCACACCTGTCAGGTGGATGGATTATCTTGCCATATGAGAAATGCTCACCAACAGGGATGTAAACAAATTTGTGCACAACATTTTGGAGAAATAAGCTTTTTTTTGTGCATATGGAACATTTCTGGGATCTTTTATTTCAGGTCATGAAACATGGGACCAACACTTTACATGTTGCATTTATATTTTTGTTCAGTATAGTTATGCTTAGCTTGCTCCAAAGACAGTGTCACATTTAATCTATAAAACAATTACACTCTCCCAACTTCAAAGGTAGAACGTTTCTGTGTACGTAAAATCAGTTAGTCCTTTTATTTCAGATCATGTTCTGTGCATGTCTAAATCCAAACAGTTTTTCCCAGCAGGCTACAAAGAGAAGCACATATATTTAAGAGGGGGCACTTTGCCTTTTTGCAGATTAAACCTATTTTTCAGTGGATTGACATTGAATCATCTTTTAAAAAATGAAGATACTCAAAATAAGCCGTACAGAGTTGGCTGCAAATTCAATTTCCTCCTCCAGAAAAGGCAGATTAAATATTACAGCAAATAATATGGCAAAACTTCAAAGTACTGATAGAGAAAAACACAATTTTCTTGGAGGGAAAAATGTACAAGAAGTGTTTAATATTTATGGACATTTGTAAAGAAGTCATGTAAAATGATGTTACACAAACAACTAGCAGTGTATGGAGATGTCTGCTCAATGCAAAATTATACCCAACTCATCGTGGCTCTGCCACAAAATTGGAAGATGTAATAATTGAAAGAAGAAATGAAAGAATGTCTGTCATCCATAAAATTAAAATAAATCACAAACTGATATATAAAACAATAAACACAGCAATCTGTTCATTTCAATTCAAGCTAATACGTAAAATATTTGCATCAAAAATAATGCTCAATATATGGGGCATTGAACAACCAGAAGGAAACAGAATTAATAGATAATCTTTTCTGGTACTTACCATCGGTGGCTCATTTTGGAGTCAGCTCCAGGAATGGTTAAGTCATAATATCAGGGTTCAGATGGACCTGCAAACTGTATTGTTAGGACATAATTTAAATTGAAAAAACACGATCAGTCAATGGGAAATATCATTATACTCCTGGTTAAAGTATTTATTTTTAAGGAAATATCAGTAGAAATGTAACATATAGGGAGGTTCGTGACTAACGTAAAATCACATTAAAATGGAGGGATTTACTGCATTGAAAAAGCAAATAGCAAAATGGTATTATACCTGGAAACATGCGTTAATCTGTGGACATTAGAGGGTTGGAGTTAAGATCAAAATGAATGGGAGATTGGCAGCTGTGTATGAAAATCCTGCACTTGCAGAAACAGTAAATTAGGAATGCATGTATGATTAGTTAACTATATGTACTGTATATGTAAAAGAAAATAGCTGTAAGAAGCAGGAGAGGTATTAAGGTCCGTTAGTTTACTCCAATCAGGGGTGGGGTGGTAGGGTTAAATAATATACGGTGCCTTTGGAAAATATTCAGACCCTTTGACTTTTTCCACATTTTGTTAGGTTACAGCCTTATTCTAAAATGGATTAAATTGTTCCCCTCCACCCTCAATCTACACACAATATCCTATAAAGACAAAGCAAAAACAGAATTTTAGAAATGGTTGCTAATTTAAAAAAAATAAAGAAAAGCACTTTGGCAGCAATTACAGCCTTAATACTTTTTGGGTATGACGCAACAAGCTCGGCACACCTGTATTTGGGGAGTTTCTCCTATTCTTCTCTGCAGATCCTCTCAAGCTATGTCAGGTTGGATGGGGATCATTAAGGCATAGCTATTTTCAGGTCTCCCAGAGATGTTCGATCGGGTTCAAGTCCGGGCTCTGGCTGGGCCACACGAGGACATTCAGAGACTTGTCCCGAAGCCACTCCTGCGCTGTCTTGGCTGTGTGCTTAGGTTCGTTGTCCTGTTGGAAGGGGAACCTTCGCCTCAGTCTGAGGTGCTGAGCACTCTGAAGCAGATTTTCATCAAAGATCTCTCTGTACTTTGCTCTGTTGATCTTTCTCTCGATCCTGACCAGTCTCCCAGTCCCTGCCGCTGAAAAACATCCCCAAAGCATGATGCTGCCACAACTGTGCCTCACCATAGGGATGGTGCAAGGTTTCCTCTAGAAGCTTGGCATTCAAGCGTCACTTCTTCTGGCAAACTCCAAGCGGGCTGTCATGTGTCTTTTACTGAGGAGTGACTTCCGTCTGGACAGTCTACCATAAAGGCCTGATTGGTGGAGTGCTGCAGAGATAGGACAACCTTCCAGAATATCAACTATCTCCACAGAGGAACTCCGGAGCTCTGTCAAAGTGACTTTCGGGTTCTTGGTCACCTCCCTGACCAAGGCCCATCTTCCCCGATTGTTTAGTTTGGCTGGGCGGCCAGTGCAAGGAAGAGTCTTGGTGGTTCCAAACTTCTTCCATGAATGATGGAGGCCACTGTGTTCTTGGGGATCTTCAATGCTGCAGAAATGTTTTTGTACCCTTCACCAGATCTGTACCTCGAAACAATCCTTTCACGGCGCTCTACACTCAATTCCTTTGACCTCATGGCTTGGGTTTTGCTCTGACATGCACTGTCCACTGTGGGACCTTCTATAGACAGGTTTGTGCCTTTCCAAATCATGTCCAATCAATTGAATTTACCACAGGTGGACTCCAATCAAATTGTTGAAACATCAAGGATGATCCATGGAAACAGGATGCACCTGCTCAATTTTGAGTCTCATAGAAAAGAGTCTGAATACTTACCTTATTTACGTATGTGTTTTTTCAATCTGTAATACATTTGCCATAAAATCTGTTTTCACTTTGTCATTATGGGGAATTGTGTGTATGGGGTATGTTTTCTTTTTATTAAATCAATTTTAAAATAAGGCTGGGAAAAGTTTGGAAAAAGCCAAGGGGTCTGAATACTTTCCCGGGGGCACTGTATGTGTGTGTGATTATACAGTGGGGCAAAAAAGTATTTAGTCAGCCACCAATTGTGCAAGTTCTCCCACTTAAAAAGATGAGAGAGGCCTGTAATTTTCATCATAGGTACACTTCAACTATGGCAGACAAAATGAGAAAAAAATCCAGAAAAATCACAGTGTAGGATTCTTTATGAATTTAAATGCAAATTATGGTGGAAAATAAGTATTTGGTCAATAACAAAAGTTTATCTCAATACTTTGTTATATACCCTTTGTTGGCAATGACAGAGGTCAAATGTTTTCTGTAAGTCTTCACAAGGTTTTCACACACTGTTGCTGGTATTTTGGCCCATTCCTCCATGCAGATCTCCTCTAGAGCAGTGATGTTTTGGGGCTGTTGCTGGGCAACACGGACTTTCAACTCCCTCCAAAGATTTTCTATGGGGTTGAGATCTGGAGACTGGCAAGTCCACTCCAGGACCTTGAAATGCTTCTTACGAAGCCACTCCTTCTTTGCCCGGGCAGTGTGTTTGGGATCATTGTCATGCTGAAAGACCCAGCCACGTTTCATCTTCAATGCCCGTGCTGATGGAAGGAGGTTTTCACTCAAAATCTCACGATACATGGCCCCATTCATTCTTTTGTTTACACGGATCAGTCGTCCTGGAAAAACAGCCCCAAAGCATGATGTTTCCACCCCCATGCTTCACAGTAGGTATGTTGTTCTTTGGATGCAACTCAGCATTCTTTGTCCTTCAAACACGACGAGTTTTTACCAAAAACTGACCATATGACATTCTCCCAATCTCTAAGTCTCTAAGAGCTTTGTTCACCTGGATTGTGCAATATTTGCCCATTATTATTTTCAAAATTCTTTAAGCTCTGTCAAGTCTTTCCATAGATTTTCAAGCAGATTTAAGTCCGGACTTGGCCCCTCAGGAACATTCACTGTATTCTTAGTTAGAAACTCCCGTATAGATTGCTGCAAGGTGAATCCCTCTCCCAGTCTCTGACGTAAAGACTTAATCAGGTTTTCCCTCTAGGATTTTGCTTGTGCTTAGCTCCGTTCTGTTTCTTTTTATCCTGAAAAATTCCCCAGTATTTGCCGATCTCAAGCATACCCATACCATGATGCAGCTACCACCATGCTTGAAAATAAGGAGGCAGTTGGATTTGCCACAAACATAAGGCTTTGCATTTAAGCCAAAAAGTGTATTACTTTAGTGTCTTGTTGCATACAAAATACATGCTTTGGAATATTTGTCTTTTCACTCTGTCATCATTTAGGTATTTATTGTGGAGTCATTACAATGTATGTGCACACCTTAGCTTTCTCCCATCGCTGCCATTGAACTCTGTAGCGGTTTTAAAATCACCAGTAGCCTCATGGTAACATCAATTTCATTCCTGTCCTGCTGTTCAGTTGAGAAGTACGACTATCTTTGATGATTCTGGGTGGCTTAATACATAATCCACAGCATAACTATTAACTTGACCATGCTTAGAGATATTCAATATCTGATTTGTTGATGTTAAGCATCTACCAATCACTCCATTTCTTTCTGATGCTTTCGAAAAGCTCCCTGGTCTTTGTAGTTGAATCTGTGCTTGAAATTCAATACTTGACTGAGGGACGCTTACAGATTCATGTCTGGGGGACAGAGGAAGGGTTAGTTTAAAAAAAAGTTATGTCAACCCAGCTATGATTTCACAGACAGAGTCCATGTGATATGCTAAGCCAAATTTTCCTCCTGAAATAATTTAGACAAGCTATTTTAGATAATGTTGATTTATCTTTAAAAAATTATATAATTTCTATTCCACTTTGACAGAGTATTTTGTGAGGATTGTTGACAAAAATGACAAATCCATTTGAATCCCATTTTGTAACAATAAAATGTGAAGAAATTCAAGGCATACATACTGTACATGTGGTCCTTCTGTAGCTCAGTTGGTAGAGCATGGCGCTTGTAACGCCAGGGTAGTGGGTTCGATCCCCGGGACCACCCATACGTAGATTGTATGCACACATGACTGTAAGTCGCTTTGGATAAAAGCGTCTGCTAAATGGCATATATTATTATTATTATTATTATTACATCACTATAACATCAGGCTACGTCATCATTACAGTTAGACAGAAACATGACAGTCTTTGTGAGAGGTAAAAGTAGAATTTCATATTTACTGTCCGCAAGAACTTGAGCTAATGATTAGTGACAAACAATCCTAATATTTAACAGAATGTGTAAGGCTTGAAAGGCAATGGTGCCCCATGGTTAGAGACAAATCAGCCCTCCGTGAACCCTGTACACCCAAACACTTTAAGAATAGTTTAAATGAACAGAAAACCCCTCCACAGCTATGCCTGAGGACCCAGTGAGATTCAGTGAACTTCAGTCCTAGCGGAATAAAGAGGAATTCTTTTGATGAACAAAAGCAAGAAAAATCCAATCCTGAGAGGTAGCAGCGTGCAGTCATCAAGCAGTGGGGTGGTGCTCGAAGTGAGTGTGTGCAGTTACCATGTTGCTAAGACCAGTGGAGTGAAACGCTTTCATTTGAACTAGCGGGTCTATCAAATGGAACGTCAGCTGATTCCCACAGGAACAACACAACACATGGAAAGCCTGTGGCTCAGCCGTAACATCAACAATAAACAGTGAGAAAGGAGAAACGAGACAAAACCTGATACGAAGATGTGAGAATCTCATACTTATTCATCATTTGTCTTTTGTTATTCAACGTAACAAGTGCATTACGTCATGTCACATTTTGCACACTGTCATACATGCCTACAATCTTTTTCTCTAAATAAATGCAGACAATCTTCCAAATGTAAGAAATTGCACCCCGTGTAATCCTGGCTGGCAATTATCATAAAAGCTTCCTCTTCAATACAGCATCAGATACCGGTTTACGAAACAGGCTGCTTGTTATGAAATATCAATTACACAGATGGTTCAGGAGAGCAACACTTGTATGGGCACCTTGGAACATGAAACATGTCTGTTTAATGAACTAGCAGGTAAATCTGTCGAGTGGGGAGGGCAACCAAACAGGGTATTATTGTATTTGGTCAAATACTGTACAAATTTTAAAAAAATATCCCATATCACTTGTAAATATCTTAGGATGTTAAAATAGTTTTGACTTTTGGCCATGTTTTTCAACAACATTTCTTAGTAATGTATTGGATTATACTGAAATATCAGAGTTTAGCTGGCCATTGACAACCACACTGTAGCACCACATCTTGATGCTCATGAGCAAAATTACTATGGCAAAACACTCCATGTCTCTTTCATGGTCAACAAGCTCATTTGAAGCTACTATTACTATGCCCTCTAACACATCAATGAGGTATTCTCAGACAATCTAATTAGCTAGTACTATAACCATTCATGCTGTGATCTTTCCTCATGTTTAGCCTAAGTAAATACAGCTCTTTTACAAGATAAATACTAATTAGGCATCACACTCACTGACATTCCACGCACTGAAAACTGTATTTACACAATCCTTTGCACATGGTGTCACAATACCAGTCATGTTGTGTTGGGCTTCCAGTAGGAGGATTGGGGGTAAAGTGTTACCAAATGAAAAGCTCTCTGCCATGATGCTAGTCAATCCCCTGAACCAGAGTTTTTGTATGGAGGGCTTAAGTGCTCACAGCTGCTATTGTCAAGCTGACAAAGATGCGTGAGGCAGTAAGACACCCGCCTTTGTCTCTGGGAGACTCACTGTCCCCCTTTTCCTTATGAGTGGAGTGCGGCAAATTGCTTTCAGAATAGACAACGTGGTCAGAGTTCAGATAGTAGACGAGAACAGAGGACAAAAAGGTGTTGCAAATTGCCATTGTGGCATTGCTAGGACATTGGATGTTGTTGCTATTGTGTGACGGTGTCAGGGAAATTGACTGTAGCCTCTGACAGTCACTCTCACTCTGCAGGACAGCAGTGCTCCAAGAATCCACATTGATTAGGTTCGATCTGTCCAATGTCATAGAATGTATGCACACATGACTGTAAGTCACTTTGGATAAAAGCGTCTGCTAAATGGCATATATTATTATTATTATCATTATATGCATGTAGCTTATGCGTAAAAATATGTTTCCCACCATTTAATTGCAGAACTCTGTTTCCAATATATCTACCCTGTAGGGTGCTACTGTGCATTCAGAAAGTATTTTTTTCCCTCATCAATCTATACACAATACCCAGTAATGACAAAGCGAAAAACAGGTTTTTAGAAATGTTAGCAAATGTATTAAAAATAAACTGAAATACCTTATTTACTTACATAACTATTCAGACCATTTGCTATGAGACTCAAAATTGAGATCAGATGCATCCTGTTTCAACTGATGATTCTTGAGATCTTTCTACAACTTGGGAGTCCACCTGTGGTAAATTCAATTGATTGGACATGATTTGGAAAGGCACACACCAGTCTATATAAATTCCCACAGTTGACAGTTTGTGGAATTGTCCGTAGAGCTCCGAGACATGTGTCGAGGCACAGATCTGGTGAAGGGTACCAAAGGCACCTAAAGGACTCAGACCATGAGAAACAAGATTCTCTGGTCTGATGAAACCAACATCGAACTCTTTGGCCTGAATGCCAAGTGTCACATCTGGAGCAAACCTGGCACCATCCCTACGGTGAAGCTTGGTGGTGACAGAATCATGCTGTGGGGATGTTTTTCAGAGGCGGGACTGGGAGACTAGTCAGGATTGAGGGATATATTAAAGAAAAAAAGTACATAGATCCTTAATGAAAACCTGCTCCAGAGCACACAGGACCTCAAACTAGGGCAAAGGTTCCCCTTCCAACAGGACAACGACCCTAAGCACGAAGCCGAGACAATGCAGGAGTGGCTTCTGGACAAGTCTCAATGTCCTTGAGTGGCCCTGTCAGCGCCCGATCTAACATTTCTGGAGAGACCTGAAAATAGCTGTGCAGCAACGCTCCACCTCCAACCTGACAGAGCTTTAAACGATCTGCAGAGAAGAATGGGATAAACTCCCCAAATACAGGTGTGCCAAGCTTGTAGCATCATTCCCAAGAAGACTCTAGGCTGTAATTGCTGACAAAGGTGCTTCAATAAAAGTACTGAGTAAAGGGTCTGAATATTTATGTAAATGTGATTTCAGTTTATTTTGAATACATTTGACATTTTCTAAAAACCTGTTTTCGCTTCGTCATTATGGGATATTGTATGTAGATTGATGAGGGAAAAAAACTATTGAATCAATCTTAGAATAAGGCTGTAACAAAATGTGGAAAGAAATCAAGGGGTCTGAATACTTTTCGAATGCACTGTATAAAGTCAGCTCTGATTCATCCTAGACAGGAGAGCTACTATATGCTTCCAACATAGGTCCACATGCTATTAGAGCAAGGGAGTCTATCAATTCAGCTCTGTGTCAATATTCTCTGCTGCTTCCATTTACTGATGAGTAAACATGTCCTCTGGCTTTACCAAGCCATGAAAAGGACCCCCCGTGAGGGTGTGCTGTACCTACGAAAGACGAGATCAAGCTCAACCAGTGGACAAAAATCACATAACACAATAACAAATTATTATAAAATAACCTGGTACTCATGAGTGTAAATAAAGATATTTATTCATTTAGGAAAAAAAACTAATTTCATGCAATTTCACAGCACATGTAAACAAGATCACTGGAAGATGTTAAATGTGCACATATTTCCTATTTTCTTTGCATCAAATAATGGAATGTACAGTAATTAAGCCAAATAACCGTTACATGGATAGCCTTTTCTTTATATATACATACTGTATATACCTTTGCATGATTATCTCTTTAGTCAACCTCAACTTAGAATGCAGCCATGTGAAACATGGGGGGGATGGAAACGAGACATTACAGATTCTTATTGCTTTGGGGATCAGCATGTCAACAAGGCTAAACACACTTACAAACCTAAAATCCAACCTCAGACACACACACAGGCTCCCAGGCTTCCTTCCATGCATATACACATGGACACACAGCCCGTGATCAGGAATGCTTTCTTTTAAGGGATAAGATAAGCCTGAGGATAGTACACAGCTTGGTGTACTTTTGTGAAGGACAACATATTTCCTGGATAAGACATTTTGTGAGATCAGTATATATATATATATCTTTGAAATAACACATATGGAATCATGTAGTAACCAAAAGTATTAAACAAATCAAAATACATTTTAGATTCCTCAAAGTAAAGGCAAGGGGTGACAACTTTGAAGAATCTAAAATCTATTTTGATTTGTTTAATAATTTTGGTTACTACATGACTCCATATGTGTTATTCACTATTTATTCACTTCACTATTATTCTACACTATAGCAAAAATAAAGAAAAACCCTGGAATGAGTAGGTGTGTCCAAACTTCGATTGGTACTATATACTCAAAATGTAAAGCAATAATTCACTTGCTAAAATATAATATGCAGAAGGATGCAGACAGAAGGCCATCCATAGTGTTCAGGAGGATCTGGAGTCGAGGCAAACATCCTTCTGATCATCATGGTTAAGTAACACGTTAAGAATCATCAAATTGCTGCATAAAATAGATGCAACCGATGCTTTTTTATCAAAGGCGATTTCTTTCATGATTTGTCTGAGCGGTACACAGAATGTATACCATCAAAAACACCTTGTGTGATCTCCTTCCAGGAGTTCACCCTACTCACGCTAATGTCGGGTCCATCTTTAAGGCTTTCAACTTAAACTCTAGCAGGGTGTCAGAGTCCTCCAATACCATTCGACAGTCACAACAGATGTTTCAATGAGAAACAGTGGTGTTGGCGGTGCATAAGTAAGGTGCAGAGCTTAACCATTCTGTATGAAGTAGATCTCTTCCCTAATGCCTTTCCATTCAGCCTCTCACTTACAGTACTGAGAAATGGCAGAGCTACTGTGTACTGTCCAGTTAACCTCCACGCTCCATGTTTGTACTTGGTCAAAGCATAAAGACATGTGACACATTCAGGACAACATGGAAACAGACACACAAAAGGTCACTGCTATACAGGACTTCAGGTCTCACCTGGGAGGATGGAAAGAGATTGCTCACTCTTTAAAGTACACATGGCTTTCCTTTACAGAGAAAGAGTAGGAGAGAGCTGCATATGGTTCATAAAAGAGGGGTCAGAGCATTTGGCGTACAGGAGAACAACAATAAATGAGTACGCCACAATCTTTACAGTGGCATGAAATAAAATGGAGTTTTAGCCCGTAAATCACTGGTGCTCTTTTCAAGTATGGCTATTATTGGCTGTATTTGATGGTACTAAATATAGGATCTATATTATACACCTGTACAATGACTCAAATTGCTCTTTCTGGGAGAACCTTCTCATAAATTGTACAAGAGAAAAACGGCCCTCTGTGTATGCACATCGTCAGTAGACTTAAAAAAATATATCATGCAGCAAGCCTAAACCTTTTGATAAATGTAAGCTACCAATATTAACACTAAGATTTTTTTAACAGGCACAATAGTGATACCCTGGATAGGAATGTTAGGAAAAAAGAAAAGAATCTCCCTAATGCCAAAGCAATGGAGTACAACACCGCCATAGCAACAGACAAATCACAATATCATTCATTATGATCTAAAGATGCTAACATGGATACTTAAAAATCAACTACTTGGAAGTCGTAAAAAATAAGAAAACAAACGCTAATAAAAACCATCGCTTCATACAGAATCAGTAGTAGTATTGAGAGCAATCCTCACACATTCCCATAGAGAATGCCAGTCCAGCACAGTAGAAAGGCCTCAATCATTTGTGTTGGCAAAACAAAACAGAAACTAGAATGTAACAAAAAAACATATACATCCGTATTTAATTACACCTTTATATAACTAGAAAACCTTCATGTGCAAAAATGT
Organism: Oncorhynchus gorbuscha; assembly: GCF_021184085.1. NCBI lineage: Eukaryota > Metazoa > Chordata > Actinopteri > Salmoniformes > Salmonidae > Oncorhynchus > Oncorhynchus gorbuscha. The sequence goes on from NC_060186.1 coordinate 55,346,698, forward strand.
AAATCTTACAAATGTGGAATAGGTTGATATCTAAAAGGTTTATAGGAATGCCATCGTCCCCCTCCTGAGTCTCTGCCCAGCGGGGTCAGGGAAAGACAGATCGGTGAATGATGTTCCAGGCTGATTGGGTCAGACTTCACGTCGACTGAACGGTCCTCTTTAATTTCTCTATCTCCATCTGAAAGGCAGGCAGGAACACACACAGCGTCAGATTTAACAAATGTTCTCATGCGAAACCAGCATCAGATACAATTCTGATAACATCGTAGCTAACAGCCTCACATGGAAGTATGCATCAGCTCTTGAATTTAATAATGTATTATATCCACTTGTGATGCAAATGAATCCCATCCATAGCATAGCAGGGATTCTTCTGTCATTGTAATAATTGGGTGGGCTGTGTAAGTGTTTTTTTTGGTCGCCTAAGTGCAAACAGTGGAATTATTATTTAAAAAATATATGTAATTTCCAGGATGTAAAAAACGCTTTAAGTGTAGAAAAAAAAATGGACCTATATCTTTAAAAAAATAATATAATCTTTGAGAACAAACAATAACCAAAGTAAAAGCTAGACAGACCGGAAGAATTTAAAATTCTAAAAACAAATTTAGCAGAATTGATTTTGGTATTATGTTTGAATATAAAAAAACACAGCATTAGTAATGGCAAAATGCATAGAATTGCAGGAAACTAGTTTTAAAACGGCAATGCGTTCTCTTAGCGCCATGGCAGAATATGTAGAGTCATAGGAAATTAGCTTTAATACTTCAACATTTTCTCTCAGCTGCATGGCGTAATTTGTAGAATTGCAGGATATTCACTTTAAAATGGCTGCACAGAGCTATGATCAATGACAGGAATAATATAATTCAATCATGAGTCACCACTAGGAATGCAAAGCAATAGTATATTACTGGAAACTTTCAAATTTTGCTAGTAAACTAGCAGAATTTTGGTAACTTTCAAGGAATATATGGAATGATCACATGACATCTAGAGGCTTTTTTGGGTACTTCAGATTATCACAGGTGTCTAATCATCTTTGACCCTCTGTGTGGCCTTATCACATGTCAAATTTATGAACAATTTTAAAATGTAAAAATAGAATGACAAATCTGTAAAATATTATCCTAAACAAACTGAATACCATTGGTGTTTAGTATGAGGGTTTCAACATGAGATATCCTTTAAAAAAAATCACACTTATTTATTTGACTGTCAATATGTTTTTGTTGTAAATGTTTTGGGGACAAACTGGTGGCAGTTGTGAAAAAATTGTTGGAAGGGTTGCCGAGCTAAATTGGAAGGGTTGCCGAGCTAAATTGGAAGGGTTGCCGAGCTAAATTGGAAGGGTTGCCGAGCTAAATTGGAAGGGTTGCCGAGCTAAATTGGAAGGGTTGCCGAGCTAAATTGGAAGGGTTGCCGAGCTAAATTGGAAGGGTTGCCGAGCTAAATTGGAAGGAAGAGTTGCCGAGCTAAATTGCCGGAAGAGTTGCCTAAATTGGAAGAGTTGCCGAGCTAAATTGGAAGAGTTGGAAAATTGGAAGGCCGAGCTAAATTGGAAGAGTTGCCGAGCTAAATTGGAAGAGTTGCCGAGCTAAATTGGAAGAGTTGCCGAGCTAAATTGGAAGAGTTGCCGAGCTAAATTGGAAGAGTTGCCGTTTGGAAGAGTTGCCTAAATTGGAAGAGTTGCCGAGCTAAATTGGAAGAGTTGCCGAGCTAAATTGGAAGAGTTGCCGAGCTAAATTGGAAGAGGAAGAGTTGCCGAGCTAAATTGGAAGAGTTGCCGTTGGAAGAGTTGCCGAGCTAAATTGGAAGAGTTGCCGAAGCTAAAAGAGTTGGAAGGAAGAGTTGTTGCCGAGCTAAATTGGAAGAGTTGCCGAGCTAAATTGGAAGAGTTGCCGAGCTAAATTGGAAGAGTTGCCGAGCTAAAAGAGTTGGAAGGAAGTTGCCGAGCTAAATTGGAAGAGTTGCCGAGCTAAATTGGAAGAGTTGCCGAGCTAAATTGGAAGAGTTGCGAGCTAAATTGGAAGAGTTGCCGAGCTAAATTGGAAGAGTTGCCGAAGAGTTGCTAAATTGGAAGAGTTGCCGAAGCTAAATTGGAAGAGTTGCCGTAAATTGGAAGAGTTGCCGAGCTTGGAAGAGTTGCCGATTGGAAGAGTTGCCGAGCTAAATTGGAAGAGTTGCCGAGCTAAATTGGAAGAGTTGCCGAGCTAAATTGGAAGAGCTTGGAAGAGTTGCCGAGCTAAATTGGAAGAGTTGCCGAGCTAAATTGGAAGAGTTGCCGAGCTAAATTGGAAGAGTTGCCTAAATTGGAAGAGTTGCTAAATTGGAAGAGTTGCCGAGCTAAATTGGAAGAGTTGCCGAGCTAAATTGGAAGAGTTGCCTAAATTGGAAGAGCTAAATTGGAAGAGTTGCCGAAGCTAAATTGGAAGAGTTGCCGAGCTAAATTGGAAGAGTTGCCGAGCTAAAGAGTTGGAAGAAGTTGCCGAGCTAAATTGGAAGAGAAAGTTGGAAGAGTTGCCTAAATTGGAAGAGTTGCCGAGCTAAATTGGAAGAGTTGCCGAGCTAAATTGGAAGAGTTGCCGAGCTAAATTGGAAGAGTTGCCGAGCTAAATTGGAAGAGTTGGAAGAGGAAGAGTTGCCGAGCTAAATTGGAAGAGTTGCCGAGCTAAATTGGAAGAGTTGCCGAGCTAAATTGGAAGAGTTGCCGAGCTAAATTGGAAGAGTTGCCGAGCTAAATTGGAAGAGTTGCCGAGCTAAATTGGAAGAGTTGCCGAGCTAAATTGGAAGAGTTGCCGAGCTAAATTGGAAGAGTTGCCGAGCTAAATTGGAAGAGTTGCCGCTAAATTGGAAGAGTTGCCGAGCTAAATTGGAAGAGTTGCCGAGCTAAATTGGAAGAGTTGCCGAGCTAAATTGGAAGAGTTGCCTAAATTGGAAGCTAAATTGGAAGAGTTGCCGAGCTAAAGAGTTGGAAGAGTTGCCTAAATTGGAAGAGCTAGGAAGAGTTGCCGAGCTAAATTGGAAGAGTTGCCCGAGCTAAATTGGAAGAGTTGCCGAGCTAAATTGGAAGAGTTGCCGAGCTAAATTGGAAGCTAAATTGGAAGAGTTGCCGAGCTAAAAGAGTTGGAAGAAGTTGCCTAAATTGGAAGAGTTGCTAAATTGGAAGAGTAAATTGGAAGAGTTGCCGAGCTAAATTGGAAGAGTTGCCGAGCTAAATTGGAAGAGTTGCCGAGCTAAATTGGAAGAGTTGCCGGAAGAGTTGCCGCTAAATTGGAAGAGTTGCCGAGCTAAATTGGAAGAGTTGCCGAGCTAAATTGGAAGAGTTGCTAAATTGGAAGAGTTGCCGGAAGAGTTGCTAAATTGGAAGAGCTAAATTGGAAGAGTTGCGAGCTAAATTGGAAGAGTTGCCGAGCTAAATTGGAAGAGTTGCGAGCTAAATTGGAAGAGTTGCCGAGCTAAATTGGAAGAGTTGCCGAGCTAAATTGGAAGAGTTGCCGAGCTAAAAGAGTTGGAAAATTGGAAGTTGCCGAGCTAAATTGGAAGAGTTGCCGAGCTAAATTGGAAGAGTTGCCGAGCTAAATTGGAAGAGTTGCTAAATTGGAAGAGTTGCCGAGCTAAATTGGAAGAGTTGCCGAGCTAAATTGGAAGAGTTGCCGAGCTAAATTGGAAGAGTTGCTAAATTGGAAGAGTTGCTAAATTGGAAGAGTTGCCGAGCTAAATTGGAAGAGTTGCTAAATTGGAAGAGTTGCCGAGCTAAATTGGAAGAGTTGCCGAGCTAAATTGGAAGAGTTGCCGAGCTAAATTGGAAGAGTTGCCGAGCTAAATTGGAAGAGTTGCCGAGCTAAATTGGAAGAGTTGCCGAGCTAAATTGGAAGAGTTGCCGGAAGAGTTGCGAGCTAAATTGGAAGAGTTGCCGAGCTAAATTGGAAGAGTTGCCTAAATTGGAAGAGTTGCTAAATTGGAAGAGTTGCCGAGCTAAATTGGAAGAGTTGCCGAGCTAAATTGGAAGAGTTGCCGAGCTAAATTGGAAGAGTTGCTAAGAGTTGCCGAGCTAAATTGGAAGAGTTGCCGAGCTAAATTGGAAGAGTTGCCGAGCTAAATTGGAAGAGTTGCCGAGCTAAATTGGAAGAGTTGCCGAGCTAAATTGGAAGAGTTGCCGAGCTAAATTGGAAGAGTTGCCGAGCTAAATTGGAAGAGTTGCTAGCTAAATTGGAAGAGTTGCCGAGCTAAATTGGAAGAGTTGCTAAATTGGAAGAGTTGCCGAGCTAAATTGGAAGAGTTGCCGAGCTAAATTGGAAGAGTTGCTAAATTGGAAGAGTTGCCGAGCTAAATTGGAAGAGTTGCCGAGCTAAATTGGAAGCTAAATTGGAAGAGTTGCCGAGCTAAATTGGAAGAGTTGCCGAGCTAAATTGGAAGAGTTGCCGAGCTAAATTGGAAGAGTTGCGAGCTAAATTGGAAGAGTTGCCGAGCTAAATTGGAAGAGTTGCCGAGCTAAATTGGAAGAGTTGCCGAGCTAAAGAGTTGCCGAGCTAAATTGGAAGAGTTGCCGAGCTAAATTGGAAGAGTTGCCGAGCTAAATTGGAAGAGTTGCCGAGCTAAATTGGAAGAGTTGCCGAGCTAAATTGGAAGAGTTAAATTGGAAGAGTTGCCGAGCTAAATTGGAAGAGTTGCCTAAATTGAAGCTAAATTGGAAGAGTTGCCGAAGAGTTGCTAAATTGGAAGAGTTGCCGAGCTAAATTGGAAGAGTTGCCTAAATTGGAAGAGTTGCCGAGCTAAATTGGAAGAGTTGCCGAGCTAAATTGGAAGAGTTGCCGAGCTAAATTGGAAGAGTTGCCGAGCTAAGAGTGGAAGAGTTGCCGAGCTAAATTGGAAGAGTTGCCGAGCTAAATTGGAAGAAGAAATTGGAAGAGTTGCCGAGCTAAATTGGAAGAGTTGCCGAGCTAAATTGGAAGAGTTGCCGAGCTAAATTGGAAGAGTTGCTAAATTGGAAGAGTTGCCGAGCTAAATTGGAAGAGTTGCCGAGCTAAATTGGAAGAGTTGCCGAGCTAAATTGGAAGAGTTGCTAAATTGGAAGAGTTGGAAGAGTTGCGAGCTAAATTGGAAGAGTTGCCGAGCTAAATTGGAAGAGTTGCCGAGCTAAATTGGAAGAGTTGCCGAGCTAAATTGGAAGAGTTGCCGAGCTAAATTGGAAGAGTTGCTAAATTGGAAGAGTTGCCGAGCTAAAAGAGTTGGAAGAAGAGTTGCCGAGCTAAATTGGAAGAGTTGCCGAGCTAAATTGGAAGAGTTGCCGGAAGAAGAGTTGCCGAGCTAAATTGGAAGAGTTGCTAAATTGGAAGAGTTGCCGAGCTAAATTGGAAGAGTTGCTAAATTGGAAGAGTTGCCGAGCTAAATTGGAAGAGTTGCCGAGCTAAATTGGAAGCTAAATTGGAAGAGTTGCCGAGCTAAATTGGAAGAGTTGCGAGCTAAATTGGAAGAGTTGCCGAGCTAATTGGAAGAGTTGCGAGCTAAATTGGAAGAGTTGCCGAGCTAAATTGGAAGAGTTGCCGAGCTAAATTGGAAGAGTTGCCTAAATTGGAAGAGTTGCTAAATTGGAAGAGTTGCGAGCTAAATTGGAAGAGTTGCGAGCTAAATTGGAAGAGTTGCCGAGCTAAATTGGAAGAGTTGCCGAGCTAAATTGGAAGAGTTGCCGAGCTAAATTGGAAGAGTTGCCGAGCTAAATTGGAAGAGTTGCTAAATTGAAGCTAAATTGGAAGAGTTGCCGAGCTAAATTGGAAGAGTTGCCTAAATTGGAAGCTAAATTGGAAGAAGTTGCCGAGCTAAATTGGAAGAGTTGCCGAGCTAAATTGGAAGAGTTGCTAAATTGGAAGAGTTGCCGAGCTAAATTGGAAGAGTTGCCGAAATTGGAAGAGTTGCCGCCGCCGAGCTAAATTGGAAGAGTTGCCGAGCTAAATTGGAAGAGTTGCCGAGCTAAATTGGAAGAGTTGCCGAGCTAAATTGGAAGAGTTGCCGAGCTAAATTGGAAGAGTTGCCGAGCTAAATTGGAAGAGTTGCCGAGCTAAATTGGAAGAGTTGCCGAGCTAAATTGGAAGAGTTGCTAAAATTGGAAGAGTTGCCGAGCTAAATTGGAAGAGTTGCCGAGCTAAATTGGAAGAGTTGCTAGCTAAATTGGAAGAGTTGCCGAGCTAAATTGGAAGAGTTGCCGAGCTAAATTGGAAGAGTTGCTAAAATTGGAAGAGTTGCCGAGCTAAATTGGAAGAGTTGCCGAGCTAAATTGGAAGAGTTGGAAGAAGAGTTGCGAGCTAAATTGGAAGAGTTGCCGAGCTAAATTGGAAGAGTTGCCGAGCTAAATTGGAAGAGTTGCCGAGCTAAATTGGAAGAGTTGCCGAGCTAAATTGGAAGAGTTGCCGAGCTAAATTGGAAGAGTTGCTAAAATTGGAAGAGTTGCCTAAATTGGAAGAGTTGCTAAATTGGAAGAGTTGCCGAGCTAAATTGGAAGAGTTGCCGAGCTAAATTGGAAGAGTTGCCGAGCTAAATTGGAAGAGTTGCCGAGCTAAATTGGAAGAAGAGTTGCCGAGCTAAATTGGAAGAGTTGCCGAGCTAAATTGGAAGAGTTGCCGAGCTAAATTGGAAGAGTTGCCTAAATTGGAAGAGTTGCTAAATTGGAAGAGAGTTGGAAGAGTTGCCGAGCTAAATTGGAAGAGTTGCTAAATTGGAAGAGTTGCCTAAATTGGAGCTAAATTGGAAGAGTTGCCGAGCTAAATTGGAAGAGTTGCCTAAAAGAGTGGAAGCTAAATTGGAAGAGTTGCCGAGCTAAATTGGAAGAGTTGCCGAGCTAAATTGGAAGAGTTGCCGAGCTAAATTGGAAGAGTTGCCGAGCTAAATTGGAAGAGTTGCCTAAATTGGAAGCTAAATTGGAAGAGTTGCCGAGCTAAATTGGAAGAGTTGCCGAGCTAAATTGGAAGAGTTGCCGAGCTAAATTGGAAGAGTTGCTAAATTGGAAGAGTTGCCGAGCTAAATTGGAAGAGTTGCCGAGCTAAATTGGAAGAGTTGCCGAGCTAAATTGGAAGAGTTGCCGAGCTAAATTGGAAGAGTTGCCGAGCTAAATTGGAAGAGTTGCCGAGCTAAATTGGAAGAGTTGCCGAGCTAAATTGGAAGAGTTGCCGAGCTAAATTGGAAGAGTTGCCGAGCTAAATTGGAAGAGTTGCCGAGCTAAATTGGAAGAGTTGCCGAGCTAAATTGGAAGAGTTGCCGAGCTAAATTGGAAGAGTTGCCGAGCTAAATTGGAAGAGTTGCCGAGCTAAATTGGAAGAGTTGCCGAGCTATTTGAAAATAATGCCACTGTTTTCTCTTGAACCATATGGTCTAGCCACTCGAAACCCAATATGGACACTGATATTTAAAATAATGTAATACTATATATATGAATAAATGTAAAAGTTATGCAAGTATAAATTATCAAAATTACAGGAGATTCCAGTAACTCTGCAATCCTAGTCACCACAACCAATCATTACTGTGAGGCTGTGGCACACTGACCCACAGCATGCCTTCTAATTCATAATTTCATGCTGACCGTCATTTGAATACTAATAGGCAGGTTGACTGAAGATGGCAGAAATTTGCAACGATATGAACATCTCTTGCATTCAGAGAAAAGCTCTCACTCAGACGTAAATGGAATACAAAGATATGAGAGAGAGAGAGCGAAAGAAACAAAGGGAAAGAGGGAGAACAGGAAAGAGATTGGGGGGAAAAAAGAAAAAAGAAATCGATAAGACAAAAATTAAGGAAGAAAGCTATGGATTATTTCTGAATGAATGCAGACAGATACTTTAGTTCCCAGTCTTAAATAAGACCTCTGCAGTGCTTCTGTAAATCAACACGTGGACGCAGCAACAGGGGGTTGAGGTAGGAGGGAGGAGAGGGCAGAGAATCTTTAGCGGGGTGGATGTGTGTATGCTTGGGGCCCAGAAGGGGGTCTACACAGGCCTGCCTCCCTTCACTGCTCCTGGGGAAAAGGATGGACAAAGTTGTGGTAGGCTGGGTCTCTCCCTGGGTAGGGCCATAAAGCATCCCGCAGTGTGTGTGCGTGTGTACTCGGCATGGGTGTGTTCAATAGTACTGTGTGTTCATACCTCTCACTCTCTCCAGCCCATCTCTCACCATCTGACTGGACCCGTCAGGCTAACACACTGTGACAAGCTGTGATGTAAAGATGGACATTGTGATCAATTTACCTGCAGGGCCACTCGTTTCAACTTCTCCTCATCCAGCTCGCTTCTTAGCTCTGCCATCTCTCTCCTGCAACGCAATGCCAAGACATTCACATCAGTGCTTGCCTGACTAGCATCTGCTCAACGATAAGATCACATCACCATCAGCTCTGTCCGACCAGGCTTCACTCCAGTTCTAACAGTGACTCGTCTATACCTCCCTAAAACAAGCCATAGGGCACTATATACAATGTTATTCTGAAAAAGGTACACAAAGAAAAATTGTTGACTGATATTTCTTGCTAGCTTTGATAATGATGAAGCTAAAGGATCTTAACAATGCAACATTTGCTTGGAAAAAAGGGCTCGACTGCAAAAACGACGCACTATCCCTTTAAAGTCAGAGTTTGAGCGCAATACGTAGGAACTGAACAACATAATCTAAGGAAAGTGGTAGTTAGTTACATTTGCTGCGTCTTGAGGAGCTCCACAGACAGCAGCAGTTCTTTCATCTGGGATTGGAGGTCCTCCAGCTCAGACCTCTGCTCCTCTGGCTCTGCCTTGGGCTTGGGCTCTGTGCCGGGGCCTGGGCTGTGGCTTCGGCTGAAGCTAGGGCTGGGGCTTCTGCAGCCAGGGAACGACACCAGGTAGGCTTTTGACCCCTCCGACAGGGATGGGCTGGGCTTAAGGACAGGAGACTGGGAGTGTGAGCTGTGCATGGAAGGCTGTGGACACCAGACACATACTGTTAGCTGGACAGGGGGATCGTAAATATTCTTGTCCTGGCTGTGACACTCCTTTAAGCTTTCTGAATGATTTTGACTAATTAGAAGTCTGTTTCTTTGCTCAAAATGAATCAAGTCAATGTTTCTGGTCATAACATACATTAGTCTTTAGCCACGAGACATCACTGCATAGGAGGGAGCTACAGTAGCCATTTTAATCACGCTGTTGTTGAGCATTATTGTACCTACCGAAGCTGCGGAACATTTAGATTGAACACAATTCATTCCATGTGTTTCCTTCTGAAGTTATGTCAGGGGTGCTTTAATACTGTGATCTTCAACCTCCCATCGCCTGGGGGATATGGTTTTCATTTATTTATTTTTGTCAGAGGGTCAACATCTTTAATTCAACCTATAGGAGTTCTGAGCCCACAGTAATGGGGCTTGATGTGCAGGGGTTATTCACTCGATTTGAGTGGTACTGATAAATGACGGGTCTGGTGGGTCCTTTGAAAGGGCCTCCAGTGGGGCTGGTCTCCTCACACAGACCATCACAAGGGCTCTTATTGCTCCCAAATCATGATATCTCCACTGTGAAGTTACCCCACAACATCCAGCCCATGGTCTATCAGCCAATAATACAAGGTGTGCCTTAATGTGGACGATAAGATGGGACGTGAAGCACATACATCTCTCATCTCCTCAATGCAATTATAGTGAAAGCCGCATGCAAACTGGAAGGTGACAATTAGCCGCCTGTGTTTAATGGGTTGGTGTGAGTCTGGGAATAACAGGATGAAGACAGCATGCCTTCACTATAGAGAGCCCTGGGGATTTGTACGGTCTGTGGAGAAAGGAGAGGTTCTAGAATGAACATTCTAATAGCATGGATGTGGAGGGCGTTGTACTCCCCTCAGTCTCCCGCTTCGCATCTGGGGAAACACTAACAAGACAAACACCACGTGGATGGAAATGAAGTCTTCATTAGAAAAGTGAGGATGCGCTTCATCTCGCATCTGCTGGACAACTATCGAAGTTATTGACAGAGTGTCCCAGTGTGACTGTAGCCTAGCCTCCTGTGCTAATGAGAACCACCTGCCTTACACTGGACCTGAGTGTGTGTGTGTAGGAATGGAAGAGAATGGTTTAGTGAATGTGTGCGAATATATGCGTTAGAGCGTTTGACTCAAATCAAGTGTTATTTTTCACATGCGCCAAATACAACGGGTGAAAACCAAAAATTCAATAAATGGCGCGATATACAGTACCAGATAAATGTGTTTGAGGTACACTATATATACAAAAGTATGAGGACACCCCTTTAAATTAGTTGATTCAGCTATTTCAGTCACTACTGTTGCTGACAGGTGTATAAATCAAGCATGCAATCTCCATTAGAAAACACTGGCAGTAGAATGACCTTACTGAAGAGCTTAGTGACATTCAACATGGCACCATTATAGGATGCCTTTTCAACAAGCCAGTTCATCAAATTTTTGCCCAGCTAGAGCTTCCCCGGTCAACTGTAAGTGCGGTTACTGTGAAGTGGCAACGTCTAGGAGCAACAACGGCTCAGCCGCGAAGTGGTAGGCAACACAAGTTCACAGAATGGGACCACCATGTGGTGAAGCGCATAGCGCGTAAAAATCTTCTGTCCTCTGTTGCAACACTCACTACCAAGTTCCAAACTGCCTCTGGAAGCGAAGTCAGCATAAGAACTGTTTGTCGGGAGCTTCATGAAATGGGTTTCCATGGCCGAGTAGCCGCATACAAGCCTACGATCAGCACGTGCAATGCAAAGCGTTGGCTGGAGTGGTGTAAATCTCACCGCCACTGGACTCTGGAGCACAGGAAATGTGTTCTCTGGAGTGATTAATCATGCTTCACCATCTGGCGGATGCCAGGAGAACGCTACCTGCGAGAATACATAGTGCCAACTGTAAAGTTTGTTGGAGGAGGAATAATGGTCTGGGGTCGTTTTTCATGGTTTGGGCTAGGCCCCTTAGTTCCAGTGAAAGAAAATCTTAATGCTACAGCATACAATAACATTCTAGACAACTCAGTGCTTCCAACTTTGTGGCAACAGTTTGGGGAAGGCCCTTTTCTGTTTCAGCATTATTTTATTTATTTATTTAACCTTTACTTAACTAGGCAAGTCCGTTAAGAACAAATTCTTATTTACAATGACAACGTAGTGTACATGACAACGCCCCCCGTGCACAAAGCGAGGTCCATACAGAAATGGTTTGTCGAGATCGGTGTGGAAGAACTTGACTGGCCTGCACAGAGCCCTGACCTCAACCCCATCAAACACTGTTGGGATGAATTGGAACGCCGACTGAGAGCCAGGCCTAATCGCACATCATCAGTGCCCGACCTCACTAATGCTCGTGGCACGGCAATTCAACATAGCCAATATGCAGTGATAATGTATTAGCCATATAGCCTACTACAAAACCTAATTTCTAAGTAAGTGTTTTTAATTAGGTTCATGTTGAATAGGCTTAGGTTTTTGAAGTCATGTTTAAAAGCGGTATATCTCAACATGCATTTTGACTCAAAGAGATCTTGATTTAAAAAAGGTTGGTGACCACTGGTCTAGTGAGTGTGCGTAGAGTCAGTGCAGGTAGTTCGGGTTATTATGGCTATTTAGCGGTCTAATAACTTGGGGGTAGAAGCTGTCTCTGAGCTTGTTGGTCCGAGAGCCGATACTCAGGTACCATTTGTTGGATGGTAGCAGAGTGAACAATCTATAGCATGGATGGATGGAGTCTTTGGCAGATTTTCAGGCCTACTTCCGACACCGCCTTATATAGAGATCCTGGATGGCAGGGAACATGGCCCCAGTAATATAATATATAATAATATATGCCAACATGGCCAGTCATGTGTGCATACATTCTACGTATGGGTGGTCCCGGGGATCGAACCCACTACCCTGGCGTTACAAGCGCCATGCTCCACCAACTGAGCTACAGAAGGACCACTGGACTGTCCGCACCACCCTCTGTAGGGCTTTGCGGTCAAGGTCGGTGCATTTGGCATATCAAGCGGTGATGCAGCCAGTCGAGATGCTCTCGATGGTGCGGTTGTAGAACACTGAGGATCTGATGGCCTATGCTAAAATCTTTTCAGCCTACTGAGGGGGAAGAGGCCGATGCCATGCCCTCTTCACGACTGCACGGGTGTGTATGGACCATGTTAAGTCCTTAGTGATGTGCCACAACACTGTTGTGTGTACGCCAGGCTTGCGACTGTGCTGTACTGGAGGGATCAGGGTTTATCAAGATAAGAGGACAATTTAGACATATTAGTGAGGGATTACTCAGAGGCACTGAGAGAGGTCTCCAAGACGCATCTATGACTTAACTAAAAACAACAAGATGGTTGCAGGCCATTTTTCATGGGATGTATTAGTTCATTTCTATAGTCAAACCTGAGACATATGCTTTGCTGTTCTTCTTTTGGGGTGTTGTGTACACTGTATGAATTCTCCACTGAGGGAAAACATTGGCAGCAATAGGATGGATTTGGGACGAATGACCAAGTGTCTGAACTGAGATAGATCTAATGTACATTGATCCATACATACAAAATAGTTGTTTTGGAATGGTTCTTGGTGTACCAAACATACAAGTTCAATACGGTACAGACACGTCAATGTCATCGTTACCTTTCTTGTGTCTATCAACTTTGGTTTGGGTGCTTCCTCCTCGTCCAACTTTAAGGTTTTCTCCACGCTGATGTCCTTGTTTAGCTGAGGAGACAGAAAACAAATCACAACAGGTCTGCTCAGTTTATGACACACCTTGCCAGACACTGACTGAAACACTCTGGCTTGTCATGTTCCCCCGTTTCTAATGGAGAGCTTTCATATTACTCTTCAGGGAACTCAGTCAATCAAAGACAAATCGGAACGAACCGACAAGTCTCCTCTCAGCCCTTCAAGTAAGTCAAATGTCTTTTCAATTGGACGTTTACTACCCTGTTCCTATCTCACCCCAACCCATCATGAGGTGCAGATAAGGAATATGGTGATTTACATTTAATGTACAGAGAGAAACTGCATGTGGAAATTCTGAGAGGAATTTGATGTCTCAATGTAATGTATGGAGCAAGATTAACACATGGCGTGTGGGTGTGCAGAGTTGTGTGTTCTCCGTAGCATGTTGATATTTCACGGTGTGTGTACTCACCGAGTGGCCTCCTCCAAACTGAGCGGGCAGCCTCCTGCCTGGCATCTTTGGCCTGTTAGCGGTGGGGTGAAACAGCTTCTCAGAGGTAGACGACAGATCAAAGCTCATCAGTTCTTCACAGAGGAAGAGAAAAAAGATAACAATTTGGATAACCATTTTTTAAAGGAAAACGATTTTACACATTTTGTAATTAATTATAGGTCATATTTCATAGAAATATGGAAACACTGGACAGTTACTTTAAGACGGTTTTGAGAATTGTATACTTTGAAACATTGCCACACAGTATGACACCATCTTCAATCACTATAACACAAAGCCATCACTACAATCTAGGTAAGCACTATATAGCCCTATTTAAAGACTATAGACAGGATCTTAAGTAAGATTGCAGAACTCCCAGAGGAGTGAAGATGGAGGTAAAGGAGAATGAGGAGTGTGTTTCCGTGTTTGTCTTCATGCCCTGAGCCCATGGGGCTGATGACCTCTGGAGCTGAGAGCCATCATGGTTTTAGCAGCTATTTTGTCGCTTTTAGTGGTATGGCTCACAGACACGACTCCCTATCCTCCACACTGTCATTATTAGGCAGTGGGCCATAGCAAGCTATCTGTATTCGTTTTTTGGATGATTCATCTCTGTCGAGGGTAGAGCTGTTTTTTACGTAGTGTATATTTACATATTGTGAAAACATTTCCTTTTGTTGGCAATGCCAATTTGAGCTATTTTTTTCAAAATGTTTGTTCGCTAGCTAGACAGGCAAATGCTGCTGAGTACTAAACTAAAAATCAATCAAAACTTTGTACTGCAAGGTACTCTATACACTCTGGCCAGTTTATTAGGTACACCACCCGTTTCACAAAAATGGTTAACCCCTATAGACAGTGAGTCACATGGCTGTGGCTAGCTATATGAAGCAGACAAGACAGGCATCAGGGCATTCAGTTACTGTTCAATTGAACACGAGAATGGGCAAAACGAGTGACCTAAGCGACGTTCAGCGTGGTATGCTCGTAGATGCTAAGCGTGCCAGTTGAGTATCTCAGAAATGGCCAGTTTCTTGAGCTTTTCACGCACGACAGTGTCTATTGTTTACAGAGAATGGTGCGCCAAACAAAAAACATCCAGTCAGCGGAGGTCCTGTGGGCGAAAACAGTTTGATGAGAAGTCGAAGGAGAATGGCAAGAATCTGGCCACAAACAGGCAAATAACGGTGTTCAGAACAGCATCTCGGAAAGCACAACTCGTCGGTCCTTGTCACGAGTGGGCTATTGCAGCAGACAACCACACTGGGTTCCACTCCTATCAGGTAAAAACAACAAGAAGCGGCTCCAGTGGGCACATGATCAACAACACTGGACAATTGAGGAGTGGAAAAACGTTGCCAGATTCATTGTTCTCGGCATCGGCCCCCCACCTACATTCTGAGAACTCGCCTCACCTAAACTCCCGTCTTCACCTGTCCTCACCTCTCTTCCTATAAGCTCTTCTCTTAATGTTTTTCCTATTTGTGATTGTCCATGGCGTGAAACGAGAGGATGTAAACAGAAGCAACCTCCCCTTTCCGTCTATCCTCCTTTATCCCTCTGAACTCAGGACACAAGCTGAAAAAAGATCTTTCCACGGGTTTAGAGGATTAAATCAACACATTAGCAACAACAACTCTAAAATATATATATTTTTTTAAAGTAATTATGTATTTAATGGGCAAAGCTGTCCACATACCTAAGAGCATTTGGTAATGTGTCAAAGTACACCTGAATTGCTTTAAAAAGGAAGCAGTGACTGACATTAAACCCATGCGTTTCAGAGTTTAAATATGTCTCCATTTTCATCTGTGATAGAGAATCATTGTCAATCTACCGATATGCTTCAAAAGGGCAAACAAATCACAAAATATGCATAATGTTAGTTTTGCTAAGTTCTTAATGAACACAAAAAGCGTATTGCACCTTTTAAAAGTTGGAAGCCAACATTTTAAATAATGTCCAAATAAGAATAACCCAAATGAAAACCATATTATGAATAAGGGTTTTGAGCTCATTGCCCTCCCTTTAGGTCAGTGTTTTCTGCTCTTGGAGCCATTACTCCAACATCCTGTTGCAGCAGGAGGAGCAATCCCCAGTAGCTACTAGTACTCCACTTTCAAATTAATTAAGCACTTTGAACTATTTTGAGTTTTAAAAAAAATATTTAAAAAAAGAAGTTACTCCAGACAACCAATACTGTTATTTTATTAAACCATAAAAAAACAAAATTTGGACATCATTGCACATCTTTGCATGCGCGATAGAACAGCATAGTATATACTGCAATGTTTTTATCTCCACCATGCTGGATGCTCCTCTCCTCAGTTTCATCAACAAAACAATAACAAAAGTGCTGGGGTGACCAGTGGCGCCCTTTCACCTTTACAGATTACAGCTTTTAAAAGGAGCTGTTTTTTACAACCAAATCTCAATTTTTATATAGAAGATTGCAGGCACCTTTTGTGATGTCACATGTTTTTAATTAAGAAACTTACTCCATACAGCAAATCACATCATCAAATCAAATTGTCATTCTTATTGTGTAGTATGGGGGCCTTGAAAAAAACATCCTTTTAGAAACAGCCAAGCTCTCAGTATAGTGATGCAGGTCTTTAGATGTTGTACAGTAAACACAAAATTGTGTAATTCCGAATTTTAAACGCAACGTTATATTCCCTTTTTTGCCGCTACAGGTAACTGCCAAAATAAAAGAAATGCAAACAGTGTCTTAATAGGGCATTGGGCCACCACGAGCAACCAGAACTGCATCAATGCACCGTGGCATAGATTCTACAAGTGTCTGGAACTTCCTGTGTGGAAACACCCCATGCTTTCAATTGCAGTTGTCACGATACCATACAATACCTGATTTTCCTTGGCAAAAAGGCAAAACAGGCTAAACTCTTTGGTCCTTTAAAAAAAACTTGCTGTTTGTAAAATATAGCGTGCTATAGCTTGGAAAAGAAACGTGTGATTCTGGGTGACAACATAAGGCTGTTTGTTTCCAACAATAGGACTGTTTTCCTCAGGAAATTTAGTCCACTTCATGTTTTTTTTGTTTTCCATAATACTGGTATCGTGGCAACCACGTGTAACCATGCCAGCCCAGGAACTCCACATCTGGCTTCTTTACCTGTGGGATCGTCTGATACCAGCCACCCGGACAGCTGATTAAACCAAGGAGTATTTCTGTATGTAATAAAGCCCTTTTGTGGGGAAAAACTCCTTCTGATTGGCTGGGCCTGGCTCCCCAGTGGGTGGGCCTATGCCCTCCAAGGGTTGCACCCCTGCCCAGTCATGTAAAATCCATAGACCAGGGCCTACTTCATTTATTTAAAATTGACTGATTTCCTTATATGAAATGTAACTCAGTAAAATTTTTGAAATGGTTGCATGTTGCAATTATATTTTTGTTCAGTATAATAATGTTATCATGGAGCTTTATAATTGTGGAAGTGAAGTGTATATGTTCGGGACCCCAAATGACCGTTTCACTGCATGTCTTGTTCAAGGTCTTAATGCTCAGAATGTCCTCAAAATAAAAGTTCACTTCAGCAGAGCCATACATACCCATGTCAAGGGCTTTGTCCCCCCAGTCACCGGACAGCGTTTTTGATTTAGTGGGTAATGTTGGCTCAATGTCAGACTTTGGTCGCGTGGAAGGCACCTCTCCATTGTGCCTGTAGAGGGGGGAAACCCATCATCAGTAACAGTAGTACCATTAGTAATTGTTGTAAACAGTAGTGGTAGTGGTACAGCGAGACAATTTTATTCACATATGTGCCTGATATTTTGCTATGCGACCTGGAATCTTTATTTAGGAGCACTAGTGCGCCTAGAAAAATAAAGGATTCGGGCTTTATTACCTGTAGATTTAGAAAATAGCATATTTCAGCGTGAATAAAATGTCTAAAGGCATGACAAACAAAGAAACAAAACACATTGGTTTGTTGGTTATTATTATACATTATTATACAAACATCATTATGCAACATAGAGGCATGAGTCAGACTAGGCAATGTTGTCCTTCCTCAATGTGCAGTGTATATACCCAATATGTGACCCTAGACGGCTCACACATCGGCCGAATGGATGTTTGAACGGAGGGAGAGATGGTAGAAAAGAAAGACGGGCTTAAGTACGGGGAAACTTACTTGGACCCTGGGGAGGATGCGAGAGGCTTGTCTGGTCGTTTTGGAGGGAGGCTGGCTGGTCTTCCCTTGCTTGGCGGGGGTACGGGCTTCTTGGGGGGGACCAGAGGGGCAGTAGGCTTTGACACTTTGTGGTCTGTCTTGTCACCTTGAGAGAGAGAGATTGATTCTGAATCAGCATGATCATTGTGATCAAATATTTCTTATAGTTTTATGGCACGAAGCCAGAAAGGTTGATGGTTGTTTTAGGTGCCTTAATTTTTCATTCTCAGCAGCCAGGACATGTTAGCATCTGTCCCAAGGTATACTCCACAATAGCAGTAGCCAACCCGTAATCTCATAGCCAACCCTTAATCTCATTAGGGAAATTCTTCATTTTTCAAAGAGAAATAAACAAACAATCCTGTGAAACATGTGTCATATGCATTGAGGCCGATTAGTTAGGCCAAACAAGAAAAAGTGTACTTCTTTGATTTGAAAGGGGGAAAAAAATTGCCATATATTTCTACTAGCTCTAGAGAGACAAGGGTCCCGGTGGCCCTGAGGTCATCATTGGAAAGGGGGGAACGCCACGGCGAAGGAACATTTTTCAGCCACCCTGAGGACTGCTAGTGACCGGACACGGCAAGTTATTTTTTTCTAATTTTGTGATACCAAAATTGGTAGATACAGTCTTGTCCCATTGCTGCAACTCCCCTTCGGGCTCAGGAGAGGCGAAGGTCAAGAGCCATGCGTCCTCCGAAACACGACCCTGCCAAGCCACACTGCTTCTTGACACAATGACCTTTTAACGCAGAAGCCAGGCACACCAATATGTCGGAGGAAACACCGTCCAGCTGGCGAATGAAAACAGCTTCCCGGCTGCCACAACGAGTCGCTGGAGTTTGATGGGACAAGGAAATCATGACCGGCCAAACCCTCCCCTAAGGACACAACTGAGCGCGTCCTTATCCAATTCAGAGGTTGGAAGAACTGTCCACATTTACTTTTCGTCAGCCAACAAAATAAGTAGGCCTAACAAACAGCAAAAGTACTAGCCTATGTCTTTCTACTATCCTGCATAGAATAAAATCTTACAAACATTGTCTGGGACAGTTGTGGGATGCAATAAGATCCCAAATTAATACAACCACTTGCATAAAAAAAAAAATATTCAAAAGCAAATGGGGCTGATGCAACAGATCAGAACATTTAGCTTAAATGCTTGATAAACTATTAGCCTATTTCTTAACATTGTAAAGTGCAGTAAATACATGTGAATGTTCCAAAATGCAATCAATTAGTGGGAAAACACCATTTTCTAAAATGACTGCAAATGCAAAGCTTTTATTTTAAAAAGTACATTTTAATGGTGAAAATGATCTTCCCCAAACTTGAAACTCACGTATGCTAGTCAGGCTCTATACCTGTTGTAAAGCAGATTAATGTGCTTAATTACATTTACATTTAAGTGTTTTGGCCACTTTAGTTGTGAAACAATTCTTATAAAAAAAATATAGGCCTATGGGCTAGGCTAAATGAGGTGTGCGACTATGATTTGAAAAAGTCAAAAAAAAGAAAAAAAAAGGCATGTGCCGTTTCTTGCCTTTACTGCACACAAGCTGGACATCATTCACAAGTGATACGCTAATAGTCACCCATCAGACTGTTCTTGATTTAATCTAGTCTTTACAAATACCAAATAATGTGCAATTTTTTATTTTATTTAGAATGGAACATTGTCATGCACATGTCTCGAAACATGGCCAGGGGGAAAGAAAATACATGTCATCTATGCATTTAAATACCTAATGGAGGACACTTTTCACATAGTTCATTATCATGCCAGCCAGGTAAGCTGTTGTAAAGAGAACCAATGTGTTTAATATTAGGAAAGTTGAGAAATAAATATATAGTCAGCCTATAGAAGCTGATGGGATCCTCTTTTTAATAGAGAACATCAAAACTCTTGTTCTCTCATGCAATTGCATAGCCTATAGAAATATTTGAGCAACATGAGCTCATGGGCTCTCATTAAGTGTTTGATTAGATTTTCTAAGACATTTGCATTGACGTAAGAGTGATTAGAGGGACAATAGAGTGCTGAGTACCAGGCAGTTAACGAGTTTGGTAGGCTACTAATGACCAGCAGCAGCATCAGAGCTTGGAGAAGCTAGTTACCGAGACTAAACGGTCACGTGGAATTTGACTGTGGTCATGACTCGTGACTGCCAGTGTGGCGTTAATACAGTCACCGTAACAGCCCTACCTGGAGCTACAATATATATATATAAAAACTAAGGGTGCTTTGAGGATAAAACAAAAAGTAAGCTTACATACATGAAAGAAACGTATTAATAAAAATATTTAGGCTACATTTAGATTAGAGTCAATTACCAGACACTCTTAAACAAATCTAAATACATATGCCAAAACTGAAAATGATACCTAAAACATAGCCCAAAGAACAGGACATTTACTTTAGAGTTAGTTGTATATTACAGTGCGTTCAGAAAGTATTCAGACCTCTTAACTGTTCCACATTTAGTTACATTACACAGTCTTATTCTAAAATGGATTAAATAAAACATTTCCCTCAATCTACACACACTACCCCATAGTGACAAAGCAAGTCTTTAGAAATGTAGACAAATAGAAATGTTACTTACATCAATATTCAGATACTTTGCTATGAGACACGAAATTGAGCGGAATTCGCTTTCAATTGATCATCCCTGAGATGTTTCTACAACTTGATTGGAGTCTACCTGTGGTAAATCCAATTGATTGAATGTCTATATAAAGGTCCCACAGTTGACAGTGAATGTCAGAGCAAAAACCAAGCCATGAGGTCGAAGGAAATGTCCATAGTGCTCCGAGAAAAGAATTGCGTAGAGGCACAGATCTGGGGAAGGGTACATAAATATTTCTGCAACATTGAAGGTTGCGAAGAACACAGTGGCCTCCATTTTTAAATGAAAGAAGCTTGAAACCTCCAAGAGTCTTCCTAGAGCTGGCCGCCTGGCCAAACTGAACAATCGGGAGAGAAGGGCCTTGGTCAGGGAGGTGACCAAGAACCCGATGGTCACTCTGACAGAGCTCCTCTGTGGAGATGGGAGAACATTCCAGAAGGGTAACCATCTCTACAGCACTCCACCAATCAGGTCTTTAAGGTAGGAAGTGGCCAGGAAGACACTCTTCAGTAAAAGACACATGACAGCCAGCATGGAGTTCACCAAAAGGCACAAAAAGGACTTTCAGTCCATGAGAAACAATTATCTGGTCTGATGAAAACAAGGTCGAACCCTTTGGCCTGAATGACAAGCGTCACGTCTGGAGGAACCCTGGCACCATCCCTACAGTGAAGCATGGTGGTGGCAGCATCATGATGTGGGGATGTTTCTCAGCGGCAGGGCCTGGGAGACTAGTCAGGATCGAGGGAAAGAAGAACAGAGCAAAGTACAGAGTGATCCTTGATGAAAACCTGATCCAGAGCGCTCATGATTCACCTTCCAACAGGACAACGACCCTAAGCATGCAGCCAAGACAACGCAGGAGTGGCTTCGGGATGAGTCTCAATTTCCTTGAGACCTGAAAATAGCTGTGCAGTGATGCTCCCCATCCAACCTGACAGAGCTTGAAAGGATGTGCATAGAATGGGAGAAACTCCCCAATACAGGTGTGCCAAGCTTGTAGCGTCATACCCAAGAAGACTCTATGCTGTAATCGCCGCCAAAGATTCTTCAACAAAGTACTGGGTAAAGGGTCTGAATACTTATGTAAATGAGCTATTTCAGTTGTCCCCCCCCCAATTGAATTGAATCCATGTTAGAATAAGGCTGTAACGTAACAAAATGTGGAAAAAGTCAAGGGGTCTAAATACTTTCCGAATGAACTGTATATATTAGGTCATGGTCTTCTGGGCTCACAAAATCAGTCAGAAGAGAGGCCTTTGAGATGTCTTCACCAGATAGATCCACCTCCCTGGCTGTTCCCCCTCAACCAGTGACTCATTAGTGTCAACTAAATCACCGTATTAACAGCACACTCACAACACACAAACCTTTTGTCCTACATTCAATCTGACAACTGATAGTAAACAGCACCTTCAGCCATTTTATACAATTGAGTGTTCCACTCTGCATTCTCTCTCTCTCAATCATAGATTAGGCCACATGGAGTTAATTTATTTGATGAATACCCTGGAAGAATTATTAATTGTAAACGTGACCATCCCAGAGAAGGTTAATTGAGGTCAGGAAGCTGATTACCTACCGAGCTGTTTCCTGTTTGGACCCCAGGAAGAGTAGCCGCTGGGAATCCTTATGAATAAAGAAAAAGAAATGCACGAGCACCTTTTCCACTCTTATCGATATTTGTTTTTAATTGCTCGGGACATTTGTTTTTAAATGCCAGGTAAATGTTAATGAGCGCATGCAAACATGTACTACTAAGACAGACAACACAGCTAATAAAGTTATGCTAATAAAGTTATGCAAGTATCTCAAAACGCAGCTTGCAGCACACACAAAAAAAAAAAATTTGACAGCAGGTATCTTATTACAGGAGGGGATTGTCTCTGCTGCTATTACCAACAAGCTTGATCTTGCAAGCTAACGTCAGGCACTAAGTTAATGTTAGCAAAACCCAGCTGGATATGCTATATGTATTTTGACACCTGCACCTCGAACACTTTGTTCCAAAATCATGTGCATTAATATAAAGTTGGTCCCCACTTTGCTGCTATAACAGCCTCAATTCTTCTGGGAAGGCTTTCCACTAAATGTTGGAACATTGCTGCGGGGACTTCCATTCAGGCCACAAGAGCATTATTGAGGTCAGGTGCTGATGTTAGGCAATAAGGACAGGCTCGCAGTCAGCGTTCCAATTCATCCCAAATGTGTTAGCTGGGGTTGAGGTCAGGGCTCTGTGCAGACCAGTAAAGTTATTCCACACCGAATGACAAATCATTTCTGCATGGACCTCGCTTTGTGCACGGGGGCAGTGTCATGCTGACACAGGAAAGGGCCTTCCCCAAACTGTTGCCACAAAGTTGGAAGCACAGAATGGTCTAGAATGTCATTGCATGCTGCGGCATCAAGATTTCCCGTCACTGGAACTAAAGGACCTAGCCCACACCATAAAAAACAGCCCCAAATCATTATTCCTCCTCCACCAAACTTTACAGTGGGCACTATGCAGTCGGGCAGGTAGTGTTCCCCCTGATATTTCATTAAGTTCCCAACGAACAGTTCTTGTGCTGACGTTGCTTCCAGAGGCAGTTTGGAACTCGGTAGTGAGTGTTTTAACCAAGGACAGAAGATTTTTTACACGCTACAGCACTTGGCGGTCCCATTCTGTGAGATTGTGTGGACTACCACTTGTTGCTCCAAGACGTTTCCACTTCACAACAACAGCACATACAGTTGACCGGGGCAGCACTAGCAGGGCAGAAGTTAGACGAACTGACTTGTTGGAAAGGTGGCATCCTATGATGGTTCCATGTTGAAAGTCACTGAGCTCTCCAGTAAGGCCATTCAACTGCCAATGTTTGTCTATGGAGATTGCATTGCGGTGTGCTCGATTTAATACAGCTGTCAGCAATGGGTGTGGCTGAAATAGCCAATTCCACTCATTTGAAGGAGAGACCACATACTTTTGTATATCTTGACTTGTTCCACATTTTGTTACGTTACAGCCTTATTAAAAAATGTATTAAATCATCACCCCCCTCCCCATCAATTTACACACAATACCCCATAATGACAAAGCAAAAACTTAAATATCACATATACATAAATATTCTGACCCAAAATTTAATTTTGGGATTTTTTGGAATTACAGTGCATTTGGAAAGTATTCAGATCCCCTGACTTTTTCCACATTTTTGTTACATTACAGCCTTATTCTAAAAGGGATTAAATCATTTCCCCCCCCCCATCAAACTACACACAATACCCCATAATGATAAAGCAAACAGTTTTTTTTCCATATTTACAAATGTATTAAAAATAGAAAACTAAAATATCACATTTGCACAAGTATTCAGACCCTACTCAGTACTTTGTTGAAACACCTGTGTCAGCTACTACAGCACCGAGACTTCTTGGATATGACACAACAAGCTTGGCACACCTGTATTTGAGGAGTTTCTCTTCTTTGCAGATCCTCTCAAGTTCTGTCAGGTTGGATGGGGAGTGTTGCTGCACAGCTATTTTCAGGTCTCCAGAAATGACAGATTGAGTTGAAGTACAGGCTCTGGCTTGGCCACTCAAGGACATTCAGAGACTTGTCCCGAAGCCACTCCTGCGTTGTCTTGGCTGTTTGCTTATGGGTTGTTTTCCTGTTGGAAGGTGAACCTTCGCCTCAGTCCGAGGTCTTGAGTACTCTGGAGCAGGATTTGATCTAGGATCTCTGTACTTTGCTCTGTTCATCTTGGTCTCAATCCTGACTAGTCTCCCAGTCCCTGCCGCTGAAAAACATCCCCACAGCATGATGCTGCCACCACCATGCTTCACCATAGGGATGTTGCTAGGTTTCCTCCAGACGTGACGTTTGGCATTCAGACCAAATAGTTCAATATTGGTTTCATCAGACCAGAGAATCTTGCTTCTCAAGGTCTGAGAGTCTTTAAGGTGCCTTTTGCCAAACTCCACGCTGGCTGTCATGTACCTTTTACTGAGGAATGGATTCTGTCTGGCCACTCTACCATAAAGGCCTGATTGGTGGAGTGCTGCAGAATTGGTTGTCCTTCTGGAAGGTTCTCCCATCTCCACAGAAGAACTCTGGAGCTCTGTCAGAGTGACCATCGGGTTCTTGGTCACCTCCATGACCAAGGCCATTCTCTCCCAATTGCTCAGTTTGGCCAGGCGGCCAGCTCTAGGAAGAGTCTTGGAGGTTCTTAAATTCTTCCATTTAAAAATGGAGGCCACTCTGTTCTTGGGAACCTTCGATGTGACATACATTTTTGGTACCCTTCCCCAGATCTGTGCCTCGACACAATCATGTCTCGGAGCTCTACGGACAATACCTTCGACCTCATGGCTTGGTTTTTGTTCTGACATGGACTATCAACGCTGGATCCTTATATAAACATGTGCCTTTCCAAATCATGTTCAATAAATTGAATGTACCACAGGTGGACTCCAATCAAGTTGTAAAAACATTTCAAGAATGATAAATTGAAACAGGATGCACCTGAGCTCAATTTCGGGTCTGAATATTATATATACATTGGTACATTATATATACATTATATACATTGGTAAAAGTGTATAAAAACCTGTTTTCACTTTGTCATTATGGGGTATTGTGTGTAGATTGAGAATGTATTTTTAAGTTTTAAATCAATTTCAGAATAAGGCTGTAACTTAACCTTATGTGGAAAAAGTAAAGCGGTCTGAATACTTTCCAAAGGCACTGTATGTAGTGTAGTTAACTTAATAGGTATAAGATGTATAGCTGGCAAATATTAGTAGTGAATTTCATACAAGTGTAACGTGATCATCTCACTTAAGTTGCGCTGCAGGAAACTCGAGATAAACAAGAGCTTCTTGGGTTGTTGTGCTACTTGGTAAAGAAATACATGACTGGCTCAAAACAGCTGTTTTGGGAAACTATTATTGGTAAGATATATAATTAAAACTAATTTAACAGGCGAAATTACGAAGGCCCTCGGTTTTACCTAATACCTAGTGGACAAGTTGACTGCAGGTATTCATTTAAAACGTACAAATATTCACATTTATTAAAAACTATTGACTGTAATGGAAAATCATACAGAGGGTATTTCAAAAAATAACCCAGGATTCAGTATATCGCCCAATCCTAGTCCCTACCACTACTGTTTTTCACCTCATAATTAATTGCACAAACCTGTTGTCCCAGGTCTGAATCAGTCCCTGATTAGAGGGGAAGATATTTAATTAAAACAGGTCTATGCACATATAAATAGGCCTATGGTCTTCTGGGCTTAAATAATCAGCAAGTAGCACGGCGGTGCAACATATGCAACAGCAGGTAGCCTAGTGGTTAGAGCGTGGGGCCAGTAACCGAAAGGTTGCTAGATCGAATCCTGGAGCTGACAAGGTAAAAATCTGTCGTTATGCCCCTGAATAAGGCAGTTAACCCACTGCTCCTTGGCTGTCATTGTAAATAAGAATTTGTTCTTAACTGACTTGCCCAGTTAAATGAAGGTTAAATAAATAAATAATTATTAAGCCTGAATGGGGGCTGAGAGACAACAGCAAACAAAAGCAGATAGTTACAGCACAAATTAATTGATAGCGCCTCAATCCCCCTGTGCTATGAAATTTCCCTATTATTATAAATAGGGACATTATAAATGTCCCTAAGTACTCAAAAGCAAATTACATATGCCATTTGATGTGGTTCCTGCCACATCAAAAAGGATGGTAATATTAAATCACGATTGATTGACAATTGAACTACATACGTGTTACAAAAGGACCTGAAAAATATGTGTACACAGGTCCACCACACACAAAAGTAGGTCAGAAGAGAGGCCTGAGACATCTTCACCAGATAGACTTGGCTGTCAATTAGTGACACGGTGTCAACTTCATCACCGTGTTAACAGCACACTCACAACACTTTGTCCTACATTCAGTCTGACAACTGATAGTAAACAGCACCTTCAGCCATTTTATACAATTCAAATCAAATAAATCAAATCAAATTTTATTTGTCACATACACATGGTTAGCAGATGTTAATGCGAGTGTAGCGAAATGCTTGTGCTTCTAGTTCTGACAATGCAGTAATAACCAACAAGTAATCTAGCTAACAATTCCAAAACTACTACATTATAGACACAAGTGTAAGGGGATAAAGAATATGTACATAAAGATATGAGTGAGTGATGGTACAGAGCGGCATAGGCAAGATACAGTAGATGGTATTGAGTGCAGTATATACATATGAGATGAGTATGTAAACAAAGTTGCATAGTTAAAGTGGCTAGTGATACATGTATTACATAAAGATGCAGTAGATGATCTAGAGTACAGTATATACATATGAGATGAATAATGTAGGGTATGTAAACATTATATTAGGTAGCATTGTTTAAAGTGGCTAGTGATATATTTTACATCATTTCCCATCAATTCCCATTATTAAAGTGGCTGGAGTTGAGTCAGTGTGTTGGCAGCAGCCACTCAATGTTAGTGGTGGCTGTTTAACAGTCTGATGGCCTTGAGATAGAAGCTGTTTTTCAGTCTCTCGGTCCCATTCATTCTCTCTCTCAATCATAGATTAGGCCACATGGAGTTAATTTATTTGGCGACTTATAGGTGACTTATCTGATTAGTACCCTGGAAGAAGTGTTAATTGCAAACATGAACATCCCAGAAAAAGTATGTTGAGGTCAGGAAGCTGAATGCCTGTTTAGAAAACATGACGCTGAAAAGCAGCACAACTTTCAAGTAAAATAACATTGTTGTAAAGCAGGAGTATTCAAATCTTGCTGGTATTCTGTTCTACCTGATAATTGATTGCTCACACCTGGTATCCCAGGTCTGAATCAGTCCCTGATTAGAGGGGAAGAAAAAAAGCAGTGGAACCGAGCTCCACGTTTTAATGAGGGCTGTCGAGCAACAGTGTCTCAAAGGACAGACAGCAGCTGACGTTGCTCTGAAACCACCAGGGATGCTCACATACAACGAAACTTCCAGAGAGATACAGTGCCTTCAGAAAGTATTCATACCCCTTGACTTATTCCACATTTTGTGTTACAGCCTGAATTCTAAATAGATAAAAAAATAAAAATAATTATCCACACATCCATCTACACACGGTATCCCATAATGACAAAGTGAAAACATATCTATAAATTGTAGCAAATGTATTGATAATGAAATACAGAAATCTCATTTACATAAGAACTCACCGCTGAGTCAATACATGTTAGACCCACATTTGGCAGCGATTACAGCTGTGAGTCTTTCTTGGTAAGTCTCTAAGAGCTTTGCATACCTGGGTTGTACAATATTATTAAACATTTTTCAAGCTCTGTCAAGTTGGTTGTTGATCATTGCTCGACAGCCATTGGTGAGGGTAGGTAACAACATCTCCACCCCGCTGATCCTCAACACTGGGGCCCCACAAGGGTGCGTTCTGAGCCCTCTCCTGTATTCCCTGTTCACCCATGACGGCGTGGCCACGCACGCCTCCAACTCAATCCTCAAGTTTGCGGACGACACTACAGTGGTAGGCTTGATTACCAACAACGACGAGACGGCCTACAGGGAGGAGGTGAGGTCCCTCGGAATGTGGTGTCAGGAAAATAACCTCACACTCAACGTTAACAAAACTAAGGAGAGGATTGTGGACTTCAGGAAACAGCAGAGGGAACACCCCCCTATCCACATCGATGGAACAGTAGTGGAGAGGGTAGTAAGTTTTAAGTTCCTCGGCGTACACATCACAGACAAACTGAATTGGTCCACCCACACTGACAGCATCGTGAAGAAGGCGCAGCAGCGCCTCTTCAACCTCAGGAGGCTGAAGACATTTGGCTTGTCACCAAACTTCTACACATGCACAATTGAGAGCATCCTGTCGGGCTGTATCACCGCCTGGTACGGCAACAGCTCCGCCCACAACCGTAAGGCTCTCCAGAGGGTAGTGAGGTCTGCACAACGCATCACCGGGGGCAAACTACCTGCCCTCCAGGACACCTACACCACCCGATGTCACAGGAAGGCCATAAAGATCATCAAGGACAACAACCACCCGAGCCACTGCCTGTTCACCCCGCTATCATCCAGAAGGCGAGGTCAGTACAGGTGCATCAAAGCTGGGACCGAGAGACTGAAAAACAGCTTCTATCTCAAGGCCATCAGACTGTTAAACAGCCACCACTAACATTGAGTGGCTGCTGCCAACACACTGACTCAACTCCAGCCACTTTAATCATGGGAATTGATGTAAAATATATCACTAGCCACTTTAAACAATGCTACTTAATATAATGTTTACATACCCTACATTATTCATCTCATATGTATATGTATATACTATATTCTATCATCTACTGCATCTTTATGTAATACATGTATCACTAGCCACTTTAAACTATGCCACTTTGTTTACATACCCTACATTACTCATCTCATATGTATATACTGTACTCGATACCATCTACTGCATCTTGCCTACGCCGTTCTGTACCATCACTCATTCATATATCTTTATGCACATATTCTTTATCCCTTTACACTTGTGTGTATAAGGTAGTAGCTTTGGAATTGTTAGGTTAGATTACTCGTTGGTTATTACTGCATTGTTGGAACTAGAAGCACAAGCATTTCGCTACACTCACATTAACATCTGCTAACCATGTGTACGTGACATAACATTTGATTTGATTTAATGTCTTGCCTTAGATTTGAGCCACCTTAAGTCAAAACTTAACTAAGCCACTCAGGAACATTCAATACATCTTGGAAAGCAACTCCAGTGTATATTTAACATTGTGTTTTAGGTTATTGTCCTGATGAAAGCTGAATTTGTCTCCCAGTGTCTGTTGGAAAGCAGACAACCAGGTTTTGCTCTTGGATTTGTCTGTGCTTAGTTAGCTCTATTCCGTTTCTTTTTATCATAAAAATGACCAAGTTCTTGCCGATGACAAGGATGCACATAACATGATGCAGCCACCACCATGCTAGAAAATATGAAGATTGGTACTGACTGATGTGTTGGATTTTCCCCAAACATAAACTATTCAGGACTTAAAGTACATTTCTTTGCCACATTTTTTGCAGTTTTACTTTAGTGCCATATGCATGTTTTGAAATATTTTATTCTGTACAGTCTTCCTTCTTTTCACTTAGGTTAGTATTGTGGAGTAACGACAATGTTCTTGATCCATCCTCAGTTTTCTCCTGTCGCAGCCATTTGTAACTGTTTTAAAGTCACCATTGGCCTCATGGTGAAATCCCTGAGCTGTTTCCTTCCTCTACGGCAGGTATTCCCAAACTGGGGTACGCACAATGCTGTCATGGGTACGCCAAATAAAAATGTGATTCACATTTTCTAATTTTTTAAATGTACTTTTTTTCCCCCTCTTAGCATTTTCAGTCTATTTAGATTTTCCAACGGGTGAGGCTTTTCTCTCGCCTGAGTAGCCTCTTATCTCTCCCAAAAAATAAAGTTCAACCATCTAGCGCTCTAGCGGGAATTCCACTAACGTTCTGTATGTAGCCAAACGTAGCTGCTGCTCGATAATTGATTAACGGCAAAAAATAAAATAAAAAGTAAGGCCCGCGTCCATAGAGACACATATCAGCTCTGTTGGTAGTACTGCTACTACCAGCAGTACTACACCTGCACCTGTCAACGACACAAGTTGTTCTGCTTCTACAAGCACATCCAATGCTAGCATCAGTAATTCTACATTTGTTGTTAGCTCAGCTAGCATGGACACTGACAGTTGTGAATCTGATGCAGCCGAAGAGCTACTGCCCCCTTAACCGGGAAAGCACTGAACAACAGACAGGGACGTTGGACCATTGAAGAGGCGCAAATATGGAAACTGGAAACCAGGACAACAGGAGAGGATATTTTTACAGCTTTGTGACATCAAATGGACTTGTGGTCAAGATGTGTTGGTATCTGTACTAATGGCGCAAAAGCCATGACAGGGAGAAAGAGTGGAGTGGTAACATGCATTCAAGCAGTTGCTCCCGACGATACTTGGGTATACTGCAGCATCCACCGAGAGGCTCTTGCTGCCAAGGGAATGCCTGACAGCTTGAAAGACGTTTTGGACACGACAGTGAAAATGGTTAACTTTGTTAAAGCAAGGCCCCTGAACTCTCGTGTATTTTCTGCAATATGCAATGATATGGGCAGCTTGTAACGCTTTTACAACATACAGAAGTGCACTGGTTATAAAGGGGCAAAGTATTAACAAGTTTAAAAAAAATTGAGACACAAGCTTAAAGTTCTTTACTGACCATCATTTTCACTTGTCTGACCACTTGAAGACGAGTTTCTCACACAACTGGCCTATCTGAGTGATGTTTTTCCTCACCTGAATAGTCTGAATCTAGGATTACATGGGCTCTCTGCAACTATATTCAATGTGTGGGACAAAATTGAGGCTAAGAAGTTGGACCTCTTCTCTGTCTGCATTAACAAGGACAACACACAGGTCTTTCCATCACTGCATGATTTTTTTGGGTGCAACTGAACTCAAGCTTAGGGACAATGTCAAATGTGATCTAGCGAAGCACCTGAGTGAGTTGGGTGCGCAATTACGAAGGTACTTTCCCAAAATGGATAACACAAACAATTGGATTTGTTATCCCTTTCATGCCCTGCACCCAGTCCACTTACCGATAGCTGAACAAGAGCCTCATCAAAATTGCAACAAGCGGTTCTGTGAAAATTTAATTTAATCAGAAGCTACTGTCAGATTTCTGGATTGGGCTTTGCTCAGAGTATCCTGCCTTGGCAAATCGCGCTGTTAAGACACTGATGCCCTTTGCAACCACGTACCTATGTGAGTGTATTCTCAGCCCTCCCTAGCATGACAACTAAATACAGGCACAGATTGTGTGTGTGTGGGAAATGATTTATGATTGAGACTTTCCCCAATACAACCCAACATTGCAGTTATGTGCATCCTTTCAAGCACAGCCCTCTCATTAACCTGTGGTGAGTTAGTCACAATTTTCGATGAACAAATAAGGTTTTATATGTAAGATGGTTAAATAAAGAGCAAAATTATTGATTATTATTATTTGTGCCCTGGTCCTATAAGAGCTCTGTCACTTCCCATGAGCCCGGTTGTGACAAAAACACACACTCGTGTTTAATAAATGTATCGTATTCTATGCGTGTGTGGCAGGCTTACAATGATGACAAAAAACAATATTTGAGAGTGCGCTGACCCTGGTGCTAGAGGGGGTACGCAACTGGACGTTGAATGTTTGAAGGGGTACGGGACTATAAAAAAGTTTAGGAACAAGTGCAAGTTAGGAAGGATGCCTGTACCTTTGTAGTGACTGGGTGTATTAATACACCATCCAAAGTGTAATTAAAAACTTCACCATGCTCAAAGGGATATTCAATGTAGGGCTGTTCCCAACTATTTTTTTTATCATGGTCAACCGGGAGTATTCTGTTCCAGTTGATTAGTCGAAAGTTTTGGCTAAGGCACAGTCAAGATCGGATAATGGCTGACGGAAGACAGGGTGGTGCGGCAGGTGCCGCTTCTCAAACAAATGCTGTTATTTTATCTAAAACATCAGGTGTACGCCGACCCCAGCTAAGTAACTCATGCAAAGAGTTAAAGCGCAATTATGTGTTTTATCTCCAGTACTTTGTCATGATTGTCAGTTATGTAGCTGCTCTGCTGATAATGTCAGTGCGTCTTTGCTGGGATGACACAAATCTACTGCCGGAGAATATCAACACCAAACACACTGTGGAGCGGACAGTACACAGCGTACCATAATGTTCTGAATAATGACCAAGTCCACCTCGCTCCCCATTCCACTGAACCGCTTAGGCGTAACAAACACAAGTCCAACATTTATCGGAAACTGTTAAACTACCTGTTCACTACCCTCCGGGGATGTGCAACTCAACCCTGGGCTCAACATCACCGAGCCAGCGATACGCACTGTAGTGTAAAGCAGTGGATGGCCTCGTCCCCTGATTGTGGCCGCTGGGGAAGTGGGTGAGTGCTGTGGTCCCATGGTTTCTCTCGACTCACCCGGCTCCAGGATGGAATTTCACTCTTCAAACATACCCAAGTCGCTATATGCGATCCCTGACTCTGCTTCTGGTACGCAAGCTGTTTTAATTAGTTCCCCGCATCCAGTGCAGGCGGGATTGTTAATTGCGCTACCGAACTGCCCCTAATCAAAACGGCCTAAACCCAGCCGCCAGAAAACACAGAAAATTAAAAAAACAACTTTCTTCAATATGTCAATCACTCTTGAGTCATCTGAGACCCATGAGCTAAACCCAAGGGACAACTAGGGGGGCACTTGAACATTCGCAGTGTCATTCCAAAAAGTGATCAAATTCAACATCTACTCACAGACTCCAACCTTGACTTCCTCTGCCTCTCAGAGACATGGCTCCATAAAACCTCTCCATATGCTGCTGTGATTGTGATTGGCTACAATGTTTTCAGGAGAGACAGGATTGAAGGAAGAGGAGGGGGTGTGATGATTTACATTAAAGAACATATCCGGTGTAAACAAATTGAGTGGTCATGTGATAATGAACTAGAATGTATTGACCTGAACATTACACCGTCTCCCCAAATGTCTTTTACCCTTATCGGGATGTATAGGCCACCTTCCACCAAAAGTGTGTTTTTTTATCAGGTTAATAACTAGCTTAGGGAATGTGATTTTGGGAAAGAGGTCATCTTAAATGGGAGATTTTAACATTAATTATGAAGACAAGTCTTGTAGGAAAACCCTCAAACGGATCACTAATACCTTTGACAGCTAGTTAAAGGGTCAACCAGGGTGAGTGACTACCTTCCGGTTACTAGTCCAACGCTCTAACCACTAGGCTACCCTGCCGCCCCAGCACTCTAACCACTAGGCTACCCTGCCACCCCAGGGAATTAACTGGAATGATCTCTTGTCCTATACAGACGTGGAAGCTGATAGTCAGGTTTTTCTATCCACAATCCAGACTACAATAAATGGTTTCCTAAAGAAAATTCAATCCAAACCTGGCCAAAAGAGCACTCTTCCTTGGCTAAATGGAGAAATCTGGAAATTGATGAAAGAACGAGATTATGCTCTAAAAATAGCCCTAAGATCCAAATTGGAGCATGACAGGCGTAGGTTTACCATGTTGAGAAATAAGGCGATGAAAGAAATCAGACAGGCCAAGGCAAACTTTTTTTATTAACATAATTAGTGAAGCCAAAGGAAATTCTAAATCGATTTGGGAGAATCTAAAAATGTTAACAGGGAAAGACCATAGTAACACTACAAAAAGACTAGAAATCATGGTGAATAACAATCTAACACAGGATGCAGTCGAAATTGCCTTCAATTCCTACATTATTGACTGTCAGGGTACTGACACAGAACCCCTCCACTGGGTTCTTGGGCTCAGTGCTAGTGAATGACGCTCAACCTGTCTTCATCAGGTTGAGTGTCCATGTGTAGACATGGAACGGTTTATTAATTGTTTACAAATTATTCAAGGGGCGCTTTGTTATTTTATAACTAAAATGCTTGACTGCATATCAAATCATGATTGACTCTCATGCTGTGTGATGACAGGAACAAATTCATTATTGATTGATACAGTAGCCTACATACAGTGTGTATTGAAATACAGGCATAAGTAAGTTACGGTATTAAGACTAAACAGGATGCACTCCTAGGCCTACAGCTCGATGGTGGTTATACAAGGCCGCTATACTAAGACTACATTACATTTATTAAAATGGCCAATGATTTCAAGTCTATGTAGGCAGCAGTCGCTCTGAGTTACTGATGGCTGTTTAACAGTCTGATGGCCGTGAGATAGATGTTTTTCAGTCTCTCGATCCCAGCTTTGATGCACCTGTACTGACCTCGCCTTCTGGATGGTAGCAGGGTGAACAGGCATTGGCTCGGGTGATTGTCCTTGATGATCTTTTTGGCCTTCCTGTGCCATCGGGTACTGTAGTTGTTCTGGAGGGCAGGTAGTTTGCAGACCACAACACCCTCTGGAGAGCCTTGCGGTTGTGGGCGGTGCAGATTCCGTACCAGGCTGTGATACAACCTGACAGGATGCTCTCAATTGTGCATCTGTAAAAGTTTGTAAGGGTTTTAGGTGACAAGACAAATTTATTCAGCCTCCGGAGGTTGAAGAAGCACTGTCGACAATGAACAGCATTCTTACATAAGTATTTCTCTTGTCCAGATGGGATAGGGCAGTGTGCAGTGTTATGGGGATTGCATCGTCTGTGGACCTAGTCGAGTGGTAAGCAAATTGAAGTGGGTCTAGGGCAGGCCTAGGCAACTGCAGTCCTTGGGGGATTGATTCGTGTTACACTTTTCCCCCCATCCCTAGCAAACACACCTGATTTAAACTAATTGCATTTTTAACTCAAGATCATAATTAGTTGATTTTTGGAGTCAGGTGTGTTAGCTGGGGGAAAAGTGTGACAACAATCAGGTCCCCGTGGACTGGAGTTGCACAGGCCTGGTCTAGGGTGACAGGTGAGGTGGAGGTGATATGATCCTAGACTCTCAAAGCACTTCATGAAGACAGAAGTCAGTGCTACATGGCAATAGTCACTTAGTTCAGTTATCTTTAACCTCTCGGGTACAGGAACAATGGTGGACATTTTGAAGCATAGTGGGGCAGCAGACTGGGATAGGGAGAGATTGAATATGTCCGTAAACACACCAGCCAGGTGGTCTGCGTATGCTCTGAAGATGCTGTCTAGGCTGGCAGCCTTGCAAGGGTTAAGACGTTTAAATGTCTTACTCACGTCGGCCATGGAGAAGGAGAGCCCACAGTCCTTGGTAGCGGGCCGCATCTGTGGTACTGTATTATCCTCAAAGCTGGCAAAAGTGTTGTTTAGTTTGTCTGGAAGCAACATGTCAGTGTCCGTGACATGGCTGGTTTTCCTTTTGTAGTCCGTGATTGTCTGTAGACTCTGCCACATACGTCTGGTGTCTGAGCCGTTGAATTGCGACTCCACTTTGTCTCTATACTGACATGTTGCTTGTTTGTCACCTTCCCATGTTTAATTGCGATGGTTTACGATCTCATTTTTGCGCAAATGCCGCCATCCAGCCACGGTTTCTGGTTAGGGTAGGTTTTAATACTCACAGTGGGTACGACATCTCCTATGCACTTCCTGATAAACTCACCGAATCAACGTATACGTCAATATTACTTTCTGAGGCTAACCGGAATATGTGTCAGTCCGCGTGATCAAAATATTCTTGAAGCATGGATTATAAATTGGTCAGACCAGCATTGAAACGGGTACATCCTGTTTGAGTTTCTGCCTATAGGAAGGGAGGAGAAATTATTATTTTTATTAGCTTTGCACCATTGTTCTTTCGTAATATAACCATATACAATTTCAGTAGCACATGTCTTAGAGCGATTGACTATGCCATCCCCACAGCCTCCACAATGGATTAGTCCACTCAGACAGGCGTGATTCAGACCGGTGTATGGTACACCATGAATTATCATTTCTTGCTACTGCTCGACTAAATAAATCTCGGTCGGCCAACACCCTATCGACCAAACAATCGACCCGTCGACTAAATGGGGTCAGCCCTAATTCAATGTCTGTTTTTTACTCATCTACCAATAGGTGCCATTCTTTGAAAGGCATTAGAAATCCAACCTGGTCTTTGTGGTTGAACCTGGGTTTGAAATTCACTGCTCGACTGAGGGACCTTACAGATAATTAATTGAATGTGTGGGGTACAGAGATGAGGTAGTCGTCAAGTTAAACACTATTATTGCACAGAGTGAGTCCATACAACTTATGTGACTTGTGAAGCAAATTTGTACTCCTGAACTTATTTAGGCTTACCATAACAAAGGGGTTGAATACTTATTGACTCAAGACATTTCAGCCTTTCATTTCTTATTAATTTGTAAAAAATATAGTTCCACTTTGACATTATGGGGTACTGTGTGTCGGCCAGTGACACAAAATCTCAATCAATTTTAAATTCAGGCTGTAACAACAAAATGTGTAAAAAGTCAAATGGTGCGAATTATTTCTGAAGGCACTGTACATAATGTCTCTTACACAATAGGGGGAAGAAATCAGAGAATTTCTATATGATAAATAAATAAAACTATCCATAGTATGTGTGAACTGGTGGCCAATCTGATAAATTGTCCATCGATTATTAACAAGTAAAGGTTTATACAAAGAGGGGAAAAAAAGTCACCACTGTAGCGAGGGAACCAGGACCAGGTCAAAAGCACATTAGCATAATCACCATCGCCCTTCATGCTGTTCTACTGTCAAAAAGTGGATCCCTACCGTTATCTGTACAACAAGTGTCTGTCTAGTGTCTAGACCCTTGAGGACAGCTTTCCTGAGCCTTCACAGTTATTTATTCATATTATTCATTAAGTTATTCATGTGGGGTCCAAATGCACAGGCAAAATGTCGGCAATCTCCTTGACACTTGGGAAGAACACTTCGTAAATCAAGACCTGCATGTCTATCGGCAAACAGAGCAAACTCTCCTTTGGTGTTACGGATGAGACTGACTCCCCATACACATAGGGCCAGGGTGAACTGCAACACCGCTAAAAAAATATATATGTGATATCGGAGAGGATGTGATTGGTGGGGTGGGCTCTCATCCGGAGAGCCACATGTCCCTTGGAGCTGTCGGGGCTGATTGGGAGGTGGGAGGTGTTGTCTGCAACCTTCTTCACACCAACTCATCTGCTGGGGCACAAGTGCTGGGGAAGGGGGGGGAGAGGTTTCTCACCCCTTAATGGGAAAGGGCAGATGGGTGGAAGGGAGGGAAGAGGGCGACCCTTACCTCTATCCTCAGGATGGGGATGCTGGGGCTTCTTGTCGGCGCTCGGGACCTCGGGTTTTCGAGCTGAAAAGCGAAGCATGTTTCCGTTGTTTAGTAACGTCCTCCTCTCTTTACCGTGGATCATGAGTCTATGAGGACAGCCACTCGAACACAGAACAAACTAAACAGATATTCTGCAGACAGGCAGGAGGATGTGGAGACAAGTGTTTCCTGTGCAGACTAAAGGGAGAGTACAGAAATCTTTGCAGTGCTTTTTGCAAGCGCCTGTAACTTCAGATGTGGGTGTTCTAGATATGTCAGTCTTAGCACCCCTCTCGGAAACAACAACCTCAGAAGAGAAAACATGATTTTTTCCAAACAAGACAGATATCTAGGTGAATGCCGGTGCAATATAGAACAGCCAAGTACCTTCTTCAATTCGGAAAAGTAATTCAAATATAAATACAAATATGTGAGCAGTTAGAATGAATGGGACAAGTCATTAATCCTACACCTTGAGGGCATTAGGGAAGTCTCCCTGCCTCCAGAGATCTAGATCTATGGCATAGTTAAAACCCATTATACCAGAGGTCTTGTATCTCCTCTAACAGCCGCAGGGATGAAAGTCCTAGGAGTGTGCTATGTGAGAGTACATTGTGCTATCAGACAGGAATCAAAGGATCCTAACTCCCTACATGCATCACGCCTCTGTCGGCCTTGGCAGTTCGGCTTAGATCTGGACTGAGTGTACTACTTGGTAGTAAAACAAAGTTGGGAAAGTCTTAGATGTTCGTTTCTTTAGCCCTGAATCTTGAACTTGGGGTCGTAGCACAACACCCAACTCAAGGCATTCTTAATAACGCACCAATTTAGGCATCCTCTCGGGAGATTTACAGCAATTGCCACTTATGAAAATCTTTGAGTGGCGTTTAAATCTATAAAGCATCCCCTAACCAAGCATTCAGAACTGGAGAGGATGACAATTATCTGGTGGAGTTTTCACCTTGTCGGCTGAGGGATTCGAGCAAGTGACCTTCGCTAGGCTACCTGCCGCCCATGATATTAGGTGACAGGACATGCTAATGGACACAGGCACAGGTACACCTTTATGTTTGTCTGCCCATATTGTTTGCTACTGTACTAGAGAAGACTCGTGTGGGGATGTTTTGAAGATAAGTCGCCCGCTGCCTGCCTCTCCGTTAACTGATAGTGATCTACTACCACACATGTTCATGTACAGGAGATTGATGATGGTCACGTTCCTTATGAAACAGGCCTTACCTATGCTTTTTGATGGTGGCGGCAGCTTCTTGAGTCTCTGAAAAACACAAATTGGGTCAATACAGTAGCCCTCAGTTTAAACATCAGACTCCCAGCAGACACACCATGATGGCCAACAAGTACAGAGAGAAAGAGCACTTTCTTGCCCCACTGAATTGGGTTCAACATTCAGGGAATATGTTAATAAGTACAGTACGTAGTAAGGTAACAAGTCAAGCATTTTTCTGAAAGAAAAGCAACCCTGGATATCTTGTGACAGGCCAACAAGGCTGATGAAAAACAACCCAGAATACCTTGTGACAGGCCAACAACCCAGAACTAATTTGAATTGGCCACACCACGCAAAATTTTAATTACATTTGAATTGAAGGAAGAAGAAATTAATTAAAACCAATTCAACTAAGACATGAAACACGAGTCTCATTCTTTTGACTAATCATTTATCAAAAGGATATACCACTTATTAATGTAAAGAATACACATACCATTTCAAATATTAGTTTGATTAAAACTCAGATGTCAAACCAAAGGTATTTTTTATTTGTCATGAGATATTAGATTGTTCCATTCCATACTAGTGTTTGATCTATGTATTCTGTATCACGGCCTGGTATGGCAACCCCTACTATATGCACATCGCTACTTAAGTTACCTTGTACCCCTGCACAACGACTTGGTACTGGTACACCCTGTATATAGCCATGTTATTTTTTACTTGTTATTTACTCCTTGTGTCAAATCACCCCCTTCCCTTTGTCCCTCCATTTGGACGTTCACACGCGCTTCCGCCATATGCACAGGTGTCCCAAAGCTGAGGGAGTGAAAGGGTGAAGGCCCTAATTAATCCCTTCGATAACAACTTTGACCGAGTCGGCTACACTGCAGGCTTCAGAGCGAAGTGGTATCCCATAACACACTGCATCTTTTTTTAAGCATCATTTTTACATTTCACACAAAATAGTAGTCATCCCTACTTATGAGTCACCTGCATCTGTATGTGTCGGATTTCAAGGCTTGATACATGTAACATATGAAATACCTCCCAAATAATTATTTTAGCTGTTACTGGGGGGGTTTATATCTACAGGGGGAATTTTCTCATTTTGAAGGTCATGCTTGTTTTATTATTTAAAAGTGGAACATGAATTGCATTATTCAAGTCATGAGTGTGTCCTGAAATTGATTGGTTTATTTGATCCCTTGCCACCCTTGAAGTCACCGTCCGAGTTCCATCAGCATCATGTGACAACGGAGCGCCCTCCAAGCGAGTTAGTAGGGGCGAGGGTGTGGTTTGTGAACACCGAAAAACAGTATGCCTAGGGTTAATTGTTTGTTCAAGGGGACAATGTTTTCATGTTTTTTTAAGCGCGCAACTAAATTCAATTATTTTGGGGCAATTGCTCAGATGAATTTCACATTTAACAAAGAAGAAAGGCAGGGTCTGTTCAACAATTGTTTGTTGCTCCAGAGAATGACTGCCCTTTGCTGTAACCATTACAACAATGTTTGGATGATTTTGGTCTTCATCCGTTTCTTTAAATTGTTCCCAATTCATGGTAATATTTCTGACGGAATATTTGTAATACATTTGAACATGCTTCGACTTTAGTCGACCTGATATCATTCCAATTTAAAACGTTATATCTATAGCAACACAGGGCTTCCTTACTGTAAAGTCATGTGCCAGAGATTCCGATGTCACGTGAGCTGTTCCAGGGATCCAGCCTGAGCAATGCACTGGGCCGAATCACTGATATACAAATGACCTTGCTCCTTAGATAGAAAGATTAAGGAATCTGCACAGCATCTTGCTCAGGCCCATCAGTGTGTCAGAGACTAGAGGGCTGAGGAAGAGTGATGCCAGGCATCAAATGCGGAGGCCAGAGCATGAGTCAGAAGAGAAGCACATGCTCCAAATGAACACAACACGCAATTATTACACTGATCTCAATCTTGCTCATGTTAAAATGTACTTTAATGTTTGTCCTATGGAATTACATTAAGTCCTTAATAGATGATGCCAAGCAGTAAGACACTGCAGTAACACTGACAGCATCTAGACAATAAGTGTGTGGTTTTCTATTCATAGCCTTTCCACAAGCCCAATGAGATCATTCTATTATAGTGCGATTACAACTTCCATGGCAACTTTCCATGTTAAGGCTATACCTGAGAATTATTTGCAGACAAACTGTTGTAGTCAAAAGGGAACTAGCAATCTTTATCAACAGCATCAGTGGGTCACCTATGAGTGGTGGAATAGGAGGTTTAAAACTCAAGTCTTTCTCCTGTAAGTAAACGTCATGCAGTGATAATAGGATGGATACTGCAACATTTCAGATTGATAATGCTCCTTGCCAGCACCACAAAAGATGCATACCGGGATATGTATGCTGTAACAATCCACACTGGGAGTTTATACCATGCTGGCAAAAACTATTTAGAAATAGAGAGAGAGAGATGGAGAGAAAGAAAACAAGAATGAAAACAGAGGAAGAGAGAGAGAGAGCGAAAGTAACTGGCCTGGTAACCTCTTAATGGATATCTGTTTATGGCTGCCCTCTACTGAGCATCTAGCAGAGCTGAGAACATCCCTCCCTCTCATGAACATTTGACCAGCGTGCGTTTCTCAACTGTCACATGAGCCAGTGCTCATCACATTCCCTCTGCCTAGGCCAGGGCCTTAAACAAAGGGCAACATTGAGCTAATTTATGGAGTAAAAACTCTCAACGCTCTGGGCCAGAAGACTGTGCTCCACCACTGCTTCACCCATTGACCTACATTTAAAAAAACATTTATCTAACTAGGCAAGTCAGTTAAGAACAAATTCTTATTTTCAATGATGGCCGAGGAACAGTGGGTTAAATGCCTTGTTCAGGGGCAGAACGACAGATTAGTAAACTTGTCAGCTCGGGGGTTTGAAATTGCAACCTTTCTAGTCCAACGCTCTAACCACTAGGCTACTCTGCCGCCCCAATGTGGGGGGGGGGGGGGCAGAGCAGTGTGTTCTCTCCACAGGGCCGTAACACGACACAACGACAGCCACTGTGTGGGCCGGTGAGGCAACAACGGGCAGGACTCTTAGTTCAAGTACCAGGAACTTTACTTACGATTAAAAATTATATTCTCCGAAATTCAACTTTAACAAATGACTATTTAGCTGGAGGATACTTTTTGACCAGAAGGAATTGATAGTGTACAATTCTCTTTGAACAGAACAGCTGTGAGCAATGTTTCCTCTAAGCTGTGCGCGTGCTGGGGGCGCAGCTTCCCCAGGACTGCCGCCCAGATGAAATACCAGCCCGCAAAGAGATGCACGAGATTGAACAACTTTAGTAGTTTGCCCTGTTAGTTTACATAATCAATGCGTCCCTCCATTGTGGGAATTGTGATCAAATCAACATATTGTCCACCTTTCAATGCAACATACCGAAACAAATCTAACAAGACTGTCTGTGATTTTGATGTAGGCAGAGCGCATCGTCTGATGATTCTATTGACAGCACAACCACGTGTGCACATTTATTCATATTCTTTGCTGGTTATTAGCCCAGTTACAGATCATTTCTAGTCTGCAATGGGGTGTGATTGCTTCCTACAGCAGCACAAAAACGTGTACATTTCTAGCCATCCTTGAAAATCGAGTCAGATAGAGCTTTTTTATGTCTTAAAGGGGCAGTGTTGAATTTTGAGACATGCTTGAATAATAGGCAGAGGGTCTGATTTCGCTATAATAATGGTATGGGGATAATATTACATTTTATTTTATAAAGCGTTTTTTTTTGTCAAATCTCATTGAACGTAGGCTACATTGAACAACACGCATAGGTTACTACTGTAGGCTGTATCATAGAAACGTTATAATGTGCATTTCCTCCATTGTTTTTGATGATATGTCATTCTGGTAGACCTATATCAGGAATGCAGGCAAAAAAATACATATATATATTTTCTGGGAACTCAGTTGTCTCAACTTCCTGTTGAGAGTTAGAATAGTAAAATATACAACATGCAATTTCGACATTTGGTTGTGCATAAAATTCTCTCTCAATTAGCCATGTCAACTAAATGTTTTTTTTGGTAAATTAGTGTAGCTATCTAAACTTGTAGTAATAATGGTTGAACTACCGACCGGGGGCCCCCAATGATTTTGTTAGGCCGTCTCACTCCGAAATCATATTAAAAACTGCAAACATTTCTCCCCACCGTATGACAAAATTTGTAGAGTTGCAGGAAATTACCTGTAAAACTGAAGAAAAAAATGCACCACCCCATGGCAAAATTATTAGAAATGCATGAAATTAGTTATAAAATTACTAAATCTTTTACATCAAACTTGTTTTCTGGATGCCCCATGGCAAAATGTGTAGAGGACGGCCGCTAAAATGTTTTGCTTGCAAGGTGCGGGGGGGGCCCCCAAAAGGCTAGGTCTCTGACTGCATGTGTGGGTATGGCTATGGGTACGCAGACCTGCAAGCCACTGCGGCCCCTCGTGTTAAGTTCAGTTTTTCTGTGGCCCACACCCCTATCAACAAGCAGCATACCACCCTGCATCCCACTGCTGGCTTTCCTCTTGAATCCAAGCAGGGTTGTCTTGGTTGGTCCCTGGATAGGAGACCAGATGCTGCTGGAAGTGCTGTTGGAGGGCCAGTAGGAGGCACCATTTCCTCTGGTCTAAAAAAAATATACAAATGTCCCAGGGCAGTGATTGTGGACATTGCCCTGTGTAGGGTG
The DNA here is from genome assembly GCF_021184085.1 of Oncorhynchus gorbuscha. NCBI lineage: Eukaryota > Metazoa > Chordata > Actinopteri > Salmoniformes > Salmonidae > Oncorhynchus > Oncorhynchus gorbuscha. The sequence continues at coordinate 55,389,522 of NC_060186.1, forward strand.
CCGTCTTTCGGATGGGATGTTATATGGGTGTCCCGACTCTCTGTGGTCACTAAAGATCCCATGGCATTTATCCTAAGAGTAGGGGTGTTAACCCCGGGGTCCTGGCTAAATTCCCAATCTGGCCTTCATACCACCATGGTCACCTAATCATCCCCAGCTTACAATTGGCTCATTCATCCCCCTCCTCTCCCCTGTAAGTATTCCCCAGGTCGTTGCTGTAAATTAGAATGTGTTCTCAGTGAACTTACTTGGTTAAATCAAATAAAAAGTTAGACAACATTTGCTCAGTGCCAAATTTTTTTTGAAGGAACATTTGCTGTGAGGGGTCTTAGCTAAAGACAAGATTAAAACTGTGAGAGCTCAGTAACTACAGTTGAAGTCAGAAGTTTATAATACACTTAAGTTGGAGTCATTAAAACTAGTTTTTCAACCACTCAACAAATTTCTTGTTGACAAACTATAGTTTTGGCAAGTCGGTTAGGACATCTACTTTGTGCATGACAAGTAATTTTTCCAACAATTGTTTACAGACAGATTTTTTCACTTATAATTTACTGTATCACAATTCCAGTGGGTCAGAAGTTTACATTAAGTTGACCGTGCCTTTAAACAGCTTGGAAAATTCCAGAAAATGATGTCATTGGCTACTTGACATCATTTGAGTCAATTGGAGGTGTACCTGTGGATGTATTTCAAGGCCTACCTTCAAACGCAGTGCCTCTTTGCTTGACATCATGGGGAAATCAAAAGAAATCCACCAAGACCTCAGAAAAAAAATGGTAGACCCCCAAAGTCTGGTTCATCCCTGTGAGCAATTTCCAAATGCCTGAAGTATAAAGTATAAACACCACGGGACCCTACAGCCGTCATACCGCTCAGGAAGGAGACGCGATCTGTCTCCTAGAGATGAACGTACTTTGGTGTGAAAAGTGCAAATCAGTTCCAGAACAGCAGCAAAGGACCTTGTGAAGATGCTGGAGGAAACAGGTACAAAATTATCGATATCCACAGTAAAACGAGTCCTATTTCGACATAACCTGAAAGGCCGCTCAGCAAGGAAGAAGCCACTGCTCCAAAATCGCCATAAAAAAGCCAGACTACGGTTTGCAACTGCACATGGGGACAAAGATTGTATTTTTTGGAGAAATGTCCGCTGGTCTGATGAAACAAAAATAGAACTGTTTGGCCATAATGACCATCTTTATGTTTGGAGGAAAAAGGGGAAGCTTACAAGCCGAAGAACACCATCCCATCCGTCAACCATGGGGGTGGCAGCATCATGTTGTGGGGGTGCTTTGCTGCAGGAGGGACTGGTGCACTTCACAAAATAGATGGCATCATGAGGGAGTAAACTTATGTGGATATATTGAAGCAACATCTCAAGACATCAGTCAGGAAGAAGCTTGGTCGCAAATGGGTCTTCCAAATGGACAATGACCCCAAGCATACTTCCAAATAATGGTTTAAGGACAACAAAGTCAAGGTTTTGGAGTGGCCATCACAAAGCCCTGACCTCAATCCTATAGAAAATTTGTGGGCAGAACTGAAAAAGTGTGTGTGAGCAAAGAGGCCTACAAACCTGACTCAGTTACACCAGCTCTATCGGGAGGAATGGGCCAAAATTCACCCAACTTCGTGTGGGAAGCTTGTGGAAGGCTACCTGAAACGTTTGACCCAAGTTAAAAAATGTAAAGGCAATGCTACCAAATGCTAATTGAGTGTATGTAAACTTCTGACCCACTGGGAATGTGATGAAAGAAAAAGTTCTCTACTATTATTCTGACATTTCACATTATTAAAATAAAGTGGTGATCTCAATTGACCTACGACAGAATTTTTACTAGGACTAAATGTCAGGAATTGTGAAAAACTTAGTTTAAATGTATTTGGCTAAGGTGTATGTAAACTTCAGACTTATGTATGAATATTTAGAGAAAGCATAAGTTTCAGTATAAAGTGAGTGATGACTTAGAGCCCCCTGACAAAGACCACACATTATGGTGGATCCAATATCAGGAGATTATTCCCAGGAAACCACTCTCATCATAACTGTGTTTTATATCAATGGAAGAGGCCCATATTAATTCTGTGAACATACACCATGTACTCTAACACAAGCATGTGGACAGCCCAGCGTACCTCTTCTGCTTCCTGCTTGGGAGACAGTTTGACTGATCCTCTTGATGTGGGAGCTGGCTGCAACATGAAGACAGTTTTTAATTTAAAAAATAACTAAACATGTATGATCATGATGAAGACAGTTTTTATAACTAAACATGTATGATCATAAGTCAAATGACTGACTTCACACACAGGCTACTAGGGGAAAAAAAGGCAACTAGGGAACACATGGGTTCTGGCGTTCACTACCACTTTTATCTTACCTCTTTGTCTTCATCTGACATAACAGCCACAAAGTTGTCAGGAAAGACACCCTCTTTACCTCCGATCTCCCCTCTCCACCACCCCGGCTCCCCAGTGTCCTGAAACATAACAAGAACTTTATTGGTGGAGCACTTCTCAAACATTACGATGAAAAGGCTAAGACACAAGCACAGAACATCATAATATAGACCGTTAGGAGACGGGAGTCTGAGAAACATTCTAAAATGTCTGCATCAGGCCATTTTGTAATCAAAATAAATTATCCCATCTCCTCTGAATAAACAATGATTATTTTCATTCAATATAAATCAGCCTCACTTCATGTTAGATGCAGTGTTCACATATGCAGCGTTTACTGTGAATGCAGTCTCCGCGAACGAAGAAACATTGCCTTTAGATTTCAAATCAAGTTGAATGCAGCCCTTGAACATCAATTTGCTTAATGGACACTAGATGGCGCTTAAACATCTTGATTTACCCACAGCGAAACGCGATCTTTCATAATGTGTCTGCCTTAAATAACAAACCATGATTCGAGAAACACATCATCTCTTAATGGTAACTCAGCCTCTCCAGACGGACGAGCACTATGTCTTGACCGCGTTCTCAGCATTAATGCTTTTCTTCAGGGTGTGAAATTCAAGTCCCCAGTCTCTGGCCAACATCAAGGGAAGCTAACTGCCGTAGATCACCTACTTGCTATGACAACGGCTTCCTCTCATCCTACTGCTTCCAAAACAAAGCAGGGTGCTCGTTGGTGATCAGCGTTGTGTTTAGAGGGCTTTTTGAAATGGAGAGGTACTATCTGAACTGGTCCAATAAGAGGATAACTAGTTTTATTTTTCTAAATGTCGTTGTGCCGACAAACTACCCAGGTCTACCTAAATCCACAATACAAAGCATTAGGACTAAATACTTAAATCTGTCCCTGGGGTCCTGGTCCAGTCTTTGCTCACAACATTCACCTAGGCTACTAGGGAAAAATAGATAGGCCGGGTTTGGAGAGTGTGCAGTAAGATGGATGACTGTACCTGGGTCTGGTCTGGGGGTGAGATTAACACACTGAGGGGACCACGGTCTGTGAAGGACCATGTTGACCAGGACCAAATAGATAATGCCCGGTGTTAAATTGTGGGACCATTTGCCAGGCTTATAGTGTAGACACATGGCTGGAAATATAGATCCTCTATTTAGTTACCCCTCTCCCTTACAAGAGGGACAGTCATGTAGTCTGTTTGAAAACTTTTTGACTAGCAAATGGAGACTGTTGAAGTAGTAGCAGTAGTAGTAGCTTTAAGCTCCTCCACTGAGTATAGGCTAGGGCCACGGGCTTGTTGCTGGTCAGTGTGGCTTTTACTTACCTTACTCAATATTTGTATTACGTCACCATCTTTCAGTGTCAGCTCGTCTTCGTTTGTGGACTCAAAAGCAAAGGTGGCCTTGCAGTATTCTTTTACTGAGGAAGGAGGAACAACACTCTGCATTTCTCAAGAAGTCATTGACAAACAAACCACACACACAGAATACATGAACACATGTTAAGTAATGGATGTGATATGTTTTTTCCTAGTGATACCATTCCCATTGGCTAATACTAACCCTGAAATTGGCTTTAAAAGTTGAACACTTAGCTAGGTAGCAACTGTGTGATTGTAGTTACACATTCCCTCACAATATAAACCTACCCTCAATGTAAAAACAAAATCACAATAAAACACTATACATGTGTTATCATGATCAAGTGTAATGTCTGAGAACGCAACACTATATTACATTTTGAATAGAACAGTCACTTCTAATCATAAACACTGGGACATTTACCCTCTCTCTTACCTTTTGCTTTGCTGTCCCCCTCTGCTTTCTGTGAATCTGTCGTGTTGGAATGGGCGGGCTTTGCGGCAGATGGTAATGATGGGATTGGCTAAAATGAAGCAAACCACAGATGGATTTACTGACATGATTGGATGCACAGCACAATGCCCAGATGGTCTCCACCAGATCCCTGACCGGAATGAACACAGAGCCATCAGCGGACTCACTGATTGGTCAACAGACAGTGTGTCAGTCAGCGTGCAGGTCAGTGTTTGAAGAGATGCCAGTCTACTACAGACTATGTCACATGGGTTAAGAGTTACGCTAAAACATATACTAACATCAGAAAGCTTGGGATGGGAAAGAGTCGACATGGAACAGCCTTTGTTAATTGCGGCGCGAGCAGACAGACATGTGGTAGAGCCAGGCAGGCCTACGGTAGTCTGTTGTGTCTCGGATGAAAGGAATTGAGAGCCACAAGCTGTTGAGTCACGAGGAGAGAGAGAGAGAGCAGAGAGAGATGCATCTACAGATGGAGTGTGTGTGAACGACAGCGTAATGGAATATGCCATCTTGTAAGCTGTGGGACGAAGACTGAACCAACGCTGCCATGACAAAGGGGGGGGGGGGGGGGGAGAAGGAGGGAAGAGAGAAGAGTTTCAGAGGGGGTTAAATGGATGCTGTAATCGACAGTGTGCTATTAGCAGGGCTATTAATGCAAATAAAAACATCTAACATTAATTTGGATGTGCAGCTGCAGTTTGTCTGTAAACACACCGAAATATCTCCCTCAGAAACACATCTCACCCAGAAACGCACTGAAATACTATACATGAGCAAAAGTATGTGGACACCAATTCCTTGAACATCTCATTAAAAAATCATGGGCATTAAAATATGGAGTTGGTCTCTCCTTTGCTGCCATAAACAGCCTCTACTATTCTGGGAAGGCTTTCCTCTGCGGGGACTTGCTTCCATTTCAGCCACAAGAGCATTAGTTATGTTGGGCACTGATGTTGGGCGATTAGGCCTGGCTTGCAGTCGGCGTTCCAATTCATCTCAAATGTGTTCGATGGAGTTGAGGTCAGGGCTCTGTGCAGGCCAGTCAAGTTCTTCCACGCCAATCTCAACAAACCTTTTCCATACGGAGCTCGCTTTGTGCACAGGGGCATTGTCATGCAGAAACAGAAAAGGACCTTCCCAAACCGTTTCCACAAAGAAGGAAGCACAGAAGCGTCTACAATGTTATTGTAAGCTGAAGCATTAATATTTCCTTTCACTGGAACTAAGGGCCCAGACTAGCCCAAACCATGAAAAACAGCCCCAGGTCATTATTCCTCCTCCACCAAACTTTACACTTGGCACTATGCATTGGGGCAGGTAGCGTTGTCCTGACATCCGTCAAACCAAGATTAATCTGTAGGATTGCCAAATGGTGAAGCATGATTCATCACTCCAGAGAACGCGTTTCCACTGCTCCAGAGTCCAATGGCGGTGAGCTTTACACCACTCCAGCCGACACTTGGCATTGCTCCTGGTGATCTTAGGCTTGTGTGTGGCTGCTCAGCCATGGAAACCCATTTCATGAAGCTCCCGACGAACAGTTATTGTGCTGACGTTGCTTCCAGAGGCAGTTTGGAACTCGGAAGTGAGTGTTGCAACCGAGGACAGAAGATTTTTTACGCGCTACGTGCTTCAGCACTTGGGGGTCCCATTCTGTGAGCTTATGTGGCCTACCACTTCGCGGATGAGCCATTGTTGCTCCTAGATGTTTCCACTCCACAATAACAGCACATACAGTTGACCGGGGCAGCTCTAGCAGGGCAGAAATTTGACTAACTGACTTGTCGGAAAGGTGGCATCTTATGACGGTGCCACTTGAACGTCAGAGCTCTTCAGTAAGGTCATTCTACTGCCAATGTTTGTCTATGGAGATTGCATGGCTGTGTGCTTGATTTTATACACCTGTCAGCAATGTGTGTGGCTGAAATAGCCGAATCCACTCATTTGAAGGGGTGTCCACATACTTTTGTATATATAGTCTATCTCCCTTAGAAACACACAGAAATATCTCATTCAGAAACACACTGAAATTTCTTCCACAGAAACACTGAAATACCTACCATAGAGACACACTGAAACATCTACCTCAGATATGACGCCAGGAAACTAGGTCAGTCAGAGGGAGCAGGGAAATTGCCTGCCTGCCACCCAAACAATTAGCCAACAAAACAAAGCTGAAGAGAGGGAAAGGTTGACAAAGTAAGTCAACCCACACTACACTGCGCCACCTCTCCCAGGACTGAAACACTCAGGGGATTCCAAAAGGCCAGCGACACCTATGAATACTCCTTCACGCAACACTAAACAATACTGACTGTGTGACGGTGGATGAACTCCGAATGTTAGCTAATGTAAAACAAGAAACCAATATTATCCCATGTAAAATTATTTTGTACACCAGCACTGGTGTCAATGCAATCCATTTCTGACTTTTGTGATATGACTCTCTGTATCAACATGCTAACCATAAACAGTGGTGTAAAGTACTTAAGTAAAAATACTTTGAAGAACTACCTAAGTAGTTATTTTTGGTATATGTACTTCACTTTATTTTTTAAAAACTTTTACTTCATTACATTTCTAAAGAAAATGTACTTTTAACGCCATACACATCCATTTTCCCTGACACCCAAAAAAAGAGAGGAAAATGGTCCAATTCACGCACTTATCAAGAGAACATCCCTGGTCATCCCTACTATCTGTTCTGGCAGATTGACTAAACACAAATGCTTTGTTTGTAAATTATGAGTGGAGTGAGCCCCTGGCTATCCGTAAATTTAAAAAATAAAAATTGTGCCGTCTGGTTTGTTTAATATAAGGAATTTATAATGATTTATACTTTATCAATTTTATTTACTTTGATATTTAACTATATTTAAAACCAAATACCTTTACTCAAGTAGTATTTTACTGGGTGACTTCCACTTTTACTGGAGTCATTTTCTATTAAGGCATCTTTACTTTTACTCAAGTATGACAATTGGGTACTTTTTCCCCACCACTGATCATAAACATTCCTTACTCGTACTATACTTATTATGTAACATATGACAGTTGGAAACTTTTTGGACATTTAAAAAGCATGCCCATCTTCCTCTCAATTGTGAATTAGTTCTCAGAGGACTTTGGCCTATTTTAAGGGGAAGTATTTAAGCCTTATCGGGACCTGTTGAGGTCCATGACACCCTGCAAGTGAGTTCTCAGACAGGCATCTCTCAGTCCTGGCTCAGCTCACTTACTTTGTCTTTCTTCTCTTCTCCCTCTGAGCTGGGCAGGCGGACCTTCAGCTTGACTGAACCTTCCCTGAAGATGTCCCCGAAGCCCACCCCCCGGATCTTCTTGGGCTGGGCGATCACTCCGTTGCCTGGAGAGGGGTGGATGGGGGGGGTGGGGGTGGGGAGAAGCAGAGCTTCTTTACCGCTAACGTCTGTGGGAAGGACACAATGTCAAATGTGAATGGAACAAAACAAAAACGTGCAGACACACGTGCATGTGTATAGGCGCATGAGAAGAACAAACACGCTCGCCCACATACACAAACAGAGACAGGCACTATAGCCTCTTACCTAGACACAATAATACAAACAGAACCCTTTAGCAGCTCTAACTTGTTATGCCATGCTCTGATTGAACATGAGTGACGCTCCGTTAGCTCCGTTATTACCAGTTTCATCTGTTACGTCGTTCGTTTCTTCATCTTCGTTCGTCTCAATCTCTTTGACGAAGTTGGAGGGGAACAGTCCCGATTTTCCATTCATGGTTCCACTCCACCAGCCTTCCTCTACCTGGAACAACCAATCAGAACCCTCTGAATACCTGATGTACACATCTAATCACCTTAGAATAATATACCATATACATCACCAAGTTCCAACATTAGCCTATAGCCTAAGGTTAGTGCTGAGAAATTAGTGCTTTTTTTTAGGTCGGTTTGGTTATAAAAAAATAACCACATTTTTTTGTTTGTTTTGATTCTGTTTTTAAACATTCAATTAATTATGTATTATGTGGGTTAAATGCTGTAACACAGAATACAACAATGAAGAAAAGTCACATGATGGTAGTGACTGCCCATTACTGTTATTACGTATTAACAATCGTTTATTCACATGACTTATATTTCAGTTGTTGTGTATATTACATTTGTTTTATTTGATTACTTGTTTTATTTCATTCCAAGTCACCCACCTCTACAGAGCTGCGGCTATGCTGTCTGTCAAAATCCCCTTTTTAGTAGTTCAAAGTAAATAAGGTATACTTTTATGACTGCTGAATACCAACTATCAATCACTTAGATCATGTATTTTCAGGTAGAGATACCTCACGAAGCAACTGCTCTCTATCCCCTCAGTGTTTTGCCCCACACAGACTGGGCAAGTAGGTGTGCAATAGTTTATGGTCATTGTAGTTAATTACCACGTTTTCAACGCTAAACTATGCAGAATATTGGCCTGTTGGAAACTACAACTCCCTACAGTTTTGGCTTGATGTTTGTTTATTTATTATTTCACCTTTATTTAACCAGGTAGGCAAGTTGAGAACAAGTTCTCATTTACAATTGCGACCTGGCCAAGATAAAGCAAAGCAGTTCGACACATACAACGACAGAGTTACACCTGGAGTAAAACAAACATACAGTCAATAATACAGTAGAAACAAGTGTATATCTGATGTGAGCAAATTAAGTGAGATATGGGAGGTAAAGGAAAGAAAAGGCCATGGTGGCAAAGTAAATACAATATAGCAAGTAAAACACTGGAATGGTAGATTTGCAGTGGAAGAATGTGCAAAGTAGAGATAGAAATAATGGGGTGCAAAGGAACAAAATAAATAACTAAATAAATAAATAAATACAGTAGGGAAAGAGGTAGTTGTTTGGGCTAAATTATAGGTGGGCTATGTACAGGTGCAGTAATCTGTGAGCTGCTCTGATGTAATTTATGTCTAGAGAAAACTGTGCATTGAGCTGACTAAAAAACTAAAATGGAATTAAGATAATTGAACAGATCAATTAGTTGTCCAAAAAGCAGAACAACAAAAATGTTGTTAATCGCTCAGCTCTACCCAAAGAACTATTAGCTGTGAGTTAGGATTTGCATCCAATGTAAATATGGTCATGTGTAAACACCATTAGGCTGTAAGTTGGTTACAGAAAGAGCATAGCAATTTCTCTTTCATTCTCCCATGCAATCCTAACCTCTACAACTTAAACAGACAAATCAACTCTAAACAGAAAAATGTGTCTGACACATTTAATAAAGCACAGGTAAGGTAACCCAATGCAGGGAAGTCATTACGAGCAGCATATGGAAATGTGTAACGAAGCACTAGCCTCACCTCCTCATCGATGTCGATGGTATCCCCAATCTTCAGCTCGAGCTCATCCTCGTTCTGGGGCATGTAATCAAACAGCGCCTTGCACTGCCGCTTCTTAGACACTGCAACAACAACAACAAAAGACAGGAGCCTGAGAAGGCTGGGAACACCAGTTACACCAGTCCATTCGCTGCTCAATGGGTCGGCTAATGGCGTCAACATCCTGGAAGCGCGTGCACGGGTGTTTGTTTATGATATGTTTACACACCCTGGTGTGCATGAGGGCAGTGTGGGAAGGGTGTCTGGATCCAGGAAGTGGAGGAGGAGAACACTCCTCTCCTGATAGGAGCACTATGGGACTTTTCAGCAAGGTGCTCCTGTGGCAGGACACGCCCCTCTGAACAAGCACAGCTGCACACAGGGGCTGTTGAGTCCCAATAATATCTAATTTCTTCTGAAGGGTACACTCATTCACTTCTTCCCACAAATCTAAAAGCATTGGATTGGAGGAGGCATGGGCTAGTGGCAGTTTCCTGCAGAGACAAATGTGATTATCAGAAGTTTGTCATCTCCACTTTAATGCTGTATTTCGATAGGGACTTGACCTTCATGTAACCCTGCTGCTGTTGACACATCAAGTCAATCAAGTTCTATTCACCAATGTCACACAAGAGAATGTGTGTATGCTATACAAAGGCTCAATGTGGAAGAAAAGCCTCCATGACTAGCAGCCAGACATGCAAATACAGAAGCAGGGAATATAGCCTATATCCAGAATGCACCTACAATCCTTTTAATACATTTGACACAATTCAATGGACAGACATCTGATTTCCTTCCTCCCACAGTGTTGGGAAACATGAATTGAAAGCAGTTTATTCTGAGAGTTACATGTGTTGGTTCCCTCTGTGTGCAGCAGGCTGTAGCCTATGGTCGATTAAGTTCACAGAAATGAATGGAAGACCCTGCGCATTCTTCCTAGTGTTTCAGTTAGTGCTTCGTTGGAGACAACATGTGATTATAAATATGAAAGCACAGCCAACACACACACACAACTTACTCTTCTTGAGTCCACGGGGCTGTGAGTGTGGCTGGAAGCCCCCAGCTGGGAAGCCGTAGGTGCTCATCCTCTGGACCAGGTTGGCCACGTTCCCTGCACTCTTCTCTCTCCGCTGGGGCAGCTCCTCCTCGGCCTCCTCCTTTGTCACGTTCACCTCCTTGGGCTCCTTTACCTCCTGCCACCACACACACACACACACACACACACACACACACACACACACACACACACACACACACACACACACACACACACACACACACACACACACACACACACACACACACACACACACACACACACACAGCAGAAAGGACAATGATTCATTTCAGCTATATTACAAGAGGAACAGTTCCATCTCAATAACGTTTCTGTTTCTCAAAATCATTGTCACGTGGCTAATGATAAAAATGAACTAAAAGTTAAAATTCAGCTAAAGTGTGAGCACCGGCCTCCGTCAAGTGGACACATTGATACACTGAGATCTATTGGCAGCTAAAGACATTAGGGCATGGAACTCATAGCCTATAGACCAATGCAGCAGTAGGCCAATAAATTCCATTGTCAACTAAGTAAAAATACATAAAGATGACAAAAACATGAAAATTCAGGTTCTTTCTACTCAGCCTGTCTACCTACAATTCTGTCTAAACTCGAGTTTCTCTTTTTATCAATTCCCCATTATGCCCGTTTACTTTCTGGTGAAATGGGGAATTGATCAAAACAAACAAACAATCAAAGGGCAAACAATTCACACAATGAAACAATGACTGCGCAAGAATTGTCGAGAGACAGCTGAACCATTCTGGAGAGAGACTCGCCTATATCTTAGCCACACACCCCTCCCTTTCCTGTCTAAAATGTTAATTATATGCAAGACACATTATCTTCACACATACAGTGCATTTGGAAAGTATTCAGACCCCTTGACTTTTTCCACATTTTGTTACATTACAGCCGTATTCTAAAATGGATTAAATACAAAAAAAATCCTCAATCTAAACACAACACATGTTTTTGCTCTATAATTATGGAGTATTCATAAATGTTAGCAAATTTATTTTTAAAAAAACAAATCAAAATACCTTGGTCTCATAAGCATTCAAAGCCTTTGCTAAGAGACTTGAAATTAAGCTCAGGCGCACCCTGTTTCCATTGGTCATCCATGAGATGTTTCTACAACATGGTTGGAGTCCACCTGTGGAAAATTAAATTAATTGGACATGATTTGGGAAAGCCACACACCTGTCTATATAAGATCCCACAGTTGACCGTGTATGTCAGAGCAAAAACCAGGCCATGAGGTTGAAAGAATTGTCCGTAGAGCTCCGAGACAGGATTGTGTTGAGGCACAGATCTGGGGAAGGTTACCAAAACATTGCTACAGCAGCGAAGGTCCCCAATAACACGGAAGACAGCCTCCACCATTCTTAAATGGAAGAAGAGTTGGCCATCTGGCCAAACTGTGCAATCGGGGGAGAAGGGACTTGGTCAGGGAGGTGACCAAGGCCCTCTGTGGAGATGGGAGAACCTTGCAGAAGGACAAGCATCTCTGCAGTACTCCACCAATCAGGCCTTTATGGTAGATTGGCCAGACGGAACCCACTACTCAGTAAAAAGCACATGACAGCCCACGTGGTGTTTCCCAAAAGGCACCTAAAGGCCTCAGACCATGAGAAACAAGATTCTCTGGTCTTTGGCCTGAATGCCAAGCGTCACATCTGGAGGAAACTGGCACCATTCCTATGGTGAAGCATGGTGGTGGTTTACAAGCTTGTGATTTGAAACAATCCACAGCAAAACATTTTAAAGAAGCTAATGATCCATGATTCCTCTGTGGCTAAGTATTACTAATGATTTTATTTGTTTCTGTACAGACAGGAGTAATTATATAAACTTGGCAAATGTATTTCAATTTACTTGTAAGTCGCTCTGGATAAGAGCGTCTGCTAAATGACTTAAATGTAAATGTACTTCCAGAGCCTATTGGACCTATGAAAGACTTCCTCATGTGCCATTTCTCTCCTGGTCTTTTCATATCAACTTTCTTTCATTGTCCAGAAGCCAAAAAGGCACAATCCTAGTAGTTGCATCTAAGTTTCTAACAGAGATTTTAATCTCTGTCACAAGTGGAACAACTCTCATCAGGTGCGTGGTTTAGAATAGTGTTTTATCGTGAATGTTTGAAAATGATGTTTTATTGGCTGCTTCATTACAGGAGTTGCATGTACTGTTAAGAAGAATAACCATAATCTAAATGTGATTTCTGTCATTCTGAGCACCGTAGGTGGACGCCCTGATGGATTATGCACCCAATGCATGTGGGTCCGTTAAATTTCTCAAAATGGACAGTAAACTAAAATCTCCCCGGGTCACGTTGTCCGGCGCAACACTTTCCTAGCAGAAAACCTGCGCCACACCGGCAGTCACAGGTCATGACAATAGTCAAATCTCCTATGTGCTCTGTACATGGCGCTGATGTGTTGTAAGTACCCAACTCGCTAATGACAGTCAGGTCACTAGTGGCCCGGTATTGTCCCTCTAATCACTCTGATGTCAATGCACATGCAATCTAAAATCACATCAAACACTTGTCAAAACAGTATCATGCTTTTAAAAAGCCACCGTTATGCTACATTGTGATTGAACAATTTGAAGACTGACATTTAACAAAAGGTTGCAACTGAGTGGAAAACATGTTTTTTGTGGATCTGGTTTCAAAGCCAAACAACGAAATTGACAGCGCTTTCTAAGGTGATGATTAAAACAAAGCATTTAAAGATGTCACATGTAGAACCCCCATACATATATTAGAGATTATGCATAGGCCTATACGAGCCCAAGCAGATTGTCACATTATACAATACATAGCCTAATAGACTACTACTAGTACATTACGCACAGCAGATTTATTATTTTATTTTTTAAGATTCAAGATGTCTTTGGTACATAATTGGTCTAGCCTATAGGCTGCACCAAAATTAAACAAACTCTCGTTATAGCCCTGGAGTGTGGACTGTATCATTATCGATAGTGCAGGGTGGCTTAGCCTACAATTACAGTGAATTTGTATTTGATTTTGAATAGTCTAGTAACATGGCATTTGTTATATTTTCCATAATGAACAGGCTGACATTACCTTTAGCTACAGAATGATGGTTGCCATTTAAAAAGAAGATGACGACCCACACACACACACACACACACACACACACACACACACACACACAAGTATTTATTTATCAGCTGCTAATATTAGGCACTTTGCTCAGCTGTAAAACCAAAATTAACCGTTGGAAATTGCAGCCTTCATTCGCCACTCAAGTGCATACAAATGACATGTATTTTTCCCCCTGCCCTTGTCCCTGCCCATTTGATAAGGGCATATTCTAAATTGAAATTAATTTCACATATTAGTAAAGACCAGATTAAATTGAGAATAGTCTGATGGGTGAGAATATTATCACTTGATGAGAGAACAGTGGCATCCTGAGGCAAGAAACAGAGAGCAGGCTTTTTTTTGTGACTTTTTCGAAATCATCAATAGGGTTGCATCATGCTGCCCATACAGTATATGTTTCTAATTTCTAACGACATTAAGGATGATCTCATTCACAACAAAAGTGGTCAAATAACTCTTGCGTATAGGACTTGTTTCAAATGATCAAATACAATTTGGTCACGTGCCTAACTCAACAGGTGTACACTTTACCGTGAAATGCTTATTACCTACGAGCCCCTTCAACAATGCAGAGTTAAAAAGTAAGAAATATTTGCTAAATAAAATAGGAAAGAGTAACACGATAAAACAATAACAAGGCTATATACAAGGAGTACTAGTACTGAGTTAATGTGCAGGGGTACGAGGTAGATCACCTTTACACTCACTCTAGTTCATATGCTATCCTGTTCTTCTGAAATACATTTTGTTCATATCATAATGTTTCTTTAGACCTGCCTAAAATAAATAATGGACTTATTGTGATGTTTTATATTAAATGGATTGACGCATCGGCGGCTTGTATGTGTAGAGGCCTGGAGATGCTAAACGTGTTTATGTTCATTAACGGTCCATTGCTGTGAGACCAGCAGTTACTTGCACGACATTTACCGCCTGACAAAATTTAATGATCGCCACAACCCTGAACACAACACCTACAATCATGAACTGATACAGCCAAAATATATGATGCCTTCATATTGAACTTGTAAAGTAACTTTCACAGGCCAAACCATGTGTAGGCTCTCATTTCATCTAACCCTGACATTTAAGTTTATGTTAGCAGATTAAACTCAGTTGCTGGGCAGGGACTCCGTTGAGCGGCAACTAGCGTGGTCGGACTGGAGCTCAGACTTCACATAAAATTATGTTTTAATCAAAAACTTCGTTTTGGATAAAAACATGATTTTAAAATAAAAATTTATGGGTCACATGAAACAAATACTGCAGGTGAAGACTTCCCCATGAAATGCTTACTTACAAGCCCATTCCCAACAACGCAGAACTATAAAGTAACTTCTGTTACATCGCCGCTCCAGTCCACCCACACCAGTTGTTACGCAACTCCATCGTAAATGGTTGAGTTTAGTAAATCGTTAAGTCATATTACTGACGACTACTGTTCTACTTGCAAGGTTGTAAAGAACAACTACTCTTGGAGTTCAAGAGGCACAAAGTCCAACCATGTCAAGATTTGAATAGTGTGTCGTGGGGGGAAGCAGCCAAAGGCTATGTTCATGTAGGCTAAGGTTCCCCTTTAACTGCCCAGATGGAATCAACTATTTTGTAGTTCCCGCCCTCCGAAACGCTATGATTCACGGAGCTGAGAAGCAGGATGCACAAATGGTCATTCCTCCTCAGACTCCTCATAAACATACAAAAACTCACAACAACTGGACTCCTCATACACAAACACACTATTGATCGACTGTACTAAAAGTTTGCTGACACAGGTCTCTCACCTTGTGTGCTTTAACGTTTCCACAGCATTAACCGCTATAATAACTGATACAATATAGTACATGCTCTGAGTGAATGTGTGTGTGTATGCTTTACTACTCCGTGGACCTATCTGCTCATGTTGAGACCTGCTTCCTTTCCTCTCCAGCTCAGACCATTGAGCAGGGCTAGGACAGCAGCCAGTCAGAGCCCGCTCCACTCACTCTGCCAGAAACTCCCAGGAACGCTGTAAGAAATCACTATGGAATCGCTCCCAGTCTCTAGTGGCGTCCACCTCACTGAACAAATGAGAGCTATGGCAACCTGCTTTTGAAACTTGCTTTGCAAAGTCTTCACATGCTGAATTTTAACCAAATGATCATATTACAGACGACTACTGTTCCACTTACAAGGTTGTAAAGAACAACTACTATTGGAGTTCAAGAGGCAAAGTCCAACCATGACAAGAAGCTGTAAATGACCAAATACACTCAACAAAAATATAAAACAACTTCTAAGATTTTACCGAGTTACAGTTCCTATAAGGAAATCAGTCAAATTAAATAAATAAATTAGGCCTTAATCTATGGATTTCACATGACAGGGCAGGGGTGCAGCCATGGGTGGGCCTCCCACTGGGGAGCCAGGCCCAGCCAATCAGAATGAGTTTTTCCCCCACAAAATGGCTTTATTACAGACAGAAATACTCCAAGGTACACCTGCGTAATAATCATGCTGTTTAATCAGCTTCTTCATATACCACACCTGTCAGGTGGATGGATTATATTGGCAAATGAGAAATGCTCACTAACAGGGGTGTAAACAAATTTGCATTCAAAATTTGAGAGAAATAAACTTTGTGCGTATGGAACATTTCTGAGATTTTTTATTTCAGCTCATGAAACATGGCACCAACACTTTATATGTTGCGTTTATATTTTTGTTCAGTGTAGATGATTGTTAAGTTGTGAGTGTCAATGAAAAGCAGAGAGACCCAGCCAGGCATATCAGAATTTAAAAAAATATAATCACAGAAAAACTGTTCAAAAAGCAAATGGCTATTGCACCAGCGGAGAACATTGGCCAAATTCCCGCTGGGTATGCATATTCACCGTCTTGATCATTGGGTCTGTGCCACTTTTCTTAGTTTTTGGACGATAATTTCCTCCTCCAGGTTAGATGGACGTCATATGTGACTCCTTTCAGAAAAGGAACATTGTGAACTTTCATGTGCCTTAATAACAAACTTGTATGCCATCTGTAAATAGGAATACAACTTAAAATTACAAGCCTAGTTGGTTTAGCCATGGAAAAAGCGAGCAACCTTCCCGCTATGTCATGATTGGCTGAGATAATGAAGGGGCTGGACATGCCTAGAGAGGAGTTCAGATTGGTCTGCCATGTAGCACGCTTCGGTCTATAATATGAGTTGGTCAGTATGTGTAGGTAATCCTTTCTAACGTGGCTTTTTTGAAAAATATGTAGTAGATCTCCATAAGTATTGCTCTCCACTTTCTGAGGGACTGAGCTTTGAAAATCAGTGGAATTAGAGTATGAAAGCTAAGGAGAAGGAGAAAATTCTGGCATTTGATTGCAAATATTCAGACGGAGTCAAAAAGAGGACACACAGAAGGCTGTTGAATAAAACACCTGTCTCCGGATTACATCTTCAAAGGGCAACAATAGCATCCATGAAAGAGAGGGAGAAGCGTCCATTGATATATGCGGGTAATTTTCAGATATTACACATTTCTAATTTTGTCAGACAGTCATCTTCATTTCAAGTTAGCTAGCTAGCTAACGTTAGGTGTATGATCTGTATAGTAATATTATTCAAATCCCAGAGCCATTTGTATTGCTAGTTATAGCCTAATGTTAACTAGCTAACATTGAGCCTGGTTGGTGAGCTACCTTCATGCAGGGTAGTAATGTTATGAGTTGGAATTATGGTTCATTGTTTAGCTAGCTAGCTACATGTCTAAACAAAAGACTCCACTCTGAAAGTAACTATTTCAATAGAATGTTTATGTCACTGAGAACTGTCGATAGACGTAGCTTATAAATTCGCTTTGGCTATCTACTCAGATTTCAGAGCACTCTCGTCTGAGCACAAAATGTACGAACGCTCAACACCTGTTGAATATGTCCGGTGTCAGGAAACATTGGCAAAAAAATATTAATTAAATAGTTGCCAGCAGCAAAGTTGCAGTCACCAACACTCTGGATAACATAAAAACAGCCTAACCAGCTCTGCTCGAGCGAGTAAAATGGTCAGAGTGAGCTGTTCTCTCATTTGTGTCTGGAATTCACTAGCAAGCTAGCCAACGTTAGCCAGTCAACCTGGGTGCTTGACTGCCGTTAGGCCAGGACGCTCGGATCAACCCTACCTTTCAGCCAGAGCGTCTAGTGTGAGCTCTGAACCCCCCGAGAGAGAAACGCTCTGAATTTACAAAACGGTCAATCTGACAACACTCAGTCTACGAATGCCCAAAGCATTCTGGCATCCCAGATTAAATTTAGGAACACACCTGTAGTACAAGCCGGCTTTTAGTCTTCAAATCTTTGGTTGTTTAGTACATAGCCTCACATGTGAATCTTGAAAGAGATGGGTGGGGCTAAAGCTTAAAATGGTGTGAAAGATGCTGAATGGGTGTAGACAAAGAAGAGCTCTCCAGTAGGGTCATGGGTCAAAAGTAAGGTTACAAGTTGATCAACTTTCAAAGCAGAATTACTTTCCCGTTGTTCCTCAACTGTAGTGTATGATATACAATTTTCTATTTCCGAGTCTCCACTTCTATCCAAAGTAATAAAAAATAATAATAAACACAATTTCAAAATTTGCTACATAAGGCCAAATCGAGTCGGTCGGTCACATATTGTATTTGTGTCTCCCCTTTTGTAAGCCAATTATATGTTGTTGTTTTTTAAAATGTAACCTTTATTTAACTATGCAAGTCAGTTAAGAACAAATTCTTAGTTACAATGATGGCCTACCCTGGCCAAACCTGGACGACACTGGGCCAATTGAGCGTCACCCTATGGGACTCCCAATCACGGCCGGATGTGATACAGCCTGGATTCGTACCAGGGACTGTAGTGACGCCTCTTCAACTGAGATGCAGTGCCTTCGACCCCTGCTCCAGTCAAAAGTCCAACATTGTTTTTATTTATCTGAGTGTCCCGTACCAGTAAGAAATTAAACCTACTTTCACCCCTGCTGATCCCCGTTCCATCCGCTTCCTGGTTCACACATGCTGACTGGGTATTTTCACAGCAGAGGAAGAGGAGACAGACAGGAATGCTGTGTGTGTCCTGCTGACTGGCTGCTTCTCTCACACTGGACAGCAAGTCTCTTCTCTACCTTATAAGCGGCAGGTAGCCTAGCAGTTAAAGCGCTGGGCCAGTATCCAAATTGCCGGTTTGAATACCCGAGTTGACAAGATGAAAAATGTACCGATGTGGCCTTGAGCAAGGCACAAAACAACACATCTCACTTATTTTACTCATGTAACAGGACAGAGACCAGCATCCCGACCAGTGTCCTGACTCCTGAACTATAAAACTATTTTAAGATTCATTCAATCCATAAAATAAAGACCATCAAGTCAAGAGTGACGGCAAGGAGGTGAGAGTCCTCGGGAGGAGCCAGACTGCTAAGATTAGGGAGAGAGAAGGAGAGACATCCTCCTCTGGATGACTCTCAGCTCTATCCCAAGAGAGAACCAGCCATTCTCAGAAACAACAACACTTTCTAAGAGTAACGCTGACTTGTACAATTCACTGTGGTGAAGCTGATCAAACAGCAAATGTATCAGACACAAAAAATACCAAACTTTTCTAGCATAATTGGCTGCTATTTCCAACAATCACATATGGAGAAAAGGAGTTTTTTTCCTTTTCTCTCTCCTCTCCTTGGAGAGCTAAACAAACAGATTTAAGCCTCTGAGGTGTCAGAAGTGCAAACTGTGACAGCACCGCCAACACCCAAAACATCAAGACCTCCGCTGGCAAAGATCAGTTGTTGATTATAATACACACCCTGTCATGTTGACGTTTAGTAAAGACGAGTAAATCCCTTACCGACTCCTCCAACTCAGACATGATTTCCTGGGAAGAAATTTAGTCTCAGACAGTCATAGAAGCACTTATAGAGGAAGAAAAATAGTCTCAGTGTCCGGGAGCAAAGTTCAGTTCAGTACAGCGAGATATCCCTCTTCAAAGCTGCCAGACTTCCTATCTCACTACTCTGGATTACAGCCAGGAGGGAGGGACGAGGGAAGAGCAGCCGCTCTCTGTGACTTCATCACAACATTCTACTACTAGCGTGACTTAGAATTTGCAATGAGTACCATGACAACTCCTATTAGAAAGAGAAGTGTACGCATGTCTTCAACAGAAACACCAGATTTCATGGTGCACTAGGGTTTACAAGTCCCAAGTGTACAACCAGTACTCTGTAGTTGGTAAAGCATGGAGCTTGCAACGCCAAGATAGCAGGTTCAATTCCCAGGACCACCCTTATGTCACTTTGGATAAAATAAGTGCCTGCTAAATGGCATATATTATAATACTGTTAGTGTACCTGTCAACCCGGAAGTTGTTTTGGGTCAGTGTCTCAATATTGCTTAAAATGGGGAGAGGCTCTAAATCACCTTGACGAAGTTGTCAGGGAAGAGTCCTCTCTTCCCGTTGAGGTCTCCCTCCATCCATCCCTCCTCCTCGATCCTGCGGACATTCCTGATCACGTCTCCCAGCCTTAGGGTCAGCTCATCTTCATGGAGGGCATCATATTCATACTCAACCACAACCTCTACTGGAGAGAAGGAGGTAGGGCGGGAGGGAGAGAGGGCGGGAGATATTGAGGGAGAGAGAGGGAGGGAGAGAGAGGGAGTGGGGGGAGAGAGAGGGAGTGGGGGGAGAGAGAGGGAGTGAGAGGGAGTTACCAATATAACAAAATAGAGATCGCTGGACACATTGTCATGGCATGTAGAGGTATGACAGTCCTGAAGCCTGCAAATGTGCATACAGACACTTCACTCAATGACATTGATCATACTTGCATGCTTGTTAAAATGTATTTGATTTAACAAGGCAACTCAGTTAAGAACAAATTCTTATTTACAATGACGGCCTACCCCAGCCAAGCCCTAACCCGGACGACCTTGGGCCAATTGTGCGCCAACCTATGGGACTCCCAATCACGGCCGGTTGTGATACAGACTGGGATCGAACCAGGTTCTGTAGTGACACCTCTAGCACTGAGATGCACTGCTTTAGACCGCTGCGCCACTCGAGAGCCCGAACATGTTGCATTTGAAGAATGTTTTTGCATTTGAGCCTACAAGTGTGTGAATTGAAAGAAAAGCGTTCTTTGAGAAAACAGGGATGGATCAAACAACAAAGCCTACCTACTATGATATGAAGTCTCTAAATTGGGTGATTCTCGTGAAACTAGTTTTAACCATGGCAGTAACAAAGAGTTTGAAAATCATGGTGCATGATTAAATTCTGTCATTTTATAATATTCTAAAAACCTAATTTATCTGAATAAAACTAAATATGTTGCTGTAGTTTGTCCATAAATTCTAAAAACTGTTTACTAGTTGAAGTTTAAAATAAACAGTCATATTTATTGCGTAAAAACTGTCTCTGGACATGTTTCTCATTACCTTAACACTTTTTGAAGTTGCTGTAACATCTCCAATAATTTGGTTTAATTCACCCATGATGCATAATCTAGAGGAGAAGTCCTTACATGAGCATACTTTTATTTAATTATTTCACTTATATGCTTTCAGAATGAGGATCTTATTCTCAAACACCCCATTTACAACACTTGACCTATTCATTACCGGAATTACTAAAAAACTCATATGGGAAAAAACTCTGAGAACCAGAGTTGGATGAAGGGCTTTAGTGATGTGTTCAATTGTTTTTTTGTATTTAAACCTTTATTCTACTAGGCAAGTCAGTTATTTTCTGACTTGCCTAGTTATTTTCAATGGGGGCCTAGGAACAGTGGGTTAACTGCCATGTTCAAGGGCAGAACCTTGTTAGCTCTGGGATTCGATCTTGCAACCTTTCGGTTACGAGTCCAACGCTCTAACCACTAGGCTACGCTACCACCACACTGACATTCTCCCATTACTTGCAGATTGAGGTAAGGGCCTCATTACCGAAACACAAATGTCTCATTATCGCCTCATGTTTAGGTCAGTTTTGGTAATGAGAACCCTCATTTTGATAATGATAATAAGCCAATTCTAATGTATAGTCAATGGGTGTGCTGTGCAGGTAACGTTAATTATTTACTAGGACCACTGCTTACACCTATTGGACAGATCTTTTGTAAAACAGTTATTTGATTAAGTATGAGTCAAAAAAATGTGTAATTTACTTAGACACAATCTGGAGTTTGTGTTCAGCAAAGAGTAACCCCACCACTTAAAGAAGTATGGTAAATCCCCCATTTTGACATGTGTACCCGTTTTACAATAGAACTTTATTAATCCCCAAGGGGAAATTTACTCAGGGATGGAAAGGGTGCTTCAGGCAGGATAAACACACAGACTGACAGTATACTTTTTAAAATAAATAAAACATTTAAGGCAAAAGTTTTAAGTGCATGGTGGAATTTATGAAACTAAACAACCGTGGTTGCTACAGTTCTTACTAAACTATGTCTAGAATAATCCCTAGGTCTTCGTTAATGGTCCTCTTAACGAGGAAGAGCCTCGGGCACAAAATATGAGGCCCTGTGCCCATTGGTGGGGCACTTGAGACAGGCAGCGTCAAAGGGGGGAGCAGTTGGAACTGCGTGTCGAGGACATGGGTGCTGTCCCCCAGGATGTCATGGGCCTTCCTCCTGGCCTGCTTCTCAAAGAATGAGGCCAGACTTCTGAGAGGCACCCTGGTGATCTTAGAGCATATCACAATGGCTTGGAGGTGGTGCCTTGTTAAATAAAAAGTTTTTTTTTTTATAATTTAAAATGACAGCATCTGTTTTGCTCAACCTTCAGAGTGTTATCAAAGATGGCAGCAATATATTTATACGTGTCCACCTCCTCACCCTGGATGATCACCGGGTCCATCCTGGCTTCCTCCTGATGCTGAAAACCATTTCCTTCATCTTGGAAACATTCAACTCCAGCAGCACAGTCACACCTGTCAATGAAGTCCTGATGGTCTGAGAGGAGTGAGAGGACTGTGTCATTGGCAAACTTCACAAGATGGAGGTTGGTATGGCCACTCTGACAGGCATTGGTGTAGAGAATAAAAAAAGTGACCGTACACACCGTGGTGAACCAGCGCAAGCAAGTAGCGTGTCTTACCATTGGCATAGACTCTCTGTGGCCGTGGTCGTGATTGAACTGTGAGACAAGGTCTGGCAAGGATGGCAGACTGCGTGATGTTAAATGCGGATGAGAAGTCCACAAATAAGAGCCTGACAGAGGCCCTTCTGCCCTCCAGATGTCTGTGGATGGTGTCCATCAAGAACAGCTTGGCGTCGTCCTTTAAGTGCGGTATGCAAACTGGAGGGGATCCAGAAGAGCACATGCCACAAACGTGATATGGGCCTTGACTAGCTGCTGCAGGGCCTTCATCACAAGAAAGGTCAGTGCAAAAGGCTGTTGTTGAGAGAGCGAGGCTAGTCTTTCTTGGGAATGGGGACAATGGTGGATGTTTACCATTAGCACTTACTTTTACTGTGGTTTGATATGTCAAGATAGTTTTTGGTTCATGCAATTGAGGAGCCTCCACAGGCACGCAGAGACCAAATCGAGCTCCGTACCACATTGCCATGTGCTTCCAAAATGTTGTACCAATGTGGAGGCCTCAGTATAGCTCCGCATTGACATAACTGGATGGTGGTAGGTGGTGGGGGGGGGGGGGTCCTGTATAAACACAAACTCAGTTCCTTGACAACATCCTTCACAAGAGCTCTACTCTGTTACGTGAAATGAAAGAGGTATGAATGCCCTGACTTCTGCAGAGGCGGTATTACAGTAAATTCTGTACGGCCACTGCCGACATTCGATTGACCACGCAGATCCTTTAATCCATTGCCGAGGCGAGTGTGGCTAAGATGCAGAACCTGCAAATCTGTGCACATCATTGTTTCATAACTTCATTGTGTGAATTGTTTGCGTTTGATTGTTAGTGTCTAACAATTCCCCATTACATACAGTGCATTCAGAAATTATTCAGACACCTTGGCTTTTTCCAAATTAAACATTAAAGCCTTATTCTAAAATGGATTAAACAGTTGTTTACCCCCTCATCAATCTACACATAATACCCCATAATGACAAAGCAAAAACAGGTTTTTAGAAAATGTTTGCAAAAAAAATACAGAATATCACACTTACATAAGTATTCAGACCCTTTGTTCAGTACTTTTTTGAAGCACCTATGGCAGCGAATACAGACTTGAGTCTTCTTGGGGATGATGCTTCTAGCTTGGAACACCCGTATTCTCCCATTCTTTTCTGCAGATCCTCTCAAGCTCTGTCAGGTTGGATGGGGAGCATCGCTGCACCGCTATTTCCAGGGCTTTCCAGAGATGTTCGATCGGGTTTAAGTCCAGGCTCTGGCTGGGCCACTCAAGGACATTCAGAGACTTGTCCCGAAGCCACTCTTGCATTGTCTTGGCTGTGTACTTAAGATCATTGTCCTGTTGGAAGGTGAACCTTCGCCCCCAGTCGGATGTCCTGAGTGCTCTGGAGTAGGTTTTCATCAAGGATCTCTGTACTTTGCTCCGTTCATCTTTCCCTCAATACTGACTAATCCCTACAGCATGATGCTGCCACCACCACCACCACTATGCTTCACCATAGGGATGGTGCCAGGTTTCCTCCAGATGTGACAATTGTCATTCAGGCCAAAGAGTTCAATCTTGGTTTCATCAGACCAAAGAATCTTGTTTCTCATAGTCAGTATTTTAGGTGCCTTTTGGCAAACTCCAAGCGGGCTGTCATGTGCCTTTTACTAAGGAAGGTGTGGCTTCCATCTGGCCACTCTACCATAATTGTCTGATTGGTGGAGTGCTGCAGAGATAGTTGTCCTTTCTCATCTCATTCTCATCTCCACAGAGGAACTTTGGAGCTGTCAGGATGACCATCGGGTTCTTTGTCACCTCCCTGACCAAGGCACTTCTCCCCCAATTGCTCGGTTTGGCCGGGCGGCCAGCTCTAGGGAGTCTTAGCGGTTCCAAAATTCTTCCATTTAAGAATGATGGAGGCCACTGTGTTTTTGAGAACCTTCAATGCTGCAGAAATGTTTTGGTACCCTTCCCCAGATCTGTGCCTTGACACAATCCTGTCTCAGCCTTCTACGGACAATTCTTTTGACCTCATGGCTTGGTTTTTGCTCTGACATGCACTGCCAACTGTAGAACCTTATATAGACAGGTGTGTGCCTTTCCAAATCATGAACCAATCAATAGAATATACCACAGGTGGACTCCAATCAAGATGTAGAAACATCTTAAGGATGATCAATGGAAACAGGATGCACCTGAGCTCAATTTCGAGTTTCATAGCAAAGGGTCGGAATACTTATGTAAATAAGGCATTTCGGTTTTTTTAAATGGGGTATTGTGTGTAGATTGATGAGGAAATGTTTTTATTTAATCCATTTTAGAATACGGCTGTAACGTACAAAATGTGGAAAAGGGAAGGGGTCTGAATACACCGTTTAAATCACTTAATAATTCAAACAAAAATGATATTGGTAAAATCACTATAACTAATTGGTAGGTCTACTATTACTTCTGTGAACTTTCATTATCCTCCCTCATAAGGGAGAGAAATGTGAAAATATCTCAGAAGGTACAGTATCTGGGTTTTAGTAGTAACACAATTACAAGGCAATATTTGTTAAACCTACAGAAGGTACACAATTTATTCAAAATTAACATTAGTTGACAGTTGTTAGGGCTCATGCGAATTTTCGCAGCTTTTTGCTAAAAATCGCGCAACATTTCAGCGCCCTGCTACTCATGCCAGGAATATAGTATATGCATATGATTAGTATGTGTGGATAGGAAACACGCAGACGTTTATAAAACTGGTTAAATCACGGCTGTTACTATAACAGAACGTGCGTTTCATCGAAAAGCGCAGGTAAATCTGATCACTGAAAATGGGAAAATATATCCATGCGCCACTTCAACCAATTGTTAAACGTGAACCACATTAAATGGGGCCGAGGTTGCAATACCTACAGCTTACACACGATGTCAACAGTCTTGTCATTTGTCTCGGATTTGTTTCTTGGTCAAACCGACACAAGGCAAGGCTTTTCCTCCGGTCTCCGACCGGATGTTTTGGTTGAGGAATATTTGGACACGATATCAGGACGAGGAGCTATTGAATATACATCGCCCCGTGATCATTTTGATAAGATTATTAACGTTTACTAATACCTAAAGTTGTATTACAAAAGTATTTCGAAGTGTTTTGTGAAAGTTTATCATCGACTTTTTTAATTTAAAAAAATGACGTTGCGTTATCAAACTCAGTTTTTTCCTTGATTACACAGTCTTCATAGATCGATATCTTGGCTATATATGGACCAATTTCATCGAAAAAAGACCCAAAAGTGATGTTTATGGGACATCTAGAAGTGCCAAGAAAGAAGCTTGTCTAAGGTAATGAATGTTTTATATTTTATTTCTGAGTTTTGGGTAGCGCCGGCTACCGCAAAATCTGTCGTGTTAGGTGACGTTGCAGTATTTTGGGGGTACATGCTATTAGATAATAGCTTCTCATGCTTTCGCCGAAAAGCATTTTACAAATCTGACTTGGTGGATAGATTCACAACGAGTGTAGCTTTAATTCACTACCTTGAATGTGTATTTTAATGAAAGTTTGAGTTTTATCAAAAACTATAGGTGGCGCTCTGAAATTCCGCTGAGTGATGTTCCTGCATGGGAACTGTATTTTGAGTCATCAAGAAGTTAACGTCAACATTATTGTATTTACGATACATTAAGACTTTTTCTGGTAGATATTTTAAGAGCCCTTGTCCATCTGTTTAACAGAAATCAAAGCCTTTACTTATGCCAGATTTTTTTAGATGAAAATGGTTGAAAAATGAATCTTTGTTTTCATTTGCCTAAAATATAGACTCTTAGCTTTCATTTGACACCCAATTTGATATGCTCCTATGAACTTCACGTTTTGGCTCATGGGTCCTTTTACATGGAAATGTCCTAGCTAAATGCCACAGCCTCAACTGACTCATGGCGGCTCATCGTCCAGTTGATAAATCACTTTATGTACAGCCATGCTTTCGGCCGTTCCTCTCATTATTTATGTCTATAATGATGGCCACTTCAGCAGATATCCCCATAAGGTTATTGGTAATTGCAGTACCATCGGAGTCAGAGCCTTTCCTGTGCCCCATTGGTTCCTGTGCTTTGATTAGGTCCAGGCTCGGATCAGTGGACTAGACATATGATGGCGCCGGAGAGGATGGCTGCCGTTTTATTCGCTCTTAACCAACCGTGCTATTTTGTTTGTAACTTATTTTGTACATAATGTTTCTGCTACTGTCTCTTATGCCAGAAAAGACCTTCTGGGCATCAGAACAGGGATTAATCACCACAAATTGGACAAATATTTTTTCTTTAATGAGTTGGACGGGAAGGATATACTCCAAACACAGGAAAAGTCCTTCATCCCATCATTCACAGGAGAAAGAAACAGATTTCACGGAAGGAGATCAGGGTGCCTTGTGAGGATCAGGCGATGAGTGGCTAATCTGCCTCTGCCATCCGTACTGTTAGCCAACATTCAATCGCTGGAAAATAAATGGGACAAACTAAAAGCATGTATATCCTACCAACGGGACATTAAAATCTGTGAAATCTTGTGTTTCACCGAGGCGTGGCTGAACGACGATGTTAATAACATAGAGCTGGCGGGTAATACACTCCATTGGCAGGATAGAACAGCAGCCTCCGGTAAGACACGGGGTGGCGGGCAAAGTATATTTGTAAAAAACAGCTGGTGCACAATACCTAAGTAAGGTTTTGCTCGCCAGAGGTTGAGTATCTCATGATAAGCTGTAGACCACACTATCTACCTAGAGAGATATGTATTTTTCGTAGATGTTTACATACCATCACAGACCATTGCTGGCACTAAGACTGCACTCAATGAGCTGTATATCACCATAAGCAAACAGAAAAATGCTTATCCAGAGGCAGTGCTCCTAGTGGCCGGGAACTTTAATGCAGGGAAACTTAAATCAGCTTTCCCTCATTTCGACCAACATGTTAAATGTGCAACCAGGGGGAAAAAAAGAAAAGAAGAAAAAAAAAAAAAAAAACTCTAGACCACCTTTACTCCACATACAGAGACGCATACAAAGCTCTTCCTCATCCTCCATTTGGCAAATCTGACCATAATTCTATCCTCCTGAGTCCTGCTTACAAGCCAACATTAAATTGGTCAAATGAAGCAGAAGCAGATGCTAAATTACAGGATTGTTTTTCTAGCTCAGACTGGAATATGATCCGGGATTCTTCCGATGGCATATATATATATTTTTATACCTTTATTTAACTAGGCAAGTCAGTTAAGAACACATTCTTATTTTCAATGACGGCCTAGGAACGGTGGGTTAACTTCCTTGTTCAGGGGCAGAACGACAGATTTTCACCTTGTCAGCTCAGGGGTGCTAATCTTGCAACCGCACAGTTAACTAGTCCAACGCTCTAACCATTGCACTTCACGAGTAGTCAGCCTGTTACGCGAATGCAGTAGAAGCCAAGGTAAATTGCTAGCTAGCATTAAACGTATCTTATTAAAAACAATCAATCAATCATAATCACTAGTTATAACTACTAATCCAGTTTAGCAGGCAATATTAACCAGGTGAAAGTGTGTCATTTATCTTGTGTTCATTGCACGCAGAGTCAGGGTATATGCAACAGTTTGGGCTGCCTGGCTCATTGAACTAATTTGCCAGAATTTTACGTAATTATGACATACATTGAAGGTTGTGCAATGTAACAAGAATATTTAGACTTGCCACCAGTTAGATAAAATACCGAACGGTTCCGTATTTCACTGAAAGAATAAACGTCTTGTTTTCTAAATGATAGTTTCCGGATTCCATCATATTAATGATATTAAAGGCTCGTATTTCTGTGTGTAATTATGTTATAATTAAGTCTATGATTTGATAGAGCAGTCTGACTGAGCGGTGGTAGGCAATAGCAGGCTCGTAAGCATGCATTCAAACAGCACTTTTGTGCGTTTTGCCAGCTGCTCTTCGCAAGCACAGCGCTGTTGATGACTTCAAGCCTATCAGCCTAATGGCTGGTGTAGCCAATGTGAAATGACTGGCTAGTTAGCTGGGTGTGCGCTAATACTGTTTCAAACGTCACTCGCTTTTAGATTTGGAGTAGTTATTCCCCTTGCGCTGCAAGGGCCG
Source organism: Oncorhynchus gorbuscha (assembly GCF_021184085.1). Lineage (NCBI taxonomy): Eukaryota > Metazoa > Chordata > Actinopteri > Salmoniformes > Salmonidae > Oncorhynchus > Oncorhynchus gorbuscha. The sequence goes on from NC_060186.1 coordinate 55,418,543, forward strand.
GCGCTTTTGTGGAGCGATGGGTAACGACGCTTCGAGTGTGGTTGTTGTCGATGTGTTCCTGGTTCGAGCCCAGGTAGGGGTGAGGAGGTGGACAGAAGCTATACTGTTACACTGGCAATACTATAGTGCCTATAAGAACATCCAATAGTCAAAGGTATATGAAATACAAATGGTATAGAGAGAAATAGTCCTATAAATACTATATTAACTACAACCTAAAAACCTCTTACCTTGGAATATTGAAGTCTCATGTTAAAAGGAACCACCAACTTTCATATGTTCTCATGTTCTGAGCAAGGAACTTAAACGTTAGCTTTTTCATTATTTATTTTAGGCTAAATTGATTTTATTGATGTTTTATATGAAGTTAAAATAAGTGTTAATTCAGTATTGTTGTAATTGTCATTATTACAAAGAAATAAAAAATATATAAAAAATAAATTAAAAAAATTGTCCGATTAATCAGTATCGGCTTTTTTGGGCCTCCAATAAAATCGGTATCGGTGTTGAAAAATCATAATCGGTCGATCTCTAATACGTACCCCAACCAGAAGCCATGGATTACAGGCAACATTCACACTGAGCTAAAGGGTAGTGCTGCGCTTTCAAGGAGCTGGACTCTAACCCGGAAGCTTATAAGAAATCCTGCTATGCGCTGCGACGAACCATCAAACAGGCAAAGCGTCAATACAGGACGAAGACCGAATCGTACTACACTGGCTCCAACGCTCATTGGATGTGGCAGGGCTTGCAAACTATTACAGACAACAAAAAGAGAAGCACAGCCAAGAGCTGCCCAATGACACGAGCCTACAAGACGAGCTACATAACGTCTATGCTTGCATCGAGGCAAGTAACACTGAAACATGGGTGAGAGCATCAGCTGTTCCCGCACAACTGTGGGATCACGCTCTCCGCAACCGATGTGAGTACGATCTTTAAACAGGTCACCAATCACAAGGCCAGACGGTTTACCAGGATGTGTACTCCGAGCACGAGCTTACCAACTGGCAAGAGTCTTCACCGACATTTTCAACCTCTCCCTGTCTGTAATAGCAACATGTTTCAAGCAGACCACCATAGTCCATGTGCCCAAGAACACTAAGGTAACCAGCCTAAATGACAACCGACCTGTAGCACTCATGTCTGTAGCCATAAAGTGCTTTGAAAGGCTGGTCATGGCTCTCAACACCATTATCCCAGAAATCCTAGACCCTCTCCAATTTTCAAACCGCACCAACAGGTGATGCAATCTCTATTGCACTCCACAACTAGACAAAAATCAAATCAAATGTTATTTGTCACATACACATGGTTAGCAGATGTTAATGCGAGTGTAGCGAAATGCTTGTGCTTCTAGTTCCGACAATGCAGTAATAACCAACAAGTAATCTAACTAACAATTCCAAAACTACTGTCTTATACACAGTGTAAGGGGATAAAGAATATGTACATAAAGATATATGAATGAGTGATGGTACAGAGCAGCATAGGCAAGATACAGTAGATTGTATCGAGTACAGTATATACATATGAGATGAGTATGTAAACAAAGTGGCATAGTTAAAGTGGCTAGTGATACATGTATTACATAAGGATGCAGTAGATGATATAGAGTACAGTATATACGTATGCATATGAGATATATAATGTTACATATCCTACATTATTCAAGGTAACATTGTGAGAAGGCTATTCATCGACTACAGATCAGCGTTCAACACCGTAGTGCCCTCAAAGCTCATCACTAAGCTAAGAAACCTGGGACTAAACACCTCCCTCTGCAACTGGATCCTGGACTTTCTGACGGGCCATCCCCAGGTGGTAAGGGTAGGTAACAACACATCTGCCACGCTGATCAACACAGGGGCCCCTCAGGGGTGCGTGCTTAGTCCCCTCCTGTACTCCCTATTCAATCATGAATTCATGGCCAGGCACGACATCAACAACATCCTAAAGTTTGCCGATGACGACAGTGGCAGGCCTGAACACCGACAACGATGAGACAGCCTATAGGGAGGAGGTCAGAGACCTAACCGTTTGGTGCAAGGACAAAAACTTCTCCCTCAACGTGATCAAGACAAAGGAGATGATTTTGGACTACAACCCCATTCTCATCGACGAGGCTGTAGTGGAGCAGGTTGAGAGCTTCAAGTTATTTTGCTGTCCACATCACCAACAAACTAACAGATCCTCAAAAAGTTTTACAGCTGCACCATCGAGAGCATCCTGACTGGTTGCATCACTGCCTGGTATGGCAACTGCTTAGCCTCTGACCGCAAGGCACTACAGAGGGTCAAGCTTCCTGTCATCCAGGACCTCTATACCAGGTGGTGTCAGAGGAAGGCCCTAAAAATTGTCAAAGACTCTAGCCACCCTAGTCATAGACTGTTTTCTCTGCTACCGCACGGCAAGCTGTACCGAAGCGCCAAGTTTAGGTCCCACAGGCTTCTAAACAGTTTCTACCCCAAATACATAAGACTCCTGAAAATCTAATCAAATGGCTACCCAGACTATTTGCATTTCCCCCTCTCTTCTACACTGCTGCTACTCTGTTGTTATCTATGTATAGTCACATTAACTCTACCTACATGTACATATTACCTCAATACTGGTGCCCCCGCACATTGACTCTGTACCGGAACCGCCTGTATATATACATATAGTCTCACTATTGATATTTTACTGCTGCTCTTTAATTATTTGTTAATTTTTACTCTTACTATTTTGTAAGTATTTTCTTAAAACTGCATTGTTGGTTAAGGACTTGTAAGTAAGCATTTCACTGTAAGGTCTACCTGTTGTATTCGGGCGCATGTGACAAATACGATTTGATTTTGATGCAATTAGGCTACTCTGGGAATGTACTGTACTGAAGCACCCCCATCCCGTCTGTCTCAACAACATGAGCTGCTCTCACTACTATTGTGTCTTGGCATCCTAGTATAGTATTGACTGGTGTGTGACCTCTCCCTGTATGTATTAGTCTACAGTGTTTCCTCGTCTTGGACGTGGTAGTAGTGCTATTAAATTAACCCACTGACCCATTTAATCAGTGGACCCACTTTGTTCCAGAAGCACTCAGGGAACAGCTAGTCCTGACCTCTCTCCCACTGTGAGCATATGTTTTGAATCCAGCCATGTGTGTGTGTGTGTTAATCTGTACACCAATAATAGGACAATACTTTTGAGCTGGTTGAAATAGGCCATTTACTTTAGTTTGTAACGTAGGCCTATCCTAAGTCATGACTCATGCTCCACTCCTGGCCCGTTTTTCAGTCCAGGCAGGTGACTCTCAAATCTCATAAAACCGAACTGGAAGGAAGTTTCACCCACTGGTCAACATGGCGCATTAATGGGAGTATTCAGAAAGCCCCCAGTCTACTTCACAAAAATAGAAGTGTCCTATAAAATCTGAATTGCGAATAATGCCGACGGAATCACGGAATCTAGACATTGAAACGGAATTCCCCCCCCAAAAATGCATTCAACATAGAAGGAAATCCACTAATTGTATTGAATTTATTATTAAATGCATTAATTTGCTCAAGTTAAAGCTGCAATATGTAACTTCTTGGGTGACCCGACCAATTTAACATGGAAATCGGAAATGTCATTCTCATTGAAAGTAAGTGGTAGATGTGTTCTATGTGCACTATTTCCTATAAAAAAAAGAAAGCCTCGCTGCTGCACTAACCACCTGTGTGCTGTAATGTGTTTAGCAAGGCATTTCCTCCTAAGGAAAAACTAAGAGGGCTTTCTTTGTCTACTTTCCAGCAGCGCCGGTATTTCAAGGGCGAACATTACTCTGGCAGAATAAGAACAAGTCAACCCAGGACAATCTAAGACAAAAAGAGGATGATTTAGCTTTAGACCCCTTTTTAATAGGCCGCCGAGGCCACCTTTGGCAAAGGACCCTTGGAGGCAAATCACGGTGGTATGAAAGCATCTTTTGTCCCCAATCTCCATCCACCACTTATCTCTGCTTCACCACAACGTAATTTATGGAGGCCCCCAACGGGAGGGACGAGCTCCTAATTTCTATTCGTGTAACAACAGGATGAGATACTGTCTGACTTTGGCCAGTGGTAAACGAGGCTCTGCAGACAGACTGCTGGTCTGGTCAGGACCCTGCCTCATGCCCTGCTGCGCCTTCTCAATGTAGGCTACACCATCAACGCTAACACTGATTAGTGTAAGCAGAAGTGGCCTTATCTGTGGTGCCTGGGTAAATAATGGGCGCTGGGGGAATTGATGGCTGCTGGCCAGTGGGATGGATTATTAAGGCGCGAGAGCTCGCTATCAGCTAAGTGGCAGAATGTCCTTACCAAGCCTAAGTGAGGATGAGGATCGGAGTGTCTGGATGGAAGCCTGAGGAAAAGAGGCTGAGGGATCTTGCTGGCAGTCGTTCCACATACAGGTCCCAGTCCAGCTTGGCGTTTCAAGTCATAATGGTTGAGGGTTCGGATCCGGGTAGGGAAAGCTGATCATGGATCTGTGATTAGCGGTATTTTCTCCCTCGGAGCAAGCCCAGGCTGCTGGGCCAACATTGATGATGTCAGAGGAGCAGAGCCACTGAGCAATGTTTTGCCGTGTGTGCATCATTGACTGCTTTGATGTGTGTCATGCTTGTGTGCCGTCATGGTGTTTCTTTGTTCTCCTGTATGTCTGTGTTGTATAGTGGTCCCGTTTGTGTGGGCTAAGTTATGTTTACACCAAGCATCGTAGCATCGCTCCTCCAGGTCGATTAACACGCTGGCTGCTCATTGGGCTACAAACTATTCTATAGTCCTATATTTATAGAAGTGAATTGCCCTCCTCATCAACATCATGGCCTGCATAATGAGAGGGCAGGACACAAGCAGCAGAACAGACTGCACAGTCCAGCAGTGGCTGGGCTTACACATTAGCTAACATGGTAATGCTAACAACAGTGGACCAGATGACAGAATAGGGTCACAGGAGAGGATTTCACTCTGTATGAGTTAACAGCTCTTGTTTTATGACGGAGGACGGAGAGAGTGTAGTCCCATTGATCCAGACATGGCCTCTGTGAGGAAGTGATAGAAGGCTGGTATGAGTCTTATACAATTCCATTTAAGATTTTCATCTGCTGCCCTACTTATATTTTCTCAACACTTCCATTTGTAAGATTTAATCACTGCTTATTGTAGAATTTTAGTCATATTTTAAAAAGTATTTCAATAGGCTCTCATCTAAGATTTTTACAGGCTTGTTAGTCTGTAACAATCGGTCTGTCGGGCTAGCCTATTGCCTTTGTTTCCACAAGGAGACAGGCTGGTACACTGTACTGCACTATAGTACTGGCTTACTTATCTCCCACATCGCTATGTAAATAACCACGGTCAACAGAGATTGCGTGTGTGTGTGCAAACAACCAATCAAATGGCTTTCAGGTGCATGAATGACTGAGTCACTAGATATAGCATATTACAAGGGTGCTGTAGACAACATGACACAGCCCCGATATTCAAGTCAGTCATCTAGCAAATGACTGTCTTTTCTTTCCCCAAGGAGTGTTTGTGTGCTGTGGTCGGCTAACGATGACTGGATATCGGAAGAAAGTCAAGTGGCAGACAGTGATTTTGTTTAAAGGAGAATCATTTTGAAACTGTGGTCAATGTATTCAATGAGCCTCAATGAACCACATAGTGGTCTTCTTTAGACTAGATTGATTAGCCAGTAAATAGCAGATACCTGAAAAGGTTGGTTCTCACGAAACTGACACTTGACAAAAAACATGACAAAAAAAGAAACATTCTTATTGCATCACTAATATTAGGATCCGTAGTTAGTTAAAGCTTTAACGGAGTTATTTTTAGATTCAGTAACCCAATAGACACTGTCATTTGTTAATCCCAAATGACTTGCATAATACTAAACTCACTGATCTTAATGCAACTGACAAAAATACCTGCTATTTCAGCATAAGAACTGTAATTAAGTGTATTTTCAAAATTCGAAAGTGGAGATTTAAAAAATAATAATAATCATACATTATGCTTAAGGTCTTTACAGGTAATATTAGTTTATTAGGACATGGATATGTGTGGTTCTAAGGTATTTTAGATGCATTTCTAAATATAATGAAATCGTTTGGGAAAATGGCATAACATGATATGCCTATAAAGTAGGGCTATCCCGACCAAAATCAATCATAAAATCATCCGAAAGTCATCCGTTCTTTCGACTAATCGATTGGTGGACATTTTAAAATGTGTATTTTTCCATATATAGACACACCCTATCTGTTTTAATAAAATCAGGTATATGCATTGAGCTTGTCTGAAGCTTTAAGTCACTGTTTGATTACATAAAGCAAAAACAACTCCATTTATATTACCATTCCTAATGATCTGTGTGCAGTTACATTTTCATATACACATTTTCATGTAACTGTTTAATTAAATTTATAATAACATCTTTGTGTCTCAAAATCATTGTCATGTGTTTAATCAAAATTCTATCCAAACCTAAAAAAAGAACTTATTTTGCTAACTACATTACATGACCAAAGATATGGACACCTGCTTGTCAAACAAAATCATGGGCATTAATATGGATTTGGTCCCCTTTGCTGCTATAACAGCCTCCACTCTCCTGGGAAAGCGTTTCACTACATGTTGCAACATTGCTAAGGGGACTTGTTTAAATTCAGCCACAATTGCATTAGTGAGGTCGGGCACTGATGTTGGGTGATTAGATCTGGCTCGCAGTCAGCGTTCCAATTCATCCCAAAGGTGTTCAATGGGGTTGAGGTCAGGGCTATGTGCAGGCCAGTCAAGTTCTTCCACACTGATCTTGGCAAACCATTTCTGTGTGGATCTCGATTTATGCACAGGGGCATTGTCATGCTGAAACAGGAAATGGCCTTCCCCAAACCATTGCCACAAAGTTGGAAGCACAGAATTATATAGAATGCAATTGTATGCTGTAGCGTTAGGTGGCCTAGTCCGAACCATGAAAAACAGCCCCAGACCATTATTCCTCCTCCGCCAAACTTTACAGTTGACACTGTGCAGTCGGGCAGGTAGCGTCCTCCTGGCATCTGCCAAATCCAGATTAGAAATTTGACGAAGTGACACGTTGAAAGTCACTGAGCTCTTCAGTAAGGTAATTCTACTGTCAATGTTTGTCTATGGAGATTGCATGGCAGTGTCCTCAATTTTACACACCTGTCAGCAACGGATGTGGTTAAAATAGACAAATCCACTCATTTAAAGGGGTGTCCACATACTTTTGTAAATATAGTGTACCTACAAATAGCTGCGCATGGGATAAAAAGTAATCAGGTAGGCCTATTTTATGACATTTCCAGTGGATCGGAGCATTACATTTTTCCCCTTCACGCCGAGTGGTTATCAAAAGGAGGTGGAAAGATTTTTAAAATACATTGAGGAACTATTGTCACTCTCAATGGATGTAAAAACAGACTTTGCTGGCTGTTTGAGGTGAAGAAACATTACTTTGAGAAGCATCACAGCGTAGTGGTGATTTGTTAAGCCAATGAATCATCTCCCCAAATGGGCATATTTATATGCCTACATTTGCACGCAGGCCAGGTAGCCTATAGGCCTACTTCAGGTAATCAGGTGCACTTTCTTACTCAATATTGACTGGAGCGCTCCAAACAAAAGACAATGACTATATTGACAAAACCCATAAACGTAATGAAATAATCTAAAACTTGTTTCTCACAAGTGTAGCATAGGTTGTGCGCGCTGCAAACGTCTCCACTCCGACAATGAGAATGGTAAAAGACTGGATTAACAACGTATTGAATGCATTAGTAGAAATTACCGTAACTAAACAAAAATTGTAGAAATGAAATGTACTACTTGTTATACATAGTGTATTCGGAAAGTATTCAGACCCCTTGACTTTTTCCACATTTTATAAACTTATTCTAAATTTGATTACATTGTTTTTCTTCCTCAATCTACCCACAATACCCCATAATAACAAAGCAAAAACAGGTTGAGATTTTTGCAAATTCATTCAAATAAAAAACAAATACGTTATTTACTTATGCATTCAGACCCTTGCTATGAGACTCGAAATTGAGCTGTGGTAAATTCAATTGATCAGAGAAGATTTGCAATGGCACACACCTGTCTATATAAGGTCCCATAGTTGTCAGAGCAAAAACCAAGCCATGAGATCGAACAAATTGTCCGTAGAGCTCCGTAACAGGATTGTGTCGAGGCACAGATCTGGTGAAGCGAACCAATAAAATCTGTATTTCTGCAGCATTGAAAGTCCAAGAACACAGTGGCCTCCATCATTCATAAATGGAAGAAGTTTGGAACCACCAAGACTCTTTCTAGAGCTGCCCCCCCCCCCGCCAAAACTGAGAAATAGGTGGAGAAGGGCCTTGGTCAGGGAGGTGCCCAAGAACCCGCTAGTCACTGACATAGCTCCTCTGTGGAGATGGGAGAACATTCCAGAAGGACAAACATCTCCACCAATCAGATTAGCCTGTTGACCTTACTGGGTTGATAAGAACATTAGCCAAAGTTATTTAGGTGGGATATCACACCTGGCACAAATGCCCTATACCTGCCCTCAAGAGGTGATTAGTTCAAAGTCCAGGTACAGGGGGTGGCTTGGGTCTAAAATGATTTTGTGAGCATCCAGGCATGTCTATTTCACTCCAATTCTCTTTCTGTGGTGATAATCCTTCACAGCATATTTCTCTTGCTAACAGTGGCATTGCCAAACCAACAAACAATACATGGAGAAACAAGAATCTCTGGTCTGATGAAACCAAGACTGAACTCTTGGGCTGAATGCCAAGCGTCACATCTGGAGGAAACCTGGCACCATCCCTACGGTGAAGCACGGTGGTGGCAGCATCATTCTGTGGGGATGTTTTTCAGCGGCAGGGACTGAGAGACTTGTCAGGATTGAGGGAAAGATGAACGGAGCAAAGTACAGAGAGATCCTTGATGAAAACCTGCTCCAGAGCACTCGATCTCAGACTGGGGCGAAGGTTCACCTTCCAACAGGACAACAACCCTAAGCAGAGCCAAGAGAACGTAGGAGTGGCTTCGGGACAAGTCAATGAATGTCCTTGAGTGGCCCAGCCAGAGCCTGGACATGAACTCGATCAAACATCTCGAGAGAGACCCGGAAAAAGCGGTACAGCGACGCTCCCCATTCAACCTGACAGAGCTTGAGAGGATCTGCAGAGAAGAATGGGAGAAACTCCCCAAATACAGGTGTGGCAACCTTGTAGCGTCATAACCAAGAAGACGTGGTGGTAATCGCTGCCAAAGGTGCTTCAACAAAGTACTGAGTAAAGGGTCTGAATACTTATGCAATGTGATATTTTTAATACATTTGCAAATATACTGTTATGTTTAGCTCATATCTGTTTTCTTTGGTCTTTGTTGTCTGGTGGTCAAACCAAGAGTGTTAAAACTAGAGGTCGACCAATTAATCGGAATGGCCGATTAATTAGGGCCGATTTCAAGTTTCCATAATCGGTATTCGGCATTTTTGGACACCGATTATGGCGCGATTACATTGCACTCCACGAGGAGACTGCGTGGAAGGCTGACTACTTGTTAAGAAATCAGGAAAGTCAGGAAATATGCAGCAGTTTGGGCTGCCTGGCTCGTTGCAAACTGTGTGAAGACCATTTCTTCCTAACAAAGACAGTAATTAATTTGCCAGATTTGTACATAATTATGACGTAACATTGAAGGTTGTGCAATGTAACAGCAATATTTAGACTTCGGGATGCCATCCATTAGATAAAATAAGGAACGTATTTCACCGAAAGAATAAACGTTTTGTTTGATAGGTCATTAATGTGATCAAATCCGGAAATTAAGTCTCGTATTTCTGTGTGTTGTTATATTAAAGTCTATGATTTGATATTTGATAGAGCAGTCTGAGCGGTGGTAGGCAGCAGTAGGCTCGTAAGCATTCATTCAAACAGCACTTTCGTGCATTTGCCAGGAGCTCTTCGCTGTGCTTCAAGCCTTGCGCTGTTTATGACTTCAAGCCTATCAACTCCGGAGATTAGGCTGGCAATAACATCCAATCGTCAAAGGTATATGAAATACAAATGGTATTGAGAGAAATAGTCCTATAATAACTACAACCTAAAACTTCTTACCTGGGAATATTAAAAGGAACCACCAGCTTTCATATGTTCTCATGTTCTGTGCAAGGAACTTAAAATGTTAGATTTTTTTACATGGCTATTACATGCACTTTTACTTTTCTCCGACACTTTGTTTTTGCATTGTTTAAACCAAATTAAACATGTTTCATTATTTATTTGAGACTAAATTGATTTTGATTATATTAAGTTAAAATAAGTGTTTATTCAGTATTGTTGTAATTGTCATTATTATTATATATAAATACAAAAAAATAAAAAATATTTTCATTTATATAAAAAAAAAAAAAAAAAAAAAAAAACATAAAATTGGCCGATTAATCGGTATGGGCTTTTTTGGGTCCTCCAAAAATCGGAATCAGCGTTGAAAAATCATAATCGGTCGACCTCTAGTTAAAACAGTCTGGACAACCCCGTCTTCTCTCTCTATGCCCCTTTCTCTCTCCAGTTAATGTCACCTCTCCCAGTTCTTACTGACACCGACCATAGATGTATGTTTCACAAGTTTGGAATGGACAATAGTGAGTAGAGCACAAGAGTACAGTAGAATCCAATACAGTAGTACAGTACAATAGGGTAGAGTACAGTAAAGGAATGTAGGGTATAGTACAGCAGAGTACAGTATATTGTCCTGTACTCATGGGTCACATTAACACAGCATTCAACATTTCTCAGGCAGAAAAAAAAAAGTGTTCTGATAACGCAGGTGAACTGACCATGACATTCAATTTCAGGTTACAACTGAAATTATCTGAAACATCTCATACATCCTACAAACCACTCGTTCTCTCTCTGCCTGTCTGAGGGGAGGGTGTATGTGGCGGGAGTCTCTGACAGTGGTATTTAAGATGTTCCCAGCAAACACTAAGCTCGCAGTGCTTTCTGTGGTCCGCCCTGGGTCCAGTGTTAGCTGCCAGACCCGAGTTGTGATCAGGAAACGCTTCCCCCACAGACAGTGATCACCTGGAGTCCCGAAATGTTGACTTTGATAGGGCACGCACCATTTTTTTTACCAGAGTGCAAAAGGGAGAAAATAGAAAGCAACAGAGGGAGGGAGATGTAGTAAATAACCTAAGTGTGCACATTTGTGAAACATGAGGAGAATGACGTTCAAATCCATAATTATGCATTTCTGTGTAGTACAGATCAGGGACTCATGATCTAATTCCATTACCGTAATTCTGTTACCGGTTGTAAATCCACTTCACTTACCAAAATAGATTTTTTTCAAACTCCATGTCATAGCTGACACCCCATTCTTTCTGCAGACATCTTTGAATCTTAATTTAGAGCAGATAATTTAGAGCAGATAATTTAGAGCAGATATTTAACAGAGTTTCTGGAAATTTGTTCAATTGCAGTACACTGCAGTTATTCTGCAATTACTGTGTCCAAAATACCATAGTCGACTGCACTTTCTGCACTTTTACTGAAGTTTTAAAACTGCTATCTTTTCTTGTAAGGAGAGGGAGATTTTACCTTAATTCCATTACCAAAGTTTGCATCTGCACAGTTCTTCCACTAAGATCGTGTTCGTACATTTTTCTGTGGAAATTGTTAAAAACCTCTAGTGACTCCCCATCCCGGGTCCGGGAGCGTAATCATCGTCTGACACTAATTAGCATAACGCAACGGACATAAATAGTCCTAGATAATATTCCTATTCATGAAAATCACAAGTGAAATATATTGAGACACAGCTTAGCCTTTTGTTAAGCACCCTGTCATCTCAGATTTTCAAAATATGCTTTACAGCCAAAGCTAGACAAGCATTTGTATAAGTTTATCGATAGCCTAGCATAGCATTTTGTCCAGCTAGCAGCAGGTAACTTGGTCACGGAAATCAGAAAATCAATCAAATTAAATCGTTTACCTTTGATGAGCTTCGGATGTTTTCACTCACGAGACTCCCAGTTAGATAGCCAATGTTCTTTTTTTCCAAAAATATTATTTTTGTAGGCGAAATAGCTCCGTTTGTTCTTCACGTTTGGCTGAGAAATCGCCCGGAAATTGCAGTCATGAAAACGCCGAAATATATTCAAAATGATCTCCATAATATCGACAGAAACATGGCAAACGTTGTTTATAATCAATCCTCAAGGTGTTTTTCAAATATCTATTCGATAATATATCCACCGGGACGATTGGTTTTTCAGTAGGACCAATTGGAATAATGACTACCTCTGTATTTTACGCGAGAATCATTTTGAGAGCCATCAGGTGACCACTTGCGCAATGTAGCCGCTTACGGGTATTCTTCAACATAAATGCGTAAAACTACGTCACAATGCTGTAGACACCTTGGGGAATATGGAGAAAAGGTAATCTGGTTGATAGCCCATTCACTGCTCAATAGGGACGCATTGGAACGCAGAGCTTTCAAAATATGAGTCACTTCCAGATTGGATTTTTCTCAGGCTTTCGCCTGCAATACCAGTTCTGTTATACTCACAGATAATATTTTTACAGTTTTGGAAACTTTAGAGTGTTTTCTATCCTAAGCTGTCAATTATATGCATATTCTAGCATCTTGTCCTGACAAAATATCCCGTTTACTACGGGAACGTTATTTTTCCAAAAATGAAAGTACTGCCCCCTAGTCACAAAAGGTTAAAGAGAGTCCTTGTGAATAGCGTTATGGTTTGTTAAATTTTGAAACCAATGGCTTTTGTTTAGCATACATTTTAAAGTGAAAAAAAAACAGAGTCAAATTGTAATTCTGTTAACATGTAACCAACAGTGTTGAACAAGTCAGTCTTAAAACGGGAAGTTCACCCAAAAACACTTCTGGGCACTTTATAACACTTGCCTTGTCATTTGTCTGTCCATTGCTTGAGTATTTAGATGTGGGTACAGTAGGCCTAATAAGCCGATTCTACCCCGCCTTTCCAAAGAAACCCAATGTAACGTCAAAGTCCATCATAAATACCTCCCAAACACACTACTGACCTCCATTACCGCAATAGACCTTGTAATGACTTTCTCAGCACAATTTTTAAGCTAACTTATTTCAGTATTGATTGTTATTTTCGTATTAATATCCAGGAAGTAGATTAATGCGTGGTGGGCATGGTTGAAGGATGTAAACAATACTTTTCTGTTCTCACTCCCTCACAGTATTTGCTGCCCTCGTCAAATTTATTAGAGTGAAGAATGTCAGATCGAGAATGAAGAGGAAATTGGAGACCTGCCTTATTTTCAGAATGATACTTTTGGGCCATATCGGTTTGAGCCGAAGTGTACTGAGGCTGAGTTGTTCCATTTGCAAGCTGACCCTTACAAAAAAAGACTTCAGTTCTTGAAACTGCAGTAACTGCAGTCGACAGTGGTATTTTGGATGCAGTAATTGCAGAATAGCTGTAGTTACACTGCAAAATTACTGCAGTAAAAAAATACATTTTGTACACAATACTTGCAGCATACCACAGCTATACTGCACTCTAACTGCAATCTTTTTCATGAGGGGACCGAGAGAAAAGCGCTAGAGAGAGAGCGAAGCAAGCCGGTGTCTAGAAAACACAGGCTCTTCCCAGAACGCACAGTGACTGGTAGTACAGATGCGGGAGATTCATACCTCTAACAACAGACAGTGAACGTTTTGGCTGTCGAGAATGGGACCAGCTAATTCTGATAATGGAGGAGGTAGATCATCAGACTGACGATGCAACAGAAGATCCGATTTCTTGTCTCTCGTCAATCCTGGTGAGTTGGAAACTTTCTTCAGAATGCCCAGGATCAACTGGAAACGACATGTCACACCTGATAGTCCAAATTGGAGTTTTTTGGCTAATATTACACACACCCAGCCTTTCTTTACTTCAGAGATTACTAACAGCTAGCCTAGCTAGGTACCATCTCTTTGTTTACTTGCTTTCGTTCTGATTTCCTTTCTTGAAAAGTAATAGTAAAATGCTCCTTTTGTCCCACCTCCTGTAATTATCCATCTTAGAACCACAAAGAAGAGTATCTACTGGAAGACTTTTGAGCTAGCATAAAGTAAGTCTTTGTTTATTATATTTTTTACATTAAAAACACATGTATTTGGCAATTCAATCATTGTTTATGTAACAATAAATATACAGTTAACGCATTTAAGATCATTTCGGAAATTCATCATTTGTTAAATATTTTTTATATCAGAAATCTAAATGTTCAAACAATGGACCTAAAACCTGTCTGGGAGTACTGACAAACAGCCAGGCAATTGTTATAAAGTGTTTTTGGGTGAACTTCCCCTCTAAGTATTTCTGTCACTGAAGAGTTAGTCAGGCTATTTATTCTCTTCTTTACCCTACAGTGTATGGTAATTGTCTCTCTGATGGAAAGTCAGTCATGCAGCAGCAGGGGTGTGAGATTCTGTTTAGGGAACAGAATCTCACCCACAAAATTTCAGTCACATCTTGCATCTTACACTTCACTTGTCTGTCCAATGCATGTACATAGCAAGCTGCTCTACCGATTGGTGAAGTCATTTAAACGTCAGAGGTTTAAAAAGGAACAATATTATAAACTGTTTTTGGTTGAAACCGGTTGAGAACTTTATATTGCTGGTCAAAACAAAAAATAGAAATGTTCAGAATTAAACAATTGGAAAATAACTTTGGTTCCAACCCCTGTGCAGCAGGCTAGTTAACTTCATTGGGATAGGGTGCAGTATTTTCACATCCGGATGAAAAGTGTGCCCAAAGTAAACTGCCTGTTTCTCAAGATAGGATATGCATATACTTGGTAGATTTAGATAGAAAACACTCTAAAGTTTCTAAAACTGTTAAAATGATGTCCGTGATTATAACAGAATTTATTTGGCAGGCGAAACCCTGAGGACAAACCATCCAGGAAAAAACAATTGTGGTCACTGTGTTTTCTATGGGAAACTATATTTATGAGGAACCTGGTTGCAGTTCCTATGGATTCCACTAGATGTCAACAGTCTTTAGAAATTGGTTGATGTTTTTCTTTTTGAGAAATGAAGAAGTAGTCCTGTTCTTCCAATGTGTCACTCCAGGTGGACTCAAGTCTTTTGGTGCACCCGACCTGGAACACTATTCACTTTGTTTTCATCTGGTATTGAACACAGTTTATCCCGTCTTAAATTTGATCGATTATTTACGCTTTACGATACCTAAGGTTGGATTAGGAATGTTGTTTGAAATGTTTGGACTAAGTTTACAGGTAACTCATTAGATACTTTGTAGCCATGTTGGGAGAGTTGGAAAAGGTGTATTTTCTGAATCAAAACGCGCCAAATAAATGGACATTTATTATAAAGAATGAATTTATCAAACAAAAAGGACCATTTGTGATGTTTCTGGGACATTTTGGATTGCCAGCAGAAGAAGATCTTTAAAGGTAAGGCATGAATTATATTGTTATTTATGACTTTTGTGTCACACCTGGCTGGTTGAAATATGATTGTCATGTGTTGGTATGCGGGGCGCTGTCCTCAGATAAATCACATGGTTTGCTTTCGCCGTAAAGCATTTTTGAAATCTGACATTAACAACAAGTTAAGCTTTATTTTGATGTATTGCACTTTGGATTTTATGAAAGTTAAATATTTATAGTAATTTCACTTGAATTTGGCACTCTGCAATTTCATTGGATGTTGTCGAGGTGGGACGCGTCCCACTGATCTGAAAGAAGTTAATAGGGCTGGGACGATACCAGTATCGCAATATTTTTTCCATAGAAAAAATTAAGACACGAAGAAGACCAAACCTACTTATGTAAAATATTGCATTCTATAGCTTGGAAAATAAATGTGACTCTGGATGACAACATAATTATGTTTGTTTCCAGTCCTTATGGCTGTTTTCCTAAAGAAGTGGTATCGTCAGTGCTCTACTAGTTACAATGTCTTCTAACGAAGAAAGCCTGACAGAACGTTACAGAAGAGAACGCTTTCAAGTTGGGTTGAGTTAATGAGAGCCATCTCTCTGCAGCTAGACTACTGTGTCATTATACAGGACCATGGCTGCCACTCTGTGATCAGCCTTATTCTCCGTCTCAGGGAGGAGAAAGGCAGGCAACATACACACGTCGCACACACTCAGTGGTACACACAGGAAGCTTCAGCGACCCACAGGTGCTGGCCTCGTAGTGAACAAACTGCCCGATGGGCACACCAGTTGGAAAGTAGGGTGGTTGGTCAGTGTGGGTGGGTGAGCGTATAACGTGAACGTCTAGCAAACCAAAGGTTGCAAGTTCAAATCCCACCAGGGACAAATGGAGTATTTGAGCAACTTTTCAAATACTTGCTACTTTTTTAGCATGTTAGCTAACCCTACCCCTAACGCTTCCCCTAACCCTTTAACCTAAGTCCTAAACTTAACCCTAACCTTAAACCTAACCCCAAGCCTAGCTAACGTTAGCCAGCTAGCTAGAATGTGTAACATATTATACATTTCAAAAATGTTGAAACATATTGTAATTTTTGATCATTCATAACATATAATATGAATTGTAATTTGTAACATATCAATCAAAATGGGTAATTGACATCCACAAATTAATACATAACATAAACATATCATACTAAATTAAGTAATATGAAATGCTCTGAGACCAGGTTGTACCTTATATTATTTTAAAGTTTGAGTAAGAAAGGCATGAATGACCAAATTTATTTTAAAAAACTTCAGTTGCTTTCACACATTATGAGCACAATAGTAACAAATGCCATGTAAAACATTGATTGACTTAAGTTGGGGTGAATGTAGTCTACAAAACATAGGCTGAAATCATTTGCAACAAGCGGGTGTTGATTCCAAGAGCCCCCTATAAAACAAACAACACACATTCTGAAAGTCAAGCCTGAAGCGCTCTGTGTGTTTTAGGTAGTTGTAGGGGAATTGTTTGATTACTTGTTAGATATTACTGCACTGACGGAACTAGAAGCACAAGCATTTCACTACACTCGCATTAATATCTGCTAAACATGTGTATGTGACAAATCAAATTTGATTTGACAAGGACACCAAATAAACACAGGTCTGTTTCTCCAATTGGAAGCAGGAAGTAGAAGGGGGAAAAAGCCTTAAAACTTAGCATCACATTCCAAACAACTCCACATACTATTAATAACCCCAAGTAAGTGTACACATTCTTGTGAGTCACCATAATTGCCAAGTATAGGCCTAGCTCTAACTAACATAATAGGGAAGTTAAGGCTATATGCTAAATGAGGTGAAGATTAGGGGGAAAAGACTGGGCTCAGTAACTCACTCAGGCCCTTTGGCAAAAGAAACACAGTATCATAGTGTGTCACCACAAGGTAGAGGCAGCAAAAGTATGTGGACACCATCAAATTTGTGGATTTGGTTATTTCAGCCACATCCGTTGCTGACAGGTGTATAAAATCGAGCATACCACAATGCAATCTCCATAGACAAACATTGGCAGTATAATGGCCTTACTGAAGAGCTCAGTGAATTTCAGCGTGGCACCGTCATAGGATGCCACCTTTCCAACAAGTCAGTTCGTCAAATTTCTGCCCTGCTAGAGCTTCCCTGGTCAACTGTAAGTACTGTTACTGTGAAGTGGAAATGTCTAGGAGCAAAAACGTCTCAGCCGCGAATTGATAGGCCAAAGTAGCTCACATAATCATCGGATGGGGCCACAGTGTCTCCTGACTAGAGGTCGACTGATTCATCGGAATGGCCAATTAATTAGGGCCAATTTCAAGTTTTCATAACAATCGGAAATCGGTATTTAAGGGCGCCGATTTGCAGATGATTATTTTTTTTTTTAACTTTATTTAATCTTTATTTAACTTGGCAAGTCAGTTAAGAACACATTCCTATTTTCAATGACGGCGGTGGGATAACTGCCTCGATCGGGGGCAGAACGCTCGGGGGATTTAATCTTGCAACTTTACTGTTAACTAGTCCAATGCAACAACGACCTGCCTCTCTCTCATTGCACTCCACAAGGAGACTGCATTTTACGCAAATGCAGTAGAAGCCAAGGTAAGTTGCTAGCTAGCATAAACTTATCTTATAAAAAACAATCAATCATAATCACTAGTTAACTACACATGGTTGATGATATTACTAGATATTATCTAGCGTGTCCTGCGTTGCATATAATCTGGCTGAGCATACAAGCATACAAGTATTTGACTGAGCGGTGGTAGGCAGAAGCAGGCGAGTAAACATTCATTCAAACAGCACTCTCGTGCGTTTTGCCAGGAGCTCTTCATTGTGCGTCAAGCATTGCGCGGTTTATGACTTCAAGCCTATCAACTCCCGAGATGAGGCTGGTGTAATCAAAGTGAAATGGCTGGCTAGTTAGCGCGCGCTAATAGCATTGTCGTTGTGTTGCTGGTTCGAGCCCAGGGAGGCGCAAGGAGAGAGAGGGAAGCTATACGGTTACACTGGCAATATTAAAGTGACTATAAGAACATCCAATAGTCAACGGTTAATTAAATACAAATGGTATAGAGGGAAATAGTCCTATAATTCCTATAATAACTACAACCTAAAACTTCTTATCTGGGAATATCGAAGACTCATGTTAAAAGGCACCACCAGCTTTCATATGTTCTCATGTTCTGAGCAAGAAACTGAAACCTTTCTTACATAGCAGATATTGCACTTCTACTTTCTTCTCCAACACTTTGTTTTTGCATTATTTAAACCAAATTGAACATGTCATTATTTACTTGAGGCTAAATTGATTTTATTGATGTATTATATTAAGTTAAAATAAGCATTCATTCAGTATTGTTGTAATTGTCATTATTACAAATACAAAAAAACAACGTTGTCCGATTAATCGGTATAGGCGTTGAAAAATCATAATCGGTCGACCTCTACTCCTGACCCCTCCTGTCTCAGCCTCCAGTATTTATGCTGCAGTAGTTTGTGTCGGGGGGCTAGGGTCAGTCTGTTATATCTGGAGTACGCTGTCTCTAATTCTCTCTCTGAGGACCTGGGCCCTAGGACCATGCCTCAGGACTACCTGGCATGACGACTCCTGGCTATCCCCAGTCCACCTGGCCTTGCTGCTGCTCCAGTTTCAACTGTTCTGCTGCTGCTATGGAACCCTGACCTGTTCACCGGACGTGCTACCTGTCCCAAACCTGCAGTTTTCAACTCTCTAGAGACAGCAGGAGCGGTAGAGATACTCTTAATGATCGGCTATGAAAAGCCAACTGACATTTACTCCTGCTGACTTGCTGCACCCTCGACAACGACTGTGATTATTATTATTTGACCATGCTATTCATTTATGAACATTTGAACATCTCCACTCGGCACAGTCAGAAGAGGACTGGCCACCCCTCATAGCCTGGTTCCTCTCTAGGTTTCTTCCTAGGTTTGGGCCTTTCTAGGGAGATTTTCCTAGCCACCGTGCTACTACACCTGCATTGCTTGCTGTTTGGGGTTTTAGGCTGGGTTTCTTTACAACACTTTGATATATCAGCTGATGTAAGAAGGGCTATATGAATACATTTAATTTGACATAACGGGACTGCGCCGAGTGCTGAAGCACGTAAAAATTGTCTGTACTCTGTTGCAACACTCAACACTTCAGAGGACGTTAGCACAAGAACTGTTCGTCGTGAGCTTCATGAAATGGGTTTCAATTAGGGACGCACAAAATATCTGTGAACGTATCGGAATCGGCTGATATTAGCTAAAAATGACAACATAGTTATCGCCCCGATGTCTAGTTTAACGCCGATGTGCTGGTCGAGCACCGGTACGCTCGACCAGTCGCGAAAACCAACATCACCCAAGACAGAGAATGGTTGACTGTCAAGCGCAATGAAGTCCATTTTCTTGGCGTTAAGGGATTTGAGTTGTCTCGCTGAAATTTTCTTAGTTTTTCAAATGACGGCGCGAGTTGTTGGCTGCTCGATCCACACAGTAGACATTGTGTGGGCTAGGTTAGGAATGCTGTGTTGCACGTGCAGGACAAAATTTTACATGGCGTTATTACATCATGTACCTACATTAAATACTGTTGAAGTCGGAAGTTAACATATAATAATAATAATAATAATAATAATAAATGCCATTTAGCAGACGCTTTTATCCAAAGCGACTTACAGTCATGTGTGCATACATTCTACGTATGGGTGGTCCCGGGAATCGAACCCACTACCCTGGCGTTACAAGCGCCATGCTCTACCAACTGAGCTACAGAAGGACCACACAACATGCACCTTAGCCAAAATCATTTAAACTCACATTTTTCACAATTCCTGACATTTAATCTTGGTAAAACAAAATCCCTGTCTTAGGTCAGTTAGGATCACTACTTTATTTTAAGAATGTGAAATGTCAGAATAATAGTATAGAGAATTATTCATTTCAGATTTGATTTCTTTCATCACATTCCCAGTGGGTCAGAAGTTAACATACACTCAATTAAAATTTGGTAACATTGCCTTTAAATTATTTAACTTGGGTCAAATGTTTTTGGTAGCCTTCCACAAGCTTCCCACAATAAATTGCGTGAAGTTTGGCCCATTTCTTCTGACAGGGCTGGTTTAACTGAGTCAGGTTTGTAGGCCTCCATGCTTGCACACGCTTTTTCAGTTCTACCCACACATTTTCTATAGGATTGAGGTCAGGGCTTTGTGATGGCCACTCCAATACCCTGACTTTGTTGTCTCTAAGCCATTTTGCCACAACTTTGGATGTATGCTTGGGGTCATTGTCTATTTGGAAGACCCATTTGTGACCATGCTTTAGCTTCCTGACTGAGGTCTTGAGATGTTGCTTCAATATATATCCACATAATTGTCCTTCCTCATGACGCCATCTATTTTGTGAAGTGCACCAGTCCCTCCTGCAGCAAAGCAACCCGGATGGGATGGTGTTCTTCGGCTTGTAAGCTTCCCCTTTTTCCTCCAAACATAAAGAGGGTCATTATGGCCAAACAGCTCTATTTTTGTTTCATCAGACCAGAGGACATTTCTCCAAAAAGTACAATCTTTTTCCCCATGTGCAGTTTCAAACCGTAGTCTGGCATTTTTATGGAGGCTTTGGAGCAGTGGCTTCTTCCTTGCTGAGCGGCCTTTCAGGTTATGTCAATATAGGACTCGTTTTACTGTGGATATAGATACTTTTGTACCTGTTTCCTCCAGCATCTTCACAGGGTCCTTTGCTGTTGTTCTGGGATTGATTTGCAATATTGAACCAGACTTGTGGAGGTCTACAATTTTCTTCCGAGGTCTTGGCTGATTTCTTTTGATTTTCCCATGATGTCAAGCAAAGCGGCACTAAATTTGAAGGTAGGTCTTGAAATACATCCACAGGTACAGCTCCAATTGCCTCAAATTATGTAAATTAGCCTATCAGAAGCTTCTAAAGCCATCACATCATTTTCTGGAATTTTCCAAGCTGTTTAAAGGCACAGTCAACTTAATGTAAACTTCTGACACACTGGAATTGTGATACAGTGAATTATAAGTGAAATAATCTGTCTGTAAACAATTATTGGAAAAATTACTTGTTTCATGCGTAAAATAGATGTCCTAACCGACTTACTAAAACTATAGTTTGTTAACAAGAAATTTGTGGAGTGGTTGAAAAACAAATTTTAATGACTCCAATATAAGAGTATGTAAATTTCCGACTTCAACTGAATCATGCCATATTCAGACTAGATAATGTTAAACAAGGTTGGAATGTGAAGCAATGAAACTGGGTATCAGTCTACACTGCACAACTGTTAAGAGTTTCCACAAATATTAGCATTGCAGCTCTTATCTCAGGACTGTGACTGTGTGAAATCACCTCCCCAGTCATCCTATTGTGTGTATTGACATTCATATTGCACTGTACAGCTTTACCTAAGGATTGGGGATCAATGAAATGGGGTATCAGTCTACTCAATACCCAAGCAATTTTTTCCCCATTGTCCTCCTCAGAGTTATCAGACTCAAAAACATCCACACAGTATTGTTTTTCCTAGGGAATAGCGTTCAATACACATAGGTTGACAATAAATGTGGCTCAATCCACAGTTGTTTCAGAGTCCCGCAATAAGAGCTACGACGCTAATGTTCTCTGAGTAGACTGATACCCCATGTCATTGATCCACAAGTAAGGCTGTACAGTGAAATAAGTATGCCCCCAACGCAATTCTAAAGTATAACACATCCAGTGTGATTTCAGATTTTTGTCAAATTAACAAAATTATCTTTTGTTGATTTTATAACAACATTCCAACCTCGTTTAGCATGATTTATTCAATTATGGCATAACTCTACTACTTGTATTCATTTGCATCACTGTCAATAACCTACTTTTATTTTGAAGGCTAACTGCAACGTTCACTTTGCGGCTATTTTCACAGATGGGTCCGACCACCATTAATCAAACAAGAACTGCCTTATAAATTACGGTTATTTTAGATGATGACACCTAGTTCTATATAGTGAGTTAGCTAACTATAGCTACTGAAACAGATGTCGTTTCGCTATGTTTTTGGGAAGAACATTGTTTGCATCCATGAGCTAGCTCACTTTTTTTTAATGACCAGCACTGTAGGTGCGCGAGACAACTTTACCAGCATCATAGCATACGTGTCGATGAATCGTTGTGACATATGAAATACGAGTGATAGCGTAATCAATGAGTAATAACTACGTAAAAAAATGAATGAACGCGTAAAATTATTATGTGACGTCCAGTCATATTCAGGTCCTGATTGGTCAAAGTGTTATTTGACACGTAACGACCCAAACTATGTTCCATAGAAATCCTGGTTGAGAAAGAAACGACTGAACAAATTAACAACAAAACAGCACAGCAAGTAAAATAAATAGGTTTTGACTATGTATTACGGGTAATGGGGGCATACGTAAATGCCAACAAAATAAAATTTTGGTCAGTGTGGTGTGTGTAACCTTTATTTAACTAGGCATGTCAGTCAAGAACAAATTCTTATTTACAATAACGGCCTACGCCGGCCAAACCCGGGCAACGATGGGCCAATAGTGCGCCGCTCAAGGAACTCCCAAACACGGCCGGATGTTATACAGCCTGGATTCAAACCAGGGACTGTAGTGACACCTCTTGCAGTGCCTTAGACCGCTGCATCCATGTGCGTATGTTAATTATTTAACTGTACTAGAATGCTTAAAAAGGCCCCTAAATTTGAAATATTGGTTATTGTTTTTTTTGGCAAGTAAAATATTGGATATCGGTATCGGCCAAAAATGTCATATCGGTTTATGACTAGTTTGAATGGCGGAGCAGCCGCACGCACACAAGCCTAAGATCACAATGCCCAATGCCAAGCGTTGGCTGGAGTGGTGTAAAGCTCGCTGCCATTGGACTCTGGAGCAGTGGAAACGCGTTCTCTGGAGTGATGAATCATGATTCCCATCTGGCAGTACGACGGACAAATCTAGGTTTGGCGGATGCCAGGAGAACGCTACCTGCCCCAATGCATAGTGCCAACTGTAAATTTGGTGGAGGAAGAATAATGGTGTGGGGCTGTTTTTCATGGAACAACTAAGGCCCTAAGTTCCAGTGATGGGAAATCTTGATGCTACAGCATACAATGACATTCTAGATAGCTAGAATGCTTCCAACTTTTCGGCAAAAGTTTGGGAAAGGCCCTTTCCTGTTTCAGCATGTCAATGCAACCATGCACAAATGAGGTCCATACAGAAATTGTTTGTAAAGATCAGTGTGGAAAAACTTGACTGGCCTGCACAGAGCCCTGACCTCAACCATCGGACACCTTTGGGATGAATTTGAACGACCGACTGCGAGCTAGGCTTAATCGCCTAACATCAGTGCCCGACCTCACTAATAGTCTTTTGGCTGAATGGAAGCAAGTCCCCACAGAAACTCCCAGAGGAGTGGAGGCTGTTATAGCAGCAAAGGGGGGACCAACACCATATTAATGCCCATGATTAATGGCCACATACTTTTGGTCATGTGTATTTCCAGCCAGAGAAATTCGTTCCACAGCAGAGTTTCATAAGTGAGGCTAGGCAAGGCATGGAGGGCACTTGGAGATGAACTCTCCTTCCCTTTTTTGGTTTCCCCCCACCATTGCTCAATATCCTCCAGTTCTCTCTTTTTGTCTGTCTGCACATGCCTTGGGAACTAGCCAGTGAAAATGCTTGTAAAAGTGCTACTTGAGAAAGAGATGTTTATCAGACAATGGGGATATTGGGAAAAATATCATCCAGGACACAGCCAGCCAGGCATGCTGGGTCATTGGAGGCTGTAGACTAGGCTTGTGCCATGAGACGCAATTTACAATTAAATTGATTGCTAATAACAAGAGTTTTTGTCCCCGGGCCAAACCCAATGTTGAGCTGCTGTCCAGTAATCCTGATTTAGAAGCCTCTCTTATGATGTGTCTGCCAAAGGTCCACACAGCAGAATAGGGCATAGATCTAGAAGACTGCATTAGACTCTGCTTTCAATTTCAACAGAGGGGCGTATTTGAAGCACAAAGTAGTAGCCTACCATTTACCAAATCATTGTAATGGAAAATGTGGATAAAAGCTATTGCTGTCTCAGCTGAGACTGGCGCTCAATCAAAGACAAGTGACAGTTACATGTGCATTTTGCTGCAATCGGTATAACATCTGCAAAACTGTGTATGTGACCGATAAACTTTGATTTGATAGTTAACATTATGAAAACACATTAGGGATAAAACTAGTCAATAGCATGGGGGTCGGAAGGTCAATGTCAGCTGCCTGTTATAAGTAGTGCATTAAGCATGTACACTAGCTTATCATAAAGCTTTTGTGAATAGGATTGTTGTTTATGTCTAAATATATTGAGCCAGACAATGATCTCTGTCCTATCTAGCCATTCCTAAACTTTGGCACCAAACCTGTTTAACCCAGAATTGTACTTTTGAATTCCATTTGTAGTCCATGTGGAAGAGGTGAAAAAATTATTGTTGTCTATCAACAATGACAAGCCACCAGAATCTGACAATCTGGAAGGAAAATTACTCAGGATAATAGCAGATGATATTGCCACATCTTCAATGTAAGCCTACTAGAGAGCGTGTGCCCTCCGGCCTGGAGGGAAGCTAAAGTAATTCCGCTACCCAAGAATAGTAAAGCCCCCTTTACTGGCTCAAATAGCCGACCAATCAGCCTGTTACAAACAAAAAATTGTTTGACCAGATACAATGCTATTTCACAGTAAACAAATTGATAACAGAATTTCAGCATCCTTATAGGGAAGGACACTCAACAAGCACAGCACTTACACAAATGGCTGATGACTGGCTGAGAGAAATTGATGATAAAATGAATGTGGGGGCTGTCTTGTTAGACTTCAGTGCAGCTTTTGACATTATCGATCATAGTCTGCTGCTGGAAAAACATGTGTGTTATGGCTTTACTACACCCCCTGCTATAATGTGGATAAAGAGTTACTTGTCTAACAGAACACAGAGGGTGTTCTTTAATGGAAGCCTCTCAAATAGAATCAGGAATTCCCCAGGATAGCTGTTTAGGCCCCCTTGCTTTTATCAATTTTTACTAATGACATGCCACTGACTTTGTGTAAAGCCAGAGTGTCTACGTCGGCGGATGACTCAACACTGTACACGTCAGCTACAACAGCGACTGAAATGACTGCAACACTCAACAAAGATCTGCAGTTAGTTTCAGAGTGGGTGGCAAGGAATAAGTTAGCCCTAAATATTTATAAAACTAAAAGCATTATATTTGGAACAAAACACTCAATAAACCCTAAACCTCAAATAAATCATGTAATAAATAATGTGGAAATTGAGCAAGTTGAGAAGACTAAACTGCTTGGAGTAACTCTAGATTGTAAACTGTCATGGTCAAAACATATTGATGCAGTACTAGCTAAGATGGGGAGAAATCTGTCTATAATAAAGTGATGCTTTGCCTTCTTAACAGCACTATCAACAAGGCAGGTCCTACAGGCCCTAGTTTTGTTGCACCTTGACTACTGTTCAGTCATGTGGTCAGGTGCCACAAAAAAAGGATTTAGGAAAATGACAATTGGCTCAGAATAGGGCAGCACGGCTGGCCCTTGGATGTACACAGAGAGCTAAAATCAATAATATGCATGTCAATCTCTCCTGGCTAAAGGTGGAGGAGAGATTGACTTCATCACTACTTTTATTTAGGAGAGGTATTGACATGTTGAATGCACCGAGCTGTCTGTCTAAACTACTGGCACACAGCTCGGACACCCATGCGTACCCCACAAGACATGCCACAAGAGCTCTTCACAGTCCCCAAGTCCAGAACAGACTATGGGAGGCACACAGTACTACATAGAGCCATGACAACATCAAGTAACTGACACAGCTAATGGGGATCCATAACAAATACAAATACTTTGAGAAAGACAGTGTATACTGTCACAGGGCTTGCCCTGGTGTATGAGTAAAGTTACTCAAGGAGGACATTTTCTCAAGGCTGGGCCAGATAAAGCTGGATATCAAAGACCTCCAGAATATTGTTTCCCTCACCCAAGTACTTCCTGGCCGGCCGCTGTTTCAATGTGCAGCTTACACGCAAGCGTGGCCTTGACTGTTTCCTCCTCTCCGGTAATGTCACTGGGTTATGTAAGCTACACATTGAAACAGCAGACGGCCAGGAAGCTGCCTGCATTCTACACAGCTGTACCCAGACCCCTCTAGAGTCTAGTACACAAACACTGACTGACTGCTAGCCGACATATGAGCATAGAGCAAACTCATATCTGCATACATTTCCACTGATCAGAAACACTTTTGTTGGGGGGGGGGGGGGGGGGTCAGTGAGTGAGTGAGTGAGAGAGAGATATGGCTAAAGTGGGCAGCCTGATACAAACTATGAGATGGAAATAAGGAGAGCATGCCACAGGCAATAAATGTAAGGGGCTCACAACTGTCTGACATGTTGAAACATATCAACTGCTACAAAGCAAGTTAGTTACACTGAACCTTGGTAAGAAAACACACAACCCAATGATAAACCGTAGACACCAAGTAGTTTTTTTATGGTGTCTGTACTTTACTATTTATAATTTTGACTACTTTTACTATTTATAATTTTGACTACTTTTACTTCACTACATTCCGAAAGAAAATAATGTACTTTTTACTACATACATTTTAACTGACACTCAAAAGTACTTGTTACATTTTGAAAGCTTAGCAGGACAGAAAAATGGTCCAATTCACACATGATCATCCCTACTGCCTCTGATCTGGCAGACTCACTAAACACAAATGCATCTTTTGTAAATGAGTGTGCCCCTGGCTATACAAACATAAAAACAAGAAGATGGTGCCGCCTGCTTTACTTAATAGAAGGAATTTTAAATGATTTATACTTTCTCTTTTGATACTTAAGTATATTTTAGCAATTATATTTACTTTTGATACTTAAGTATATTTAGAACAAAATACTTTTAGACTTTTAATCGAGTAGTATTTTAATGGGTGACTTTCACTTGAGTAATTTTCTATGAAAGGTATATATACTTTTACTCAAGTATGACATTTGGGTACTTTGTTCAGCACTAGTGTACAGTATGTTTAAAAATACGTGTTAACCTTTTACAACATAACAGTGTGAACAACTTCACACGGAATGTTACATCCAAATACAGCTCTTTTAAAAATGGCTTCATGACATGCAAGTTTGAGACTCACACTTTGCAATATGTCAAGATTATGGGGAAGATGTGTTTGGTGCCTTCCCCCAAGCGCACACTTATCAGAAGGTTTTCTGTGTTGCTTAGACTTTGGGTGTGAAACTGGGACTGTCAATGAGTTGTGTCAAGCGGGTTTGACACCATAACTTTTGCAAGTAATATCATCTAGGGCAAACCTGGCTTGAAATGCTGTATAAAAATAACAAGTAGAGGGAGGAAAACGTTGCTTCTTTATCTTATTTAGGTTTCACCCCATAACGCGTAACTAGCAAATAAGTAGCAACGATGGGGTGGAGAGGTGGCGTGCTATTTGCTTTTCCACTGGACCGATAAAAACATTAACATTTTTACTAACTGGTGCTACTACTAACTGGTTAACTATCTAAAATCAGGCATACAGTAACCATTACTTCTGACGCAAAAACCTGGCCATGTAATTGCCTTGTTAGCTTGCTAGCAAAGCTAGATAATTGAGCAAACTTGCCGGCAAAATATAGCTTATGTTAGCATGGAAGCTAACTAGGTGACATTATCGCTTGATGTTAAATAGCTAATTTAACTAGCTAAACGTAGATAGTACATTGATCCATCCCACAAGGAACACACTCCAAATCCGGGCACGGTTGGTGATGATGGATCCCTATTTCTGGCTACGGGCAATTTGAAGCGGGGAACATCGGAAAGCCATCACGATAAACAAGAACCACATAAATTAAAATACTCACCCATAATGTCCTTCAATATCGCTATCAGATGTTTGGAATCTGCTATCCGTTTTCTTGCGTTAGCTAGCAGCTTGAATGCTAGCTAGCTATGTGTATTTACTAAGCCAAGATGCTTTTTGCAAATTCACTACCGATATGCAAGTTAAGCCATTCGCCTTGAATAGCAGCTTACCAAACCTATGTTTGAAATGAATATTGTGCAGGGAAGTCTCCACCTTTCTTGGACTTGCCTGAAACTACTGCCACACGTATAAACAGCAGGAGAATTCGCGATATTTAGAAATGTGAGTCCCGCGAGAGGAAATAGGAACTAATGGAATGCCATCCGTTCATTAGCACACAGCATGAACAGTGTGATGGACAGGAGATTTCTTTCTCTATCCACCACTTTAATCCGTGTTGAGCATCATCAGTGACCATTGCTTTCCTGGTGAACATTAGTTTTGACATTTGCATCATCAGACAGACAACAAAATTGACAGAAACATGATTGATGTTCATGTTTATTATTAAATAGATCTACTTTTATCTCTCCAGTTGGTCATGGTAGAATGACATTATTATAAGGGTCATTCCATGCTTTCATTGTATTAAATAGGCTACAAAGAAATCCTCGTTTATTGTTATATTTCTTAGAAATAAATATTTGAACTTGAGAATGACACTGAGAGAGGGGGCACTGCTTGGTACTCTGGCCAAAAAAATAAATCACGGGGAGCAGATTCAAGGTATTTTTAAAAAGGTATTTAACCTTTAATTTGACAGGGAGTAATGAAACATGCATAGTTTAAACTGCATTGTGATTAAAGCTTTTTTTCTGACCACAGGTTATGACTAGGGCCCCAAGTTTCTCCTGGTCCGAAAAAATCCCTGGTCCTAAATTCTGATGTAGAATTGGCCCAGTGACTCCCACCTGTCTCCCCCTGTCCCCTATTAGCAGAGACATCCTGGTTTGACCTATCTGTACTACATGCAAAGTGCACTGTAAAATGAAGTACAGAAGACAAATTTGCTTGATTGGATCAATTTGACAAGAGTTCCAACATCCTATAAAGAAGCGGCGTAAACACAAATTCTATGCAAATGAATCTAACCACATAAAGGCTAAACATGGAAGGACACCGGGGACGGCTCAGAATGATGCATAGAGATCTATTTTAGAGCAGAATACAGAATGAAGATTAGCACTGGCTCTGTAACATCACTTCAAAATATGTAATATTATTAATGCAACTTAATCCACTGTCAGAAAACTATGGATTTGTATTTGCTGGTTGCTGGCTTTTCTACATTACCTCTCTGTGTTACAGTATGAACCTTGACACTTAGTGGAATGTGCTGCCACCTTGTGTTGAAAATCAATTTACAACAAGTAATTCAGTGTTCCATAAAGGATATTTTAGAGAGATCTGAAATCTTATTGGAAAATGATGGTATCTAATTGTAAAATAGTGAAACCTACAGTCTTGTCAGGGGGTTGCAAAGCATCAGGGTACAGGCAGGATTCAGGTGCAGCATTTCAGAAGGTGAATAAAACTGGATCCAAAATGTAGGTTTATAGGCTGGACTAGAGAATGTCAATGAACTCTGACATAGATGTAGACTTACAAAATAACAGCAATCTAGATGGCCAATAAGATATGACTGGCTTTCAAGGCAAAGATTCAATCATTAATTTTAGTTTTAGAGAGCCATGGAACAACATGTCACTCCAGTGTAGCTTACTCTCCCTTGCCTTGACTTTAGAATGTATAATTCACGTCTATATTAATTCTATTGGAAAAAGATCTCACACAAAATATTACAATAGCCTAAAATACTTAAATAAACACTGAATACACAGAGTTTTATTATAGGTGATTGAGCACTGAGAAGTTACAATAGGCTAAAGTCAAAAACTTCAGAAGACCAAGATGTCCAGCAGAGGTCAAACTTAGTGTTCCTATTGCAGCAGTTGGCTTGAAGAACACGGTCAGAGAAACATTAACCTAAGTAGCAGATGTAATTGAAGGTTGAAGATACTGTATCCATGAAAACCGGACATTAGTGGTTTCTACCCACCACGCATAGGCTAGAGAAGCATTAAACTAACAGAGAAACAGACATAAACTGAAAGCAGAGGAGACCTACATTACCAGTTAATAGTTTGGACACACCTACTCATTCAAGGGTTTTTCTTTATTTTTACTATATTCTACATTGTAGAATAATAGTGAAGACACCACAACTATGAAATAACACATATGGAATCATGTAGTAACCAAAAAAGTGTTAAACAAATCAGATTCTTCAAAGTTGCCACCCTTTGCCTTGATGACAACTTTGCACACTCTTGTCATTCTCTCAACCAGCTTCTCCAACAGTCTAAAGGAGTTCCCATATATGCTGAGCATTTGTTGGCTGCTTTTCCATCACTCTGCCGTCCAACTCATCCCAAACCATCTCAATTGGGTTGAGGTCGGGTGATTGTGGAGACCAGGTCATCTTATGCAGCACTCCGTCACTCTTCTTGGTCAAATAGCCCTTACACAGCCTGGAGGTGTGTTTTGTGTCATTGTCCTGTTGAAAAACAAATGATAGTCCCACTAAGCGCAAACCAGATGGGATGGTATATCGCTGCAAAATGCTGTGGTAGCCTTGCTGGTTAAGTATACCTTGAATTCTAAACAAATCACTAACAGTGTCACCAGCAAAGCACCCTCACACCTCCTCCTCCATGCTTCGCGGTGGGAACTACACATGTGGAGATCATCCGGTCACCTATTCTGCGTCTCACAAAGACACAGCGGTTGGAACCAAAAATCTCAAATTTGGACTCATCAGACCAAAGGACAGATTTCCACCAGTCTAATGTCCTTTGCTTGTGTTTCTTGGCCCACGCAAGTCTCTTCTTCTTATTGGTGTCCTTTAGTAGTGGTTTTCTTTCCAGCAATTCAACCATGAAGGCCTGATTCACGCAGTCTCCACTGAAAAGTTGATGTTGAGATCTGTCTGTTACTTGAACTCTGTGAAGCATTTATTTGGGCTGCAATTTGAAGTGCAGTTAACTCTAATGAACTTATCCTCTGCAGCAGAGAGAACTCTGAGTCTTCCTTCTCATGTGGCAGTCCTCATGAGAGCCAGTTTCATTATAGCGCTTGATGATTTTTGCGACTGCACTTGAAGAAACTTTCAAAGTTCTTGAACCTTTTTGGTATTGACTGAACTTCATGTCTTAAAGTCATGATGGACTGTCGTTTCCCTTTGCTTACTTGAGCTGTTCTTGCCATAATATGAACTTGGTCTTTTACCAAAGAGGGCTAACTTCTGTATACCACCCCTACCTTGTCAGAACATAACGGTTTGGCTCAACCGCATTAAGAAGGAAAGAAATTCCACAAATAAA
This sequence comes from Oncorhynchus gorbuscha, assembly GCF_021184085.1. Classification (NCBI taxonomy): domain Eukaryota; kingdom Metazoa; phylum Chordata; class Actinopteri; order Salmoniformes; family Salmonidae; genus Oncorhynchus; species Oncorhynchus gorbuscha. The sequence continues at coordinate 55,450,433 of NC_060186.1, forward strand.
CTTTTAAAAAGGCACACTTGTTAATTGAAATGCATTCTAGGTGACTACCATATGAAGCTAGTTGAGAGAATGCCACGAGTGTGCAAAGCTGTCATCAAGGCAAAGGGTGGCTACTTTGAAGAATATAAAATATATTTTGACTTGTTTAACACTTTTTTGGTTACTACATGATTCCATATGTGGTCCTTCTGTAGCTCAGTTGGTAGAGCATGGCGCTTGTAACGCCAGGGTAACGCCAGGGTAGTGGGTTTGATCCCCGGGACCACCCATACGTAGAATGTATGCACACATGACTGTAAGTCGCTTTGGGATAAAAGCGTCTGCTAAATGGCATATATATGTGTTGAGCATGGGCCATGTGCTTAGCCATTTAGGGTCTAAAATTATTATTTCAACAAATACTGAGCACATAGCAGTCTCCATAACATGATTTTCTACTTGATTAAAACATTTCATTTGAGCACAGAACTTCTCCCCTTCCAAAATATGGTTTTATTTAAGGCAATCCAGTAACTCTGATCTGAGAGCAACAGAGATTCCCTTAAGGCGAAGGGAATGCTATCCATGTTGAAAGTCACATCTCAGCTTGAGTACACAGCAATGTTGGCCAGGCAGGCAGGCAAATCACTAGCCAGTATCTGGCGCTATCTCTGCCTTTTCTATCCCTCTGCTGAGTCACTAACCCACTTAGACTGACCCCCCCCCCCCCCCCACACACACACACACAGCAGAAAACAGAGTGGCACCTCCACATACATGCCAGATGGTGTGTTGTGCTAATCCATCAATTGACTTTATTTGGAGTCACAGTCTGGGCAAAGCTCAATATCCTACATCACTGATGCTGGGCCTGAGCCATTTCTGTCTACTGACACACATGAAGTGAACCATTCCTTCTGTTTTTTAGTAGAACATTTATATGGCATTCTCATGGTAATAATGGTGGCCAATGTTGGGGATTAAATAGGGAACTTCCATTCCTAAAATGTGCAGTATCCACATGACTGTGCCAATATGAGTCCAACACCACTGTTTGAATGGCATGCAAAAACATGCACAAATCCTCTATTACAAAATATCAAGTATGGGTGAAGCCACCGTTCCATAGAGGATATTTTTGCTTTTTTTATTCATGATAAAATAGGGTCATTCACATCTCCTCTCTGTGTTCCACAATGGACTAATTGTCAATTTGACATTATAAGGAGGCAAACATAGGGAAATTGTATTTGCTTTGGCCTAGTTTAAATATGCCTGGGGATGGCACAACTAAAGCACACTGGACATGGTTAATCCCCTCACCTGTGCCCTAAACTGTAACATATAGACTATTTATCAACATTTCGATATTGAATTATCTATAATATATGTATAACTCTATCAACATCCAAATTTAACCTCAGTTTTAACCTGTTAGGTTTTTTTTCCTTGTGTATTTTCAATTAAACGTACCGGAGATATAAAGCCTAGCCTACGTACATGTTCACCTGTATAGTGTCTACCACTATAATCCCGTCTATGCAATTTCTTCCGGGAAACCGAGTCAACTGCGTTTGGGTAGAAGAGACGAAGCGAGATGGTTTAGTCCTGTTTGTCCACAATATACAGACCGATAAACAGACCACCTACCTTTCCGCCTTTGGGACAACCACTCCCATCAAAGCGGAGACAATACTATTTAGTCATTATATACAGTATCTCTGGTTTGGGCGAGTTTCGTTGGTGACGTCTGTCGCCAGTACCCGCCCCGTTCAGTTATCGCCCTGCTTTTGCTGCATAGACCGCGCAGGAACCTGGACCAAACGAGGCGGAATTTCAGTTGCTTATCCATCATCGATATGGGAATTATACCATTCTTTCAGAACCAAGCTCTTATCCCATACTATCTGAAGCCAGTCCACTTCGAGACACAGACTATAAAAACTGCCGGTTGAAGGAACACCAGCAGTAGATTGTTATTATTGCTTTAGCCAGTACAGCATTTACAGAATATGCTTCCTGCTGATGCAGGGATGATAAACCACCTTGTGCGATGAGAAGTAGCCTAACGTTTTCTCAGAACTGGAGATGGGCATTTTCTAAATTGTCCTAATTGATTTTGGGAAAATGCTCTGGACAATTTTAGTGCTCTGTATGTCTATGGCGGTAAGTACCAGACACCTTTGTCTTTGGTATTGTTCTTATTATAGGGGTGCTTCCCGGCAGGTTCTCGATTTAAAGAGACCGTTTTTATTTTTGCGTTTGTTCTGTTCTAAACCTATCGGCAATTAGCCAAATGAAGATATTGTTAACTTTGACTCTTCTATAATTCGTGAATTTTACAGGTAATCTTGTATAATAGGCTACAATATCGATTCGTTTTTTGAAATAAAAAAATATCTATTGTCAGAACAGAATGGTAGGATGGATGAACAATAGCACATAGGCCTATGTGCTATGACACTTGCCCCATGAGAATGACACTACTATTTATCTTATTGCAGGCTACCTGTAAATGTAATTTATTGCTTGTTATTAGCTAACATTATTTAATTGTACACAATTGTATTGTAACATATGTCATCTTAAGTATCCCTGTCCCTGTATTCAAACGGCTTGTATGGGACTATCACCTGTGAGGTCCTATATGTATTACTGGAATCATCCAATACAAAGTCTCACATACTTCAGGCTTTGTTTTTCCAATGCTGGAGAAAAACTTAGGGAAAACAGACGGCATTGAAATGCTGTAGTGGATGTTGACCCACCCTGCCTCAATCCAATTTAACACTAATATTTAAGTAATGTTCTCATTTATACATAGATCCATGTATTTTTGTCTAATATCGACACTTCATACAGTGCAGGGCAATATTTATATGAGTGCTCTCAGCCAGAGAGAACATACCATCTAGGAATCTATGCATGTTTTATTACCAATTTTTTAAAGTACTATTTGGCAAAATTCTATCTAGCCAACCTTAGAGATACAGTAGTCCATCATCCACTGTAATCAATTATTGACATTTAACCAGAAAAGGAGACATCCTTATCTTCCAGTATCACCATGGAACAGATATTATAACAAAATTATATTTTTCCATTCTAAAATGTAATTGTGTGTCAGTCCTTTCTGTGGTTTGGGCCCCTCTGTGCATCTCCACTCAGGCGAGGTCCACTGCTTGTTTGTGCTTGTGTTGTTGGCAGTACATTCTGACATTAGCATGAATATTCTTCACTGGCCCATGAAGGAGACAGCACCACTGGTGTTTGTCAGTGATAAACGAGGCATGACTGCACCAAACACACTCCCTCTTCCTCACCGTTTAGTTGCATGATGACATGTTGCAACAGGTGCTGGGTTGGTTGTTATCTGGTACTGTCTTATGGGAAGCTCAGTGTTGTCCAACAAACACACACATAGTTACTTTTGCACAGCCATGCCTTCCATGTAGCCTAAAACACCACAGTTAGGCTCTAAGCTGAATTTTTATTAGATTTTATTTAACCTTTATTTAGCTCTAAGATGGATGTTCTAAACCCATCAAATTCAACTCTGGACCTCAAAGCTAGTTCCACTGTATTTTTTAATTGTTCGCATGATTTAGACTTGGGACACCAGGTGTGTGCAATTAACCATCAGGTACAACAGAAAACCAGCAGGCTCCAGACCTCGTAGGGTAAGAGTTGAATACCCCTGTTCCAGATCAGGGTTTCCCTGCAACAGCACTGCAGTGGCACGGAATAGATTGGCTGGCTGTCCTCTCCTCCCTCTGTCCTCCAGCCAGGGAGGGAGCATCCTGATATCACTCACTAACCTCCTGGAGCTCAGCTCTAAACATATGAGTTGTAATAGCACGAGCCTTGCTATGGCTTTAGTATTAATGATGTTCTATCAACAGATATACTCTATATGTATCCTATACACATTCATCATGTATCAAATGTATTAGATTTAAAGGATACTGCTGTATACAATATCTACAAACCAGATTAGACTATAGTATTTCTCTCCTCTTTTTATCCTGCATGGCAGGTATGAAACGCTAAAGAGGGCTGAGGTAGATTCAGAGTAATGGGTAATTATCAGGGATTCATGGCCACTCACAGGCGGTGTGGTGTGATGGTGGGCAGTCCCTCAGACAGCAGCAGTCTCATGACAGGATGCCAGTGGTGTGTTTTTTTCATACAGGAAATGCAGTGACAGGAGCCTACTCTCTTATCTGAGCTAGAAGGGAGGGACATTCACCCTCTCGCTCGCTCGCTCGCACGCATGCACACATTAATTCACACCCCAAACCGTCAATATCTGTCAGACCACCAAACTAATGTCCCTGCAGTGTATCACATGTTGAATATAACCAGTTTCACACTTGTTTTTCATTGGGTAAACGTGATAAGACTGGAATTGGAACATTTTGTACCTCATGACATATCATCAAAAGACTGTTGACTGTTGGCTGAAAATAACGTTGTTTGAGTGATGTTGCGCTTAGTTGCACCTTACTTATCTTCAAATGTCCATCGTTCGCCAGGGGTCAATTTGCACATGATGACACGAACAGATAGTTGTTACTAGATATGTTTTTTGGAATTCAGTCAGTGTCTCAACTGCGTCTTTCTTTTTCCCTACGCAGTTAAGCCAAAATCACGCTCCCATTGGCTAGCTAGCATGGTCTCACTCACAGGCGATCTGCGCAGAGACAGTGGCCTTCCATGTAAGGATGGAAAGTGTCATTTACAATTAGCTGCCTACCGTAATGCAGAGCCTATTATTATCATCGTGTTTGGTAACATTTGCCCATGTATTTATTTTCAGAGTTTCAATGAGTTGTAAAAATGTCTCAGAACTCTGCTGAATTCCCTCAATTTAAGGTAAGCTAAGTTTACCTAGGCTACATAACGTTACTAGCTCCGTATTTGAAGTTATATTATATTTAGCAGTCTATTATCATGTAAAAGCATATGCTTATTATTCATAATTTCTCAAATATTTATTAGCTAATCATTCAGTCGAACACGCTATGCTACAGCCATTGAATCTGCCTTTGAGCATTAAGGGAAAGTAATGGCTATCTCTGTCCATGACATTATGTTGTTATATTTTTCGATCTTGAAATACAAGGGCAAATGTTATTGATCAGTGACTGAAATTTCACACTAGGGGATATTCACTTCCGGACTTGGAGACTTGGAGAGCGCTCAAAGTGTTGTAGAAACCCTCTCTGAATAACAGGGAGTGGGTTTGGCTTAACTGCGTTAGGAATAAGAAAGATGCCCATCAACCTAATGTTGAGAGTTACAATAGTAGAATTGCAGGAAATTAGCTATAAAACTGCAACAACAAACAAATCTAACTAATTTGTTTACTTTTTGTTAATAAAATACTTTTGCTGCTAACAGATCCCTCTGTACATATTAAATCATATTTTTTAATCCCGGTGCTTAGTTAATGTTTGTATTTATTTTTATTTCACCTTTATTTAACTTAGTGCTGAAATCCCGTTAACGGGATCGATATGACAACAGTTAGTGAATGTTCAGGGCGTCAAATTCAAAACAACAGAAATCTCATAATTAAAATTCCTCAAACATACAAGTATTTTATACCATTTTAAAGGTAATCTTGTTGTTAATCCCACCACAGTGTCCGATTTCAAATAGGCTTTACAGCGAAAGCACTACAAACGATTATGTTAGGTCAGATCCAAGTCAGAAAAACACAGCCATTTTTTTCCAGCCAAAGAGTGGAGTCACAAAAATCAGAAATAGAGATAGAATTAATCACTAACCTTTGATGATCTTCATCAGATGACACTCATAGAGCTTCATGTTACACAATACATATATGTTTTGTTTGGTAAAGTTCTTATTTATATAAAACAAATCTCAGAATCATAAAACACGGGACGAGATGTTAAAAACTGTCCATTGTGCCAATAGATGGAATGCACTCGCATGAGATTTGCCGTGATGTTGACAGAGTGACATGGGAGGTTTATTTCTTAGACTGGGGTAAGATGTCAATTTTTGGGACACATCCTCAGTAGTGTGCCTTCGAATCAGTGGGTGTTTCGGCCTTTAATCACTAAACACCCTCATCAAAGGTGGCCTGCTAAAGGGTGATCAAGCCTTAGCTTGTGTCCCATGCCCAATTAAGATGTCCCACAGGACTGTGCAAGGCAGGGGCGTCCTCTTCCCTGAGCCAGCCATACAGCTGACCGCATACCTCATATGCCCTCCTCAAGTTGGAGGGATCTGAATTGAGTTCTCAGGTGGGGGTGAGGGGTCATGAAGTTATAGCCCAGCAAGGGTCCTTCCGTTTGATCCAGATCCACTGGCTACCTCTTTCAGCTGCTTGAGAAACTGCTCTGACGGTCTGCCGCAGAGCCTGTCCATGGATTCCAAGTTCTTTCAGCAACCTGATGATGGAAGAAGCCACGAATCCTCTGCATCCCACTTCAACTGGCCAGACTTTTGCATTCCAGCCATGCTGAGTTGCGTCTGCTGCCAACTCTGTGTAACGCAGTTTCTTACGCTCGTAGGCCTCTTCAACAGAGTTTTCCCACGGGACTGTGAGCTCTATGATGTACACAGCCTTTCGTGAAGGGGACCAGAGTACCATGTCTGGCCTAAGGTTGGTAGAAGCAATCTCAGGTGAAAAAATGAGTTGCTGGCCAATATCGACAAGCATCTCCCAGTCCCGGGCCATGGCTAGGTGTCCAGTTTCTGGCTTTGTAGGAGGATACTTGGGCCTTTTCTGTCCCTCCCGGATGAATGTTGTTGTTTTGACGGGATTGCTTGTTTTTGGAGGTAATGAATTGGTTGCACTCCTCTTGGTCTCAAGTGCTGCAGCCAGGCTCTTGAGGACCTGATTGTGCCTCCAGGTGTAGCGGCCTTGTGAGAGGCTGGTCTTGCAACCTGTCATTATATGCCTGAGAGTCGCTGGAGCTGGGCAGAGGGGGCAGGTCGAGTCCTCGCCATACCATTGATGTAGATTTTTTGGTGATGGAAGCACATCATAAACAGCTCTTATGATGAAGCTGATGTTGCTTGCCTCCATTTGCCAAAGCTCACTCCAGTTGATCTTTCTCCTCTCCAGGCCTTCCCACCGCGTCCATTGCCCTTGTTTAGCAAGAGAGACAGCCTTTGCACTTCTTGCAGTCTCCTCCTGTCTGCGCACCTCCTCGACCACCAGCTTCCTGCGTTCAGATGTTGTTGCCTTATGGAACGTTGGTTTGCTTGCTGCCAGGCCAAAGCCTCCTCTTCCATGCTGGATATTCCCCACAATGTCTTGGTGTCTCAGGGCTGATGTTGCTTGCTGCACAGCCTTGGATGATGTCCATTTCCGTCCAGTTTGTAGGGGAGGTGCAGCCTTGCTAATGGTCTGGTCTTTGGAGTCCTTCAATGTCATCTGAAGTCTTACTTTAGAGCACTTGTACTCCTCCGTTAGACTTGTAAGAGGTAGTTCAAGGACTCCTTTGCCATAGAGGCCGATGTTACTCAGGCATTGTGGGACACCCAGCCATTTCTTCACGTATGAGGTAATGGTTCGCTCCATCTTCTCCACTGTTGTTATTGGGACCTCATAGACGGTGAGTGGCCACATTAGCCGGGGGAGAAGTCCAAACTGTAGGCACCAGAGCTTGAGCCTCCCAGGCAGTAGGGTCTTGTTGATGTTCTCAAGACCGTCGGCGATGTCCTGCCTTACTTGCTGCACTTGATCTTTATCCCGGAGGCTTTCGTTGTACCATCTACCCAGGCTCTTGATGGGTTGCTCAGACACCGTTGGTATCGGGTCATCTCCAATACAGAACCTCACATCTTTAAGCTGTCCCTTGACTATGGAGATGCTTCGAGATTTGCTTGGCTTGATTTTCATCCGTGCCCACTTGATGTTATCCTGCAGTTTTGCAAGTAGCCGCCTGGTGCATGCTGCAGTGGTGGTCAGTGTAGTCATGTCATCCCTGTATGCTCGGATAGGTGGGAGACGGAGCCCTTCCTTAGTTCTCTCACCGCCGACCACCCATCTCGATGCCCTGATGATGACTTCCATGGCCATAGTGAAGGCCAGAGGAGAAATTGTACAGCCTGCCATTATGCCTACTTCCAAGCGCTGCCATGTTGTTGTGAAGTCAGGTGTTGTGAAACACAATTGCAGGTCTTGGAAATAGGCTTTTACCAGTGTAGTGATGGGTTCTGGTACGTGGAAAATGTTGAAGGATTCCCAGAGGAGTTCATGGGGAACTGAGCCAAAGGCATTGGCCAAGTCGAGGAAGATGACATAGAGGTCTCTCTTGTCCTTCTTAGCTGTTTGGATCTGGTGCCAAATCATACTAGTATGTTTCAGGCAACCAGAGAAACCAGGAATGCCTGCTTTCTGTACAGATGTATCAATGTACTTGTTCCTTTCCAGATAAGTGGACAGCCTCTGTGCTATTATACTGAAAAAGATCTTCCCTTCGACGTTGAGAAGGGAGATTGGTCGGAATTGACTGATGTCTGTCGCATCCTTCTCTTTCGGGATTAGCACACCACCAGCCCTTCGCCATGCCTTTGGTATTATTTCCTTCTGCCACACTATCCTCATGAGCCTCCAAAGAAAGCGTAGAACATCCGGGGCGTTCTTGTAGAGCTTGTATGGTACTCCACTAGGCCCAGGAGCCGAGGCCGCTCTTGCTCTTCGGACAACGTTCTCTACTTCCCTCCATTTTGGAGGGTCAGTGTCCAGATTGAATTCTGGTGGTTGAATAGGTGGGATGTCATGTGGGATGATTATCTGCTCATGCCTTTTCATGTCCTGGTGGACCTTTTCCAGATGTTCTTCCAGTTCAGGCTTTGTAGTTTTTAGGATTCCGCACTTTTCCTTTGCGAAGAGATCTTTGACAAACTTAAAGGGGTTTTTATAGAACCGTGTTCTTGAGTGTTCCTTCTTCCTACGAAGTTTCCTTAAGTTTTCCGCTCTTCGCAAGGTTGCCAGCCGACATTTAATGTCTGCTTGGAGTAGCATGAGACCTTCTCTCTCTGCATCAGAGGCCTTCTTCCACTGCTTCCTCAGCTGCCTTCTCTCTCTGACAAGTATCTCGATCTCCTGCTGTCTCCTAGATTTGGCTGGCGCGGGAGGTGTCTTGCCACTTCTCCTTTCGTTTACGCCAAAGCGCTCTTCTCCGTAGTGGTAGATAATGTCTCCCATCCTTTCAAGCTTTTTCTCTGCTGTTCCTACCTGTTGTTCCAAGATTTTTGTCAGGTCGTTGTTGATTGTTTCCCACTCTCTCTTTTCAACGACTTTGGGCCACTTCACACTCGGTCTGTGCCCTTTGATCTTTTCCTCTTTTAGAGGTCTCTGTGGTTGGGTGAGTTCATCCACCGGCATTTCTGTGCTTGTGTTATCCTCCTCAGTTACAGGGGTGCTGATGCTCTGCGAACTTTGGTTTGCGTGTCATGTATTGTATTGTCATGTCTTGTCCCTGTGCTTTCTCTTCTCTTCGTTTCCCCCTGCTGGTCGTATTAGGTTTCTTTCTCTCTCTTTATCCCTCTCTCTCTCTATCGTTCCGTTCCTGCTTCCAGCTGTTCCTCATTCTCCTAACGACCTCGTTTACACTCTCACACCTGTCCCCTATTTTGCCCTCTGATTAGGTCTCTATTTCTCTCTCTGTTTCTGCTTCTGTCCTTGTCGGATTCTTGTTTGCTTTGCCTTTGTTCCGTCCTGTTGTATTCTGCCTCGTCATCAGATACTGCGTGTGAGCAGGTGTCTCTATCCTCTATGGCCCGCGCCTACCCGAAGGGACCTGCAGTCTGTTGCCGCTAGCCCTGCAACTCTCCTCAACAACTAGAAGGGGGACTCTCCTGTTATACTAGAGGATTTGTGTTTCCCTGTTTGGACTTCCCCTGTTATGATTGAGGATTTATATTTTCCCTGTTTGGACATTAAAAGACTCTGTTTCTGTTATATCGCTTTTGGGTCCTCACTCACCAGCATAACATTGCGTCCCGTCGCTGTGCTTCATTCGACTGATTTGACTGGCTGCTTCGTAAGAAGTACTGGTCAATGCGAGGTCCCTGTCTCTGCTTCTCTAACAAGCACCTTTTCCTCCCTTGATGGATCCTTAACCCCCTTGCCGATGTTACTCTCTCCCAACCACAGCTGCACACCTGAAGTGTGTGTCCTGCTGCTGTTATGGTTGTCTCATGTGCTGTGTTCCTACTCGTAGTCGTTTCCGTTCCTGGGTCCGTAACCGTGTGATCGGTCGTTGAGCCATCTTGCGCCCCAGCTCTCGCAGGCTCTAGGGGTATGTTTCTTTGTTGACTTTCAGTAGCACTTAGCGGGTGTCTCCAACATACTGAAACAGCGTCGGAGACTGCCAACCTGGGTAGCTAACCCATGACAGCCCCAGTGGGGTCTATTCCCTCCGGTCAGCTGTCTCTCCAAGCTGTCACACAGACTTTCCTATGTTGTCAGCTGTCCTTTCACAGCAGTCACTGGACTGGTCCAGATAATCAGAATCATAAAACATGGGACGAGATGTTAAACACTGTCCATTGTGCCAATAGATGGAATGCACTCGCATGAGATTTGCCATGATGTTGACAGTATAGATTGGCACATTATGTTCAGTAGTTCCAAAAACATCCGGTGATTTTGCAGAGAGCTACCTCAATTTACAGAAATACTCATTATAAATGTTGATGAAAATACAAGTGTAAAATACATGGAAATATAGATAAACTTCTCCTTAATGCAACCTCTGTGTCATAATTCAAAAAAGTTTACAGAAAAAGCAAACCATGCAATAATCTGAGTACGGCACTCAAAGACCCAACAAGCCCTAAAGATATCCGCCATATTGTGCAGTCAACAGAAGTCAGAAATAACATTATAAATATTCACTTACCTTTGATGATATTCATCAGAATGCACTCCCAGGAATCCCAGTTCCACAATAAATGTTTGATTTGTTCGATAATGTCCATCATTTATGTCCAAATAGCTACTTTTGTTAGCACGTTTGGTAAACAAATCAAAACTCACAAAGCGCGTTCACTAGTTGCAGACGAAATGTCAAAACATTCCGTTAAAGTCCGTATAAACATGTCAAAAGATGTATAGAATGTATAGAATCAATCTTTAGGATGTTTTTAACATAAATCTTCAATAATGTCCCAACCGGAGAATTCCTTTGTCTTCAGAAAAGCGAATGGAATGAGAGCTACCTCTCATGTGAATGCGCGTGACCAGCTCGTGGCTGCTGGCAGACCTCATTCCCCTCTCATTCAGCCCCCCTTCACAGTAGAAGCCTCAAACAAGTTTCTAAAGACGGTTGACATCTAGTGGAAGCCTTAGGAAGTGCAACATGACCAATATCCCACTGTATCTTCAATAGGGGCTGAGTTGAAAATCAACCAACCTCAGATTTCCCACTTCCTGGTCTGATTTTTTTCTCAAGTTTTTGCCTGCCATATGAGTTGTGTTATACTCACAAACATCATTCAAACAGTTTTAGAAACTTCAGAGTGTTTTCTATCCAAATACACTAATAATAAGCATATATTAGCAACTATGACTGAGGAGCGGGCAGTTTACTCTGGGCACCCCTGGGCACCTTATTCATCCAAGCTACTCAACAAGCATATAGTCAATGTGTAGCGGCTAATAGTATGGCTAATACACCCCCCCTGACTACAAACTCAGGGATGTTGATTCAATTCTAAAGTCTGTTTTGCTGTGGTTCAGTTTAGGACATCAGGCATGTGGGAAAACTGCTAATCTCTATTCATGTTCAGCAGAGTTTGGTCTCACTCCCCCTCCCCTCAAAATTGTGAAAGGGTCCCGCCAGGTCCCCGGCCCTCACATCAGCGAGAACAACATGTGCTTCTGAGCCAAACGGGGAGCAGCAGCGGAGGAGGCTGGTATTTTATTGTCCCGCTCCTGATGAGATTGCTCTGAGAATATTAATACCTCCCACCCCACATCTCTGAGATGAATCAGGGCACTCCCGTTTCTCTGGTAGGTCTACTGCAGTATGTAAACCATTAAAAACACTGGATTTGACCACAACTTTTAACAGGGCTCTGCATGTTCAGAAAGTGATGATGCAGCTCTCCTTTCTTTCCCTATATATCGGTGGTTATAGCCTCAAACATCATATTTCTGTGGCGAATTGGCACACTGGACAAAAAAAGTGAGATCAACAGAGTCACTTCCCATCCAGCCCCACATTTAAGAGAGGAAATAGAACATGTGGTCTACCATTAGAAGGGATTTTATGTAGGATCTGCATAGGGCTAGACTGGATGTAAATTCAGTGAAAGAAGTGGAGGGCTGTTGTGGATGCGGATGGCATTTCACTGCCATGGAACACATTCAAGCCATAATCACTTCAGAATGGAAGTGTTTACTAGTGCTGAAAGAATGACTGTCAGTGAAAGTCAAACAGAAGGACATCACACATCAACAGAACATTGGGTACTGTGTGTTTTCACCAGATGTTATCTTGATGAAATTCCTCATTGTGCTGTTTAGAACATCAGCCAAGTTGTGGTACCAGTTATTTGAATGAATTTTCAAGTGCTCGCTACTGAGAATATGAAATATTTTTGTGTTCCTTGGATGGATTGCCTTAACATAAATATTTAAAAAAAAAAAAAAAAAAAAAAAAAAAAAATACAACCATGCCGTGTTAAAACATATACTAATATATATTTAGTTTCTTTATAGAGAACTTGAATAAGTTATTTCAATTAGTTTATTGGATCTATGAAAGGTTGTAGCAACAACACCGGAAAAAATTAACACTTCTAGTACCTATGGAATTATATTTATTGATGACATAATAGACTTCTCCATTCCATGATGATGTCACTGTTAGAGCATGCGCCCTGGCCATGGCCTAGCTTCTGTCATATTACAGTATGTGGGGAAGCCAGTACGGTAGGTGGCTAAGCACTCGGTGTGAGATTGTGTCCTGTAATGTTGAGTCAATGCCCTTGTTTGTGACTCACTGTCCTTTAACTATAGCCAGTTTGGGGGTTTCTAGGGGTGAATTTGCCTGAGCTGTGGTTGTTTTCACATGTCAATTTATTTGGTAAATCAGCTGAGTCTCTAACAGCGACTCTTATGTGTTTTTGTCTTGTCTGCAGTACATTGTCTAAGCCCAACACTGTCTCTGTTGTCGTTTCTTTCTGTTCTCAGCTACTGTACAGTGTAGTTGGTGAGGCCTCCAGCCAGCCTCTGACACCCAGCCGAGGCACTGAGACAGAGGCCCTGTCTGCCCGCCACTACTACCACACAGACCCCAGCACAGGCATTCAGCTGGTCTGTGACAAGTGCCCCGCGGGCACCTTTGTTTCCAGACACTGTACCCAGACCAGTGTGAGGGATTGCAACCGCTGTGACGAGGGCACATTCACTCACGGAGAGAACGGGATTCAGCATTGCCACCGCTGCAGGAGGCCCTGCCACGCCCCCCTCGTTGAAAAGGTCCCCTGCACGGCCACCTCGGACCGGATCTGCACCTGCCCTCCGGACACCTTCACCCAGGGGGACAGCTGCACGGCTCACTCCCTGTGCCCTGTGGGCTCAGGGGTTAAGAAGAGGGGCAACGATGTGGAGGATGTGCGCTGTAAGGCGTGCGCACGGGGGAGTTTCTCTGATATGGCCTCCAGTGTGTTGAGGTGCAGGACACACACAGACTGCCTGACCCACGGTCTGCCCCTACTGGCGACGGGCACTAGAGAGACAGACAACATCTGTGGACCTGCTTCTCCCACCTCCCCCACCCTCTTGGGACCTGCACAGTCTGCCTTCGTCCAAGAGCCCTCCTCTTCCTCCTCCTCATCTGGCCCAGTACGTAAAGGTAAGGGGCAGTGGACCAGACTCCCTCAACTACTTTACATCTGTTGCTCCCCCACCAAGGTTATTTTGTTTTTCATTTCAGTATCGCCCTAGATATGCCCTCAGGGGATTGTAATTCTCATGTAGAAACTCTAGAGGTAACCCAAACTGTAGAACAGACTTGTGTTCCTAAAATACCTGTCCCCAGATGGCTATTATTCTCCCCTATTTGGTCTGGCATGTCAAACATTGGTCCGGCTATCAGGTACTGTACTGTAGTGATAAGGTGACATGTTTGGTCTTGTCACAGACAACACTGCTTTGGTGGAAAACATGTTGTTGTTTCCAAACCTTTCCCAGACTACTCACTTCCTTGTTCTCACTCTGGTCCGTAAAAGGTCATGTCTGTAAAAAAAAATTGTAATTGCTTGTAGAGGGGAAAGGGGAGTAACCTGGGTAAACGGTTGCCCTTTTACTTAAATACATCACATGTATAGGAAGACAAGGGGAAGCCATTGGGGCTCAAGAGAGAGAAAGATTCCTTTGTAGGGGCTGTTGTTATTTCTTCCCAATTTGTCTCCCTGCCAAGTGTTATGTAACAGGTCATATTGACAATGATCACAAAGGATGCTCATCTGAAACAGATAAAAGCATTCAAGTCAAAGGTTCCTATTTTTTTATACTAACCAAATATTAGGCTGTCTAAATGCAGGGAAGGGAATTCTCATGTCTCCTATAAATTATATATATATATAAAAAATGATGGTCAGAGAAGATACTACACATTCCAGAAACGCTACAAGTAGTCACTCGCTGATGATGTTACCATGGCAACATAGTTCTCGGAGACTGATTAACTATTTAGTTGATGACAGTATTACCTCCACACCCGACTCATGACCGCAGTAAAATACTTATGACAGTTGCGCAGTGGTGATCCCTATGCACTCATTAGTAGTACCCAGCTCGCTGTGGCGGCAGGTAGCCTAGTGGTTTGCGCGTTGGACTAGTAACCGAGAGGTTGCAAAATCGATTCCCCAAAAGAATATAAAGAATATGTCGTTCTGAACAAGTTAGCCCACTGTTCTTAGGCCGTCATTGAAAATAAGAATTTGTTATTCTTTGTTATTCAATCATCAGATCGCTCTATTGTCTCTCGAACCACTGTGACATCAATTAAAGCACAGTATGTGATTTTAAAAGAAGTTCTACAACAAGTTGAAACTCAGTGGAAAACATGGTTGTTGTGGATGTTGTTTCAAAGCCTAACAGAACCAAATGGACAGCGCTTTCTAAGGTGATGATTCATTAAAAACACCCATATGCATATTAGAGTTTATGCGTAGTCCAAGCCCGACCCCAAAAAACGGAATTAAAATAATGATTGTGCCAGTGTACAATACATAACCTACCGCATAAAACACATGCCAGAAAAACATTTAAAAATATATATATACAGATTTAAGATGTATTTGGTACATAATTGGTCTAGCCTAAATTGAACAAATGCAGATTTTAGTGAATTTGTATTTGATTTTGAATAGCATAGTAATAGGTCGTTTTTTATATTTTCATAATTAATAGGCGGACACATTACCTTTAGCTACAGAATATCTCACCACCGTAAATTTCCATCTCTTCCCCTCTCTCCTTCATTATTTTCACCAGCGCGCAGAGAGAAAGGCTGTCAACAGTTTAATGAAATATGTTTCGTTGTGAAAACATGTTACTATCGATGTTCCCGAACAGATTTCACTTGGTTTCCCAAATTAAGCACTGGTTAGCTGCAGGAACTGGGTTGGAGAGCCCATGGCATACAGAGTTTGGGCGGAATATCCCCTGTCGCGCAGCGAAATGACCGGAGTAGCCTACTGATGAGTGAAAAACAACAGCGTGTGCAGCCTGAGGCAAGAAACAGAGCGCAAGCTTTTTCCGCTAAAGTAATCAATAGACTATAGTCTCTTCATGCAGCCCATATATGTATTTATTTGTAAGGCATTCAACGGTTTGTATCATTCACAACTGACGTTGCCAAATAACTGTAAATCTATCATATAAGGACGTTTCAAATTATCACTTTAACTAGGCAAATTCTTAATTTCAATGACGGTTTAGGAATAGTGGGTTAACTGCCTTGTTCAGGGGCAGAACGACACATGTTTACCTTGTCAGCTCGGGGATTCGTTCTTCCAACCTTAGGTTACTAGTCCAACACTCTAACCACTATGGTACCTGCCGCAACCTCCTACTCAACATAGCTCCGGAATGGCAAAAATATCCTTTCTATTTTATTCAGCTGAGTTCAATATATCCTGCCTAAAATAAATAATGGGCTTATTGTGATGGTGTATATTCAATTGATGTATTATACTTTTTTAAATGCATATGTTCCAAAGGCGCTCATCAGCGGCTTGTAGGCGTGGAGGCCTGGAGATGCTAAACGTGTTTATGTTAATTAACAATCAGTTACTGTGCGATAGGCAGTCTTTTGCATGACAATAACCAGCAAACAAAATTGAATGAATGCCACAGCCCCTCGCAGGACTTTACAAGTCTTTTTTTATCGGCTACTGCTTTTGTCCACAGTTTCATCCCAGTTTCGCCTGCAGTATTTCACGATGTCAACCACCCATAGAGGAGCATCAATTCCACTGCTATTTGTCTTGTGTGTAGATTCATAGCATTTCACTTGGTTAATTTGCCCCCTCATTCAGTGAGAATGGCTGAGGGGTGTTCCAGTCCCACATGTACTACAGAGATTCCCATGCCTCAGTCTCAATGGGATGGGATTGGGAAGAGGCTTTTGCACAAGAACCACCACGACATGACAGTGTGTCCCCATGCAGTGAAGAACTGAAAGCATTGCAGTTGAGATGAATATGCCAATAACACATCTTACTTCTGGATTACCTGATTACACTGTTAATAGGATCCCAAGGATTACCAATGATCCGGGTGCCAATCCCAAAAGCATCCCCCAATATGATGCCATTATGAAATTCTAATCTAATCTGTTTAGTACTATAGTAGACAAGGGTATTCCAGTTCAGGGTTAGCAAGTTTTTACAGTATTGATTCAGGCTCAGTGGAAGTAAACACATCTCCCCTATTGATTGGCTGTTTTTGTTTCTACAGTAGCCTATAAAGGCAGTGTAAGTTTGACATTTGGGCCTGCTCTTTTGTTATGGGGCAACAGTAATATCCAGTTCAATCTCAATGGACTAATTGCCACATGAATGTGTTTACGCATATATCGTTGACTTCTTTTCAACTCAAAATCTCATTTATTTCCTGCTGAGACCGGAGCTGTAATTGAATTTACTCCAACTTTAGTAGGACACTATATGAATTTTGTATTTTTATTTAACTAGGCAAAATCAGTTAAGAACACATTCTTATTTATAATGACAGCCTACCATGGAACAGTGGGTTAACTGCCTTGTTCAGGGGTAGAACGACAGATTTTTACCTTTTCAGATCAGGGATTTGATCCAGCAACCTTTCGGTGACATGCCCAATGCTCTAACCACTAGGCTACCTGCCATCATTTGGCTAGCTAAAGTTAGTTACTTGCTGCTCCAATGTGGTAGCTGTAGAAGGAGCAATCTAGTGCTCTTCTCGTGTCAGATTAGTTGGGGCTTGGCCAGGGCGGGGACCTTCCCTTCCACAGCTGTCCAGCAGATTGCCTGTGGGATTAAAGTTTGACAATTTCTCCCTTCTGTGTTGTTGTAGTCTGGATTTAGCCCATCTTTGGACTGAATTTAATTATCTTTCTCTGCATCTCCCTCCCCCTTTGTCTCTCTTGCTTTTTCTCCCTCTCCTCCCTCATTCTCTCTTTTCATTTCTATTTGTGTTTGTGTGGCTCTGTGGGTTAGACAACTTCAGACTGACAGCAGGTGCTGAGGACTTAGAGCTCTTACTGAGTGCCACAGGGATTCTACCCAGCCATGGCCAGGATTCCCCCCCAGCAGGCTCCTCCGAAGCCAGCCCCGAAGACAATGGAGAGGTCCTGAACCTAGCCGCTACGCCTGAAGCCCAGGACTCCACACGGACTCTACCACACCACAAGTACTCTGTTCCCAGTGATAACCACCGCACCCACCCGGCGGCCAACAACCGGGCCATGGATGGCATGGAGGATGGAGCTGGTGTGGGAGTGGGCAGATGGGTGCAGAGCTCAGGGTACAGGCCCACGCGGAGGGGCTCCCCCAGACCCAGCACTCATACGCACTTTGACATCAATGAGCACCTGCCCTGGATGATCGTTCTGTTGCTGCTGCTGGTGCTGGTGGTGATCGTGGTGTGCAGCGTGAAGAGGAGCTCCAGAGTTCTGAAGAAGGGTCCAGTCCAGGACCCCAGCAGCATCATTGAGAAGGCAATCCAGAAGAAGACCTGCCCCCCGACACAGACCAAGGAGAAGTGGATCTACTACTCCAACGGACAGGGTGAGTGGGCGCTTTATTTTACCTCTCAAAGGTTTATAGAAAGAAATTCAACTTTGGTGATAAGTATTTTTCTATGTAGCCGCATACTTTATAAAGACAGAAAAAATAAAACAGAAAAACATATATTTTTGGTACAAAGAGATATTTGCGTGACTCTCAGCCGAAAAGACCGAACATCTGTTGATCTGTTGTAGCACCAGTGGGGGAATCTAAATCCAATTCTTTCTGCGCCAGAGAACACTACACATAGCAGGACAGTAATGGCAGTTACACAAGCAAGGGCATGGTCTGCAACAAGTGGTAACTGCCACCTCACTCTCCTCACACGTATCTCCTCTTTCTCTACCTCTCTCCCATCCTCTTTTGTCTCACTTTCTTTTTCTACTTCCCTCTTTACCCCCTCTCCTCACGCCTTACTCTCTTCCTCTTTTCATTCTCTCTCTGTCTCCCTGATGTGTCTGGTTGTGTGTAACCATGGGAGCCGGGGTAGCCGCATGGGGCTGATCAGTTAAAGTAGTGAAACCACAGTACTGTAGCAGGCAGGAGGAAGAGCACCGGCTGCCACAGACTGATGTCAGCCTCAGATATCCATCCGCTTGTAAGCGAGAGAGAGGGAGAGCTCCAACCCAGTGCAGTTCAGTTCAAACCAGATTTTTCCAGTTCTCTGTGGTTGAAGAGAAGCTCAACTTTATCATTGCACAGACACATGCCACCCTGGAGAGGGTGAAGGGAGGGCTGGAGAGGCCTCTGCTTTCAGAGATATGTCCCACTGGGCACACCATGTATTTTCAACGTGGTGTGTTGGGTAATATTTGGTTGAGACATTAATCAATGAGATTACAACCTATATTCCCCCACTCAGAAAGACAGCCAAAAGTTAGTTGAATTTCTAATGTATTATCATCTCTATGCTTTCAACCATTTAAAATTACAAACAAATTCCAATAGAAAAACAATGTCGGATTTTGGTTTAGTTGTCACCCAAATGTCTATCACTGTGCTTTCAACCATTTAAAAACACAGCAATGTTCAAATGGATATACAATGTCAGATATTTTGTTATTATATATCTATTCCGGAGTTCTAAATTGAGCAGCTGCTGAAAAATGAGCTTCTGTATATATTGAGATTTAAATGTTTTTTTAGAGTGAAGTACATCGAAAAAATCAAGAGAAAACTGCAAGACTCAATAGAAGACAAAACAAGGAACAAACCAAAAAAGACAGGCTTTTGAAAAATTAACTATTTTTCATAGAATTGTACAGTTATCTTAGCTAGCTGAATTGCTAGCAGAATTGTTTACTTGTTGCTAAGCAGTTGCTAGGGACTCTCCTGGAAGAAGCTAGCTAGCTTACAAAGAATAACAACAAAAAATATCTAGTTAACAGAAGAAAGGAAGGCAAAATAAGGACAAAAGAAGGACAGAAGAAAAAGGAAAAGAAAGAGGACAACAAAGTGAAACAGTCAGCACTTCTATTGCAACTTCGTATTTCGTCGTCCTAACGTAGGCTACACTGCTATCTGCCCAGCAGCTAGCCAGCTAGCAAACGTCCACCGTCTACCGAATAGCAGCACTGTAGAAACTATTACACTCAACTGAACGACTTGATTAGTGTAGTGTTAGCTAGCTACATAGTTGTCTTTGCTGTCTTCGTATCCAAGATAATTGTGTAGTTTAGAGCGTGTAGTCTTAGAGTGATTATCTTAATTTACCGAGGTTAGCTAGCCAGATATTTGTCGTCCTTAACGTAGGAGACACTGCTAGCTAGCCAACAGCTAGCCAACGTCTACTGAATAGAACTTCTGCACTCAACAACCCGGTCGCATTCCGCTTCGCTCCACAGGTAGTATCACATTTTTCATTTCATTTCATTACAGCACAACGGTTTGATTTGTTTGATCGTAGCTAGCTACATAGCTAGCTACATAGCCGTCTGTGTATCAAAGATAATTGTGTAGTCTAGAGCGATTTTCTAGGTTAGCTAGCCAGCTATTGTCGTTCTTTTAACGCAACGTAACGTAATCAACACTGCTAGCTAGCCAGCTAGCCCCCGAATAGCAGCACTGTAGAAACTATTACACTCAACGGAACGATTTGATTAGTGTAGTGTCAACAACGCAGCCACTGCCAGCTAGCCTACAAAGTCAACAACGCAGCCACTGCCAGCTAGCCTACTTCAGCAGTACTGTATCATTTTAATCATTTTAGTCAATAAGATTCTTGCTACGTAAGCTTAACTTTCTGAACATTCGAGACGTGTAGTCCACTTGTCATTCCAATCTCCTTGCATTAGCGTAGCCTCTTCTGTAGCCTGTCAACTATGTGTCTGTCTATCCCTGTTCTCTCCTCTCTGCACAGACCATACAAACGCTCCACACCGCGTGGCCGCGGCCACCCTAATCTGGTGGTCCCAGCGCGCACGACCCACGTGGAGTTCCAGGTCTCCGGTAGCCTCTGGAACTGCCGATCTGCGGCCAACAAGGCAGAGTTCATCTCAGCCTATGCCTCCCTCCAGTCCCTCGACTTCTTGGCACTGACAGAAACATGGATCACCACAGATAACACCGCTACTCCTACTGCTCTCTCTTCATCCGCCCACGTGTTCTCGCACACCCCGAGAGCTTCTGGTCAGCGGGGTGGTGGCACCGGGATCCTCATCTCTCCCAAGTGGTCATTCTCTCTTTCTCCCCTTACCCATCTGTCTATCGCCTCCTTTGAATTTCATGCTGTCACAGTTACCAGCCCTTTCAAGCTTAACATCCTTATCATTTATCGCCCTCCAGGTCCCCTCAGAGAGTTCATCAATGAGCTTGATGCCTTGATAAGCTCCTTTCCTGAGGACGGCTCACCTCTCACAGTTCTGGGCGACTTTAACCTCCCCACGTCTACCTTTGACTCATTCCTCTCTGCCTCCTTCTTTCCACTCCTCTCCTCTTTTGACCTCACCCTCTCACCTTCCTCCCATACTCACAAGGCAGGCAATACGCTCGACCTCATCTTTACTAGATGCTGTTCTTCCACTAACCTCATTGCAACTCCCCTCCAAGTCTCCGACCACTACCTTGTATCCTTTTCCCTCTCGCTCTCATCCAACACTTCCCACACTGCCCCTACTCGGATGGTATCGCGCCGTCCCAACCTTCGCTCTCTCTCCCCCGCTACTCTCTCCTCTTCCATCCTATCATCTCTTCCCTCTGCTCAAACCTTCTCCAACCTATCTCCTGATTCTGCCTCCTCAACCCTCCTCTCCTCCCTTTCTGCATCCTTTGACTCTCTATGTCCCCTATCTTCCAGGCCGGCTCGGTCCTCCCCTCCCGCTCCGTGGCTTGACGACTCATTGCGAGCTCACAGAACAGGGCTCCGGGCAGCCGAGCGGAAATGGAGGAAAACTCGCCTCCCTGCGGACCTGGCATCCTTTCACTCCCTCCTCTCTACATTTTCCTCCTCTGTCTCTGCTGCTAAAGCCACTTTCTACCACTCTAAATTCCAAGCATCTGCCTCTAACCCTAGGAAGCTCTTTGCCACCTTCTCCGCCCTCCTGAATCCTCCCCCCCCTCCTCCCTCTCTGCAGATGACTTCGTCAACCATTTTGAAAAGAAAGTCGACGACATCCGATCCTCGTTTGCTAAGTCAAACGACACCGCTGGTTCTGCTCACACTGCCCTACCCTGTGCTCTGACCTCTTTCTCCCCTCTCTCTCCAGATGAAATCTCGCGTCTTGTGACGGCCGGCCGCCCAACAACCTGCCCGCTCGACCCTATCCCCTCCTCTCTTCTCCAGACCATTTCCGGAGACCTTCTCCCTTACCTCACCTCGCTCATCAACTTATCCCTGACCGCTGGCTACGTCCCTTCCGTCTTCAAGAGAGCGAGAGTTGCACCCCTTCTGAAAAAACCTACACTCGATCCCTCCGATGTCAACAACTACAGACCAGTATCCCTTCTTTCTTTTCTCTCCAAAACTCTTGAACGTGCCGTCCTTGGTCAGCTCTCCCGCTATCTCTCTCAGAATGACCTTCTTGATCCAAATCAGTCAGGTTTCAAGACTAGTCATTCAACTGAGACTGCTCTTCTCTGTATCACGGAGGCGCTCCACATCGCTAAAGCTAACTCTCTCTCCTCTGCTCTCATCCTTCTAGACCTATCGGCTGCCTTCGATACTGTGAACCATCAGATCCTCCTCTCCACCCTCTCCGAGTTGGGCATCTCCGGCGCGGCCCACGCTTGATTGCGTCCTACCTGACAGGTCGCTCCTACCAGGTGGCGTGGCGAGAATCTGTCTCCTCACCACGCGCTCTCACCACTGGTGTCCCCCAGGGCTCTGTTCTAGGCCCTCTCCTATTCTCGCTATACACCAAGTCACTTGGCTCTGTCATAACCTCACATGGTCTCTCCTATCATTGCTATGCAGACGACACACAATTAATCTTCTCCTTTCCCCCTTCTGATGACCAGGTGGCGAATCGCATCTCTGCATGTCTGGCAGACATATCAGTGTGGATGACGGATCACCACCTCAAGCTGAACTTCGGCAAGACGGAGCTGCTCTTCCTCCCGGGGAAGGACTGCCCGTTCCATGATCTCGCCATCACGGTTGACAACTCCATTGTGTCCTCCTCCCAGAGCGCTAAGAACCTTGGCGTGATCCTGGACAACACCCTGTAGTTCTCAACTAACATCAAGGCGGTGGCCCGTTCCTGTAGGTTCATGCTCTACAACATCCGCAGAGTACGACCCTGCCTCACACAGGAAGCGGCGCAGGTCCTAATCCAGGCACTTGTCATCTCCCGTCTGGATTACTGCAACTCGCTGTTGGCTGGGCTCCCTGCCTGTGCCATTAAACCCCTACAACTCATCCAGAACGCCGCAGGCCGTCTAGTGTTCAACCTTCCCAAGTTCTCTCACGTCACCCCGCTCCTCCGCTCTCTCCACTGGCTTCCAGTTGAAGCTCGCATCCGCTACAAGACCATGGTGCTTGCCTACGGAGCTGTGAGGGGAACGGCACCTCAGTACCTCCAGGCTCTGATCAAGCCCTACACCTAAATAAGGGCACTGCGTTCATCCACCTCTGGCCTGCTCGCCTCACTACCACTGAGGAAGTACAGTTCCCGCTCAGCCCAGTCAAAACTGTTCGCTGCTCTGGCTCCCCAATGGTGGAACAAACTCCCTCACGACGCCAGGACAGCGGAGTCAATCACCACCTTCCGGAGACACCTGAAACCCCACCTCTTTAAGGAATACCTAGGATAGGATAAAGTAATCCTTCTCACCCCCCTTCCCCCCCTTAAAAGATTTAGATGCACTATTGTAAAGTGGCTGTTCCACTGGATGTCATAAGATGAATGCACCAATTTGTAAGTCGCTCTGGATAAGAGCGTCTGCTAAATGACTTAAATGTAAATGTAAATGTAAATGGCCTGAATTGCAGTTGAGACTACGTTAAAGTACACGGTGCAAGTGACCAATGTTGTTTGAGATTCTGCACAGATTATTATAGCAATTGTGAAGATCTCCACAAACCTATGATGACCTATGTATGTTTTCTTAAACATGCATGCTTTATATGGTTGCAGAAAAATAAATGTATAGTAACAGTAACTTAAAAATGTGGCCATGGATGTGTTACTCATTTTAAGGTTGAATGTTAGTTTGTTAGATAGCCTTAAGTTTAGGCTATTTAGTGTATTACAAAAGTAATATTGAATTGTGTTTGGTTGACAACGCAACCATCGAGAGCACTGGTTGTATCACCGACTAATATGGCAACTGCACCACCCTTGACCAGAAGGCCCTACCGAGGGGTGGTGCGGACGGCCCAGCGCATTCCTGCATCCCTGGGGGTGAGCTCCCAGCCATCTAGGACGTACATGCCAGGCGAGGCCTTGATCCTTCATCTTGCGGCCATTTCCTCATTACCGAAACACAAATGTCTCACCGCCCCTTCAAAATTGGTATCATTTTCACATCAAACAGTGCCTTCAGATAGTATTTCTAAATTTTGTTAGGTTACGGCCTTTTTCTAAAATTGATTACATTGTTTTTTTTTGTCTCGTCAATCTACACACAATACCCCATAATGACAAAGCAAAAACAGCCTTTTAAAAACGTTTGCAAATTTATAAGAAAAAAAAACAAATAGGGTATCACACCTACCTTGTCACAACACAACTGATTGGCTCAAACGCATTAAGAAGGAAAGACGTTGCACAAATTAACTTTTAACAAGCCAGACTAAGTCAGTGGTACAGATGGAACTATCCAAGTCGAAAATGGGTAGGGTGTCTGGGGGTTGTCGTGTGTCAGGGCTCTCACTGTGTGAAGTGAAGAGATTAGCACATTGTACCTGTCCGCTCACACCACGTGAGAATGTTCCAGGAATCTTAGTGTATAGTAGGGATGTGGACATTATGAAGATAGAAATGGACAACTGAAACATGATCAGTAGTCTAACCGTGATTAATATTCAGCCTGACTACATACAATTGTCTATTCAACTTCCCTTTTGTGTTACTCACGAAAGGCATTTTGAAAGCATTAGAGAGAGCAATCTGTTAACAATTGAGTCCTCAAGGAAAGTCCTCAAGGAAAGTCCTCAAGGAAAGTCCTCAAGGAAAGTCCTCAAGGAAAGTCCTCAAGGAAAGTCCTCAAGGAAAGTCCTCAAGGAAAGTCCTCAAGGAAAGTCCATGATAAACTGCTTTGGTATTTACATGGATTCCGGATTTTCAGCATTTAAAATGTTTTGTCCATTTCTCACACACACACTAATGGCAATCAAGAAATGAAGTGCACTGACATTTTTCACATATCTTTCTTTACTGTTGTCTCAAAATAGTAGTAGTAGTAGTAGGCTTTTTATTAACAATGTCCAGATACACAAATAATCTGCATTTTTACGGCGATGTTTGTCTACATTCAGTTCCAAAAAAAGAGAATTTAATTGTATTTTAAACTTCAAACAACAAGTGAATTTACGGCATGTTTTTTAAAAAAGGATTATAGAATGTTTATCAAGTGGATGCCAAGTTTTACATTCAGACCATGTGTGTGTTTGTGTGTGTGATTACACAGCTGTTTACTCTTTCGAACAAAACAGTTTGTTAATTCGTCCAAGGTGTATAATTGGCTACCCTGAAGGCTTTAATGTCTATTTACTAGAGTAGTTAAAACACTCCTAATAAAACGTGGAATGGGAAACATAAAGAAGACGAGGTCATACAAATAGCCAATTCTTTCATACGAGTCCAGAAAGTGATGTGAAGGGCGAGCAGGGTATACATAGTGCAGATGAAATGAATCCGCCGTGTGAGCCTGCTGTTTACGACGCCCAGGCGGGGGGGTGGTGGAGTACATAGGAGGCCGTGCTGCTCAGCACCAGGGTGGGCCAGGCCACAGGGACAGGCAGGGAAGCAGAGATAGGACCTGGACTGTGGCTGTGGGTCATTTGGGCCTGCTGTGGATTTTGTATTATTAAAATTTTCATGCAGACGGATTGGGTTATGATACTTTACGTTCATTTTGTTTCGTGTTTTTTGAATGATAGTGTTCTACAAAATGAGAAAAACTGAGCAAGACTTCACAACCCTAGGGAGTCAAAGAGATTGAAACAATGAAATTGACTGAGCAGCAAGCTGGTCTTATGCGACCAATTTGTCTCTTCCATTAGGATGACTTGGGCTCCTGAGTGGCGCAGCAGTCTAAGGCACTGCATCTCAGTGATAGAGGTGTCACTACAGACCCTGGTTTGATTCCAGGCTGTATCACAACCGGCTGTGATTGGGAGTCCCATCGGGACCATGTGCTCTTAACTGACTTGCCTACATAAATAAAAATGACAAGTTTACTTTGTCACCAGCAGGAATCCCCAGAGAGAATCAGAGCAGCTGGACTGGAGGGGAAAGGCTGCTATTGTGGCCTCTTTGTCATGCAGCCCTCTCAACTCAGACCTGCTGTCTCAATCGAGTTTTCGAATGAAAATTTTACAGCGCCCCCACTTCCCATTAGGGTCTGTGTAAGAGTGTGTAAGAGATTAACCACATTCCACATTGTCTCACCACCTCTCAGAGGATCTACTTGTAACAGATGGAGACTACGTGACAGTATGTTTGTGTTGACTCTGAGTAACCTGTTGAAAAGCCTTGCAGTAGCTACATTTCTCTGCTCTGCAGGCAACGTTACATTGCTGTGAACAAACTGTTTTATTTGTACATTTGTTTTATTGAACTTTTATTTAACTAGGCAAGCCATTTAAGAACAAATTCTTATATAAATGACAGCCTGCCGGGGAACGGTGGGTTATAACTGTGACACAACTTGTCGCCTCGTCTCTATGCACCATCATCAATGTGAAAACTCAATCTATGTTTTACATCTAACTAACAGATTAAATTTGGAGTCTTCATTACTTTTGAGCGTCCCGTTACTATTTACTGATTGGCAGCCATTTTCGGTCAGTAATTTGTTTATATTCAATCTGCCACCACTGCAACCATGCCAGGAGGTTAAGGAAACGGACTATTGTACACCATCGCTAGCATACTGAATTATACATGTAGGTCATCTATTATATCCAACTAAAACAGAGATTGTATTTCCCCCTAGCCTAACTCTGTCACTTTGTTTTAATTCTCTCTAAAGAAGGTGACAGTAGGCAGGCTTGATAGGAACTGTCACAAAAGGCTTCAGGTGTCGGTCTCATCGTTCATCACAAAGTCGCTTCGTGGCACAACTCTGACCTCAGGGCAGGACAACCGTAGTGTATCCTTGGCCTCGACCAGATCACAAGCCAACCACCGCCGGTTTACAGCGAGTCAATCTCCCAGCTACCATCTCTCCAAACCGACCCTTTATTAAGCACTCTGGATGTTTGGGCTTTGATAGAAGATATTGATCAGGGATCACTGTGGTCGTTATCGAAATGTAATTATTAATGATGTTTCTCTGCACATTATAGTTCAGCCTGCATAATGTGGCTTCTTGTAGTCTGGGGAGTGAGGTTTGGGTCAATTCCATTTAACTTTCCATCAATTCAATTAATGAATTGGAATGAATGTTACATTCAGTAAGTCAATTGGAAATCCCCCCATGTTTTAATGAAGGTTTTGTTTCAATTTTAATTTATTCAAGTTTAATTATACTTATCTTTCAGTTGAATATGGTTATGCCTGCAGGGATGGCACAGTTTCACAGGCACACAGACATGGGGTTTTTCTGCACCTGTTTGCGAACATGTTCTGTTTTGACTGAGTGAAGTTTTAACACCTGGGGATGTTTGTGTCTGCCTGGCAGTCTGAATATATATTAGTTAGGCTATTCACGTCTGGGACATTTCCTGTTATGACAAATGCCCCCCCCCCCGACATATTTCTGCCACTTGGCTTGTATTTGCAAGTCAACATGTTCTGCTGCATCCCTCAGAAGTGTGACTGGAGCCAGCCAGGCAGGGTGTGGTGTAGGATATCCTTCAGATAAGGTCCTACAGCTTCAGAAAGGCTATGGTTGGGTGAGGAGGAGAACCCCATGTCCTCTTTTTCCACTTGTGTCGTTTCACAATCAACAAATTGAGGCCGCTTAGTACTATTTATACATTAAAACCAACGAGTATGCATTTTCTCAAACCTATCATTACACATTCATCAGTAGACCATGACGTAAGGAATAAAGAGAGGTATTTCTAGCATGAAAGACCAAAGGGGACCGCAAGATGGATTTATGCATTGTTTGTTATCCAGATGCCATTAACAGCAGGGAGTTATAGCATGCCATGCTATTGCGTGGACCTTAAGCAAGTAAGCATATGTCAAGGCATGAGATGATCCAATGTCTTACAGTATGCACATTTTCCATTTACAGTTTCACAACAATATTGCCCTATCAAAACCCACAGTTATTTATGAGTAGGTCCAGTAGTTTTCCAGACCATCAGGGAAAAAACAGGCCCTATTCCCTAATTATAAGCTATAGGGCACTGGGTTTATTTCTCAGTCAGTTAACATGGTCAGGAAAAACTCTTGGCCCTATCTCTGAGCTTAGGCAGTGTCTTATACCTGGGTAGTGGCCCTGGCTGAAAAGGACAACCAACCTGCTGAGTCTGCAGCTGAGCCTAACCATGTTCCATACTGGCACTAAGGACCTTTGTTTCAGCACCAGCTACTCTCACACATGCCTATTGTGATTATCAGAGAGAGATTATGAAAGAGGATTCTCAACATAATTTCAATGGAGTGTTTATCTTAGATCAGCAGTGTTGTACTACTACCACTACTACTACCACTACTACTTCTAATACGACTACTACTTCTAATACTACTACTACTTCTAATACTACCACTACTTCTAATACTACTACTACTTCTAATACTACCACTACTTCAACTACTACCACTATTACTACCACTACTTCTACTACTACTGCAACTACTACTACTTCTAATACTACTACTACTTCTAATACTATTACTACTACTACTACTACTTCTAATACTACTACTGATACTACTACTTCGAATACTACTACTACTTCTAATACTTCAACTACTACTACTACTTCAACTACATAGGCAGTGTTACTTTAAAGCACAAAAAGCCGGACAGGAGGACAGGTAGGCAGTTCTTCAAGGGTCTTTGAACCCATCAGGAGGTTGTCTTCATATACTGAAAGTAACACTTCCTCCATCTGGTTGAGACCAGTTCAGCTTTATGAGTCACGCTGAGTCTGTCTGGACAGGGTGTGCAGAGGGAACAGATGGGCTGCCAATTCTGGGGTGCGGAGAGGTGGAGGGTAGTGGAGAACTTCAGATGCATCTGCTGAGGTAAAGCTTGATGAGAGATCACTTTCAGAGAGTGTATTCCTGGATCCACTAGTTTATGACGGTGCATCGCTCATAAGCAGCAACCAGACGTGCAGGTCTGCTAAAACTGTTCTGATTATCCCCTAACTGAGACCTAAGGCTTAGGTTGACTGAGAGGTCATAACCCTTATGTAACACACACATACAAACTCACTCTCTACATCTCTACAACACAAATCTTAGATTCACTGTGTTCACTTAATAGCATTTTATAAGAAAGGAACAATGGCTCAGTGTGGTTCAAGAGGACCCATGTTTTGTTGCTGTACTAGTCATAGTGTTGATTATTGCTTTTAACTGACACAACCTTACAATTAAGGAGAAATAAAGTAATATAATTGTATGCTCTTTTAATTTGATTTCTAAGTACTTAATGGGCATAATTACTATAAATGAAGGAAGGGCTGAAAAGTCTGAAGGGGTAAATTATCATATCATGTCTCATGATCAACCGAGTCCATGTGAATTAGGGATTGACTTATTAGTCAAGAGTGACATCCATTGTTAATCAATGGCTCCAGTCTATTTCAGACATGGCATAAACTGTACCTGTTCTCTCCTCTCTTTACCCAGGTGTGGACATCCTGAAGTTGGTGGCAGCTCAGATTGGCAGCCACTGGATTGACATGTACCAATCCCTGGCCAATGCCACGGAGCGTGAAGTGGCAGCATTCTCCAACGGCTACCTGTCGGACCACGAGCGTGCTTACGCTGCCCTGCAGCACTGGACCATCCGCGATGGGGACGCCAACTTGGCTAAGCTCATCAATGCCCTGCATCGCCACCGCCGTATAGACGTGGTGGAGAAGATACGAGGCATCATGGAAGACAATCCTCAGGTAAGCCCTACTGGCAAAGAGAATCTGTTCTGTCCTTCAGTGAACTCTCCCATCTTGAATCACAGGTGGGCTATTTGGGCTAAATGGCACTCCTCACTAATGAGCCTTCAGGTCCTCATTTTATCTCACCAAATCTCTAGAGTACAAAGTCACTCACAAAGTCACTCAACGTGAACGCAAACATAGAAATGACATATGGGTTGACAACGTTAATTTAAACAAGTCACGAGTGGTGACCAGCCCTCCTGCCTTAAGGGAAGGGCCCCCGTGACTGTCCTGGCGTGGCCTAGCGCTACTGTACAGTACAGAGGTCAATGTAGAGAGACTGGCCAGTTGCGAAAGTGGATCATTCATCACGCTCCACTTTTCTCCTAACTTCCTCCCATCTCTCAGATACATATCATATTATCCCCATGTCCAGTGACCTTCTCTGCTCAAAGTTAGATTCTTACAGTTAAGGGCTTGTTATGGTCGTCTTATGAGAGATATTGAGACCCGGAGATCTATCTAACAGGCTGCCTATTGTAATTCTGCTTGTCGTCACTACTTAATAATCCTTGGATGATGGTAATATCTAGGGTGTTTCGTCTCAATCGATGGTGGAGGAGATGGCAGGTAATAAATCATTTGGTGAGGGAGAGAACAGGGAAGCAGAAGCACAATATGAGTAGGGAACATAGTGTGCTGGAGGCTGCTCTCTCCCCTTTCTCCCTCCCTCCCTTGTTTTTCCTCAGTACACTCTTGGCCATTTCTTCAGATTTTCTCCTCATTCCATTGAATCAGCACTGGGTCATGTGTTATAAATAACTTCAGGGTAAACCACCAGGAAATGGTAATTCATGAGGGATACTCTGTAAGGAGGGATGACCATTCATCATGCAGTGGGCCTCTTATTGGTACCAGACAGAAATGCTGCAGACAGACAGCATTGTAGGTGTACACATATGGTATTCTTCCTTAGAGGTATAATATACAACCATGTGGTTCCACTGACGTAAGACTTCCCCATCCGTGTGATTCATAAATGAGGTGTCTGTGTGTGGCGATTCCACCAGAGTGGGCTGGCTGCCTTATGTATGGGAGGGATGGAGCGAAGGAGAGAGGAAATGAGAGAGGGAGGGGACGCTGTTTCCTGCTGCCACCCCAGTTTTGTTAATTCATTAAGACACAGCTTGGAGCTATCCTCCATGACTGGGTTGTTTTTAAACAAACCACAGGTGGTGAGCCCCAAACATTGCTAATCTGCCTCCCCAGCTGATATTCTCTCATTCCAATAGTGTGATTTCATCATAGCTGTAAGGCACGGAGCCTGAAGCAGAAAGGACAGAGGCTGAGTTGTTTGTTGTTGTTTGCGCGTGTGTGTGTGTGTCAGCATGTACTGTCTGTGTCAGCGTGTGTTGGTATGCATGTGGAGCATGTCCTCCTGTTTAATCTTGCAGATGACCATAGCTGCAGTGTGAGCTGAGCTGTGTCTCTCCTCCTGCCCTCGGTCTCAGCTGGTTAGGGCTGACTGATGGAGTCACTGCACTGTCAGTGTTAAATGAGGCCTAGCCATAGACCACTGATACTGAAGGGCCTTGGCACACTGTAGTAGTTTACCCTAGGACACAGTGATAGACCCTTTTACTGATAATGTCACCGCAACAAAAACAGTTTTGCCGCAGCATATGGTCAAAATAACGTGTTTTTACTTCTCACTGTCTGTTTCTTTGCAGCTGCAAAAGTCTAGGCCCACGTGTTATGATGCTTCAGTCAGCAAGGAACCTGACCTACATGACGTTATGTCAGACAAAACACCCTCCCCCATAAAGTGAAATGAGTGCAGTTGGAGCACCAATCTGCTCAGCATGTTTTGTTGCTGTAGGATATGTGTTTTCTATGTCAGGTATTTCTGGGGCACCCTCCCTCTCTCCTCTGTGCCCCAGACAGACACGTTTTAGCCTACTCCACAAAAAAAACACTCAGTCATCTGAATGATGCATTTAGAGGAAGAGATTAAACATCACAACACATTGACTCTCTGTGGCACGCAAGACCTCAGGTCAACTCCTCGTAAACAAGCTGCTTTAACAGAATGAAGATTCTCTCTTAGTGCTTCAGTGGTTGTTGTGTTTATCCTCGCTTGGGAAAAAGTCTTGTCCCAAAGGTCCTAGCCAGCTGTCTCTGTCTGTTTTCTTCTTCTTTCCTTCTGGTCCTCTACTCCCAGTAGGAGCTTTTCCATCCACACCAAGGCAACTACTCATAATACGAGTTCTAGCCTCCCCTTCAGGCAGGCACAATGCTACACACGGAATCCAATTTCAGACATTATTAAGTGTTTACTACTCCCATTAAATGTCCATTCATTCGTTCAGAGGCCCAGGTGCATTCTCCGGTCTGCACAGGAAGATGATGCCTATTTCTAGCTCCCAGGCAACTTTGCAGTATTTAAAAAAATATTATTTCTTATATTATTTGCTCAGAACATTTCTTGCATTATTACCTACAGCCAAAAATAACTTTTGGATATTAGATTGGAGATCACTCAACCAGCAATTCGACCAGAAATTATATTTCCCTAAATTTAATCCTTTGTTTGAACTCCCCAAGACAGTTCCCTTCTTCCCAGGGGCAGCTCCAAGACTCCGCTGTTGGAGAATAGGAATAAGGAGTGGGCTCCTATTCAGACTCAGGAGGCATGCATACCATCCACCACTTCCGTGTATGTTACTCGCTAACGTTAAGTCCCTGGACAATAAAGTAGACGAGCTCAGGGCAAGGATCTCCTTACAGCGAGACATTAGGGGCTGAAACATACTCTATTTTATAGAATCATGTCTCTTTCCGGCGGATATACTGTCCCCTACCATTCAGCCAACAGGGTTCTCTGTCCATTGCACGAACAGGAAAAAGAAAGGTGTATGTTTCATGACTAACTACTTGTGGTGTGATTGTGGTAATGTACAGGAATTCAAGTCCTTTTGTTCTCCCAATCTGAAATACCTCATCATCAAATGCTGACCGCATTACCTCCCAAGAGAGTTTTCTGGCTCTCAAGGAACTACACTCAACTTTATGCAAACTAGACACCGAATATCCTGAGGCTGCAATTATTGTAGCTGGGGACATTAATAAAGGAAATCTGAGGAAAACACTACCAAACTTCTATCAACACATATTCTGTGCGTCTCGCTCATCGAGCATTCTTGACCGTTGTTACACCTCCTCCCGGGACAGCTACAAGGCTCTCCCCCACCCTCCCTTCGGCAAATCAGATCATGCCTCAATTTTGCTCCTCCCCTCCTATAAGCAGAAACTTCAACAGGAAGCACTCATGGTAAGGACTGTTCAACAATGGTCTGACCAATCAGAATCTATGCTTCAAGTTTATTTTGATCACGCAGACTGGGAAATGTCCCGGGTTGCCTCAGAGAATAGTATCAAACGTATAAACTTAGTTAGGGGCTGAGTTCATCAGGAAGTGCATAGAGGATGTTATCCAAACAAAAAAATGTGGATGGATGGCAGCATTCGCACAAAACTGAAAGCACAAACCACCGCATTTAACCTCTGCAAGGTGACTGAGAACATGGACGTGTACAAACAGACCAGCTATGCCCTCCGTAAGGCAATCCAAGAGGCAAAACAACCATGTAGGGACAAAGTGGAGACACAGTTTAATGGCTCAGACACAAGATGTATGTGGCAGGGACTCCAGACATGGATTATAAAGGGAAAGCCAGCCATGTCGCAGACACCAACACCTCGCTCCCGGACAAGCTAAACACCTACTTTGCCCATTAACCCTCATAATGCTGCCGGCCCAGATGGCACTCACTTCGGCCATCATGACGTGCTTTAAGAGGCTAGTTAAGAATCATATCACCTCCACCTTACCTGACACCCTAGACCCACTACAATTTGCATGACGCCCCAACAGATCCACAGATGACGCAATCCCCATTGCATTACACACGGCTCTATCCCATCTGGACAAGAGGAATAGCTTTGTAAGAATGCTGTTAATGAATGTGTTTCTATCAAATTGCCTTGTTTCACATAAAAGGCTGTGCGTGGTGACATAGTGCACATAAAAATAACTTTTGCCATTAAATTCCCATGTACCGATTAAAAAATACAAGTTAAATGAGTTTCCATCGCTTTTTCAACTGGTTTTGTCAGTAAAAATGTTGCGCTATATAGCGAATGTGCCCACTCTGGTCTTGGCACATGCTTTCTAGCCAACAGCTGGCAGATACAGTGCACGTATAGCCTACATGATGAGATTATTATGGACAAAAGAGTGAGATGATCTTTATTTGTCAAACTGCAGGCAAGCATCTATCTTCATGTCACCAGAATAAGACCCTGGATATTTATTGGAAAGGAGCATCAAGCTCATCACTGTGTACTTTCAGGTAGGCCCTTCATCACATCTGTTGGGGAAGATGTTTAGTATCAGCTGTAACAGTGGTTGCAGCGTCACAAGAATACTGTCTATGAGGGAGAAGCAGAGAAAAGAGCTGCCTATTAAACAACACCCCCAGTGTCCTACATAACAGTAGTGATGATGAAATTTCTCAGTGTTAACATATGAGGATTCACTTTAGTGGTCAAGGCTCTCTTGACCCACAATGTCTTATGATATTGCAGTTTTTCCATAGCCTGCTGTATTTTGCTGCTGAACAGGGTTTATGACTAAACATGCAACACATCTCTCCTAAGCGCCAAAATTTGTCGATACTCTGCAGATTCAGTAAAATATCTGTGTTATTTGTGATTTAATTAAAATGTGGATGTTCTCTGTGTCTCTGATGCCTCAGCAGTTCCTCCCTACACAGGGACAGACCCCTAGCGTGTTTATTGTGTGTTTGAGTGTGTGCGTGATTGTGTGTGAGCTTTCGTGCCTGTGTGTGCCTGCTGCCTGGTGTGAGTATGTGTATGTGTGTGTGTGATGCGTGACAATGTCCCTACCCTAGGGTCTGCTGTGTGTGTGTTGACAGGCTATGTCAGTGACTCAGCCAGATCACTGTCTCTCCTCTAATGACTCAGTCACTGGCTACTGACAACTCAGAGAACCATCTGGAACGGTGACACCATTTCCCCCTGTTTTCTCCTAATTCTCCATGATGAGTCGATCTGAGTTCAAGTATTTTCAGTCTTCAGGGGTTTCTCTGGAGGGTTAGTTGGTAGGTTTTGTAACAGCTGTTTGTAACATAATTTGGCCAGGGCGGTGTAGTGCTCCAGTCTTCGTGGACGTGTCATTGCCTGCCTATCTGGCCTAGTGCACAGAGGAACTTTTTATCAAATAGGGGAGATAGCAGGGGCCGCATATGGGTCATATACACACACAGAAGTAAGTGAGGTCTGTCTGATGCCACATCAAGCTGTTTTATATGGGATGTTATGTTCGCATCAGAAGTTTTCCGTTAGACTCCCGTCACCTGCATGAAATTCTATTGTGTTTCTGTGAAGCCATATTGAACTGTGTTCTATTGGATTTTCAGCACCCTGAAAGTTTTCCATGGCATTTCCATCGACTGTATGAAATGCCCTTTACCATTTCCTTCCTGTCTCACTCACAGCAAGGCCTTTTTTTCTACAGTACCGAAGTCAAAATGTAAGTCTCTCAAGAGCTCATCTGGCCGGTCACCACCAGTTCACTACATTACCATACCGAAGAAGACTGTTATTTATGTTTTCCCTGAGCCCCAGGGCAAGCACAGTGGTGTACTATAACTGGTAGTGTGTGACTGGGCCCA
The DNA here is from genome assembly GCF_021184085.1 of Oncorhynchus gorbuscha. Lineage (NCBI taxonomy): Eukaryota > Metazoa > Chordata > Actinopteri > Salmoniformes > Salmonidae > Oncorhynchus > Oncorhynchus gorbuscha. The sequence continues at coordinate 55,486,115 of NC_060186.1, forward strand.
TGTGGTCTTTGGGCAGTACATTCCTGCTCTGTCCATGTCCACAGAATCCCTTTCATGTCTGGTCGGTTGTGTACGCTCCCTGAGGCAAGGAGAGAGAGTCACGGATGGGAGTGGGTGGTCTGGGGCTGTGGGTTGGCCCGCTGTGTCACCTGATGTGGGCTGCATTGGGCTGGGGCTGGGCACACAGGAGCTCCCTGTCCTCTCTCTGCACCGCGTAAAATGGCCTGTTTCCAAACTTGTGCAGGTGTATCCAAAAGTCTAATAATAACCACTTGTACCATAGTAGGCATAAGTCGTGATGTGTAAAGGATTCAAAAGTAAGCAATTGCTAAAGCCTGAGCACTCAGCTCTTGAAATGCTGATAGTTCATGACAATGGTGAGGTGCGAGTGTCAGGATATCTTCCAACTATCTAGCAATCTCTTTAGCGTTGGCACTTCTCACAATTGCAGTCAGGATCAAAGTCACCATTAAGTGGTGTTCCTACTATCAAACAGTCGTAAATCGCTTTTGAGTCATCACAGATACCATACTTTAAATCCTCAGAGTGGCAAGCAAGATACAAGTGCCTTCAGAGGTGTACGGATAACTAGGAGTACGAAACTGGGTTATTTTGTGCAGTGGTCTGTCCGGACAACAGTGTGACTCAGAACACTGCTTTCTCAGCCATTGGTTTCCAACACTGACACTGACCCTCTCCTCCCCTCTCCCTCTCAATTCAAGTCAAGGGGCTTTATTGGCATGGGAAACATATGTTAACATTGCCAAAGCAAGTGAAGTAGATAATATACCTTTCTCTCTCTCCATATCCCTCTCTTTCTCTCCTCCCCTCTCCCTCTCTGCAGTTTAATCTGAACCAGCTGATGACTGTGAATGTAACCCCGAGCCACAGTCCTGTACACAAGTCGTTGGAGTCTCCTGGGGTGGTGGTGGAGCAGTCTCCTGTGGACCGGACCAAGGGCTTCTTCCCCGACGAATCAGAGCCTCTGCTCCGCTGTGACTCCACCTCCAGCAAAGACTCCGCCCTCAGCAGGAACGGCTCATTCATCACCAAAGGTAACCACACATTATGACACAGTTCTGTTTCAGTAATTATGCTAAGCAACTGGCTCCTACAGAGGTGACATATTTGTATTTACTTCATACTCCATTATAGCAAGTCATCAACTATGAAATATTTGAGAAATACGTCTTCGTTCTCATAAGGATGACTAGGCTTTTATTCCCAGCAGCAGAACGTGACTGCTAATTTAGTCATTCACGATTTCCTATTTTATGGACAACAACAAGCTGTAGCTAACATCCACAGTATGTTGCAGTCTATCCTCCTCCTCATTCTGACATTTTCTTCCTCTCCTCTGTGACTTCCAGAGAAGAAAGACACGGTGCTGCGACAGGTCCGGCTGGACCCGTGTGACCTGCAGCCCATCTTCGACGACATGCTGCACATCCTAAACCTTGACGAGCTGCATGTCATCGAGGCGATCCCCATGGCAGAGGACAAACTGGACCGCCTCTTCGAGATTGCCGGGGTCAAGAGCCAGGAGGCCAGCCAGACCCTGCTGGACTCGGTCTACAGCCACCTGCCTGACCTCCTATAGGCACACTGCTGTGATGCTACAGACCTATACTGTGGTCAGGGGACACCCCACTTCCTTCTGCTACAAACCCCTCCTTTTCTGTGTGGCTACTTGGGTGTGGCTCCCCCAAAAAAAATACTCTGAGGTACGCTAGTGAGATGCTGCTTGATTCTGGATAGTCGTCTACACGCCTTCATGACTGCCAATCGGCTATCCTCCATTCCTAGCAGCCTGACTTAATCCCCTAATAATACCAGGGTCAGGGAGCCTCCCTTTTTTCACCTTTATTTAACCAGGTAGACTAGTTGAGAACAAGTTCTCATTTACAACTGCGACCTGGCAGTTGTAAATTCTCTCTCTTCTCTCTCTATGATCCTGCACACTCTCACCCCCAGGCCAGACCATACAGCCACATGCCTGACCTCTTGAAGTCTCCTTCCATCACTCCCCCCATGTTGAGGGGAGGGGTCCAGGCTCCCCCCCACACACAGCCCCCCATGGTGAGCCTGCCTGCCTGGAGGAAGGGCAGGACAGAGTGGCCAGCCTGGAGTTCTGGGCAGACATAGCACCACCATCACCACTATGCTTATTAAACCATAGCTATTGCCCTTGTGTCAATGTAGCATTAAACAAGTGTTCTCTTTACATTTTTGAGATTATAAACCCATATTCATGCAAGCAAACTTCAATAACACAGTCTCATGCACAATGTCTATAAATGTCAAACATCCCACATGAAAAAATACTATAGTCTGCACTATGGTAGGACTACTACAGTATTCACTGTCGTGTTTTTGCTAACTTTACTGTAGTATTTACTATAGTATACTGTAGTATTTACAGTTTACTATAGTATAAATACTGTAGTAAAAACAATCAGTAGTGTATACTATATTAATTACGGTAATGTTTTTGCAGACTGTAGTATACTGTAGTATTTACTGTAGTGTTTTTGTTTTATTATTTACATTTAACATTTACATTTAAGTCATTTAGCAGACGCTCTTATCCAGAGCGACTTACAAATTGGTGCATTCACCTTATGACATCCAGTGGAACAGTCACTTTACAATTATCTTTGACATAGAAGTGGGGGGCATTCTCCTTGAAGAAACCTACTGGAGAAATACTCAGAGTAAATTTTCCATATCCTGTAGGTAGTGCTGGGTTCTGACACGGAGAGTTCAGACCTTCTACTCTTTTCTATAACCATAGGGAACACAATATATGGTCTAAACTTGGCATGTAGGTTTCAAACTTACGGGTGGCCCAAATTGGGACTTGTGGGAGGGGAATGGGCAGGGTACAGTATGTACAAATTATATACTGTAGTATTTACTATAGTTTAAAAAAAGTTTTTGTGGACTGTAGTATTTTTGCAGACATTTTTGTACTATTTACTAGTGTTTTTATTTTTTGGATAATACTGTAGTATTTACTATAGTATTCTACAGTACTACAAAATTCTATACTAAGTCCTACACATGATTGAGGGATACTACAGTGCATACAATTGTATAGTATACTACAGTTTACTACATACTTCTATATACTGTAGTATTCTAGAATAAACTGTAGTATTTTTTTATGGGGGACACTACGACACACACTCATGATGCACAATGTCTTACACTAACAGTATGTAATATGATTGATGCACTAATTCTTGTTCTTTGAGTAACATAACCATTTCATCTGTATGCATTCTGCCATATGTGCTTCAATGTCTCTTTGAAATGGTGTTTACTTACATGTCACACTTGGTTTTTTTCAACATTTAGTTTGAGTATTATCATTTGTAGTTTTTTAGCTTTTTGATTTCTTTGCAACTATTATTTGTCTTGATTTCAATGGCATTCTGATATGTCCCAGCTTGGTGTAATGAGACCATCTTACTGGATGTAAGATATGCATAGTTGCTCCATATTCTACTTGAATCTGACAGTCATCTTCAGGATTGTGGTACTTGATTAAAAAATAACAATGTGCAACTATAGTTCCTTTTAAATTCAACATCTTAAAAAAAAATAAGAAAAAGCACCACCAAAAACATGTTGCTGTGAAGTGCCAGTATTCAACTCGCAGATGTTAGGAAAGGAACACAGACTGACTTTTTGCCAAGCCAATCGTATCAAGCTATTCTGGTGCTAGACTTGAAATTCTCTAGTTGGGCATAATACCAGGATGATATGGGCGGCTTTCAGGACAATCGCTACTAAAGTATTCTGGACTTTGCAGGGGGTAAAATAGATGCAGCTGCTCTGGACTTTGTTGGACAGAATTGAAGTGTTGTTCGAGCTGTCCACATCGCTGTTGGGTCTAATGTAGGTGTGTGAAGGTAAGCATGTAGAACGAGTATGAAACATTGAAGTTGAGGTATACTGTACATGTACTCTGGTGGCTGTTTTTAAACATAACACGTGTAACCAGTACATTTACTATTATGTAAAATCTTAAATCAACCAATTAAAGTTCAAACTTTTGTCATAATGTGGAGTGTGTGTCATACTTACTGTATCTCTCTTTCAGCAAGAATTTGTTACAGTAAACATGTTTCCATGTAACCTTTTTATGGTAGTTATAACGACACAAGGCGACTCAGATGCAGATGGTTTGAGTTGATCTTTATTATAGTTCAAGGGGTAGGCAAAAGACAGGTCGGGGACAGGCAAGAGTTCATAGCCAGGGCAGATTCCATAATGGTACAGGGCGGCAGGCAGGCTCGAGGGCAGGGGCAGGCAGAATGGTCAGGCAGGCGGGCTCAGAGTCAGGACAGGCAAGTGTCAGAACCAGGAGGACAAGACAAAGAGAGACTGGGGAAAACCAGGACCTAAGAGAAAAACGCTGGTTGACTTGGCAACAAGAAGAACTGGCACAGACAGACAGAAAACACAGGTATAAATACACTGGGGATAATGGAGAAGATGGGCGACACCTGGAGGGGGGTGGAAACAAGCACAAGAACAGGTGTGACACGAGTAAAGTACATGTCAGATAAAAATGTAATGACAAGCCTGATGAAAACAGTACATTTGTTGGTAAACTTTCCAAATGTCGACAAAAGATGGGATATTTTTGTGTCAGTAAAATGTATTATTTGAGAAATTGTGGTGGAAATGCTTTTGTGTGCAAATATTGATCAAATATCCATTATATCGAAGCAAACTTGGAGTCACGCATTGATACAGTATGTTGTGAGGTCCTCCCACTAAGTCTTGGAAAGCATGCAGTTTATTAGGCTACAGATTAAATAAGTTATGATGAACTTTACAATGTGGTGAAAGTGCAAGGTGATGAGCTGATGCTCCTTTCCAATAAATATCTGTCACGCCCTGACCTTAGTATTCTTTGTTTTCTTTATTATTTTGGTTAGGTCAGGGTGTGACATGGGTGATATGTGTGTTCTTTGTCTCATCTAGGGTGTTTGTACTGTCTAGGGTTTTTTGTAGATGTATGGGGTTGTTTCCATCTAGGTTTTTAGGTAGGTCTATGGTTGCCTAGATCGGTTCTCAATTAGAGGCAGGTGTTTATCATTGTCTCTGATTGGGAACCATATTTAGGCAGCCATATTCTTTGGGTATTTTGTGGGTGATTGTTTCCTGTGTCAGTGTTTGTGCCACACGGGACTGTTTCATTTCCATTTCACTTTGTTATTTTGTATTTGTGTCATGTTCAGTCTTTTCTATTAAAACATGGACACCTACCACGGTGCATATTGGTCCGATCCTTGCTACACCTCTTCAGACGAAGACGAGGAAATCTGTTATAGAATCACCCACCAACAGAGGACCAAGCGGCGTGGTAACGGGCAGCAGCAGCAGCATCAGCCACATCAGCATCGAACACAAGACTCGTGGACTTGGGAGGAAATTCTCGACGGGAGAGGACCCTGGGCTCAGCCAGGGGAATATTGGGAGTGTGGCGAAGCCAGGTAGGAGACCTGCGCCAACTTCCTGTGCTTACCGGAGAGCGAGAGGGACCGGGCAGGCACCGTGTTATGCTGTGGAGCGCACGGTGTCCCCGGTGCGGGTGCATAGCCCGGCTCCTCGTATCGGCCGGGCTAGAGTGGGCATTGAGCCAGGTGCCATGAAGCCGGCTCTACGCATCTGGTCTCCAGTGCGTCTCCTTGGGCCGGCGTACATGGCACCAGCCTTGAGCATGGTGTCCCCGGTTCGCCAGCATAGCTCAGTGCGGCCTATTCCACCTCGCCGCACAGGTCGGGCTACGGGAAGCATTCAACCAGGTAAGGTTAGGCATGCTCGGTGCTCAAGAGCTCCAGTGCGCCTGCACGGTCTTGTCTATCCAGTGCCACCTCCACGTACCAGCCCTCCGGTGGCAGCCCCCCGCACCAGGCTGTCTCTCCGTCTCATCCCTACAGGTCTGTCCTGAGCCGCCAGAGTCTCCCATCTGTCCTGAGCCGCCAGAGTCTCCCATCTGTCCTGAGCCGCCAGAGTCCCCCGTCTGTCCTGAGCCACCAGAGTCCCCCGTCTGTCCTGAGCCACCAGAGTCCCCCGTCTGTCCTGAGCCGCCAGAGTCCCCCGTCTGTCCTGAGCCGCCAGAGTCTCCCGTCTGTCCTCAGCCACCAGGGTCTCCCGTCTGTCCTGAGCCGCCAGGGTCTCCCGTCTGTCCTGAGCCGCCAGAGTCTCCCGTCTGTCCTGTGCCGCCAGAGCCTCCCGTCTGTCCTGAGCCGCCAGAGCCTCCCGTCTGTCCTGAGCCGCCAGAGCCTCCCGTCTGTCCTGAGCCGCCAGAGCCTCCCGTCTGTCCTGAGCCGCCAGAGCCTCCCGTCTGTCCTGAGCCGCCAGGGCCTCCCGTCTGTCCTGAGCCGCCAGGGTCTCCCGTCTGTCCTGAGCCGCCAGGGTCTCCCGTCTGTCCTGAGCCGCCAGGGTCTCCCGTCTGTCCTGAGCCGCCAGGGTCTCCCGTCTGTCCTGAGCCGCCAGAGCCTCCCGTCTGTCCTGAGCCGCCAGAGCCTCCCGTCTGTCCTGAGCCGCCAGAGCCTCCCGTCTGTCCTGAGCTGCCAGAGCCTCCCGTCTGTCCTGAGCCGCCAGAGCCGTCAGCCAGCCTGCAAATCCCCTCATGCTCTGTCAGCTTGGATGGGGAGCGTCGCTACACAGCTATTTTCAGGTCTCTCCAGAGATGTTCGATCGGGTTCAAGTCTGGGCTCTCTCACAGCATGATGGTACCACCACCATGCTTGCTTCACTGTAGGGATGGTGCCTGGTTTCCTCCAGACATGATGCTTGGCATTCAGGCCAAATAATTCAATCTTGGTTTCATCAGACCAGAGAATCTTGTTTCCAGACCCATATCAAACATCTCCAATCCAAAGTTAAATCTAGAATTGGCTTCCTATTTCGCAACAAAGCATCCTTCACTCATGCTGCCAAACATACCCTTGTAAAACTGACCATCTTACCAATCCTCAACTTTGGCGATGTCATTTACAAAATAGCCTCCAATACCCTACTCAACAAATTGGATGCAGTCTATCACAGTGCAATCTGTTTTGTCACCAAAGCCCCATATACTACCCACCATTGCGACCTGTACGCTCTCGTTGGCTGGCCCTCGCTTCATACTCGTCGCCAAACCCACTGGCTCCATGTCATCTACAAGACCCTGCTAGGTAAAGTCCCCCCTTATCTCAGCTTGCTGGTCACCATAGCATCTCCCACCTGTAGCACACGCTCCAGCAGGTATATCTCTCTAGTCACCCCCAAAACCAATTCTTTCTTTGGCCACCTCTCCTTCCAGTTCTCTGCTGCCAATGACTGGAACCAACTACAAAAATCTCTGAAACTGTTAACACATATCTCCCTCACTAGCTTTAAGCACCAACTGTCAGTGCAGCTCACAGATTACTGCACCTGTACATAGCCCACCTATAATTTAAAACAACTACCTCTTTCCCTACTGTATTTAAATTATTTATTTATTTTGCTCGTTTGCACCCCATTATTTTTATTTCTAATTTGCACATTCTTCCATTGCAAATCTACCATTCCAGTGTTTTACTTGCTATATTATATTTACTTTGCCACCATGGCCTTTTTTTGCCTTTACTTCCCTTATCTCACCTCATTTGCTCACATCGTATATAGACTTGTTTATACTGTGTTATTGACTGTATGTTTGTTTTACTCCATGTGAAACTCTGTGTCGTTGTATGTGTCGAACTGCTTTGCTTTATCTTGGCCAGGTCGCAATTGTAAATGAGAACTTGTTCTCAACTTGCCTACCTGGTTAAATAAAGGTGAAATAAATAAAAAATAAAATAAATGGTCTGAGAGTCCTATAGGTGCCTTTTCAAAAACTCCAAACGGGGTATCAGGTACTTTTTACTGAGGAGTGGCTTCCGTCTGGCCCCTCTACCATCAAGGCCTGATTAGTGGAGTCCTGCAGAGATGGTTGTCCTTCTGGAAGGTACTCCCATCTCCACAGAGGAACTCTGGAGCTCTGTAAAAGTGACTAATGGTTTCTTGGTCACATCCCTGACAAAGGCCAGCTCAAAGAAGAGTCTCTGTGGTTCAAAACTTCTTCCATTTAAGAATGATGGAGGCCACTGTGTTCTTGGGGACCTTCAATGCTGCAGACATTTTTTGGTACCCTTCCCCAGATCTGTGCCTTGACACAATCCTGTCTCTGAGCTCTGTGGACAATTCCTTCTAGCTCATTACTTGGTTTTTGCTCTGAAATGCACTGTCAATTGATGTCCAATCAATTAAATTGTAGGACCAAGTTGTAGAACCAAGTTGTAGAAACATCTTCAAGGATGATAAATGGAAACAGAATGCACCTGAGCTCCATTTCGAGTCCCATAACAAAGGGTCTGAATGCTTATGTAAATAAGGTATTTCTGTTTTTCGAAATTTGCAAACATTTCTAAATACCTGTTTTTGCTTTGTCATTATGGGGTATTGTATGTGGATTGATGAGGGGAAAAATAATTAAATACATTTTAGAGTAAGGCTGTAACGTAACAAAATGTGGAAAAAGGGAAGGGGTCTGAATACTTTCCTAATGCACGGTATCTATACCGATCACAAATATGAACACAAATTGCAACAATTTCAAAGCTGTTACTGAGTTACAGTTACATATGAGGAAATCAATCGATTGACATAAATTCATTAGGCCCTAATCTATGGATTTCGCAAGATTGGGAAAATAAACTCAAGAAACGTCCTCTCACTGTAAACTGCGTTTATTTTCTGCATACTTAACATGTGTAAATATTTGTATGAACATAACAAGATTCAACAACTGAGACATAAACTGAACAAGTTCCACAGACATGTGACTAACAGAAATTGAATAATGTGTCCTTGAACAAAGGGGGTGTCACAATCAAAGTAACAGTCAGTATCTGGTGTAGCCACCAGCTGCATTAAGTACTGCCGTGCATCTCCTCCGCATAGACTGCACCATTTTTGCCAGTTCTTGCTGTGAGATGTTACCCCACTCTTCCACCAAGGCACCTGCAAGTTCCCGGACATTTCTGGAGGGAATGGCCCTAGCCGTCACCCTTCAATCCAACAGGTCACAGACATGCTCAATGGGATTGAGATCCGGCCTCATCGCTGGCCATGGCAAAACACTGACATTCCTGTCTAGCAAGAAATCACGCACAGAACGAGCAGTATGGCTGGTGGCATTGACATGCTGGAGGGTCATGTCAGGATGAGCCTGCAGGATGTGTAACACATGAGGGAGAAGGATGTCTTCCCTGTAACGTACAGCGTTGAGATTGCCTGCAATGACAACAAGCTCAGTCCAATGATGCTGTGACACACCACCCCAGACCATGACTGACCCTCCACCTCCAACTCAATCCCGCTCCAAAGTACAGGCCTCTGTGTAACGCTCATTCCATTCAATGATAAACGTGAATCCGACCATCACCCCTGGTGAGACAAAACCGCGACTCATCAGTGAAGAGCACTTTTGCCAGTCCTGTCTGGTCCAGCGACGGTGGGTTTGTGCCTATAGGCGACATTGTTGCCGGTGTTGTCTGGTGAGGACCTTTCAACAGGTCTACAGGCCCTCAGTAAAGCCTCTCTCAGCCTATTGTGGACAGTTTGAGCACTGGTGGAGGGATTGTGCATTCCTGGTGTAACTCGGGCAGGTGAGATGTTCAGATGTACCGATCCTGTGCAGGTGTTGTTACACGTGGTCTGCCACTGCGAGGACGATCAGCTGTCCGTCCTGTTTCCCTGTAGCGTTGTCTTAGGGGTCTCACAGTACAGACATTGCAATATATTGCCCTGGCCACATCTGCAGTCCTCATGCCTCCTTGCAGCATGCCTAAGACACGTTGACGCAGATGAGCAGGGACACTGGGTATCTTTCTTTTGGTGTTTTTCAGAGTCAGTAGAAAGGCCTCTTTAGTGTCCTAAGTTTTCATAACTGTGACCTTAATTGCCTACCGTATGTAAGCTGTTAGTGTCTTAACGACCGTTCCACAGGTGCATGTTCATTAATTGTTTATGGTTCATTGAACAAGAAAGGGAAACAGAGTTTAAACCCTTTACAATGAATATCTGTGAAGTTATTTGGATTTTTACAAATTATATTTGAAAGGCATGGTTCTTAAAAGGGTCCGTTTCTTTTTTTGCTGAGTTTAGATATGCATCTGTTGGTCACAGATAGCTTTAAAAAATGGGCCTCAGGATCTTCTGTGCATTCAAATTGCCATCAATAAAATGCAATTCTGTTCATTGTCCGTAGCTTATGCCTGTCATAACATAAACCCACCTTCACCATGAGTGCTTGACATCAGCAAACCGCTCGTCCACACAACGCCATACAGAGCCTTGCAAAAGTATTCATCCCACTTAGCGGTTTTCCTATTTTCTTGCATTACAACCTGTAATTTGAATAGATTTTTATTTGGATTTCATGTAATGGTCATACACAAAATCTAAATTGTCTAAATTTAGTCTAAACAAAGTCTAAATTGGTGAAGTGAAATGAAAAAAAGAACTTGTTTCAAATAAATCGAAAAAATATAAAATAGAAAAGTGGTGCTTGTATTCACCCCCTTTGCTATGAAGCCCCTAAATAAAATCTGGTGCGACCAATTACCTTCAGAAGCCACATAATTAGTTACAGCTGAAGTCAGAAGTTTACATACACTTAGGTTGGAGTCATTAAAACTTGTTTTTCAACCACTCCACAAATTTCTTCTTAACAATGTAACGATTGTCTTCCTCTTCTGATGAGGAATAGGATGGATTGGACCAATGCGCAGCGTGGTAAGTGTTTATGTTATATTTATTAGAACAGAAACACTAAACAAAATAACAAAGAGAGTGAAATGAAGACGAAACAGTCCTGTAAGGTGCAGCAACACACAAAACAGAAAGAAAACTACCCACCACCCTTAGTGGGAAAACAGTCTGCCTAAGTATGGTTCTCAATCAGAGACAATGATTGACAGCTGCCTCTGATTGGGAACATTACCAGGCCAAAACCAGAAATACAAAACCTACAATGCCCACCCCAACTCACGCCCTGACCAAACTAAAATAGAGACATTAAAAAAGGTCAGGATGTGACAAACAAACTATAGTTTTGGCAAGTAGGTTAGGACATCTACTTTGTGCATGACACAATTACATTTTCCAACAATTATTTACAGACAGATTATTTAACTTACTGTATGACAATTCCAGTGTGTCAGAAGTTTACACTAAGTTGACTGTGCCTTCATACAGCTTGGAAAATTCCATAAAATGATGGCATTGCTTTAGAAGTTTCTGATAGGGTAATTGACATCATTTGAGTCAATTGGAGGTGTACCTGTGGATGTATTTTAAGGCCTACCTTCAGGCTGTGTAGGGCTATTTTAATAAGAAGGAGAGTGATGCAGTGCTGCATCAGATATCCTGGCCTCCAAAATCCCCCGATCTTAACCAAATTGAGATGGTTTGTTGGACTGCAGAGTGAAGGAAAAACAGCCAAAAAGTTCTCTGCATATGTGGGAACTCCTTCAAGACTGTTGGAAAAGCATTCCAGGTGAAGCTGGTTGAGAGAATGCCAAGAGTGTGCACAGCTGTCATCAAGGCAAAGGGTGGCTATTTGAAGATTCTCACATATAGAATATTTTTTTATTTGTGTAACACTTTTTTTGTTACTACATGATTCTATATGTGTTATTTCATAGTTTTGATGTCTTCACTATTATTCTACAATGTAGAAAATATAAAAAATAAAGGTTGGTAGTGTAATTCAACTGAAAACATTTGAGCAGTATTACACAGTATTACTTCTGTGTCGATAAAATGCCATTTGCAGTACTCTAACTAAACATGATTTTACTCTGTTGTGTTTTTGGTGGTGAATTGTTGATTATTTTTTTCACAATATTCAAATAATACAGGGGGTTAGGAAAGCAAACACTTGGCCTGGGGTTGTCCAGTGGTCTTATGCTGTGGTGGAATGTCTCCCCATTATGCTTGCACCAATCCAATGCTTTTAAACAAGGCCTTTTGTCTTTTAGCAGGCCGTCATCATTGTAAATAAGAATTTGTTCTGAACTTATTTGCCTAATTAAATAAAAGTAAAAAAAATGGTGAGGCACTTCTGGATGAAGGGTATTGGAAAGCAGCCTATTTCTTTCCCCACTCTCCCATATATCAATTTGTCCCCCCAGTCCCCTCTTTCTATTAACACCTCAAAATACACCAAACCTGTAGTCACGTCCCTAATTCAACCTCCCTTTCACCCCCCAACCACCCCTTCCATCCATTTCATGCACTTTCTGAGTTCATCAGGCTAGCACTGGAGTAATATGATCACATTTTTGGATTCTAATCAAGATTCTGACTCAACTCAACTATGCTCTCACAGTTCAAGGACAAAGAAGAGACGTCTAAACCTGTCAAGCAGGTGTCTTACACAGTGAGTGCCCTTATTATCTTTAATGACATGTTTTGATGTGGAATGTGGAATGTGGATAGCGAAAGGGATAGGGAAGATAACTAGTCAGTTGTACAACTCAATACATTCAACTGAAATGTCTCTTCCGTAAAAACCCAACCCTTCTGAATCAGAGTACAGTGGCAAATTGGCAAGAGACACAGAGAAAACTGCTTGCTCTTCCTTGAGAAGTAAATTTAGAGAGTCGGAGGGGTAAGATTATAATTGTACTTTCACATTTTATGTTGAAATTATGTAAATGATTTGATTGAGTTTGTTTGTAAGTGTGAACTTTCACAGGGTTCAGGTATAAATTTAAATGTAATATTTGTTAAAGGTTTAACAATGTGAATACAGAAGAGTAAATGAAGGACTCTTAGACAACATATGATGTTTGTGACACTGTGTCACAATTATCATAATAAGTCATCTTTCTCATCTCTTATATGTACATATGTAGTATACAGATCCAGGAGTGCATGCTATGTGCATCATTTTCCAGAGTGCATGAATCATTTTGAGCAGATTAATTAAATTGCATTTATTGCGATTGGATCAGTATGTACAGAAAAGATAAGTTAATATAGTCACCAAAATGCAGCAGAGACGTGACCAACCATTTGGTCAGTCATATGTTTCCTTCTTCATCAGACCGCAACAATGTTCTTCTTAGCATTCCAATCAGGATAATGAATATTAGTAACATAATTAAGAAAACAGCCCATAAATACCTCAGCTGTCACCATAATTGGTGCTTATTTAGTTGTGTTTTATTGTATAATTTGTTTTGCAACCATGCTATCTCACAATCTGTACACCATCTGGTGTTCCATTGGGGTAAAAATCTCAAATGTGTAATACTGACTGTATGATGTTTTGTTTTGTATATCTTATGCTATATTCATACAGATATGGCCTCACCAAAGACAGTTTGGTACTTAAGTGTCCTCTTGGTATTTTGCTCTAGTCTGGAAAAGCAAGATTGCTTGGAAACTCCAAATGTAACATCAGAGGTAAGAGGCCAGTAAATAAACTTCAAACACTTCAAAAACTTGTTCACAAGGCAATGTTCACAAGGCAATATTTAGCAATGTCTGAGAACTACAATATTGTTTGAACTACATATCTTTAGGTGTATCACTATTAACATAATATGTTTCAAAACAGATTTGTTTGTTCGTTCCATTGGTGTAACTACAGCATGTATACATTATAATTACACAAACAGCACAGTTTTGTAACTGTATCCACATTGTAATAACACTGCACATCCCTGTATATCTACCAATTCAATAGATAAGGGGACTTTGAGTGTTAAAACACCTACTTCTTTTGACGCAATGATACAAATCGTTTTTCTGATTAAATCTAACTTTTCCAGGAAGCACCCACTGATGGATCACAAGTTCCTTCTAGAGAAAAGCGAGAGGGTGAGTCAGCTGTTTTGTTTCGTTTTCACTTGGTCTGCTCAAACCTACGTTTCCGCCCCCCAATGTGCTTGAATGTCACGCCCTGACCTTAGAGATCCTTTGAATTCTCTATTTTGGTTAGGTCAGGGTGTGACTAGGGTGGGCAATCTAGTTTTCCTATTTTTTTGTTTGGCCTGGTATGGTTCCCAATCAGAGGCAGCTGTCTATCGTTGTCTCTGATTGGGGATCATACTTAGGCAGCCTTTTGCCCACCTTAGTTTGTGGGATCTTGATTTTTGTATAGTTACTGTGTAGCCTGCAGAACATTACGTTTGTTTATATATATATATATATATATATTTGGTGTTCATCTAATCAAGAATGATGTTCGCCTACCATGCTGCACCTTGGTCTCCTCATTCAAACGACGAGCGTAACATTGAAGGCACCCTAGAAAATAGATGTTTTTTTTTCTCACACAAATCCAAAACAAATATAACAATTTTCTTAGCAACTAACGTCGTTATTTATGTCACTGCTCTTTGCCATTGGATATTTGCTGTGTGGAGGACATTTGCTCTGTGCGGAATATTTGCTGTGTGCATGTTTTTATGTATATACATTTATTTTTATGGTCAACAAGAATTGTCCTTCGGGGACCATAAAGATCTCTTGAATTTAATTGTTTCCACAGTGACAGCAACCATATATGAGAAAGTTGGTGAAGTTGAGTTTGACGTCTATAATATTCCACTTGAAATCATACATTACCTAAAGTCCCATGTGAAAAGTGTAACCTACCCCATCCTGATCTCCAGTGTGTTAAATGTAACAGACATAAACATTACTACTGGTAAGAGTTTTTAATTGTTCTTTTTTTCTTCATTTTATGAAAGGTTCAAGACCTACAGGGCTCATGTGTTAGTAAATAGTGTATTTAAAAAACTAACTTGGACGTTGTTGGTCTCAGAAAAAATCTCCATGTTGAGGATGTTCAATCCACTTCCCCTCCATTCACAGAATGCTCCTCAGACCCCAGTGGATTCAGGTGCAGGTGTGAGGACCAGTATAGTTGGTCATGTAACCAGTGTTCCTCCAATGTGTCCTGTGATGAGATCGTTGATGGCAAAACATGTGGATGTCTCAATGACTATCCTTCTGATGGAAAGTTCTGTCAGCCAATCACAAGTAACTATTTGATTCTCACATCTACTTGGTGTTTGACATGGTGTTGTAGTTGTATGTAGTTGTTTTTGGCAACGTCTCCCAGCTGCATAGTTCTTCTTGGTGACACATATTTTACCTAATCCCAACAGATCTTACTGCTTGTCCAAGTCCAACTACAACAGCAGGTATTCCAAAAAGTTACTCAAGCAGTAGATTACATTTACTGAAAATAATAGACATGCTTGTCATGATTTATTCAATTGTAATTTTCCATAGAGCCATCAACCACTTATGGGGAAATTATTGAAATTGAGTTGGACATGACAGATATTTCAGCTACATTGATAGATGTACTTAGGGCAAGTGTGAGTGGCCTGACCTACCCTGTCCTGATCTCCAATGTGTTAAGTGTAACAGAGGTGAACTTCACTACTGGTAAGAGATTTCTGTTGCTGTTGCTCATTTGAGTTTTAATTCCTGCATTGTAAAATATATTCAACAACTGGTTCAGATATTTTCAAATAGTTGGTTTCACAGAAAACATTGATATGATGATGTTCAATCCACTCTCCTTTCATTCACAGCATGCTACCCAAACAGCACATGCAGATGTGAGGATCAGTATGGTTGGTCATGTGACCAGTGTCTATGGTTGGTCATTGATGGATCCTGTGACAACATCACTGATGACTCCTGTGGATGTATCAAAGCCATTCCTTCTTATGGACAGTTTTGTCAGCCAATCACAAGTAACTGTTTCCTTACCACCTCCACTGTGCTAGTTTAACCAATGTTTCTGTATTTGTTCAGCAACATTTAAACTCTAAGCTTACCCCTATCTCCTTTACCACATAGATCTGACGGCTTGTCCAACACCATCTCCAACACCAGGTATGAGACCGTTACTAATGAAAATGTAATTAACAACAGTGTTATTGTACTAATTAGAGTAAGATCAACTTGCCATGGTGTTATCCATAGCTGTATATTCACTTGAGACCTACAGCTGTAAGACAACAAGCTGTAAAACAGATTAGAGAACCAGCCAGCATCATAATCATCTCACATTTCTCTGCTACCACAACTTTTCCAGTAGAAGAGGAAACAAGTACTGGTTTTACACAATATTCAATGTATTTCAAATATATGTAACCGTGTCAAAAATGGACAATTACAATTATTCTAACAATCAATCTTTATTTTGATTAATTAAAATCTTTATTTTGATTAATTGATTAATTATTGCAATAATGAAACTGTAGACCCCACACTCTTGAGTGTGTTGCAGAGAGCTTAACCTTCACAGAAACTGCTGGTTCTTATATAGCTGACACTAAAAATAGTCATGGCTGGTTCCACCCTTTCCAGGCAGATTGGGGGCCTGGTAAGCCACCTTGGGTTTATCTTGCGGCAGTGTAGCTGCAAGTTCAAATAGCTGACAAGCTGACAAGGTACAAATCTGTCATTCTGCCCCTGAACAAGGCAGTTAACCCACTGTTCCTAGGCTGTCATTGAAAATAAGAATTTGTTCTTATCTGACTTGCCTAGTTAAATAAAGGTAAAATAAATTTAATTAAATTTCAAAATTAAATCAAATCTGCACCTGGTGTTGATTTTACCCCTAAACCGGATTAGTTTCACAGATGCCAGGATGATAAGGAATGAATATGGTTTTGTTCTACTGCTCCAGGCTATCTCTATCTCGATTACACCCACCACATCTTGTCTATGGAATGCTAGCTGTAGATCAATTGTCAGCTCAAGCTATCTCTAATGATCATACGCCCACAGCATTAGTAGAACAAAAATGTCTTACTATTTGTTAAGTATTAATATCAAACAAATCAGGTAAATACAAAGTTCTCTCACAATAGTTACTGTACATAACTACTCTGTTAATCAAAATGCAATCATTCAGTGGTACACAGCAATGTCAGTAAAATAAATACTTTTACGCGTTAGTGCCAACAATAAAGCAGTCCACAGCAAGTTCAATAACTCCAACCCCCTCCAGTACAACATCAAAGAAACAAATCAATAATGTAATTTCATTGGACCTACGGTATTTCCTTGTGGTATTATTGAGTCGGGCATCACCAATATTCCAGTTACACCAATATGTTAAATATAATGTTTTTATGTTCCACTGTGCCTCTTTGCCAACAGCAAAAAAGTACACAGAAAGTTCAACAACTACAACGACACCCTCCAGTACCACATCAAGTATACAAATCTATAATTTCATTTAATTTGACCTATTTCCTTGTTACATGTTTGAAAGAAGTTTGACATAACCAATATTCCAGGTACAGTAATGTGTTCAATATATTGTTTTTCTGTTCCACTGTGCCCTAGTACCAACAACAAAACAGTCAATAGCAAGTTCAGCAACTCCAACGACGCCCGGTACGAGACCTCAGTTATGCAAAAAATATATATAATAGAATTTCAACTTTCCGCATTCTTATATTTTGTTATTTTTATGTTTTAGAAAACACACTGAACCTACAATTTACTATGGACATCACCTTTGAGTCCATCTTTAATGATGTAAATAGTGCAATGTTCAAAGATATTAATCAAACTGTGAGTATACTATTTTCCCTCATCCTTGTCAAAATGTCCATGTGTTGAAATGTAAAGTGTCAACCTGGACTAGGGGTTGATGTAACATAGTAAACGTAAGTAGGTCTCACTCCATTTAGTGTGATACATGTTGTATTGTATGTATTAATTTGTGGATATCTATTATTCATTTCACATGATATAGGACAAATTACAATTCACATGATATGTGACAAATTACAATTTGTTGTGGCTAACATTAGCTAGGTGG
Organism: Oncorhynchus gorbuscha; assembly: GCF_021184085.1. Classification (NCBI taxonomy): domain Eukaryota; kingdom Metazoa; phylum Chordata; class Actinopteri; order Salmoniformes; family Salmonidae; genus Oncorhynchus; species Oncorhynchus gorbuscha. The sequence continues at coordinate 55,504,023 of NC_060186.1, forward strand.
CTAGTTGGCAAATTTTTGCGAAACTAGGGTAATGTTAGGTTTAAGATTAACGTTCATGTTCAGATTAAGGTTAATGTTAGGGGAAGGGTTATCTAACATGCTAAGTAGTTGCAAAGTAGCTAAAATAGTATTAAGTTGTTGCACAGTTGCTAATTAGCTAAAATGCAAAAGTTGTCGATGATGTGATTTGAATATGACCCGACCAATCTCCTGTGTTTAAAGGGAAAGGAAAAGGGAAAGGGGAATACCTAGTCAGCTGTACAACTGAATGCTTTCAACTGAATGCTTTCAACTGAGATGTGTCTCCCGCATTTAATCCAACCCCTCTATCTTAAAGGAAAAATCCACCTAAAACCACTCATTGCTTTAAAAATGTATCAATTGACCAATTCGGCACATTTGAGCAAACTTCTGATAGACTTGATAACAAAATATTTTGCAGTAATGTAGTTCTTCACTGGATCAGTGTGAAACTTTGCAGACACACTGCTTCCATCTGGTGGCAGAAACCGGGAAAATATTTACTCTTGCATTTCAAAGATGGAACAAAAATCCAAAAACAAACACATGTTTTTTTGTTTGTATTATCTTTCATCAGATCTGTGTTATACTCTCCTACACTCATTTCACATTTCCACAAACTTCAGGGTTTCCTTTTAAATGTTATCAAATGTTATCCTTGCTTCAAGTCGTGAGCTAGAGACAGTTAGATTTGGGTATGTCATTTTAGGAGAAAATTGAAAAAATATATAAAATCATTAAGAGTGTTAAATAAAGTGACAGTGTTAAATAACACTAAAATATGAGAACAATATATTTGTGAACAAGTGATTAATTTTGGCATTTTAATAAGGTTGGTAGCAACATGGAACATCATTGTAGAAATCTGTTGCAGCTCAAGTCGACTACAAAATCCACGATGCAATGCACTCTCTGTGGGCTGGCTGGCTAGCTAGCTAGCAAACGTAGGTACACACAATAATACCAAAGATATTATCAATATGTAACATAGCTAGTTAGCTGTAAAATCGCCTAAACAAACTGCACTGTCAGTTTAGGAGTCTACAATCTCAACATGTTTAACCTGCAGATATACTTTTGAAGTGATGGGAAGTGTTGCCTATGCTACGTCAATGGGCCACACGTTCAATGGGCCCATGAACCATGACATTTCGTACTTTCTAGTAAAATAGGCACTTTTCTCAATATATACACTGACTTTGAGAAGGGATTGCATGATGATTAGCTTAGCAACCGTGTGACGCAGCATGACAACGTGAATGTGATATACAGCACTATGCAATGCACCTTGGACTAAAGAGGCAGACCAATAGGGAAAATGTGCTAGAACGTCTGTAGAATTACACATTCCTCGAGGTATGAATATCTCAAAAATATGATCAATGGCTCATTCGAGAGAAGACATCCTCCCAAATTATTACATCGGCCAGTATTGAAATCTGACATGTGTTATAGACTTTTTCGCAATCTGAAAGTCATATTCCTATTAATTTCCAGGGTAGTGAGAACAATTTTATCATGGTGCTACGTCATACCGGACATATTTCTGCCTGCTTGAATGCCAATAACTCAGATAAACATGAAACAAACAAGGGAATAGATAGAACAACAGTCAGAGATGCACAAAAACAATAAAGCATTCAAAATGGGTGAACCTTTGCTGTAAGCTGGGTGTACACTACACACGATTTTGGACCCGATTTAACTGTCCCAGAAAACCCACTGGGCACACACATGTTGAATACATGTTGTAGCCATGTAATTTCAGTGAAATTACGTTGAACCAACGTGGAATAGATGTTGAATTGGCGTCTGTGCCCAGTGGAAAGTTTTTGAGATCGGAGACAAAATCCCCAAGTCGTTGCCTATCACCTACGCTCGTTTAATGTGAGCCGGTCAGAGATTCAATCTGAGGACTACCGATCCCATCTTTGAGCTGTCCCAGACATCCCAATATTTTCAATCATTTGATTTTATCAGCGCAAAATCTGTAACGCTCTTGTAGTGTGAGATGTGCAACGACAAGTTTTAAGAACAGTGATCAGCAGTAACCAATGAGAGCTCGCCAGAGAAGAAACCAAAGATGATGACGTTGTGTTGCATCACTCTGAATGTGTAGACTCTCGAGCAAGAGCGATGACTACTACCGGTATGCATTTATAAATTGCCTTTACCAAAGCCAATGTGTCAAATCGTTACAGCTCTGAAGTTCACAAACAATGTTAGTCAATTCAAAATGGATTGGCTAAATATGTTAACTCTGTATGACAAACATGAATGTCTGACTGAAAACGGTAATGAGTCTACTTTGAGCCACAGCTCGTTCTAGCAATGTTAACAATCTAATCACATCATCACATCATTGTTTTGGCGAGACAGTGTGATATAGAGAATCCTCATCACAACCAAGTGAAGAATATTGTAGTGTATGACCCCCCCCCCCCCAGCTGTGCCACATTGTTTAGTGTGCCCAACACTACTTTGTTAATGTGAGAGGCTCAGAGATGTTAGGAATTTGAAAGTCATGTCGTGTACGCCCAGCATTATGTAACCATTCCAAATATGACATATACTAATTAGAGTGTTACATGTATACATATATAAGTAGGATCCTATTTTGATCACCCTGTAGCAGGAGAACTTGTAGTATGTGGTTTGAAAAGGCTTCTGATGTTTTTACTTTACATTTTGACATTTCAGACTTGTATAAACCCCTACAAAAATGTTCATTCATGATAATACACATAATACTTCACATTTCCTGTTGACACAGGATTATTTTCCTGCTGTAGCAAACTGGCTAAAATTAAGACCCTACATCTGTATGTTAAGTCTAGTCCTTGAAACCAGGTTGGAAGTGTTACCATCATTTCACTTGATGAATGCATTCACCAACACGTTTCTGGTTTACTTCAGAGAGATTTCATTTCATGTCCTTTTCAAGTCTTTATTTTAAGTCACTGTTGATCAATAATAATCCACTGTCTCACACAGATCGTAGACATATATAAGAGAAACATGCGAGGCTTCATATCAGCAAAGTTAAATCGTTTAAAGTAAGTTTTGCCCCGGTGTTATTACCTCTATTCAAAATCTTTTACATTTTATGTTATTTCAAGCCTTCATTTCATGTGCTAGTAATTTGAAAATTCAACTACTAAATGTCTCCTTTAATTTAGCCAATTTCTCAACTTTCAGTATAATGTATCATTTCAATCCCTAGTGATTTTGAGGGATATATGGGCCCTAAAATACTTGTTGCACAAATGTAACGAATTGAAGGCTGCTAAGCAAAGCTGAAATACTAACCATTTAAATTGTGGCACTCAATGTCCAATATAATAAATACATTTTCAGTATACGCCTCAGAGACAAGAGTATCCCTTCGAAATGAAAAGGACTTGGGGTTGATGTTATACAGTGTATCTATGGGCTAATTTTGCTAATGTACACATGCATGCTATTCATTTGTGGATATGTTTTCTGATATTTCTTTCTCACATGAATAGGAGTGGAAGTGTTATTGCAGATTTTACTGTTATAACAACAATTGTCGATAATGTGGAAATTGCAAAAGCAAAAGCGGATATTGTCTCAACACTTGGAGAAAAATATAACATAAGTAAGTACCTGATTAGGTTAGTATTTGGTGGATTTGGTGGACCAAGTTCGTTATTACTTGTCCTGAAATACATTCAAAAAAGTATTTAGATCAGTTTAAACTGTGGCAGCAGTACATGTCAGTTGATTTTAGATTAATTGTTCACTTTTTTATATGTCTGCTGTGCTTCAAAAATATTGTATCAAGAATTTCACTTAAATTTGCCTTAATGTAATTACATAATTCATGACATGTAATCTACAGTTTTAATATCTATAAAATTACAAATCCAAATATTTTATAAAATATTGTATATTTATATATTTAAGGTGTATGTGGAGTAATCTTTTCACATCATGATTTCACAAATCTTATTCCATTTCTATCAGAGTTTATCTGCTTGAATGATGCGATCTTTGGCAATGGACAAGTTAATGAAAAAGTTGTAGTTTACTGCAAACCGGATGAAGTGGGTCAGAAGACTGCCATTTGTCGAGGAAATGGCTCGTTTTCAAATCGTGTGGACAACTGTGTCTTAAAAGAAATTGATAACCTGTTTTCTATATCTCAGGTAATATGTTAACATATTTACAATTTTCACTGGATATAAAATAGTCTCTATATAAAAATTGTTTAGTAATGATGGTAATTCTTTGTTACAGTTCTGTGTCTAGCATCAATCCTGAAATACATTTGTATTTTATCTTTCTTTCATCACTTTAAATCCACACAGGCTTTAGTGGGGACTGGTCTTCCAGTCTTTTTGGAAAGACTCCGCAACAGCACTTTTGACCTCCTAGGTAGAATAGTTGCATCACCTGCAACTATTTCTACTGTTGTTAATATTCTTAAAAATGTTGCAAATGTATCCCGAAGTACCCCAATAAACAAACCATTGATGACGGTATGTTGACATCAACAGTATCACTTTAAATCGTTTTTTAAAAATCCATTCAAAGATATTCTAATGCTAATGTATTATTAAACCCTACAGCATCATTTTTATTAGGATTGCAATAATCCTGTACTAATTCTGATTTCTATCTTGATCTTTAGAATTTCCTGGAAACGGCAGGTGTACTTACTTCCAAAGGAGCAAAAGATTCCTGGGGTGTTCTAAACAGCAACCTCACCAAAAGCGAAAGCTCAGCCTTTCTGGGCACCGTTGAAACACTTTCCAATTTCCTTACAGATGACTTTTTTGACATAGAAACGTCAAGGATTATTTTAAACAAAACCACAGTCAACAACTCAATCAACAACTTATTCAATTTAAACTCGTCTGTTCTGATAGAAATACCGGCATCTGAAGCTTCCTTCAATTCAATCACCATAATAACATTTGACTCCTTGGATAATGTTTTACCTGCGAGAAACAGTAGCAGTTTGAACAACAGTGTCAACAGTGTCAACACCATCAACGGAAAAGTGGTTCTGGTGAAGGTGAATGGCACAATCAAGAATGTGACGTTCAGTTTTGATGTACTGAACAAGGCACTGGCCAATCCTCAGTGTGTTTTCTGGAACTTCAACCTTTTTGACGGCCTTGGAGGATGGGATGATAAAGGATGTGAACTGCAGTCTGAAAAGAATGGCACTGTCACCTGTCACTGTAATCATCTGACGTCCTTCTCCATTTTGATGTCGCCTTCCATTCCAGCTGTGTTGCGTGTCGCTTTGGAATTTATCACTTACATTGGAGTTGGCATATCAATGGGTTGCTTGGTCGTGTGTCTCATCATTGAGATGTTGGTATGGAATGCTGTGACTGGAAACAACACATCTTACATGCGTCATGTCTCTATAGTGAACATCGCCGTTTCCCTTCTGATTGCTGACATTTGGTTCATTATTGGTGCAGCAATTTCCGACAATGAAAAAAAAGATCTACCTGCGTGTTCCACAGCAACATTTTTCATCCACTTTTTCTACCTGGCTCTGTTTTTCTGGATGTTGGTCTCAGGCCTTTTGCTGCTCTACCGGACTATCATGGTGTTCTCTCACATGTCTAAACCAGCAATGTTGGCCATCAGTTTTTCTTTGGGCTATGGAGCTCCCCTCATCATTGCTGTCATAACTATCGCAGTGACAGCCCCAGGGAAACAATACATCAGAGATAATGATGGGGTTTGCTGGCTCAACTGGACAGAGTCAAAGGCCCTTCTGGCTTTTGTGATCCCTGCCCTGACCATAGTGGTCATCAACCTTTTGATCCTGATTGTGGTTCTGTTCAAAATGCTGAGGAGAGGCGTGGGGGATGTTACTCAGCCAGATGAGAGAAATGCTTTGGTGGTCATCGCCAGGTGTCTGGCCATTCTGACTCCCTTCTTTGGTACTACCTGGGGACTAGGAGTAGGAACCATGACTACACCAAACAATCTAGGAATCCATATTGTGTTTGCAATCTTCAATTCATTACAGGTATTTAACTCAGTTAAATAACATTTGTAACTAACTGGTCCTCAGTGAAATACAATTGACATATTTATTTAAATGCATTAAATTCCCAATGGCATGTTATACTAAGTGAAGATTTGGATGAATGTTTACAATTACATGTACTGGACTATGGTGTAGTAATTCCATCCTTCACCATGTTATCATTCAAAGGGTTTGTTCATCTTGGTATTTGGAACACTTTTGGACAAAAAGGTATGTTCATGACCCACTTACTGATACCTCTCATATTACTGTATATATTGGAATGTGCTTTGTAATGACAATTAATATATTTGATGAACTCCTTGTCTGTGCTTTCAGATCCGGGAAGCTCTGACAGGAAGGTCACGAGTGTCCTCCAACCGCACAAGGGTAAGGGCTTTTTCAAACCACACGGCTGCATAATATAGTATGATCATGTTTACAATTAAGTACAACTTGTTATAAATCTAAATGATTTGTTGCTGGCCACAACAGGTTTATTACACTATTGTCTATGCTTACTCATATGACCATTTTATTGTATTTATCACTGTGTTGAACATGTCAGGAATTTACTACCTTTAAGCTAGTATCGAATGTTTTATATTATATTCTCGTTTCAGTCCACAAGTGCTGCAACATCATCGTCAAGTGGTTTGGGATTTTTCCGGATACGGAGGAGAAGTAGGTCTATAGTATAAAGCAATACTCTTAGGCAATTGGGCACAACTTCACATTAAGTTGCCCTTATTCTACAGTACATTGTGCCATTGTTTGACCTATTGTTCCTACTATTCCAGATGTTTTCAACGTTTCAGCAGCTCCAACATCCAGCACTACTGGTGGATCATAGACTTTCATCAACACTTAACTCAATGCAACAAATGTGATTATTATGAAATAATCTGACAATCAAAAGGCGTTGTCGCACATCATCAGTTGACGCACTAGGTTACAGTAGCTAACACCTTGAGTGTGACCTTGAAGTGACTGCCACTAAGATCTGACCCCAACTCTCAGTGACGTCATTGGTGGTTATGTCTAACACAAAGTGATTCATTATGAACTATATGGTATTTGAACTTTTTATCGGGATTGTTGAGTATTGTATTGAAAAACATGATTATTGTTTTTGGGTGTGGGGATGTTTAAATAAGAGTATTACTGTGTAAATGGATTAATCAGCTAACATGAAGAATGGAGATTGTTTCAGAAATAACACATTACATTCTCTCTTTGAATAATTCACTGTTCATTTTGTCACAATTTATATTAAGTTTAATAAACATGTAAAAGGTCTAAGACCAGTGGTGTCTATGTGCAGTCTAAGACCAGTGGTGTCTATGTGCAGTCTAAGACCAATGGTGTCTATGTGGAGTCTAAGACCAGTGGTGTCTATGTGGAGTCTAAGACCAATGGTGTCTATGTGGAGTCTAAGACCAGTGGTGTCTATGTGGAGTCTAGGACCAGTGCTGTCTATGTGGAGTCTAAGACCAATGGTGTCTATGTGGAGTCTAAGACCAGTGGTGTCTATGTGGAGTCTAAGACCAGTGGTGCCTATGTGGAGGCTAAGACCAGTGGTGTCTATGTGGAGTCTAAGACCAGTGGTGTCTATGTGGAGTCTAAGACCAGTGGTGTCTATGTGGAGTCTAAGACCAGTGGTGTCTATGTGGAGTCTAAGACCAGTGGTGTCTATGTGGAGTCTAAGACCAGTGGTGTCTATGTGGAGTCTAAGACCAGTGGTGTCTATGTGGAGTCTAAGACCAGTGGTGTCTATGTGGAGTCTAAGACCAGTGGTGTCTATGTGGAGTCTAAGACCAGTGGTGTCTATGTGGAGTCTAGGACCAGTGCTGTCTATGTGGAGTCTAAGACCAGTGGTGCCTATGTGGAGTCTAAGACCAGTGGTGTCTATGTAGAGTCTAAGACCAGTGGTGTAAAGCACTTAAGAACAAATACTTTACGGTACTTCTTAAGTCATTTTATGGGGCATCTGTACTTTACTTTACTATTGATATTTTTGACAAATGTAACTTTTACTTCACTACATTCCTAAAGAAAATAATGTACTTATTACTCTACACATTTTCCCTGACACCCAAAAGTTGTTGTTACACGTTGAATGCTTAGCAGGACAGAAAATGTGTCCAATTCACACACTTATCAAGAGAACACATGGTCATCCCTACTGCCTTTGATCTGGCAGACTCACTAAACACAAATGTATTGTTTGTAATTGATGTTTTAGTGTTGGAGTGTACCCCTGGCTGTCTTTACATTTTTTTATTTAAATGCAGGAATTTCCGTAGAGCGCAGTGACAGAATTGTGTCAAGGCACAGATCTGGGGAAGCGTACCAGAAGATTTCAGCAGCATTGAAGATCACTAAGAAGATTGGAACCACCAAGACTTTTCTTAGAGCTTGCCATCTGGCCAAACTGAGCAATCAGGGGAGAAGAGCCTTGGTCAGGGAGGTGACCAAGAACCACAAAGCCTCTTTATCGAGAAGCCAGCCTCACCAATGTGCCGGAGGTAAGAACACCTGGCGACCATGTCACTGGGCCCGCCACAAGAGTCTCTGGCGCACAATGGGGCAAGGACATCCCTACCAGCCAAACGCTGGGCAACTTGTGCGCCGCTCCAGCCAGCTGCGACAGAGCCTGGACTTGAACCCAGAATCTCTGGTGGCACAGCTGGCACTGTGATGGAGTTCCTTAGACTACTGTGCCACAAGGGAGGCCATTAACTCTTGATTCTTAAGTATTTTTAAAACCAAATTCTTTCCGACTTTTAATCAAGTAATATTTTACTGGATGACTTTCACTTTTACTTCAGTCATTTTGGCATCCCGAGTGGTCTTATACAAAGCATGTTCTGATACAACCAGGCTGTATCAGAACCGACTGTGATTAGGAGTCCCATAGGGCGGGGCACAATTGGCACAGCATTGTCCCAGTTAGGGTTTCGCCGGGGAAGGACTTCATTGTAAATAAGAATTTGTTCATAGCTGACTTGCCTGGTTAAATAATGGTAAAAAAAGATATACAATTATATCAAGGTATCTTTATTATTACTCAAGTATGACAATTGGATACCTTTTCCACCATTGCACACACTAAAGTGTGAAAAACATTTTTTTTGTGAAAAATAGTGTTTTTTAGACAAAACTGCAAACTTCAGGCCAGGGCATTCATGGAGTTCGTCTAATGGTAATCTGTGGTTATCAGCCCCCCCCCCCCTTGCTTGAGGACCTTGTGGTGCCATGTTGTGCCAGGACAACAACCTCTCCCTCAATGTGGTCAAGACAAATGAGCTGACTGTGGACTACAGGAAAAGGAGGGCCGAGCAAGCCCCAATTCGCATCAATGGGGCTGTAGTGGAGCAGGTTGAGAGCTTAAAGTTCCTTGGTGTCCACATCAACAAACTATCAATGTCCAAGCACACCAAGGCTGTCCCCCTCAGGAGACTGAAAAGATTTGGCATGGGTCCTCAAATCCTCAAAATGTTCTACAGCTGCACCATTGAGAGCATCCTGACTGGTTGCATCACTGCCTGGTATGGCAACTGATCGGCCTCCAACCGCAAGTCACTACAGAGAGTAGTGCGTACTGCCCAGTATGTCACTGGGGCCAAGCTTCCTGCCATCCAAGACCTCTATACCAGGCAGTGTCAGAGGATGGCCCTAAAAATTGTCAACGACTCCAGCCACCCTAGTCATAGACTGTTCTCTCTGCTACCGCACGGCATGCAGGACCAGAGCGCCAAGTTTAGGTCCAAGAGCCCCCCCCCCCCCCCGCTTTTATGCTGCTGCTCTCCGTTTATTATCTATGCATAGTCACTTTAACTCTACCTACAGTGGCTTGCGAAAGTATTCTCCACTTTGGCATTTTCCTATTTTGTTACCTTACAACCTGGAATTAAAATGTATTTTTTGTGGATTTGTACCATTTGATTTACACAACATGCCTACCACTTTGAAGATGCAAAATACGTTTATCGTGAAAGAAACTAGAAATAAGACAAAACACAGAAAACTTGACCATTCATAACTATTCATCACCCCCCCTCTCCCAAATCAATACTTTGTAGAGCTACCTTTCGCAGCAATTAAAGCTGCAAGTCTCTTTGACTATATCTCTAGAAGCTTAGCATATCTAGCCACTGGGATCTGCTCCAGCTTCTTCAAGTTGGATGGGTTCCACTAGTGTACAGCAATCTTTAAGTCATACACACAGATTCTCAAATGGATTGAGGTCTGGGCTTTGTCAAGGCCATTCCAAGACATTTAAATGTTTCCACTTAAACCATTTGAGTGTTGCTTTAGCAGTATTCTTAGGGTCATTATCCTGCTGGAAGGTGAACCTCCATCCCAGTCTCAAATCTCTGGAAGACTGAAACAGGTTTCCATCGAGAATTTCCCTGTATTTAATGCCATCCATCGTTTCTTCAATTCTGACCAGTTTCCCAGTCCCTGCCGATGAAAAACATCCCCACAGCAATATGCTGCCACCACCATGCTTCCACGGGTGATGAGAGGTTTTGGGTTTGCGCCAGACATAGCATTTTCCTTGATGACTAAAAAGCTAATTTGTAGTCTCATCAGACCATATGTTTGGGAAGTATCCCACATGACTTTAGGCGAACACCAAACGTGTTTGCTTATTTTTTTCTGGCCACTCTTCCATGAAGCCCAGCACTGCGGAGTGTACTGCTATAGGGGGTCCTATGGACAGATACTCTATTCTCCGCTGTGGAGCCTTGCAGCTCCTTCAGTGTTATCTTTGATCCCTTTGTTGCCTCTCTGATTAATTCCCTCCTTGCCTGGTTGGTGAGTTTTAGTGGGCGGCCCTCTCTTGGCAGGTTTGTTGTGATGCCATATTCTTTACATTTTTTCTAATATATTTTTTATAACCCAACTCTGATCTGTACTTCTCCACAACTTTGGCCCTGACCTGTTTGGAGAGCTCCTTGGTCTTGATAGTGAGATCATGTGACAGATCATGTCATGCTTAGATTGCACACAGGTGGACTTTATATAACTAATTATGTTAATGAAGGTAATTGGTTGCACCAGCTCTTATTTAGGGGCTTCATAGCAAAGGGGGCGAATATATACGCACGCACCACTTTTCAGTTTTTTTTGTTGAATTTTTTAAAACAAATAATATTTAAAATTTCACTTCACCAATTTGGACTATTCAGTGTATGCCCATTATATGAAATCCAAATATAAATCCATTTAAATTACAGGTTGTAACACAACAAAATAGGATAAACGCCAAGGGGGTGAATACATTTACAAGGCACTGAACATGTGCATATTACCTCAACTACCTTGACTAACTGGCGCCCCCGCACATTGTCCCTGTACTGGTACATTGACTCTGTACAGGTATGCCCTGTATATAGCCTCGCTATTGTTATTTTACTGCTGCTCTTCAATTATTTGTTACTTGTATTTCTTAAGTTTAACTTATCTATTTTTTTACTTAACATGTATTTTTTCTTAAAACTGCATTGTTGGTTAAAGGCTTGTAAGTAAGCATTTCACTGTAAGGTCTACAACTGTTGTATTCCGGCGCATGTTACAAATACAATTTGATTTGAACAATAGAGGAGCAACAGAGAACAAAGGCAAGTTAAATGATCGTAAAACAAAAGAGACTATTGCCATTTTATGAAAATATAAAGCAGTCATTTACATATCAAACTGTTTACACTAAGCAGACTTAAAACAACTATCCAGGTTTGTGACATGAAGAAATTAATAAATAGGTGTTGATCAAGAGGCATGTAACTGCCAAGGTAGAATATTGAAAGTGGAACATTCCATTTTATGTGTTTATCTTCAGATTTTGTAAAACTTTACATCTGACAGGATCTATATGCCTTGCTCTGAAGAGGCACTGAGTTGATCACAGTGAGGCCCCTCTCTCCTGTAAAACTGGTTAATCAAAGTGGGGCCCCTCCTCTTCTGTAAAACTATTTGCTCTGAGGGAATACACTTTATTCTAATAAAGAATTGAACATAAAAAAATCTAAAACTGATTCAACTTTATTAAAACAAGTTTCAGCAGAAAAGTTTAAATAAGGTCACCAAATTGTTCAACGGCTACACAGGACTGGCCCCCGCTGGTTGGTTAGTACTTAGATGGGAGATCGCCTGAAAAAAACAAGTGCTGTAAACTTTTTGTCCAGCAGAGTATACTCTTGTACCATTTCATCATGTAGCAACTGCCTTTTATTTATAGCCATAATAATATGATGTAGCTTCCACCCCATATCACCTGCACGAATACAACCAACTGTTACTGGTACAGAGACCTTGTCCTCCAATCCACGGCAATTAATGTTCTATTATTTTGCAACTTGCATTCCACTTGAAGATTCAGACGCCGTGGGCTACTTCAGCCAAGGTTTGGTCTTGAATACAAAGATTTGTAAAGAGTTCAGGGTTGTTTATATGAGTGACAGGTGTAGTGGACTACAAGCTGAACCAGCAAGGATGATGAGGAAACTGTACCCACCAGCGAAGTGGACCCACTAGGAAACTCTTCAAGACAGGTTCCCCCGAAGAAACCACAAAGGTCTGAAACAAAGAATGTGAAATTGCTAATTATACATCATAGCAGCTATATATGGCCCATAGCCTTCCCCTTCATTCACAGACAATAGGCACTACTACTTTGTAGCTCAGCCCCCTCAACACCTCCACTACAGTAATATGATTGGCCTCAACTGAACATTTTGGTGTCAACAACTCTGTTCTTGTTGTTGCTTCAGGGTCTTCGCTAGCTGCAATGTGGTTGCAAAGCATATTTTGAACAGACTTTTAAATGAAAGGGGAGAATGTCGACCCTCCAGCCGATCAGATGTAGATTGAACTAGGGGTCTGGTGGGCCCGGAGGTCGGCTGAGGCCAGACTGTTCCTTGCCACGTCTAACAGGCTATCAAGAAAGATCTGAAAGATGAATATCAAATGTGAATATTGAATAAAAAGGCAAAATGATAAGTTACAGGACATTACTGCCATTAATAATAAGTCCACTACTTTTGCCATGTCTTCCAGCTGATTGTTTCCAAAAAATGATGGTCGCTTGATGGTTAACTCATGGCCCAGACATCAAATGACGATGGTCCCCTCCTCAAAATAGCGAAGGGGAACCAACCATTTCACCACATGTATCTAACAGGGAGGACACAGAGAGCTTGGCATGGACAACATACAGTGCATTCGTAAAGTATTCAGACCCCTTGACTTTTTCCACATTTTGTTAAGTTACAGCCTTATTCTAAAACTGATTAAATCGTTTTTTGCCCTCTTCAATCTACACACAATACTCCATAATGACAAACAAACAAAAACTGTTTTTTTAGATATTTCTGCACATTTATTTAAAAAAAATTAAATACACATTTACGTAAGTATTCAGACCCTTTACTCAGTACTTTGTTGATATACCTTAGGCAGTGATTACAGCCTTGAGTCTTCTTGGGTATGACGCAACAAGCTTGGCACACCTTTATTTGGGGAGCTTGGCACACCTTTATTTGGGGAGTTTCTCACATTCTTCTCTGCAGATCCTCTCAAGCCCTGTCAGGTTGGATGGGGAGTGTCGCTACACAGCTATTTTCAGGACTCTCCGGAGATTTTCGATCATGGTTCAAGTCCGGGTTCTGGCTGGGCCAGAGACACTCCTGCATTGTATTGGCTGTTGCTTAGGGTTGATGTCCTGTTGGAAGGTGAACCTTTGCCCCAGTCTGTGTTCCTGAGTGCTCTGGACCAGCTTTTCATCAAAGATCTCTCTGCACTTTGCTCCGTTCATCTTTCCCTCATTTCTAACTAGTCTCCCAGTCCCTGCGCTGACAAACAACTCCACAGCATGATGCTGCCACCAAAATGCTTCACCGTTTCTCCCAGACGTGACGTTTGGCATTCAGATTTAAGAGTCCTTTAGGGGTCTTTTGGCAAACTCCAATGGGGATCATGTGCTTGTACGTCTGGCCACTCTACCATAAATGCCTGATTGGTGGAGTGCTGCAGAGATGGTTGTCCTTCTGGAAGGTTCTCCCATCTCCACAGAGGATTACCGGAGCTCAGTCAGAGTGACCATCAGGTTCTTTGTCACCTCCCTGACCAAAGCCCTTCTCCCCCGATACCTTAGTTAGGCCGGGTGGCCAGCTCCAGGAAGAGTCTTGCACTGTCAACTGTGTGACCTTCTATAGACAGGTGTGTGTGCCTCTGATTGGGAACCACACTAGGCAAAAACAACAAAGAAATAGAAAACATAGATTCTCCCACCCGAGTCACACTCCGACCTAACCAAACAAAAATAATAAATAAGGATCTCTAAGGTCCCCCAAAGGTGCGGACTCCGGCCGCAAACCTGAACCTATAGGGGAGGGTCCGGGTGGGCATCTACTCTCGGTGGGGGCTCCGGTGCAGGAAGCAGACCCCACCCCGGTTTAGGCTCCCCCCACTTTGGTGGCGCCTACGGTGCAGGGATCGTCGCCGGGACCTCCGGACCGTAGATCATCGCCGGAGGCTCTGGACTGCAGACCGCCGCTGGGGGCTCTGGGCCGCAGACCGCCGCTGGAGGCTCAGGACTGCAGATTGCCGCTGGAGGCTCCGGACTGGAGACCGTAGCTGGAGGCTACCTACAGGGGACCATCGCTGGAGGCTCCGGACTGGGGATCGTCGCTGCAGGCTCCTTGCCATTGATCGTCACTACAGGCTTCGTGCCATGGATCATCACTGGAGGCTACGGGCCATGGATTATCACTGGAGGCTTCGTGCCATGGACCATCACTACAGGCTCCAGGCCATGGATCATCACTGGAGGCTTCGTGCCATGGATTATCACTGGAGTCTTTGTACACGGAGCCGGAACAGGTCTCACCGCACTGAGAAGACGTACTGGAAGCCTGATGCGTGGAGCAGGCACCGGATACACTGGGCCGTGGAGCACTGGAGGTCTCAAGCGTAGAGCTGACACAACCCGTCCTGGCTGGATGGTTACTTTCGCCCAGCAAATGCGGGGCGCTAGCACAGGACGCACTGGGCTGTGCAGACGCACCAGAGACACAGTGTGCAGAGCCGGCGCAGGATATCCTGCAACAAAAATACAAATTAGAAAAAACAAAAGCGCACAGTTCTATCAGGCAACTAAACAGCTAATAGAAAATAACCCCCCACAAAACCCAAATGGAAAATCACAACTTATATATGATCCCCAATCTGAGACAATGATAGACAGCTGCCTCTGATTGGGAACCACACTAGGCAAAAACAACAAATAAGTAGAAAACATAGATTCTCCCACCCGAGTCACACCCCGACCTAACCAAACACAGAGAATAAATAAGGATCTCTGGCTGTCAGGACTCCGTCCGCAAAACCTGAACCTATAGGGGAGGATCTGGGTGGGCATTTCTCCGCGGTGGCGGCTCTGGCAAGGGACTTAGACCCCGCTCCACCTCTGGCTCGGCACCACTTAGGTGACCCTCCCCGCCGACCCTGGACAGGGGACCCTTGTAGCGGGCCCCGGGCAGGAGGGAGACTCTGGCAGCACCGGGCAGGAGGGAGACTCTGGCAGCTCCGGACAGGAGGGAGACTCTGGCAGTTCCGGACAGAAGGGAGACTCTGGCAGCTCCGGACAGGAGGGAGACTCTGGCAGCTCCGGACAGGAGGGAGACTCTGGCAGCTCTGGACAGGAGGCAGGCACAGGACTCACCGGGCTGGGGAGGCACAAAGGAGTCCTGGCTCTGGGAGCAGGCACAGGACTCACCGGGCTGGGGAGACATCCAGGAGGCCTCTTCCTTTGGCCGAGGCACCGGATACACTGGGCCTTGGAGGCGCACTGGGGGTCTCGAGCGCAGAGCTGGCCCCACCCGTTCTGGCTGGATGCCAGCTTCCACCCGGCAAATGCGGGTTGCTGGCTCTGAGCACACCGGCCTGTGAATGCTCCGCCTCGACACCGTGAGCATCACCCCATGGCACGGGGCCTGGCCAGTCCCATGCTCTCCACGGTAAACACGGGGAGTTGGCTCAGGTCTGCTTCCTGACTCTGCCACACTCCCCGAGTGAACCCCCCCCAAAAAAAAGAATTGGGGGCTGCCTCTCGGACTTCCTTGCCAGCCGTGTTCCCACATACCGCTGGTTCCTTTCTCCGGCTGCCTCTGCTCTCCTAGCTGCCTCCACCTGTTCCCATGCAAGGCGATCCCTTCCTGCCAGGATCTCCTCCCATGTGTAGACTCCCTTGCCGTCCAGAACGTCCTCCCATGTCCAGGAGTCCACCTTAACCATGCTGCTTGGTCCGTTGGTGGTGGGAAGTTCTGTCACGGCTGGCTGAAGGACTGGACCAAAGTGCAGCATGGTAAGCGTACATTTTCTCTTTCTTCAAAAATGACGCAGACAAAACGAAGAACAAAAAAATGTGCCCTGAACAAAGACTAAATTAACTTCCCACAAAACAGGTGGGGGAAAGGGTAGACAGCTGCCTCTGATTGAGAACCACACCCGGCCAAACACATAGAAATAGAAAATCATAGAACATAGAACGTAGACTACCCACCCAAAGCGTGGGCGTGACATCTGTTTTACAATTATACTTTACAGTTTCCTGTCTTTCGAACCCCACATAAAAACCAGCACCCGTTCTTCCACCTCCGCAAAATCTCCAGGCTCCGTCCCTCACTGTCACACTCCAGTACATAAACCCTCATCCATGCCTTTGTTACTTCCAGACTGGACAACTGTAAGACTCTCCTCACCAGATCCCCACCAAACTCATCAATAGACTTGGTTCTGAACTCTGCTGTCAGAATCCACACCCGCACTAGATCAACTGAACACATCAAACCAATCCTCATCCATCTACACTGGCTCCCTGTGCAATCCTGTATTAACTTTAAAATACTCCTCACCTACAAAGCCCTCCATAACCTGGCACCCACCTGCCTCTCTGATCTTCTCCCAGTCTATGCCCCCTCCAGCTGGCCACTCCTCCTCTGCTGGTCTCCTTGTCTCCTCCCCATTCCACCTTTCCACCATGGGTGCCCGGGCCTTTAGCTCCTATTCCCAACCCTACATCCTTAAACCAAACCCTTACCCTAAACCAACCCTACCACCTTAAACCAAACCTTTACCCTAAAACAACCCTACCGCCTTAAACCAAACCAAACCCTTTCCCTAAGCCAACCATACCACTTTAAACAAAACCCTTACCCTAAACCAACCCTACCACCTTAAACCAAACCTTTACCCTAAACTGGACTTGTAACCTCATCCCAACCCCTCCCTCCTCAATGTATCTGTCCTGTTTTGTCTGGACCTTTGATTTTATATTGTTTCAATTTTATATTGCACTGTTGATTGATGCACTTGATTCTATGACTTTATGTATCACACTTAATTTTATGTAGGCCTACTTTAATGTAACATTCTTGACTGTCCTAAAAAGGTGTCCACTAAATTTCAATAAATTATTATTATTATTTGTGTATCAGGGGAAAAACACACCAAAAAGATGTCTTTGGCCATTTAATATAATTTTTGAAATAATACTCTTACTTTAAAACCCCCTATAAAAAAATTATCCAACAGGAAACAGTGTTCTTAGAAATTAGGAATATGTCATATTTTTCGGACTAAAAAAGGATTACTGTGGAAAGACTCATTATGGAATGGATCGGTGTAAGTGATAGAGCAATTCTCAAAATGTATCATCAGAATGAAAAACCAGCCACGTCGCGGACACCGACTCCTTGCTTCCGGACAAGCTAAACACCTTCTTCGCCCACATTGAGGTTAGCACAGTGCCACCGATGCGGCCCACTATCAAGGACTAAGGCTGTCCTTCTTTGTGGCCGATGTGAGTAAGATATTTAAGCTTGTTAACCCTCGCAAGGCTCCGACGGCATACCTAGCCGCTCCCTCAGAGCATGCACAGTGTTTACGGACATATTCAATCTCTCCCTATCCCAGTCTGTTGTCCCAACTTGCTGTAAGATGTCCACCATTGTTCCTTTACCCAAGAAAGCAAAGGTAACTCAACTAAATCTCCATCGCCCCATAGCACTCACTTCTGTCATCATGAGATGCTTTTAAGGATCATATCACTTCTACCTTACCTGATATCCTAGACCCTTTTCAATTTTCTTACCTCCCCGATATATCCACAGATGACGCAATAGCCATTGCACTGCATACTGTCCTATCCCATTTGGACAAGAGGAATACCTAGGTAAGAATGCTGTTCATTGACTATAGCTCACCATCCACTATAGTACCCTCCAAGCTCATCACCCTAGGCCTGAACCCTGCCCTGTGCAACTGGGTCCTGGACTTACTTACAGGCTGCCCCCAGGTGGTGAAGGTAGGAAACAACACCTCCACTTCGCTGATCCTCAACACAGGGGCCCCACAAGGGTGCGTGCTCAGCCCTCTGCTGTTCTCCCTGTTCACCCATGACTGTGTTAGCATGCACGCCTCCAACTCATTCATCAAATGTGCACGTTTGCAGACTATACAATAGTAGTAGGCCTGGGACAATAGTAACCATCCACGACAACATCCGGTAAATTGCAGAGCACGAAATTCAAAATACAAAAATTGTAATATTCAACATTCATGAAAATACAAGTGTCTTATATCGTTTAAAAGCTGAACTTCTTGTTCATCCAACCACGTTGTCAGATTTCAAAAAGGCATTACGGCAAAAGCATACCATACGATTATCTGAGGACAGTGCTCTGCATACACCAGCATTAAAAATATTTTCCAAACCAGCAGAGGCGTCACAAAAATCAGAAATAGCGATAAAATAAATCACTTACCTTTGAAGATCTTCCTCTGTTTGCAATCCCAAGGGTTCCAGCAACACAACGAATGGTCACTTTGTTCGATAAAGTCCTTCTTTATATCTAAACAAAGTCAGTTTAGTTGGTGTGTTTGATTCAGCAACACACCTGTTCCACTCGTTCAACATGCAGACAAAGGAATCCCAAAAGTTACCGGTAAACTTCGTCCAAACAAGTCAAACAACTTTTCTAATCAATCCTCAGGTACCCTAATATGTAAATAAATTACACAATTTAAGACGGAATGTAGTATGTTCAATACCGGAGATAAATACCGAAGTGTGCGCACTCATTCATGAGCGCCGCAAGACTAGAGTCCTAATGAGAGACACCTTGAAAAACTACAACTACTTGCTAATTTAAAAAAAAAACAAGCCTGAAACCCTTTCTAAAGACTGTTGACATCTAGTGGAAGCCAATGTAACTGCAATATGGGAGGAATTCCTTTGAATATCTCATAGACAAGCATTGGAATGGCCTGTGACCTCAAAAACTAAATCTGGATGGATTCCCCTCTGGTTTTCACCTGCCTTGTCAGTTCTGTTATACTCACAGACATTATTTTAACAGTTTCAGAAACTGAGTGTTTTCTATCCAATGCTACCAATTATATGCATATCCTAGCTTCTGGGCCTGAGTAACAGGCAGTTTACTTTGGGCACGTCAGTCATCCGAACTTCCGAATACCGCCCCCTAGCCCAAAGAGGTTTTAATAATGTTTACTCATCATATGTATATACTGCATTCTATTCTATAGAATTTTCGTCAAAGCCACTCCGACATTGCCCATCCATATATTGATATATTCTTAATTCCATTCCTTTACTTAGACTTGTGTGTATTATGTATTTGTTGTGAAATTGATGGTTATTACTTGTTAGATAATGCTGCACTGTCGGAACTAGAAGCAGAAGCATTTCACTACACCCGCAATAACGTCTGCTAAACACGTGTATGTGACCAATACATTTTGATTTGATATTAAGTCAGTTAAGAACAAATTCTTATTTACAATGATGGCCTACCCCGGCCAAGCCCTAACCCAGATGAGGCTGGGCCAATTGTGCAATGCCCTATGGGACTCCCAATCACAGCCAGTTGTGATACAGCCTGGAATCAAACCAGGGTCTGTAGTGACGCCTTTAGCTCTGAAATGCAGTGCCTTAGACTGCTGCGTTATATCAATAATAAGTGATATCAGTATCGCCGTAGACTGCACCACTGCTGTCATACTTAACTCCAAGCCAGTTGGATAGTCTTTGGATGCCGACAGAAGTCGCACCATTGGAAGACATAACTTGGAATTTAGCCTACAAAAGCCTATTCATGCGCTTTTCCTGAGATCGATCAAACACATTTAGTGTGTCATCATAATTGTCTCTGACTTGTGGTCAGACTTGCTCAGGTGGAACAAACTTAAACTTGCGCCTTTTTTAAATGATTTGAATGTCATTGAGAAAACAGAGAAGTGTCTAATATTCTTTATGCAAACATCCTTTCTGAATTTAAAAGTAATCCTTGAGGTAATCATCTAGTTTTTCAAAGTATCTGTAGTCTGATTACAATAGTTTTTCAAAGTATCTGTAGTCTGATTACAATAGTTTTTCTGATAACGTAACAGATTACAGTTACCGTTTTTTTTGTAATCCATTACAACCCTTACTCCCCAACCCTGGCCCCTACTGGAAACATCACCTTGATAGCCATCTCAAAAGCACACTTCATAATCAATCAATGAATCAATCAAATGTATTTTTATATAGGCCTTTTTACATCAGCAGATGTCATAAAGTGCTTATACAGAAACTCAGCCTAAAATCCCAAGGAGTGCAGATGTAGATGCACAATGGCTAGGAAAAACTCCATAGAAAGGCAGAAACCTAGGGAACCTTCTGGCTGTGCAGAGTACATGGCCATATCTTTCATCAAGATGATCAAACGTTCATAGATGACGAGAAGGGTCATATAACAATCACAGTGGTTATAGAGGGTGCAACAGGTTAACAACTCAGAAGTAAATGTCATTTGTTTTTTCATAGTCAAGCATTCAGAGGTCGAGACAACAGTTGTGGTGGAGAGGGAGAGGGAGACAGAGGGTCAAAACAGCAAGTTAGCATGTCCGGTGAAGAGGTCAGTGTTCCATAGCCGCAGGCAGAACAGCAGAAACTGGATCTGCAGCAAGACAAGGTGGACTGGGGACAGAGACAGTCAGGAAGTGTCAGGCCAGGTAGTCCTAAAGAATCCTAGAGCTCAGGTCCTCTGGTAGAAGAGAGAGAGAGATGTGAGAATTTTAGAGAGTATGCTTAAGATCACCAGATAAGACAGGATAATTACACCCAATAGGATAGACTGATCCTAGCCCCGTGGCACATAGACTATTGCAGCAGAGATACTGGAGACTGAGACAGGGTGGACAGGAAGATAATTTCAGTGACTCAACCCATCCAAGTTGTGTACAGCAAAAAATCCTGGCACAACGTGGTGCACCCCTCCCAGGGACTGCATGGGAGACAACTGGAAACCCAGTGACTCAGCTTCCAAAATAGGATCAGAGGCAGAGAATCCAAGTGAAGAGAGGGGAGTCAGCAAGGGTTGTTCATCACTCCACTGCCTTGTCTTTCACCTTTGCACCTCAGGGACAGACTACACTCAATTTATTTAACTTGGCAAGTCAGTTAAGAACAAATTCTTATTTTTAATGACAGCCTAGGAACAGTGGTTTAACTGCCTGTTCAGGGGCAGAACAGCAGATTTGTACCTTGTCAGCTCGGGGATTTGAACTTGCAACCTTTCAGTTACTAGTTCAGCTCTCTAACCACTAGGCTACCCTGTCACCCCTTTAGTAGGACCTACTAAAGAGATCAGTCTTCAGTAAATGCTTTAAAGGTTGAGACCGAGTCGACATCTCTCACATGGATCGGCAGACCATTCAATAAAAATGTTGCTCTATAGGAGAAAGCCCTGCCTCCAGCTGTTTGCTTTGAAATTCTTGGAAGAATAAGTCTTGCGTCTTGTGACCATAATGTATGTGTAGGTATGTACTGCAGGACCAAATCGGAGAGAGAGTTGGAAAGGGAAAGGGCAATATCTAGTCAATTGTACAACTGAATGCATTCAACTGAAATGTCTCTTCCGCAAAAACCCAACCCTTCTGAGTCAGAGTACAGTGGCAAATTGGCAAGAGACACACAGAAACCTTTTTGCCCTTCCTTGAGAAGTCAATTTAGAGAGTCGGAGAGGTAAGATAATACATTTACTTTTCATGTTTTATATTGAAATGATGTAAACGATTTGATTGAGTTCATTTTTAAGTATGACCTTTCACAGGGTTCAGGTGTAAATATAAATGTAATATTTGTTCAAGGTTTAACAATGTGAATACAGAAGAGTAAATGAAGGACTCTTAGACAACATATGATGTTTGTGACACTGTGTCACAATTATTAAAATAAGTAATCTTTCTCATATCTTATTTGTACATACAGCTGAAGTCGGAAGTTTACATACACCTTAGCCAACTACATTTAAACTTAGTTTTTCACAATTCTTGATGTTTATTCCCAGTAAATTTTCCCTGTTTTGGGTCAGTTAGGATCACCACTTTATTTTAAGACTGTGAAATGTCAGAATAACAGTAGAAAGAATGATTTATTTCAGCTTTAATTTCTTTCATCACATTCCCAGTGGGTCAGAAGGTTACATTCAATCAATTAGTATTTGGTAGCATTGCCTTTAAATTGTTTAACATGGGTCAAACATTTCGGGTAGCCTTCCACAAGCTTACCACAATAAATTGGGTGAATTTTGGCCCATTCCTCCTGACAGAGCGGGTGTAACTGAGTTAGGTTTGTAGGCCTTCTTGCTCAAACACGCTTTTTCAGTTCTGCCCACACATTTTTTTATAGGATTGAGGCCAGGGCTTTGTGATGGCCATTCCAATACCTTGACTTTGTTGTCCTTAAGCCATTTTGCCAAAACTTTGGAAATATGCTTGGGTTCACTGTTCATTTGGAAGACACATTTGCAGTCAGGAATTTTTAACTTGTCTTGAGATGTTGCTTCAATATATCCACATCATTTTCCTACCTCATGAAACCATCTATTTTGTGGAGTGCACCAGTCCCTCCTGCAACAAAGCACCCCCAAAACATGTTGCTGCCATCCCCGTAATTCGCGGTTGGGATGGTTTTCTTCGGCTTGCAAGCCTCCCCCTCTTTTTCCTCCAAACATAACGATGGTCATTATGGACAAAAAGTTATATTTTTGTTTCATCAGACCAGAGGACATTTCTCCAAAAAGTACAATCTTTTTGGAGTTGCAAACCGTAGTCTGGCTTTTAATGGCGGTTTTGGAGCAGTGGCTTCTTCTTTGCTGGGCGGCCTTTCAGGTTATGTCGATATAGGACTTGTTTTACTGTGGATATAGATACTTTGTACCTGTTTCCTTCAGCATCTTCACAAGGTCCTTTGCTGTTGTTCTGGGATTGATTTGCACTTTTCGCACCAAAGTACGTTAATCTCTAGGAGACAGAAAGCGTCTCCTTCCTGAGCGGTATGACGGCTGCCTGGTCCTATTATGTTTATACTTGCGTACTATTGTTTGTACAGATGAGTGTGGTACCTTCAGGCGTTTGGAAATTACTCCCAAGGATGGACCAGACTTGTGGAGGTCTACCATTTTTTTCTGATGTCTTGGCTGATTTCTTTTGATTTTCCCATGATGTCAAGCACAGAGGCACTGAGTCTGAAGGTAGGCCTTGAAATACATCCATGGGTACACCTCCAATTGACTAAAATTATGTCAATTAGCCTAACAGAAACTTCCAAAGCCATGACATAATTTTCTGGAATTTTCCAAGCTGTTTAAAGGCACAGTGAATTTAGTGTATGTAAACTTCTGACCCACTGGAATTGTAAGTTAATTGTATTGTAAGTGAATTGTAAGTGAAATAATCTGTCTGTAAACAATTGTTGGAAAAATGACTTGTGTCATGCACAATGTAGATGTCCTAACTGAAATGCCAAAACTATAGTTTGTTAACAAGACGTTTGTGGAGTGGTTGAAAAACGAGTTTTAATGACTCCAACCTAAGTTTATGTAAACTTCCGTCTTCAACTGTATGTAGTAGACAGATCCAGGAGTGCATGCTATGTGCATCATTTTGAGCATGAATTTCAGATTAAATTGCATTTATTGCGATTGGATCAGTATGTACAGAAAAGATAAGTTAATATAGTCACCAAAATGCAGCAGAGACGTGACCAACCATTTGGTCAGTCATATGTTTCCTTCTTCATCAGACCGCAACAATGTTCTTCTTAGCATTCCAATCAGGATAATGAATATTAGTAACATAATCAAGAAAACAGCCCATAAATACCTCAGCTGTCACCATAATTGGTGCTTATTTAGTTGTGTTTTATTGTATAATTTGTTTTGCAACCATGCTATCTCACAATCTGTACACCATCTGGTGTTCCATTGGGGTAAAAATCTCAAATGTGTAATACTGACTGTATGATGTTTTGTTTTGTATATCTTATGCTATATTCATACAGATATGGCCTCACCAAAGACAGTTTGGTACTTAAGTGTCCTCTTGGTATTTTGCTTTAGTCTGGAAAAACAAGATTGCTTGGAAACTCCAAATGTAACATCAGAGGTAAGAGGCCAGTAAATATGGACTTAAACTAAAATAAAATGTTCACAAGGCAATTTAAAGCAATGTCAGAGAAATATAATATTGTTTGAGCTACATATCTTTAGGTGTATCACTATTAATATAATATGTTTCAAAACAGATTTGTTTGTTCGTTCCATTGGTGTAACTACAGCATGTATACATTATAATTACACAAACAGCACAGTTGTGTAACTGTATCCACATTGTAATAACACTGCACATCCCATGCCAATACATAGGTCGCAGTTGTAAATGAGAACTTGATCTTAACTGGCCTACCTGGTTAAAAAAAGGTGAAATAAATGAAACACATACTTAATTTGACGCAATGATACAAATCATTTAAAAAAAAAAAAATCTATCTTTTCCAGGAATCACCCACTGATGGATCACAAGTTCCTTCTGGAGAAAAGCGAGAGGGTGAGTCAGCTCAAACCTACATGTCTGCCCCCATAATGTGCCTTTAGACACCTTAGAAAATGACAAAATAAAATCGTATTTTATGCTCACACAAATCCGAAATGATTAAAACATCATTATTTATCTTTGCCATTGGATTTTTGCTGTGTGCAGGATATTTGTTGTGTGCAGGATATTTGCTGTGTGCAGGATTTTTGCTGTGTGCAGGATATTTGTTGTGTGCAGGATATTTGCTGTGTGCAGGATATTTGCTGTGTGCAGGATATTTGCTGTGTGCAGGATTTTTGTTGTGTGCAGGATATTTGCTGTGTGCAGGATATTTGCTGTGTGCAGGATTTTTGCTGTGTGCAGGATTTTTGCTGTGTGCAGGATATTTGCTGCGTGCATGTTTTTATTTATTTCTTACATTTCTTAAATGCCCAGATAAATCTACCCTGATTTATTTGATATTGACAAATGTTCTACATAAATATTCTGCGGTTGGTGTTTTTTGTAATGATTTAAGTGACCATTGTGTTGTTGTTGCTGTTAGAAATACTAAGGTTCCTAAGACAAACTATCTTTTTATTCGGAAGATAAATTTGAAGTGTTTTAATGAGCAGGCTTTTCTCCATGATTTGTTTTGTTTTGACTGGAGCAAGATTGAGTTTATCCCTGATGTGGAAACTGCCTGGAAATTCTTTCATTATGTTTTTTTCCAAATAGTAAACAAGCATGCCCCATTCCGCAGGTTCAGGGTTAAAGGGCGGGATAATCCATGGTTTTCTTCTGAGCTGTCATGTATTATTCACGACCGTAATCTAGTTTGGGCTAAAGCAAGGAAATCATGTTCTGATGCTGATTGGCTTATTTTTAGGCAGTTACTAAACAAGTGTTCTTTTCTTCTCAGGAAGGCCAAGTCTGAATATTGTATGTCTGTTACCACTGATAACCTGAATGACCCTAGACAGTTTTGGAAGGCTATTAAGTCTATGTCTGGTAACAGTAATGTTAAATAATTACCTTCATGTGTTTTGAAGGACTCTGTTGCTGTGTATGACAAAACTGAAATGCTGAATTGTTTCAATGAGCACTTTGTATCATCTGGTAGACTGGTTGATTCAGTGTCCTCTGTCTCTGTACAACCTTGTGTGGATGAACCAGTGAGAGCTGGTCAAACTTGTAGCTTTTTGCCATTATCAGTGCAGGTGGTACATACAGCCCTGAAATCCTTAGATCAGAGAAAGCCTGCAGGTCCTCATCTTTTGGGATCCTTGCTTTATAAATCTGGCAGCTGATTTCATAGCTGAAGCACTTACATATCTGTTCAATCTAACACTGGAATGTAATGAAATTCCAAAGATCTGGAAATCAGCATTTGTCCTACCACTTTTAAAAGGGGGAGATCCAACTCTTTTAAATAATTATAGGTCAATCTCAAAGCTGTTAACCCTGGTGAGAATACTTTAAACACTTGTGAGTGAACAGCTAAAATAGTTTTTATTTACTAACTCTATTTTATCAATGTACCAATCGGGCTTCAGGAAGAAGCATAGCACAATTACAGCAGCCATGAAGGTTTTAAATGATATCACTGAAGCCCTTGACAAAAAACAGCACTGTGTCTCACTTTTTATTGATCTCTCTAAGGCTTTTGATACAGTTGAGCATGCTATACTTAGGCATAGATTGTCGAGTGTAGGTCTTTCAGAGCATGCAGTTGCATGGTTTGCTATTTGTCTGATAGAACTCAGTGCACTCAATTTGATGGGCTTATGTCTGTTAAAAACCTCTTAGTGTCATGTATTGTATTGTCATGTCTTGTCCCTGTGCTTTCTCTTCTCTTCGTTTCCCCCTGCTGGTCGTATTAGGTTTCTTTCTCTCTCTCTATTTCTCTCTCTCTCTATCGTTCCGTTCCTGCTCCCAGCTGTTCCTCATTCTCCTAACGACCTTGTTTACTCTCTCACACCTGTCCCCTATTTTGCCCTCTGATTAGGTCTCTATTTCTCTCTCGGTTTCTGCCTCTGTCCTTGTCGGATTCTTGTTTTGCTGTGCCCTTGTTCCGTCCTGTCGTGTTTTGCCTTTTCATCAGATGCTGCGTGTGAGCAGGTGTCTCTGTCCGCTACGGCCCGCGCCTACCCGAAGGGACCTGCAGTCTGTTGCCGCTTGTCCTGCAAATCTCATCAAAAACTAGAGGATTTATGTTTTCCCTGTTTGGACATCTTCTGTAAAGGATTGAGGATTATGTTTTCCCTGTTTGGACTTTAATAAACTCAGTTTCTGTTAAGTCGCTTTTGGGTCCTCACTCACCTGCAAACAGAAGAATCCGACCACGAATGGACCCAGCGACTACGGATCCTCACTACTCAGCCGTCGAGATCCAGGGAGCGATGCTAGGCAGACACGAGCAGGAATTGTCTGCTGCTCGGCATACCGTTGAGACCCTGGCCGCTCAGGTCTCCGACCTCTCAAAACATTTTCACAATCTCCGTCTCGATCCACCAGCTACTTCCTGTGCTTCCGAGTCTCCGGAGCCCAGAATTAATAACCCACCGTGTTACTCTGGGCAGCCCACTGAATGCCGCTCGTTTCTCACCCAGTGTGATATTGTGTTCTCTCTCCAGCCCAAAACATACTCAAGGGGTAGAGCTCGTATCGCCTACGTCATATCTCTCCTTACTGGACGGGCTCGTGAGTGGGGCACGGCAATCTGGGAGGCAAGGGCTGAGTGTACTAACGAGTATCAGAACTTTAAAGAGGAGATGATACGGGTTTTTGATCGTTCAGTTTTTGGGAAAGAAGCTTCCAGGGCCCTGGCCTCCCTATGTCAAGGTAATCGTTCCATAACGGATTACTCTATAGAGTTTCGCACTCTTGCTGCCTCCGTTTCTACTCGTCTGGCCGTTCTTCAGTGGGCTCACTCTGCCAAGTTAGCTGGCCACCCCGGCGTTCGGGGTACGCTTGCTTCTATTAGCCAGCGTTTTTGGTGGCCTACTCAGGAGCGTGACACGCGTCGTTTCGTGGCTGCTTGTTCGGACTGCGCGCAGACTAAGTCCGGTAACTCTCCTCCTGCCGGTCGTCTCAGACCGCTTTCCATTTCCTCTCGACCATGGTCTCACATCGCCTTAGACTTTATTACCGGTCTGCCTTCGTCAGCGGGGAAGACTGTTATTCTAACGGTTGTCGATAGGTTCTCTAAGGCGGCTCATTTTATTCCCCTCGTTAAGCTTCCTTCCGCTAAAGAGACGGCACAAATCATCATTGAGAATGTGTTCAGAATTCATGGCCTTCCGTCAGACGCCGTTTCGGACAGGGGTCCGCAATTCACGTCTCAGTTTTGGAGGGAGTTTTGTCGTTTGATTGGGGCTTCCGTCAGTCTCTCTTCCAGTTTTCATCCCCAGTCTAACGGTCAAGCAGAACGGGCCAATCAGACTATTGGTCGCATCTTACGCAGTCTTTCCTTTCGAAACCCTGCGTCTTTCGCAGAACAGCTCCCTTGGGCAGAATACGCTCACAACTCGCTTCCTTCGTCTGCGACCGGGCTATCTCCTTTTCAGAGTAGCCTTGGGTACCAGCCCCCTCTGTTCTCGTCCCAGCTCGCCGAGTCCAGCGTTCCCTCCGCTCAGGCTTTTGTCCAACATTGTGAGCGCACCTGGAAGAGGGTCAGGTCTGCACTTTGCCGTTATAGGGCGCAGACTGTGAGAGCCGCTAATAAGCGTAGGACTAAGAGTCCTAGGTATTGTCGCGGTCAGAGAGTATGGCTCTCCACTCGTAACCTTCCCCTTACGACAGCTTCTCGCAAATTGACCCCGCGGTTCATTGGTCCGTTCCGTATTTCTCAGGTCGTTAATCCTGTCGCAGTGCGACTTCTTCTTCCGCGACATCTTCGTCGCGTCCACCCAGTCTTCCATGTCTCCTGTGTCAAGCCTTTTCTTCGCGCCCCCGTTCGTCTCCCCCCGTCCTTGTCGAGAGCGCACCTATCTACAGGGTCCGGAAGATTATGGACATGCGTTCTCGGGGACGTGGTCACCAGTACTTAGTGGATTGGGAGGGGTACGGTCCTGAGGAGAGGAGTTGGGTTCCATCTCGGGACGTGCTGGAGCATTCGCTGATCGATGATTTCCTCCGTTGCCGCCAGGTTTCCTCCTCGAGTGCGCCAGGAGGCACTCGGTGAGTGGGGGGGTACTGTCATGTATTGTATTGTCATGTCTTGTCCCTGTGCTTTCTCTTCTCTTCGTTTCCCCCTGCTGGTAGAATTAGGTTTCTTTCTCTCTCTCTATCCCTCTCTCTCTCTATCGTTCCGTTCCTGCTCACAGCTGTTCCTCATTCTCCTAACGACCTTGTTTACTCTCTCACACCTGTCCCCTATTTTGCCCTCTGATTAGGTCTCTATTTCTCTCTCGGTTTCTGCCTCTGTCCTTGTCGGATTCTTGTTTTGCTGTGCCCTTGTTCCGTCCTGTCGTGTTTTGCCTTTTCATCAGATGCTGCGTGTGAGCAGGTGTCTCTGTCCGCTACGGCCCGCGCCTACCCGAAGGGACCTGCAGTCTGTTGCCGCTTGTCCTGCAAATCTCCTCAACAACTAGAGGATTTATGTTTTCCCTGTTTGGACATTAATAAACTCAGTTTCTGTTAAGTCGCTTTTGGGTCCTCACTCACCTGCATAACACTTAGAGCTACCCCCCTACTTTTTTCAATTTCTGCCTGAAGACATACCCAAATCTAACTGCCTGTAGCTCTGGCCCAGAAGCAAGAATATGCATATTCTTGGTACCATTTGAAAGAAAACACTCTGACGTTTATGTAAATGCGAATTGAATGTAGGAGAATATAACACAATAGATCTGGTTTAGATAATACAATGAAAAAAAATATGTTTTTTTATTTTTATTGTTGTATCATCATCTTTAAAATGAACAAGATAAAACAAACATTCAGATAGGATGATTGGGACAATTTCAGTGAAAAATATAAGAGGGCAGCAGTACTTGTGCAAAGTTTCAGAATGATAACTTCCAAAATGAGTGTGCTACATGACATTTATCATGAAGTCACCCAGGTGTCCCACACAAGTAGCCCAAATGTACTCAAGTGGCCAAATTGGTGAAGGTATACATTTCGAAACAAATAACTATATACAAAATGGCAAAATGGTATTCTAATACACCCCCCACAAAAAAAATTATTTAGAGAAAAATATGGGAAAAAAATATGAAGAAAAAATATATATATACATTTACAAAATAACATGGGTAACTATTTACACACTTTCAATATTTGGAAGACCCTCAGTCCTCTATCAAATCAAATGTATTTATATAGCCCTTCGTACATCAGCTAATATCTCAAAGTGCTGTACAGAAACCCAGCCTAAAACCCCAAACAGCAAGCAATGCAGATGTAGAAGCACGGTGGCTAGGAAAAACTCCCTAGAAAGGCCAAAATCTAGGAAGAAGGCCAGTCCTCTTCTGGCTGTGCCGGGTGGAGATTATAACAGAACATGGCCGAGATTTTCAAACGTTCATAGGTGACCAGCAGGGTCAAATAGTAATCACAGTAGTTGTAGAGGATGCAACAGGACAGCACATCAAGAGTAAATATGAACAGTTTAGAGTTCCATAGCCGCAGGCAGAACAGTTGAAACTGGAACAGCAGCCATGCCAGGTGGACTGGGGACAGCAAGGAGTCATCATGCCAGGTAGTCCTGACGCATGGTCCTAGGGCTCAGGTCCTCCTCTGAGAGAGAAAAAGAGAATTAGAGAGAGTATACTTAAATTCACACAGGACACCGGATAAGACAGAAGAAGTACTCCAGATATAACAAACTGACCCTAGCCTCCCGACACATAAACTACTGCAGCATAAATACTGGAGGCTGAGACAGGAGGGGTCAGGAGACACTGTGGCCCCATCCGATGAGACCCCCGGACAGGTCCAAACAGGAAGGATATAACCCCACCCACTTTGCCAAAGCTTGACACAATATTGTGCTGCTGATGCCAGGTGCCACAGCAGTCTCTTTCTGCAGAGGGTCACCAAGCATGTGGCACTGGTGATGGGGGACTTAATTTTGAAAAGAACATATCGACGCCTCCATGCTGTGCCCTTTTGGCCCTGAGGCACATCCATGCCTGCAGAAATACATTTGGGCAGATGAACACCACTTGTAGCAGGAGCTGGATGAACAAACTTCAGTGGGGGATGGACACCTTGGCCCTGGGGGCTGCCACTCGGAGTCAGTGTCACTGTGAAAGAAACTGTTCAGTTAGAATAGTTTCTCATATGAGCCCTGAATCAACAGGTATAATAAACAGATAAAAAAAAAAATATATATATATATATATATATATATATATATATATATAGAGAGAGAGAGAGATAGAGAGAGAGAGAGAGAGAGAGAGAGAGAGAGAGAGAGAGAGAGAGAGAGAGAGAGAGAGAGAGAGAGAGAGAGAGAGAGAGAGAGAGAGAGAGAGAGAGAGAGTACAGGGAACATAAGGTTGAATATATTATTATAGACCTGCTAGATCTACTGTCTTTTTTATATTATGACATTTCATCTAGATCTACTGTCTCAATTATATTATGACAGACCAGCTTGATCTACTGTCTTTATTATATTACAACAGACCAGCTGTATCTACTGTCTCCATTTCACTTTGGCCATTGTTGTGGGCCTGCCCTCCCCTCATTTCATGTGGGCTGGGGTGGGGCGGCAGACACACACATCTCACATTTCATTACATTACATTTTTATATATTGCTTCTAAAAATAAATCACAAATAATATTTTATATTATTAATTTCAAACAAGGGCATTAGCATGAGAAGAACTTACCAGTCCAAAACGATGTCCTCGCCGTTCAAAGAAATATTTCTCCACTTGGGAATCGCTAAATGAATCGTCCTACAACAATCTCTGACTCACTTTTCCGATCAATTTATTCTAAAATTGTGTGTACATTTGTATATCTAGACCTTTTTTTAACCTTTCCCTGACTTAGTCGCCATACTGATTGATATATAAACAGCTGAATATGCGAAACAACGCTATGCGTAATATGCATTGATCCTTCTGGTATGAAACTTCAATAGCGAATGACTCTCTTTACGCTGGAGTTTACTGCATGGATTGGTCTTCCAACACACAAACATTACCTATTGCCGTTTACGTCAGCTCATTGGCTATCTACCCAGCTAGATTTCAAGACGATCAGTGGTCATTAGGTTAAAATACAGTCAATCAACGAAACAGCGGGCAAATCATTGGTGCACAATGATGTCATTACTTGTTGTCTTCAAAACGGTTTCTTTCAGTCAATACGTCCCGCGAAATGACCGTTCAGGTTTGGTTGTGTTACAAACAAACAAGTTGATTTGTAACGCTGTTCATCGTTTGTCGAAAGAGAGTCGGACCGAAATACAGCATGGTGGTTACTCATGACTTTAATGAAAAAAAGCGACATATGAAATAACGATACAAATACAAAACAACAAACGGAACGTGAAACCTAATTACAACCTAAAACCTAATTACAGATTACAGGAACAATCACCCACGAAATACACAGTGAAACCCAGGCTACCTAAATACGGTTCCCCATCAGAGACAACAAGAATCACCCGACTCTGATTGAGAACCGCCTCAGGCAGCCAAGCCTATACTAGACACACCCCTAATCAACCACAATCCCAATGCCTACAAAAACCCCAATACGACAATACCATAACCCCATGTCACACCCTGGCCTGAACAAATAATTAAAGAAAACACAAAATACTAAGACCAAGGCGTGACATGATTGCAGTGAAACCAAACCTGACTGGAAAAGTCACGTTCTGTGTGGGTATTTACCTCGAATGTGTTGTCGAAAATGGAATGAGACGGAATTCACGACACAAGCGGTTCACAAAATGTTTCGTGTTAGGCTATAAAAACTGATTTTATCAAACAAAAAATCATCCATTGTGTAACAATGAGCATTGGGATTGCAAACAGACGAAGATCGTCAAAGGTAAACTATTTATTTTAATGCAGTTTATGATTTTGTTACGCCTGTGCTGGTTGAAATTGTTGTTTTTTATGGGGCTCTATCCTCAGATAATCGCATCGTATTCTTTCGCAGTAAATCCGCAGTTGGATTAGCAAGATTCTAGGCTTTCAATACATGTGAGACACTTGTAATTTCATGAATGTTTAATATGACTATTTATCTAGCGATCACCATATGTTGTGGAATTTCAGCCCGCTACCGGGTTCTGTGCTCAGAGAGGTTAAATTGTCTGTCGTTAATGGTGTGCCCCAAGGCTCTGAACTTGGTCCTCTCTTATTCACTATTTATATAAATTATTTAGACAAAAATGTCCAAAATGCGCAACTTCATTTTTATGCTGATGATACTGTTATTTACTGTTGTGCCTCGTCTCTTACAAAAGCTTTCCAGAACTTGCAAACTGGTTTTTATACTGTTCAACATACCTTGTGTCAATTGAAGCTTATCCTCATTATACTTTTAACCTTAGAAATTATTCTAAGACGACACACTAAGCCTAACCAATAGTTCACAGTCATGGCAGTGGTATATCAACTGCCCCAGCTGTTAATCCATCAGCACATTCTGCCAGTCAAGTCATTCGAGAGAACATGTCCAAAAACTAGACTATCTGGACTGACAAAACTAAACTAATGGTGTTTTCTAAAGCAAGAAATAGACCTCTGAACCTTTCACCTACTACTACCTGTCAGGGAAAGGAGATTAAGGTTGTAACCTCATATAAATATCTTGGAATTTTATTGATGACGGCCTATCTTTTAAATTGCATATTCAACAACTTACAAAAAGATTGAAGCTGAAATTGGGATTTTATTTTAGGAATAAGCCCTGTTTTTATTTTGAAGTCAGGAGGAGGCTAGTATCAGCTACATTTATGCCTTTACTAGACTATGGGGATATTTTATATATCAATGCTTCCGCTCAGGGTTTGAGATCAATTGACACCCTTTACCATGGTGCTTTGAGATTTATTTTAAACTGCAAAACCCTTACGCACCACTGCACTTTGTATACCAGGGTATGCTGGTTACATGAGCCTTGATTTCTAATCAATCAAGACAGTGTTACCAGCAAAGCACCCCCACAACATGGCACCTCCTCCATACTTTACGGTGGGAAATAAACATGCAGAGATCATCTGTTCACCTACAGTACTCTGTGTCTCACATGGACACGACGGTTGGAACCAAAAAATCTAAAATATGGACTCATCAGACCAAAGAACAGATTTCCACCAGTCTAATGACCATTGCTTGTGTTTCTTGGCTCAAGCAATTCTCTTCTTAGTATTGGTGTCCTTTAGTAGTGGTTCCTTGGCATCAATTTGACCATGAATGCCTGATTCACGCAGCCTCCTCTGAACAGCTGATGTTGAGATGTGTCTGTTGAACTCTGTGAAGCATGTATTTGGGCTGCAATCTGACTTGCATTTAACTCTAAGGAACATATCCTCTGCAGCAGAGGTAACTCTGGGTCTTCGTTTCCTGTGGTTGTCCTCATTAGAGCCAGTTTCATCATCATTTTCCAGATTGACTGACCTTCATGTCTTAAAGGAATGATGGACTGTCGTTTCTCTTTGTTAATTTGAGCTGTTCTTGCCATAATATTGGACTTGGTCTTTTACCAAATAGGACTATCTTCTGTAAACCAACCCTACCTTGTCACAACACATCTGATTGGCTCAAACGCATTAAGAAGGAAAGAAATTACACAAATTAACTTTTCACAAGGCACACCTGTTCATTTAAATGCATTCCAGGTGACTAACTCTTGAAGCTTTATGAGAGAATGCCAATAGTTTGCAAAGGCAAAAGGTGGTGTCATGCAGGTGAATAAGGACCCAAAAGCGACTTGGCGAAAACAGAGTATTTAATCCAGTAATAAACTTTACAAAACAAAAAGCATAATACTACTCGTAAAGACGAGAACAGACTGGAGACTTGATCGAGAACTGCAGGTTGCCCCGGGAAGGCACTAGAACCTAGCAGACTCAGACACCTGCTCACCACGCAGCATCTGAGGGAAACACGACACGACAGGGCAAAACATAGACACAGCACGGTGAATATAGATGAGGATCCGACAGGGCAGGTACGGGAAACAAGGAGAGAAATAGGGACTCTAATCAGGGAAAAGGATCGGGAACAGGTGTGGGAAGACTAAATGATGATTAGGGGAATAGGAACAGCTGGGAGCAGGAACGGAACGATAGAGAGAAGAGAGAGCGAGAGAGTGAGAGAGGGAGGGGGAGAGAGAGGGATAGAAAGAGGGAAAGAACCTAATAAGACCAGCAGAGGGAAACGAATAGAATGGGAAGCACAGGGACAAGACATGATAATAAATGACAAAACATGACAGTACCCCCCCACTCACCGAGCGCCTCCTGGCGCACTCGAGGAGGAATCCTGGCGGCAACGGAGGAAATCATCAATGAGTGAACGGTCCAGCACGTCCCGAGACGGAACCCAACTCCTCTCCTCAGGACCGTAACCCTCCCAATCCACTAAGTATTGGTGACCCCGTCCCGAGAACGCATGTCCATGATCTTATGTACCTTGTAAATAGGTGCGCTCTCGACAAGGACGGGAGGGGGAGGGAAGACGAACGGGGTGCGAAGAAAGGGCTTAACACAGGAGACATGGAAGACAGGATGGACGCGACGAAGATGTCGCGGAAGAAAGTCGCACAGCGACAGGATTGACGACCTGGGAGACACGGAACGGACCAATGAACCGCGGAGTCAACTTACGAGAAGCTGTCGTAAGAGGAAGGTTGCGAGTGGAAAGCCACACTCTCTGGCCGCAACAATACCTTTCTTAATCCTGCGTTTATTGGCGGCTCTCACAGTCTGTGCCCTGTAGCGGCAAAGTGCAGACCTCACCCTCCTCCAGGTGCGCTCACAACGTTGGACAAACGCTTGAGCGGAGGGAACGCTGGACTCGGCAAGCTGGGAAGAGAATAGAGGAGGCTGGTAACCCAGACTACTCTGAAACGGAGATAACCCGGTAGCAGACGAAGGAAGCGAGTTGTGAGCGTATTCTGCCCAGGGGAGCTGTTCTGCCCAAGACGCAGGGTTTCTGAAAGAAAGGCTGCGTAGTATGCGACCAATCGTCTGATTGGCCCTCTCTGTTTGAACTTAGACTGGGGATGAAACCCGGAAGAGAGACTGACGGACGCACCAATCAAACGACAGAACTCCCTCCAAAACTGTGACGTGAATTGCGGACCTCTGTCTGAAACGGCGTCTTTAGGCCATTTCTGAACACATTCTCGATAATGATTTGTGCCGTCTCCTTAGCGGAAGGAAGTTTAGCGAGGGGAATGAAATGTGCCGCCTTATAGAACCTATCGACAACCGTAAGAATCACAGTCTTCCCCGCAGACAAAGGCAGACCGGTAATGAAGTCTAGGGCGATGTGAGACCATGGTCGAGAAGGAATGGGGAGCGGTCTGAGACGACCGGCAGGAGGAGAGTTACCCGACTTAGTCTGCGCGCAGTCCGAACAAGCAGCCACGAAACGGCGCGCGTGTCACGCTCCTGAGTCGGCCACCAAAATCGCTGGCGAATAGACGCAAGAGTGCCTCGAACACCGGGATGACCAGCTAACTTGGCAGAGTGAGCCCACTGAAGAACAGCCAGACGAGTGGAAACAGGAACGAAAAGGAGGTTACTAGGACAAGCGCGCGCGACGCAGTGTGCGTGAGTGCTTGCTTAACCTGTCTTTCAATTCCCAGACTGTCAACCCGACAACACGCCCATAAGGAAGAATCCTCTCGGGATCAGTAGAAGCCACAGAAGAACTAAACAGACGGGATAAGGCATCAGGCTTGGTGTTCTTGCTACCCGGACGGTAAGAAATCACAAACTCGAAACGATAAAAACAACGCCCAACGAGCACGGGCATTAAGTCGTTTGGCAGAACGGATGTACTCAAGGTTCTTATGGTCTGTCCAAACGACAAAAGGAACATTCGCCCCTCCAACCACTGTCATTCTAGGGCTAATGGCGAGCAGTTCACGGTTACCCACATCATAGTTGCGCTCAGATGGCGACAGGCGATGAGAAAATAAGCGCAAGGATGAACCTTATCGTCAGACTGGAAGCGCTGGGATAGAATGGCTCAAGCGTCAACCTCGACAATGAATTGTCTAGTGACGTCAGGAGTTAGGAGCGGACGTAAAACGTTCTTTTAGAAGATCAAAAGCTCCTGGGCGGAACCGGACCACTTAAAACACGTCTTGACAGAAGTAAGAGCTGTGAGAGGGGCAGCAACTTGACCGAAATCAATGAAACGCCGATAGAAATTAGCGAAACCTAAAAAGCGCTGCAACTCGACACGTGACCTTGGAACGGGCCAATCACTGACAGCTTGGACCTTAGCGGAATCCATCTGAATGCCTTCAGCGGAAATAACGGAACCGAGAAAAGTAACGGAGGAGACATGAAAAGAGCACTTCTCAGCCTTTACGTAGAGACAATTCTCTAAAAGGCGCTGTAGAACACGTCGAACGTGCTGAACATGAATCTCGAGTGACGGTGAAAAAATCAGGATATCGTCAAGATAGACAAAAACAAAGATGTTCAGCATGTCTCTCAGAACATCATTAACTAATGCCTGAAAAACAGCTGGCGCATTGGCGAGACCAACGGCAGAACCCGGTACTCAAAATGCCCTAACACGCTTTTCCACTCCCCCTCTCTGATGCGCACAAGATGGTAAGCGTTACGAAGGTCCAACTTAGTAAAGCACCTGGCTCCCTGCAGAATCTCGAAGGCTGATGACATAAGGGATAACGATTCTTAACCGTTATGTCATTCAGCCTCGATAATCACGCAGGGGCGCAGAGTACCGTCCTTCTTCTTAACAAAAAGAACCCCGCCCCGGCCGGAGAGAGGAAGAAGGCACTATGGTACCGGCGTCAAGAGACACAGATAAATAATCCTCGAGAGCCTTACGTTCGGGAGCCGACAGAAGTATAGTCTACCCCGAGGAGGAGTGGTCCCCGGAAGGAGATCAATACTACAATCATACGACCGGTGAGGAGGAAGGGAGTTGGCTCGGGACCGACTGAAGACCGTGCGCAGATCATGATATTCTTCCGGCACTCCTGTCAAATCGCCAGGTTCCTCCTGAGAAGTGGGGACAGAAGAAATGGGAGGGATGGCAGACATTAAGCACTTCACATGACAAGATTTCCAGGATAGGATAGAATTACAAGACCAATTAATAGAAGGATTATGACATACTAGCCAGGGATGACCCAAAACAACAGGTGTGAAAGGTGAACGAAAAATCAAAAAGAAATAGTCTCACTGTGTTACCAGATACTGTGAGAGTTAAAGGTAGTGTCTCAAATTTGATACTGGGAAGATGACTACCATCTAAGGCAAACATGGGCGTAGGCTTGTCTAACTGTCTGAAAGGAATGTTATGTTTCCGAACCCATGCTTCGTCCATGAAACAACCCTCAGCCCCAGAGTCAATCAAGGCACTGCATGTAGCACCCGAACCGGTCCAGCGTAGATGGACCGACATAGTAGTACAAGATCTAGATGAAGAGACCTGAGTAGTAGCGCTCACCAGTAGCCCTCCGCTTACTGATGGGCTCTGGCCTCTTACTGGACATGAATTAACAAAATGTCCAGCAAATCCGCAATAGAGGCACAGGCGGTTGGTGATCCTCCGTTCCCTCTCCTTAGTCGAGATGCGAATCCCTCCCAGCTGCATGGGCTCAGTCTCAGAGCCAGAGGAGGGAGATGGTTGCGATGCGGAGCAGGGAAACACCGTTGATGCGAGCTCTCTTCCACGAGCCTGGTGACGAAGATCTACCCGTCGTTCTATGCGGATGGCGAGAGCAATCAAAGAGTCCACACTGGAAGGAACCTCCCGAGAGAGAATCTCATCTTTGACCACTGTGTGGAGTCCCTCCAGAAAACGAGCGAGCAGCGCCGGCTCGTTCCAGTCACTAGAGGCAGCAAGAGTTCAACTCTATAGAGTAATCCGTTATGGATCGATCACCTTGGCATAGGGAAGCCAGGACCCTAGAAGCCTCCCCACCAAAAACTGAACGGTCAAAAACCCGAATCATCTCCTCTTTAAAGTTCTGGTAATTGTTAGAACAATCAGCCCTTGCCTCCCAGATAGCTGTGCCCCACTCTCGGGCCCGGCCAGTAAGGAGTGAAATGACGTAAGCAACCCGAGCTCTCTCTCTAGAGTATGTGTTGGGTTGGAGAGAGAACAATATCTCACACTGGGTGAGAAAGGAGCGGCACTCAGTGGGCTGCCCGGAGTAGCAAGGTGGGTTATTAACCCTAGGTTCTGGAGGCTCGGCAGGCCAGGAAGTAACAGGTGGCACGAGACGAAGACTCTGGAACTGTCCAGAGAGGTCGGAAACCTGAGCGGCCAGGCTCTCCACGGCATGGCGAGCAGCAGACAATTCCTGCTCGTGTCTGCCGAGCATGGCTCCTGGATCTCGACGGCAGTGTTACGGCGTCTGTAGTCGCTGGGTCCATTCCTCGGTCGGATCCTTCTGTCATGCAGGTGAATAAGGACCCAAAAGCGACTTGGCGAAAACAGAGTATTTAATCCAGTAATAAACTTTACAAAACAAAAAGCATAATACTACTCGTAAAGACAGACTTGATCGAGAACTGCAGGTTGCCCCGGAAGGCACTTGAACCTAGCAGACTCAGACACCTGCTCACCACGCAGCATCTGAGGGAAACACGACACGACAGGGCAAAACATAGACACAGCACGGTGAATATAGATGAGGATCCGACAGGGCAGGTACGGGAAACAAGGAGAGAAATAGGGACTCTAATCAGGGAAAAGGATCGGGAACAGGTGTGGGAAGACTAAATGATGATTAGGGAATAGGAACAGCTGGGAGCAGGAACGGAACGATAGAGAGAAGAGAGAGCGAGAGAGTGGAGGGATAGAAAGAGGGGAAAGAACCTAATAAGACCAGCAGAGGGAAACGAATAGAATGGGAAGCACAGGGACAAGACATGATAATAAATGACAAAACATGACAGGTGGCTACTTTTACTCTTCACTATTATTGTACAATGCAGAAAAGTGTAAAAACAAAGAAAAACTCTGGAATGAGTAGGTGTGTCCAAACTTTTGACTGGTACTGTATGTATATTTATTTTTATGGTCCACAAGAATTGCACTTCAGGGAACAATAAAGATTTTTTGAAATGAATTGTTTCCACAGTGACAGCAACCCTCATTGAGAAAGTTGGTGAAGTTGAGTTGGACGTCTATAATATTCCACTTGAAGACATACATTACCTAAAGTTCCATGTGAAAAGTGTAACCTACCCCATCCTGATCTCCAGTGTGTTAAATGTAACAGACATAAACATTACTACTGGTAAGAGTTTTTAATTGTTCTTTTTTTCTTCATTTTATAAAAGGTTCAAGACCTACAGGGCTCATGTGTTAGTAAAGGGTGTATTTAAAAAACTAACTTGGACGTTGTTGGCATCTCCATGTTGAGGATAATCAGTCCACTTCCCCTCCATTCACAGAATGCTCCTCAGACCCCAGTGCATTCAGGTGCAAGTGTGAGGACCAGTATAGTTGGTCATGTGATCAGTGTTCCTCCTATGGGTCCTGTGATGAGATCGTTGATGGCAAAATACGTGGATGCCTAAATAACTATCCTTCTGATGGAAAGTTCTGTCAGCCAATCACAAGTAACTATTTGATTCTCACTTCCACATGGTGTTTGACATTGTACCTGTTGTTGTAGTTGTATGTAGTTGTTTTTGGCAACGTCTCCCAGCTGCGTAATTCTTCTTGGTGACATGTCTTTTACCTAATCCCAACAGATCCAAGTCCAACTACTACAGCAGGTATTCCAAGAAGTTACTCAAGCAGTAGATTACATTTACTGAAAATAATAGACATGCTTGTCATGATTTATTCAATTGTAATTTTCCATAGAGCCATCAACCACTTATGGGGAAATTATTGAAATTGAGTTGGACATGACAGATATTTCAGCTACATTGATAGATGTACTTAGGGCAAGTGTGAGTGGCCTGACCTACCCTGTCCTGATCTCCAATGTGTTAAGTGTAACAGAGGTGAACTTCACTACTGGTAAGAGATTTCTGTTGCTGTTGCTCATTTGAGTTTTAATTCCTTGTGCATTGTAAAATATATTCAACAACTGGTTCAGATATTTTCAAATAGTTGGTCTCACAGATGAGGATGAGGTTCATTCCACTCTCCTTTCATTCACAGCATGCTACCCAAACAACACATGCAGATGTGAGGATCAGTATAGTTGGTCATGTGACCAGTGTCTCTCTTATGGGTCCTGTGACAACATCACTGATGACTCCTGTGGATGTATCAAAGCCATTCCTCCTTATGGACCGTTTTGTCAGCCAATCACAAGTAACTGTTTCCTTACCACCTCCACTGTGCTAGTTTAATCAATGTTTATGTATTTGTTCAGCAACATTTAAACTCTAAGTTTACCCCTATCTCCTTTACCACATAGATCTGACGGCTTGTCCAACACCCTCTCCAACACCAGGTATGAGACAATTATTCATGACTATTTAATTAACAAGCATTTTACTGTACTAATTAAAGTCTTACCAAGAGGAACTTGCCATAGTGTTATTCATAGTTGTATATTTACTTGAGGCCTACAGCTGAAAGACAAAAATCTGTGAAACAGGTTAGAGAACCAGCCATCATCATAATCATCTCACATTTCTCTGCGTCCACAGCTTTGCCAGCAGAAGAGGAAACAAGTACTGGTTTTACACAACAATCTATGTATTTCAAATACATGTAACAGTGTCAAAAATCCACTGACCTGTTCAGATGTGATTTTGTTTGGGTTATCTTTTTTTGCCTTTATTTAACTAGACAAGTCAGTTAAGAACAAATTCTTATTTACTATGACGGCCTAGGGACAGTGGGTTAACTGCCTTGTTCAGGAGCAGAACGACAGATTTTTACCTTGTCAGCTTGGGGATTCAATCTCGCCACCTTTCGGTTACTAGTCCAACGCTCTAACCACTAGGCTCCCTGACCACTAGGCTATCTCTGTAACGGCGTTCATCTGTTGAAGAAAGAGAGTCGGACCGAAATGCAGCGTGTTGGTTACTCATGACTTTAATGAAAGAAAACGCGGTACATGAAATAACTGATACTAAATACAAAAACAACAGAACGGAACGTGAAACTAATTACAGCCTATCTGGTGACCACAACACAGAGACAGGAACAATCACTCACCAAATACAAAGTGAAACCATGGCTCCCTAAATACGGTTCCCAATCAGA
The DNA here is from genome assembly GCF_021184085.1 of Oncorhynchus gorbuscha. Lineage (NCBI taxonomy): Eukaryota > Metazoa > Chordata > Actinopteri > Salmoniformes > Salmonidae > Oncorhynchus > Oncorhynchus gorbuscha. The sequence continues at coordinate 55,546,376 of NC_060186.1, forward strand.
GACAACGATAAGCACCTGACTCTGATTGAGAATCGCCTCAGGCAGCCAAGCCTAACAACACCCCTAATCATCCGCGATCCCAACTAATACAAACCCCAATACGAAAACAACATATAAACCCATGTCACACCCTGGCCTACCCAAACATATAACAAAAACACAAAATACAATGACCAAGGCGTGACAATCTCAGAGTATTACACAATGAACAAATTATGGCTTGTGTATGGAAAGTAATTTACATCTTCAAAAATAGATTCTCTGTTGGTTAATTAAATATATTTAAAAGTCCATGACAAATAACTTGAGCACTCAAACTCCTGCCGTAACAAGTAAGTTCCTTATTACATGTAGTTACGGTACGGTAAACAAAATGTAATCATTCAGTGATACACAGCAATGTCAGTAAAGTAAATACCTTTACGCGTTTGTGCCAACAACAAAACAGTCCACAGCAAGTTCAACAACTCCAACAAACCCCTCCAGTACAACATCAAAGAAACAAATCAATAATGTCATTTCATTGGACCTACGGTATTTCCTTGTGGTATTATTGAGTCGGGCATCACCAATATTCCAGTAACAGCAATGTGTTATATATCATGTTTTTATGTTCCACTGTACCTCAGTACCAACATAAAAACACAGAAAGTTCAACAACTCCAACAACACCCTCCTTAATTTGACCTATTTCCTTGTTACATGTTTGAAAGAAGTTGGACATCGCCAAAAAAACAGTTACTCTGATGTCTTCATCAAATTGTTTTTCTGTTCCACTGTGCCCTAGTGCGAACAAAACAAAACGGTCAAAAGCAACCTCAGTTATACAAATGTGTAATTACATTTTTAACTTCCGTATTCTTATATTTTGTTCTGTTTTTTTTTTTAGAAAACACACTGAACCTACAATTTACTATGGCTATCACCTTTGACTCTAACTTCAATGATGAAAATAATGCAATGTTCAAAGATATTGATCAAACTGTGAGTATACTATATTCCCTCATGCTTATCACAATGTCCATGTGCTGTAATGTAAAGTGTCAACCTGGACTCAGGGTTAGATGTAACATAGTAAATGTAAATCGGTCTCACTCCATTTAGTATGACAGATTATATTTCGTATGGTATGTATTAATTTGTGGATGTCCATTGTACATGTGTCATGATATGTGACAAATTACAATTTGTTTGATATGTTCCAAATGTTCATTTCATGTCCTTTTCAATAATTTCTTTGAAATCACTCTTGATCAATAATCATTTCACTGTCTCACACAGATCAAAGTCATATATAAGAGAAACATGCGAGGCTTCATATCAGCAAAGTTAAATAGGTTAAAGTAAGTTTGGCTCCACTGTTATTACCTCTATTCAATACTTTATCATTTTATATTATTTCATTTCATGTGCTAATCATTTGAATATTCAAATACTAAATGTCACCTTAAATTTCTCAACGTTCAGTTTAATGTAGATTTTCAATCCCAATGTAACAAACTTCTTCTTCGTCTGATGATGAGTAGGAAGGATCGAACCAAAATGCAGCGTTGTAAGTGTCCATGATAATTTATTATATCAGAACACGAGAAAATTCCAAATTAGCAAAGTGCAGGAAAGAAATGAAAATCGAAACAGTTCTGTATGGTGAAAACACAGACACAGAAAACAACTACCCACAAACACCAGGTGGGAACAGGCTACCTAAGTATGGTTCTCAATCAGAGACAACGATTGACAGCTGCCTCTGATTGGGAACCATACCAGGCCAAACACATAGAACTATAACACACAGAACAAACATAGAATGCCCACCCCAACTCACACCCTGACCAAACTAAAATAGAGACATAAAAAAGGAACTAAGGTCAGGACGTGACACTCAGGTGATTTTGAGGGATGTATGGGCCATATAATAGTTTCTGCACAAATGTAAAGAATTGAAGGTTGCTGAAATTCTAAGAATTTAAACTGTGGTCTAAAATATCCAATATAACAAATACATTTTCAGTATATGCCCCAGAGCCGTGGGGTTCTAGCTTGTATGGCTCCCTGGGCGAACCACCGTTTTCATGATATCATTGACGTGATGTGCAAATGAGCGATAGAAAACGGATTGCGCAAATGTCACCATTCTAAAAGATGTTGTGCGGGCGACCCGCCCCCGGCCCATGATGCCGCCCAGGCCCATGTCGCCTATACTTAAAACCTCCACTGCCCCAGAGACAAGAGTTTTCCCTCGAAATGAAAAGAACTTGGGGTTGATGTTATACAGTGTATGTATGGGCTATTTTTGCCAATGCATGCTATTCATTTGTGGATATGTTTTCTGATATTTCTTTCTCACATGAATAGGAGTGGAAGTGTTATTGCAGATTTTACTGTTATAACAACAATTGTCGATAATGTGGAAATTGCAAAAGCAAAAGAGGATATTGTCTCAACACTTGGAGAAAAATATAAAATAAGTAAGTACTTGATTAGGTTTGTATTTGGTGGATTTGGTGGACCAAGTTAGTTATTACTTGTCCTGAAATACATTCAAACTGTATTTTGATGAGTTTAAACTGTGGCAGCAGTACATGTCAGTTGATTTTAGATGAATTGTTCATTTTCTTGCTTTTCTGTGTGCATCAAAAATATTGTCACAAGAATTTCGCTTAAATTCGCCTTCATGTAATCGCATAATTAATGACATGTAAACTACAGTTGTAATATCTATAAGATTACAATTATAAATATTGTATAATTTCACAAATCCTATTGTTCTCTAGGGTTTACCTGCTTGAATAATACGATCTTTCGCAGTGGACAAGTGAATGAGATAGTTGTAGCTGACTGCAAATTGGATGAAGTAGGTCAAAAGACTGCTATATGTCAAGAAAATGGACATTTTTCAGTTCGGGAGAATAACTGTGTCTTAAAAGAAATTGAAAACCTGTTTTTTTTATCTCAGGTAATATGTTAACATAAAACATATAAAATATCCTCTATATGAAAATGGTTTAGTAATGATGGTATTGCCTTGTTACAGTACTATATATAGTATCAATCCTTATATACACTTGTATTGTCTTTCTTTCATCACTTTAAATCCACACAGGCTTTAGTGGGGACTGGTCTTCCAGTCTTTTTGGAAAGACTCCGCAACAGCACTTTTAACCTCCTAGATAGAATAGTTGCATCACCTGCAACTATTTCTACTGTTGTTAATATTCTAAAAAATGTTGCAAATGTGTCCCGAAGTACCCCAATAAACAAACCATTGATGAAGGTATGTTGACATCAACAGTTTTACTTTTATTAGGATTTCAGTAATCCTGTACTAATTCTGATTTCTATCTTGATCTCTAGAATTTCCTGGAAACGGCAGGTGTACTTACTTCCAAAGGAGCAAAAGCCTCCTGGGATGTTCTAAACAGCAACCTCACCAAAAGCGAAAGCTCAGCCTTTCTGGGCACCGTTGAAACACTTTCCAATTTCCTTACAGATGACTTTTTTGACATAGAAACGTCAAGGATTATTTTAAACAAAACCACAGTCAACAACTCAATCAACAACTTATTCAATTTAAACTCGTCTGTTCTGATAGAAATACCGGCATCTGAAGCTTCCTTCAATTCAATCACCATAATAACATTTGACTCCTTGGATAATGTTTTACCTGCGAGAAACAGTAGCAGTTTGAACAACAGTGTCAACAGTGTCAACACCATCAACGGAAAAGTGGTTCTGGTGAAGGTGAATGGTACAATCAAGAATGTGACGTTCAGTTTTGATGTACTGAACAAGGCACTGGCCAATCCTCAGTGTGTTTTCTGGAACTTCAACCTTTTTGACGGCCTTGGAGGATGGGATGATAAAGGATGTGAACTGCAGTCTGAAAAGAATGGCACTGTCACCTGTCACTGTAATCATCTGACGTCCTTCTCCATTTTGATGTCGCCTTCCATTCCAGCTGTGTTGCGTGTCGCTTTGGAATTTATCACTCACATTGGAGTTGGCATATCAATGGGTTGCTTGGTCGTGTGTCTCATCATTGAGATGTTGGTATGGAATGCTGTGACTGGAAACAACACATCTTACATGCGTCATGTCTCTATAGTGAACATCGCCGTTTCCCTTCTGATTGCTGACATTTGGTTCATTATTGGTGCAGCAATTTCCGACAATGAAAAAAAAGATCTACCTGCGTGTTCCACAGCAACATTTTTCATCCACTTTTTCTACCTGGCTCTGTTTTTCTGGATGTTGGTCTCAGGCCTTTTGCTGCTCTACTGGACTGTCATGGTGTTCTCTCACATGTCTAAACCAGCAATGTTGGCCATCAGTTTTTCTTTGGGCTATGGAGCTCCCCTCATCATTGCTGTCATAACTATCGCAGTGACAGCCCCAGGGAAACAATACATCAGAGATAATGATGGGGTTTGCTGGCTCAACTGGACAGAGTCAAAGGCCCTTCTGGCTTTTGTGATCCCTGCCCTGACCATAGTGGTCATCAACCTTTTGATCCTGATTGTGGTTCTGTTCAAAATGCTGAGGAGAGGCGTGGGGGATGTTACTCAGTCAGATGAGAGAAATGCTTTGGTGGTCATCGCCAGGTGTCTGGCCATTCTGACTCCCTTCTTTGGTACTACCTGGGGACTAGGAGTAGGAACCATGACTACACCAAACAATCTAGGAATCCATATTGTGTTTGCAATCTTCAATTCATTACAGGTATTTAACTCAGTTAAATAACACTAGTAAATAACTGGTCCTCGGTTAAGTGCAATTGACTTGAAATATTTTTTCTTTTAAATGCATTAAATTCCCGATGGCATGTTATGCTAAGTTAAGATTTGGATGAATGTTTACAATTAAATATATACTGAATTTGGTATAGTAATTCCATCCTTCACCATGTTATCATTCAAAGGGTTTGTTCATCTTGGTATTTGGAACACTTTTGGACAAAAAGGTATGTTCATGACCCACTTACTGATACCTCTCATATTATGTATTGTAATGTGCTTTGTAATGACAATTAATATATTTGATGAACTCCTTGTCTGTGCTTTCAGATCTGGGAAGCTCTGACAGGAAGGTCACAAGTGTCCTCCAACCGCACAAAGGTAAGAGATTTTCTTTAAACTGTCAAGCCCTGACCATACTAAATAAAGACAAAACAAAGGAAATAAAGGTCAGAACGTGACACCGACACACAAGCAGTAGGGGGATTACACGCACACACAGACACACAAACAGTAGGTGGGATGTGTCTTTCCCCACAGTCCACACTCCTCGTATATCACTACCAAGCTGGCAGTTCCATACCGCTCCCTCATGAGATTAGAGGGACCTTGACAGTGTCTCTTTCATGTCGTAAGTTTTTGAAAGTTCTAACCAGGTCCGGTCGTGTTTAATTGTTGTCATGTTTAATTGTCCTCTGTGTTTTCTTAGACATACACACACATTTCTCTCCCTTACTTGTCTCGACCAAACCTTATTGGACTTAAGTTTATCAATAGTTACGTTAGTCTAATTTATTCATTACACATGTTACATAATCTAATAATTATGTTTCAGGGTGGAATTCTTTAGTCATTACCTTAAACATACAAATTCCCTTATCAATATTATATTTTCATTTCAGACCACAAGTGCTGCAACATCATCGTCAGGTGGTTTGGGCTTTTTCCGGTTACGGCGGAGAAGTAGGTCTATAGTATAAAGCAATACTCTTAGGCAATTGGGCACAACTTCCCATTAAGATGCCCTTATACTACAGTACATTGCGCCATTGTTTGACCTATTGTTCCTACTGTTCCAGATGTTTTCAATGTTTCAGCAGCTCCAACATCCAGCCCTACTGGTGCATCATAGACTTTTATCAACACTTAACTCAATACAACAAATGTGATTATAATGAAACAATCAAAGGGTGTTGCCGCACATCATCAATTGACGCACTGGGTTAGAGTAGCTAACACCTTGAGTGTGACATTGAAGTGACTGCCACTAAGAGCTGACCCCAACTCTCAGTGACATCATTAGGGGTTATGTCTTACACAGAGCGAATGATTCTGAACAATATGGTATTTGAACTTTTTATCGGGATTATTGAGTATTATATTGAATAACATGATTATTGTTTTTTTTGTGGGGTGGGGGTGTTTAAATAAGAGTATGACTGTGTAAATGTATTAATCAGCTAACATGAAGAATGGAGATTGTTCCTGAAATAACACATTACATTCTCTCTTTGAATAATTCAATGTTCATTTTGTCACAATTTATATTACGTTTAATTTACATGTAAAAGGTCATATGTTCTCTTGTCTAAGACATTGCACTTTGGATGCTAAAGAATAGTTGTTGATATCATGGTTTAAGTCATTATGTGTGTATGCAAATTCTGAGGGAGACTAAAAAGAGGGCAAAACATGCAAAAGATAACGGCTTTACATTGAGCGGGATGTAAGATAGGCACCGCACACACGGATGTACAATGCATTTGTCACAACCATTGTGCTACAATTGAGTTATTATTCTGTACCAAAATAATAACATGTGTTGAGAAGACACGACACAGTAACAACATTTGTGCAGACAAACTCCATTGTATCACAGAAATATATGTTGTATCACAATTATTATGTGTCAAATCCATTGTCGATCAGCTTTATGACCTTACTTATGATCCATGATGTATCTCATTTTGTCTCTTCATGTTGGCTATTATCAATTTACATGTTGCATGCATGCTTTGCTTTTTTATTTAAATAAAATGTGGCAAACAGCAGTCGTTCAGCACATTATCTGATTTGATTTCGCATGATCATGCATTAACTTAATCATAGACCATTATTATATCTTGACATCCCAACGGTACACGTGCCTGTAGGGATAAGGTAGTTGGCACAATGATGATATAATAATTATTTGAAGGACTGCACAATGTTAACTAAAGAGCATGTAAGGTAATGTGTCTTTCTTGGTTTTGTTTCACACAGAGCACTTAGGCTACTTTGTTTACATTCAAGAAATGGCACATATTTCTGTAAGTTGAATTATTAGTTAAAATACAATTATTAAAATACTTTAATTAATTAGTTAATTAGACAATTTTGTTGTGTTGTTCTGGCAACCATTGATACAGTAGCATGTTTAGTCTAGGGAGTGTCCAGAGGATGTACATACAGTAAATCAAGCTGCCTCATGCTACAGAAACAGGAGATAGGCTCCTACACTATGGGCCATTCTGGCTTGGACAAGGCTTACTTTTCCCAGGCTTACTTACTTACATGTTTTGGATGCATGTGTAAAAACATATATGTTTTGTAAAATTACCTCCAGAATTTCTATAGAATTACAACACCTCATTTTAAACTTTGAAACAGCCAAATACCAATTCCCATGTCAATTCACACAACATGTCAACACGTCCTGTCAGCCGGCAGTCAAACTCCACGACAGTGCTGTCGTTCACTCGTGAAACTAAAACTAACCTCAATGGCTAAGTTTAGGCATCAATTCAGAGTGGTTAAGGTTTGGGTTAGGGTTAAAACATAGACATTTTCATGAAAAGAAACAACAACAATGTGCCTATCACTGAGATTGAACCTGCGATGTTTGAAGCCATAGCCCACAATTTAGCCCATCCTCAACCAAATGTTGAGCATGGGCTAAATGTGGCATCAACACAACCAATCATGATTGTTAAACAAATCACTTCAAAAAGTAAGTTACCTTTGCACATTTATCCAAAATAATTCCAGCACTGTGCACCCGCCAACTTTCCTCAAATTCAGAAGTGGCTGAAATGAGCCAACCAGAGAAAGCATTTCAACAAGCAAAACAGCGCCCCTATTTCTTACTATATACATGCATCTTATGCTGTTTGGCCAAAAAGAGTATTGCATGCCACACTCTTTTTGACCAGACAGCATCAGATACATTGTCTACACATACTGAGACAGAGGGGTGCTGTTTCACTCGCTCGTTTGCTTTATCTGGGATTGATGAGTCTTTCTGTCAGCGCATGTCTCGTCAAATAAATTATTAACATTTAAATATTTAATTTGTTCAGGCAAGGTGGCACAGTAGGGCGAGCCAGGCCTCCTAAGGCCTGCCCATAACACAGGCCCTGCCTCAACCCCATCCACCACACCTGAGCCCTGAAGCTACTATAACAGGCACTTGCCTGGCCCCAGTGGACAAGTAATTGCCATGTAAATATATAATGTCACTTTACTATTGTAAAGCGCGTGGATAGCGTGTAATCCACTGGAGTTTGGGATTATATTTAATTTTATCTAATAAAATAGGACTTGTTACAAAATACTGTATACTTTGTATGGTGCGTTAACTTCCTAGTACAGGTAGTTCTTAGAAAGAGGCAGGTCTCCATTTCCTACAAACAATAAAAATGGCAGAAATAATGTCTGCGGATTTGCGATACTCCTAAAGCATTTGCATTATTGTGGCTTTGACTCAGCCTTTGTTCTGGTTTCTAAAAGTAGGAGTGGAACAACATATTAAGTGATGTTTCTTTAAAGTCTACTGTAAGCATAACTTTATGATAACCATCAGTTTAGTTAAGCAAATCTGTGAGGTCAGGACAACGCATAGGTCTACCCATAGACAGTATAACCACATTGATGGATTGGCATTACAGTAAAGTAATAACTGAGACGCAAACAAAAGTTAATGCTAAAATAAGACTAAAAGTCATGTCATGAGTGAGATCAGTTAATTAGTTGAACACAATTGAATGTCATGTCAGTTGAAGCTTGTAGAGGTATGACAGTCAAGTGGTACTGTTGTGTTTGTATCGTCTTATATTTCCCCTGGTTTTGTTTTCGTGTAGGAAAATTATTATTTTTGCACCGAATTGAGTTCCTACCCAGTGGGCAAAACCCATCACAATGATGCCATTACTACCAGATGATGACATTATGATCTCAATTCAACTGAGTTTATACTGTACATTAGTCACTGAACACTGTATCACTATTGCGTCGCGCCGAAAAACACAATTTACTTGTGACTGTATTCATGATACAATACTGCTTTATTGCTCAATTGTACGTGGCTCTTCCTCTTTTCTGATACTTTGTTGCTGCCAGTAACAATTTGCATCTTCTCCATGGTGATGATGTGTTTGCACAGTGCAGCTCTAGCCACAAAGAGACTGTAAACCAGGGGTAATAAACTAGATTCAGGGCGATTTTTGTCAGAGCGAATGGTGGGGAGATGGAACCTAATTATAATAATTTGTACACTGCAAATAGCACGAATAGAATATATTTGAAAATAACAATCATTTCATACCTTCATTACAACGAGACATAATTTATTTATCTTTTTTTATTTGTGGGACTACTTGGGAACAGATCTTCTAAATTCCAAAATTTCCAAAATGTGTATTTTTTTAAACCCAAAACTAAAACCAATATAAACCATATATATGCACTACCTTTCAAAGGTTTGGGGTCACTTAGAAATGCCTTGTTGTTGAAATAAAAGCACATGTTTTGTCCATTAAAATAACATAAAATTGATCAGAAATATAGTGGAGACATTGTTAATGTTGTAAATGACTATTGTAGCTGGAAACAGCAGATTTTTAAATGGAATATCTACATAGGTGTACAGAGGCCCATTATCAGGAAAATCACTCCTGTGTTCCAATGGCACGTTGTGTTAGCTAATCCTAGTTTATAATTTTAAATAATTTTAAAAGACTAATTGATCATTAGAAAACCCTTTTGCAATTATGTTAGCACAGCTGAAAAACTGTTGTTTTGATTAAAGAAGCAATAAACCTGGCCTTCTTTAGACTAGTTGAGTATCGGGAGAATCAATATTTGTGGGTGCGATTGCAGGCTCAAAATGGCTGGAAACAAAGGCCTTTCTTCTGAAACTCATAAGTCTATTCTTGTTCTGAGAAATTAACTTCTTGATGCACCCAATCCGTTAGTGGGATCATTTTCGTCAACCACCGCTGAATTGCAGAGCGCCAAATTGAAATTAAATTACTAAAAATATTTAATTTCATGAAATCACAAGTGCAGTATAGCAAAACACAGTTTAGCTTGTTGTTAATCCACCTGGTGTGTCAGATTTCAATAAAGCTTTTGGGTGAAAGCATTCCAAGCGTTTATGTAAGCACATCTCTTTCAGTAGACAAAATATTACAAACAGCTAGCAGCCAAATAGATTGGTCACGAACGTCAGAAAAGCAATAAATTAAATCACTTACCTTTGATGATCTTCGGTTGTTTGCACTCACGAGACTCCCAGTTACACAATACATGTTCCTTTTGTTCCATAAAGATTATTTTTATATCCAAAATACTTCCATTTGGTTGGCGCGTTATGTTCAAAAATCCACAGGCTCGAGCGGTCACGACATCGCAGACGAAAATTCAAAATAGTATCCGTAATGTTCGTAGAAACATTTCAAATGTTTTTTTACAAGTTGTTTTTACAATATATAATCAATAATATATCAACCGGGAATGTAGCTTCTTCAATAGGAAAGAGAGAGAAAATGGCTGCTCCAAGCTGTTGTGCATACAAAACGCTGCTGGCACCCAGTCATACAATGACGCAATGTGATCTTTCTCGCTCATTTTTCAAAATAAAGGCCTGAAACTATATCTAAAGACTGGTCACACCATGGGGAAGCCATAGGAAAAGGAATCCTGTTGATATTCCTTTAAATGGAGCAAAGGCAGGCTATGGAACATGGAGCTTTCAGAATAGAGGCCACTTCCTGGTTTGATTTTCCTCAGGTTTTCGCCTGCAATATCAGTTCTGTTATAATCACAGACAATATTTTTACCGTTTTGGAAACTTTCGAGTGTTTTCTATCCTAATATGACAATTATATGCACATTCTAGATTCTGGGCCTGAGAAACAGGCAGTTTAATATGGGTACATTTTTCATCCAAACATCAAAATACTGCCACCTACACTCAAGAGGCTATTCCATGCGAGAAATTGCCAAGAAACGGAAGATCTTGTACAACGTTGAGTACTACTCCCTTCACAGAACAGCGCAAACGGGCTCTAACCAGAATAGAAAGAGGAGTGGAAATTGAGCAAGAGGACAAGTACATTAAAGTGCCTAGTTTGAGAAACAGACGCCTCACAAGTCCTCAACCAGCAGCTTCATTAGATAGTACCCGCAAAACATCAGTCTTAATGACAACAGTGAAGAGGCGACTCCGGAGTTCCTCTGTCCAGTGTCTTTGTTCATTTTGCCCATCTTAATCTTTTATTTTTATTGGCCAGTCTGAGGTATGGCTTTTTCTTTGCAACTCTGCCTAGAAGACCAGCATCCCGGAGTCGTCTCTTCACTGTTGGTGTTGAGGCTGGTGTTTTGCGGTTACTATTTACTATTTGGTTGCTGACAATGGGCCTCTGTAAGCCTATGTAGAAATTCCATTTTTTTTAAATCTGCCGTTTCCAGCTACAATAGTCAATTACAAAATTAACAATGTCTATGCTGTATTTCTGATCAATTTGGTGTTATTTTAATGGACTAAAAATGTGTTTTTCTTTCAAAAACAAGGACATTTCCATGTGACCCCAAACTTTTGAATGGTAGTGTATATGAAAAACACTTCTGAGCCAGTTTTTGCCTGCGAGCCGCCTGTTGGCAACCCCTGCTGTAAACCATTCATCCCATTGTTACAGGAAAACAATCTGGCCTTCAAGGAAATACTTATTAAACTCAGAATTGTATGTTGTCATACGATACAACATTGATTTATTTTATTTTTTATTCAACCTTTATTTAGCTAGGCAAGTCAGTTAAGCCTAGGTGTCCTGTTAGCGGGACAACTTCCAGTGAAACTGGAGGGAGCGCAGTTCAAATAAATAATCATACAAATTATGGATTTTAAACATTTAAGTACATACTTATCTGTTGAAAGTTTAAATTTGTGTTGTTCTAACTGCACTATGCGATTTACAGTAGCTATTTCAGCGAAAACATGCCATGCGATTGTTTGAGGACGGTGCACCACATCAAAACATTTTTCCACCGGCACAGGTTTCATAAATACACAAATAGCGATTAAATATTCTCTTACTTTTTGAAAATCGTCCTCTGATTTGTCATCCAAAGGGTCCCAGCTATAACATGACATGTTGTTTTGTTAGATAAAATCCTTCTTTATATCCCAAAAAGTCAGTTTAGTTGGCACCATCGATTTGAGTTATCCACTTGTTCAACTAGCAGAGAAAATAATCCAAAAATCTACCTCTAAACTTTGTTTCAACAAGTCAGAATACATTGCTATTTACTCCTCAGATACCCCAAAATTGAATCAAACTATAATATTTCTTACGGAAAGTAGTATGTTCAATAGGATACCGATTTTAGCAGGTGCATACTGTCTTCTTGGCGCTCGCGAACACGAATTTCCAAGACTGTGTCCCTGTACTAAAACTGATATTTGTTTGTTTTTATAGTTACATGCCTGAAAACTTGAACATAGACTGCTGACACGCTGTGGAAGCCATAGGAATTGCATCCAGGTAGCTAATTCTCAGTATGACCTTATACTTGCCATTCTAAGAGGATGTTCTCTCAAACAAATACAATTCTGTTTGTTTTTTGGGGGGATTTTCTCCTACCATATCTATTGTGTTATATTCTCCTCCATTATTCTAACATTTCTACAAACGTAAAAGTGTTTTCTTTCCAATGATACCAATTATATGCATATTTTGGCTTCAGGGCCTGAGCAACAGGCAGTTTACTTTGGGCACGTCATTCAGACAGGAAGTGAGTAAAAATCCCTAAGAAGTTTAATTTTAAGAACATGATGTTGTTTTGTCCATTTTAACCCGTATTGAAGTAGTTACGAGGTCACTGTTTCTCAATGTGTGTGGCACACTAGGCTTACAGTTATGCCTCATCAAGCACTGTGTTCTGTAATGTCTAGAAGGTATATACTTGCAACAAAATAACCAACCACATTGGGGCACTAACGGCTCCATCTGTCTTTCCTCAATTGAATGTATAAGAATTAAATGTATAGGAATGACATGTATAGGAATGACAACATTTCCTCTTGACAGACAACATTTTGACAGGATGTAACCTCCTCAAGGTGAAAGCTGTATTTGGTAGCCAAATGCAGATGGAAAGCTGAAGGCCCATGTTGACCAGTCCAGATGGCATAGGGAGATACCAGCCATGCAAATGGCAAAGATCCCTTTTTCAAAGTAGCTACTCATCGCCTCCGTCGTGCTGCTTTCAAGCATTTCCCCATTTACTTAAGTCAGACGCAGCCTGTTCACTGTGAGCATTCAGCCTACCCCGATGGTCTCCTGGTAGACATGGATTACAAACTGCATCCCACCTTTTGATCACTAGTTTCACAGGTCAAAGCCAGGTTTAAGAGCAGTTTACTTGAGGCAAGGTCAGTAATCTCCTCTTATTGAAAAGCTATTATCTTTCATCATTTCTATGCACTGCATTTACAAATGGTTCATACTGCTTAATACTTGGGGGTTGCCCTGTATATTCTTATTCAAATGTATGCCAAGTTGTGGTTTGAAAATACATTTTGAAAGAATATGAAAAAAATGATTGTGTCAATGAAACATCTTATTCCATGAATATTGTGACACATTTTTATTTGGTAACATTTTAAGTAGTCTAATAATTAGTTAGACTAGATTACCCAGGCCCAGATTTACCCTACTTCTGGATTAAGAAGTACTTTCAATTGAGACTCTCCAGTTCATTTTTTGCTCAGTCTTTTCAAATAAAGTGAACTTCAATAGACAGAAAATATAAAGGTCTGGAGTACCATCTCATTAATGCTCAAATGAATGTCATATTGAGAGTACAGATGACTTCAGCCATCAAGTGTATATAGGCTGCTTCTGTGTAGTCTTCTGTTCCATTCACACTAACCTGGTGTACCATCTCATTAATGTTTAAATTAATATCATATTTGAGAGTCCATAAATTAATGAGTATTTTGTTTTTATGTGTTGTGATACAACAACAACCTCTTAACGGACCATGATGTTTTGTAATTCCTGGATTTAGTATCAACATGGTGACCAAGATGACTGTGTAGGTGTGCTGAGCTTTTACTGCTTTTTGGGGTCTGTTCGGTTTTGGTTTATTACAAAAAAAACACGGTTTTCAATTTCAGTTTTGATTAGACATGAAATACACTATGCATTACGTGGGTTAAATGCTGGAACACTGAATAACACAATTAATACAAGTCCCATGATGGAAGTGACTGCCCATTACTGCTTATCACTAATTAACCGTAATTTAATCACATTACTTGACTTTAATAAAATATTTGTTTTATTTGATGACTTCATTATTTAATTCCAAGTCATTATCTCATCTCTATATCTCATCTCTTTTATGACTCTGAATACCAGCTACGAATGACTTAGATCATGTATTTATAGGCTCGCCAATCAACTGATGAACAAGTATAAGCAGGCGTGCAATGAATTGTGGTCTTTGTAGTTAATTACTGCTTTAAACTATGTTCAACTCCCTACTACATCGCACAGTTCAGGAATCATCTGATTTATCTCTACAGAAACTGCACATGGAGCTCACAGAAAACAAGAACAAAATGGAATTCAAGTAAGTGTACTGATGTCGGTCATTTAATCAAATCAAATTGGTTTATAAAGCCAATCTTACATCAGCTGATATATCAAAGTTCTGTACAGAAACCCTGCCTAAAGCCCCAAACAGCAAGCAATGCAGGTGTAGAAGCACGGTGGCTAGGAAAAAGTCCCTAGAAAGGCCAGAACCTAGGAAGAAACCTAGAGAGGAACCAGGCTATGAGGGGTGGCCAGTCCTCTTCTGGAGGAAGAGTTGTTTTAAAAAACGAAAAATAACCTCAAGTAAAATGTTGATAGTCTTCTTTAATTAATAAACACGAGCAAATACATGTGCTGTGGGATTGTAGTTTAATGAAACAATGGCCATGTGAATAACTGAGAGGACATAGAGTGTACATAGTAAGTTGATTGTTCTATGTTTTATTTAATGAGCAGAGATTGATTGACAAGGATTATTCAATGCGTCATAAGCAGGTCAACAGGACAAGCTCACCACCTGCTGTGTCTGTATTATGGGGTAATGCAAAGTAATGCAAAAGAAAGTTTGACTAGCTAATTTTGGACTTTGTATACTTCAGGAAAAGGAGCTCAGGAGATAAAAGGCTAATTAATAATGATCATGACCTATATTCTTTACAGCAGTATCTACCTCAGAGTGAAACATAAAAGAAAATAAACCACCTAGAGATGGACAATAAAATCTGAATAGAATAATAAAAGCAACAAGTAGCACGGACTCAAATGAGACAAAAATAAAACAGTAAGGTCGATAATAAGAACATCAATGAGGTATCACTACAGTATCACTATTGTCTGTCATGAAAATTGATGTTTTAATTCATTAATGTGTCCAAATTGTTGAAGCAGTGTAAATCTTCTTTGCTTCCATCAGACAAACGATGTGGGCCAGAGCAGTAATACTTTACTGCGGCGTGGTATTCCTCTACCACCAGGTAAGCAGTACAGTTGAAGTCGGAAGTTTACATACACCTTAGCCAAATTCATTTAAACTCAGTTTTTCACAATTCCTGACATTTAATCCTAGTAAAAATTCCCTGTCTTAGGTCAGTTAGGATCACCACTTTATTTTAAAAATGTGAAATGTCAGAATAATAGTAGAGGTAATTATTTATTTCAGCTTTTATTTCTTTCATCACATTCCCAGTGGGTCAGAAGGACCAATTAGTATTTGGTAGCATTACCTTTAAATTGTTTAACTTGGGTCAAACGTTTCAGGTAGCCTTCCACAAGCTTCCCACAATAAGTTGGGTGAATTTTGGCCCATTCCTCCTGACAGAGCTGGTGTAACTGAGTCAGGTTTGTAGGCCTCCTTTCTCGCACACGCTTTTTCAGTTCTGCCCAGAAATGTTCTATAGGATTGAGGTCAAGGCTTTGTGATGGCCACTCCAATACTTTGACTTTGTTGTCCTTAAGCCATTTTGCCACAACTCTGGAAGTATGCTTGGGGTCACTGTCCATTTGGAAGACCCATTTGTGACCAAGCTTTAACTTCCTGACTCATGTCTTGAGATGTTGCTTCAATATATCCACATAATTTTTCTACCTCGTGATGCCATCTATTTTGTGAAGTGCACCAGTCCCTCCTGCAGCAAAGCACTCCCACAACATGATGCTGCCACCCCTGTGCTCCACGGTTGGGATGATGTTCTTCGGCTTGCAAGCCTCCCCCTTTTTCCTCCAGACATAATGATGGTTATTATGGCCAAACAGTTATATTTTTGTTTTATCAGACCAGAGGACATTTCTCAAAAAAGTGTGATCTTTGTCCCCATGTGCAGTTGCAAACCGTAGTCTGGCTTTTTTATGGCGGTTTAGGAGCAGTGGCTTCTTCCTTGCTGAGCGGCCTTTCAAGTTATGTCGATATTGGACTTGTTTTACTGTGGATATTGATACTGTACTTTTGTACCTGTTTCCTCCAGCATCTTTACAAGGTCCTTTGCTGTTGTTCTGGGATTGATTTGCACTTTCGAACCAAAGTACTGAGCGGTATGACGGCTGCGTGGTCCCATGGTGTTTATACTTGCAAACTATTATTTGTACAGATGAACGTGGTACCTTCAGGCCTTTGGAAATTGCTCCCCCCGATGAACCAGACTTGTGGAGGTCTACCATTTTTTACTGACGTCTAGGATGATTTCTTTTGATTTTCCCATGATGTCAAGCAAAGAGGCACTGAGTTTGAAGGTAGACCTTGAAATACATCCTCAGGTACACCTCCAATTGACTCAAATGATATCAATTAGCCTGTCAGAAGCTTCTAAAGCCATGACATTATTTTGGGGAATTTTCCAAGCTGTTTATAAAGGCACAGTCAACTTAGTGTCACCCCCTGACCTTAGAGAGCCTTTTTTATATCTTTTTTTGGTTTGGTCAGGGTGTGATTTGGGTGGGCATTCTATGTCCTTTATTTCATTGTGTTTCTATGTGTTGGTCGGTATGGTTCTCAATCAGGGACAGCTGTCTATCGTTGTCTCTGATTGGGGATCATATTTAGGTAGCTCTTTCTCCCTCCTTTCAGTGTGGGTAGTTAACTTTGTTTGTGGCACTTAGCACTGTTAAGCGTCAAGGTTGTGTTTGTTACTTCTTGTTTTGTTATTTCTTGTTTTGTTGGCAACATTTTAAATAAAAAAGTAAATGTACTCTCACCACGCTGCACCTTGGTTCACTTCTTTCAACGGCCGTGACTGTCATGTTTGTCATTTATTATCATGTCTTGTCCCTGTGCTCCCCATTCTATTCGTTTCCCTCTGCTGGTCTTATTAGGTTCTTTCCCTCTTTCTATCCCTCTCTCTCCCCCTCCCTCTCTCACTCTCTCGCTCTCTCTTCTCTCTATCGTTCCGTTCCTGCTCCCAGCTGTTCCTATTCCCCTAATCATCATTTAGTCTTCCCACACCTGTTCCCGATCCTTTCCCCTGATTAGAGTCCCTATTTCTTCCTTTGTGTTCCGTTCCTGTCCTGTCGGTTCCTTGTTTAGAATTCACCGTGCTGTGATTGTGTATCGCCCTGTCCTGTCGTGTTTTTGCCTTCATCAGATGCTGCGTGTGAGCAGGTGTCTCTGTCAGCTACGGCCTGCGCCTACCCGAAGCGACCTGCAGTCTGTGGCCACTTCTCCTGTTATTCCCCTCTACAGACTAGAGGATTTCTGTTATTCCCTGTTTGGACATTTCCTGTTAAGGATTCAGGATTTGTCGTTTTCTGTTTGGACTTGAATAAACTCTGTTTCTGTTAAGTCGCTTTTGGGTCCTCTTTCACCTGCATGACAGAAGGAACCGACCAAGGAATGGACCCAGCGACTTCAGACGCTCGTTACACTGCCGTCGAGATCCAAGGAGCCATGCTCGGCAGACACGAGCAGGAATTGTCTGCTGCTCGCCATGCCGTGGAGAACCTGGCCGCTCAGGTTTCCGACCTCTCTGGACAGTTCCAGAGTCTACGTCTCGTGCCACCTGTTACTTCCTGGCCTGCCGAGCCTCCAGAACCTAGGGTTAATAACCCACCTTGCTACTCCGGGCAGCCCACTGAGTGCCGCTCCTTTCTCACGCAGTGTGAGATTGTGTTCTCTCTCCAACCCAACACATACTCTAGAGAGAGAGCTCGGGTTGCTTACGTCATTTCACTCCTTACTGGCCGGGCTCGAGAATGGGGCACAGCTATCTGGGAGGCAAGGGCTGATTGCTCTAACAAGTTCCAGAACTTTAAAGAGGAGATGATTCGGGTTTTTGACCGTTCAGTTTTTGGTGGGGAGGCTTCTAGGGTCCTGGCTTCCTTATGCCAAGGTGAACGGTCCATAACGGATTATTCTATTGAGTTTCGCACTCTTGCTGCCTCTAGTGAGTGGAACGAGCCGGCGCTGCTCGCTCGTTTTCTGGAGGGACTCCACGCAGTGGTTAAGGATGAGATTCTCTCCCGGGAGGTTCCTTCAGATGTGGACTCTTTGATTGCTCTCGCCATCCGCATAGAACGACGGGTAGATCTTCGTCACCGGGCTCGTGGAAGAGAGCTCGCATCAACGGTGTTTCCCTGCTCCGCATCGCAACCATCTCCCTCCTCTGGCTTTGAGACTGAGCCCATGCAGCTGGGAGGGATTCGCATCTCGACTAAGGAGAGGGAACGGAGGATCACCAACCGCCTGTGCCTCTATTGCGGAGTTGCTGGACATTTTGTTAATTCATGTCCAGTAAAAGCCAGAGCTCATCTGTAAGCGGAGGGCTACAGGTGAGCGCAACTACTCAAGTCTCTCCATCAAAATCCTGTACTACTTTGTCGGTCCATCTACGCTGGACCGGTTCGGTGCTACATGTAGTGCCTTGATAGACTCTGGGGCTGAGGGTTGTTTCATGGACGAAGCATGGGTTCGGAAACATGACATTCCTTTCAGAGAGTTAGAGAAGCCTACGCCCATGTTCGCCTTAGATGGTAGTCATCTTCCCAGTATCAGATTTGAGACACTACCTTTAACCCTCACAGTATCTGGTAACCACAGTGAGACTATTTCTTTTTTGATTTTCCGTTCACCGTTTACACCTGTTGTTTTGGGTCATCCCTGGCTAGTATGTCATAATCCTTCTATTAATTGGTCTAGTAATTCTATCCTATCCTGGAACGTTTCTTGTCATGTGAAGTGTTTAATGTCTGCCATCCCTCCCGTTTCTTCTGTCCCTACTTCTCAGGAGGAACCTGGCGATTTGACAGGAGTGCCGGAGGAATATCATGATCTGCGCACGGTCTTCAGTCGGTCCCGAGCCAACTCCCTTCCTCCTCACCGGTCGTATGATTGTAGTATTGATCTCCTTCCGGGGACCACTCCTCCTCGAGGTAGACTATACTCTCTGTCGGCTCCCGAACGTAAGGCTCTCGAGGATTATTTGTCTGTGTCTCTTGACGCCGGTACCATAGTGCCTTCTTCCTCTCCGGCCGGGGCGGGGTTCTTTTTTGTTAAGAAGAAGGACGGTACTCTGCGCCCTGCGTGGATTATCGAGGGCTGAATGACATAACGGTTAAGAATCGTTATCCGCTTCCCCTTATGTCATCAGCCTTCGAGATTCTGCAGGGAGCCAGGTGCTTTACTAAGTTGGACCTTCGTAACGCTTACCATCTCGTGCGCATCAGAGAGGGGGACGAGTGGAAAACGGCGTTTAACACTCCGTTAGGGCATTTTGAGTACCGGGTTCTGCCGTTCGGTCTCGCCAATGCGCCAGCTGTTTTTCAGGCATTAGTTAATGATGTTCTGAGAGACATGCTGAACATCTTTGTTTTTGTCTATCTTGACGATATCCTGATTTTTTCTCCGTCACTCGAGATTCATGTTCAGCACGTTCGACGTGTTCTACAGCGCCTTTTAGAGAATTGTCTCTACGTAAAGGCTGAGAAGTGCTCTTTTCATGTCTCCTCCGTTACTTTTCTCGGTTCCGTTATTTCCGCTGAAGGCATTCAGATGGATTCCGCTAAGGTCCAAGCTGTCAGTGATTGGCCCGTTCCAAGGTCACGTGTCGAGTTGCAGCGCTTTTTAGGTTTCGCTAATTTCTATCGGCGTTTCATTCGTAATTTCGGTCAAGTTGCTGCCCCTCTCACAGCTCTTACTTCTGTCAAGACGTGTTTTAAGTGGTCCGGTTCCGCCCAGGAGCTTTTGATCTTCTAAAAGAACGTTTTACGTCCGCTCCTATCCTCGTTACTCCTGACGTCACTAGACAATTCATTGTCGAGGTTGACGCTTCAGAGGTAGGCGTGGGAGCCATTCTATCCCAGCGCTTCCAGTCTGACGATAAGGTTCATCCTTGCGCTTATTTTTCTCATCGCCTGTCGCCATCTGAGCGCAACTATGATGTGGGTAACCGTGAACTGCTCGCCATCCGCTTAGCCCTAGGCGAATGGCGACAGTGGTTGGAGGGAGCGACCGTTCCTTTTGTCGTTTGGACAGACCATAAGAACCTTGAGTACATCCGTTCTGCCAAACGACTTAATGCCCGTCAAGCTCGTTGGGCGTTGTTTTTCGCTCGTTTCGAGTTTGTGATTTCTTACCGTCCGGGTAGCAAGAACACCAAGCCTGATGCCTTATCCCGTCTGTTTAGTTCTTCTGTGGCTTCTACTGATCCCGAGGGGATTCTTCCTTATGGGCGTGTTGTCGGGTTAACAGTCTGGGGAATTGAAAGACAGGTTAAGCAAGCACTCACGCACACTGCGTCGCCGCGCTTGTCCTAGTAACCTCCTTTTCGTTCCTGTTTCCACTCGTCTGGCTGTTCTTCAGTGGGCTCACTCTGCCAAGTTAGCTGGTCATCCCGGTGTTCGAGGCACTCTTGCATCTATTCGCCAGCGCTTTTGGTGGCCGACTCAGGAGCGTGACACGCGCCGTTTCGTGGCTGCTTGTTCGGACTGCGCGCAGACTAAGTCGGGTAACTCTCCTCCTGCCGGTCGTCTCAGACCGCTCCACATTCCTTCTCGACCATGGTCTCACATCGCCTTAGACTTCATTACCGGTCTGCCTTTGTCTGCGGGGAAGACTGTGATTCTTACGGTTGTCGATAGGTTCTCTAAGGCGGCACATTTCATTCCCCTCGCTAAACTTCCTTCCGCTAAGGAGACGGCACAAATCATTATTGAGAATGTATTCAGAATTCATGGCCTCCCGTTAGACGCCGTTTCAGACAGAGGCCCGCAATTCACGTCACAGTTTTGGAGGGAGTTCTGTCGTTTGATTGGTGCGTCCGTCAGTCTCTCTTCCGGGTTTCATCCCCAGTCTAACGGTCAAGCAGAGAGGGCCAATCAGACGATTGGTCGCATACTACGCAGCCTTTCTTTCAGAAACCCTGCGTCTTGGGCAGAACAGCTCCCCTGGGCAGAATACGCTCACAATTCGCTTCCTTCGTCTGCTACCGGGTTATCTCCGTTTCAGAGTAGTCTGGGTTACCAGCCTCCTCTGTTCTCATCCCAGCTTGCCGAGTCCAGCGTTCCCTCCGCTCAAGCGTTTGTCCAACGTTGTGAGCGCACCTGGAGGAGGGTGAGGTCTGCACTTTGCCGTTACAGGGCACAGACGGTGAGAGCCGCCAATAAACGCAGGATTAAGAGTCCAAGGTATTGTTGCGGCCAGAGAGTGTGGCTTTCCACTCGCAACCTTCCTCTTACGACAGCTTCTCGTAAGTTGACTCCGCGGTTCATTGGTCCGTTCCGTGTCTCCCAGGTCGTCAATCCTGTCGCTGTGCGACTGCTTCTTCCGCGACATCTTCGTCGCGTCCATCCTGTCTTCCATGTCTCCTGTGTTAAGCCCTTTCTTCGCACCCCGTTCGTCTTCCCTCCCCCCCCTCCCGTCCTTGTCGAGAGCGCACCTATTTACAAGGTACATAAGATCATGGACATGCGTTCTCGGGGACGGGGTCACCAATACTTAGTGGATTGGGAGGGTTACGGTCCTGAGGAGAGGAGTTGGGTTCCGTCTCGGGACGTGCTGGACCGTTCACTCATCGATGATTTCCTCCGTTGCCGCCAGGATTCCTCCTCGAGTGCGCCAGGAGGCGCTCGGTGAGTGGGGGTACTGTCATGTTTGTCATTTATTATCATGTCTTGTCCCTGTGCTCCCCATTCTATTCGTTTCCCTCTGCTGGTCTTATTAGGTTCTTTCCCTCTTTCTATCCCTCTCTCTCCCCCTCCCTCTCTCACTCTCTCGCTCTCTCTTCTCTCTATCGTTCCGTTCCTGCTCCCAGCTGTTCCTATTCCCCTAATCATCATTTAGTCTTCCCACACCTGTTCCCGATCCTTTCCCCTGATTAGAGTCCCTATTTCTTCCTTTGTGTTCCGTTCCTGTCCTGTCGGTTCCTTGTTTAGAATTCACCGTGCTGTGATTGTGTATCGCCCTGTCCTGTCGTGTTTTTGCCTTCATCAGATGCTGCGTGTGAGCAGGTGTCTCTGTCAGCTACGGCCTGCGCCTACCCGAAGCGACCTGCAGTCTGTGGCCACTTCTCCTGTTATTCCCCTCTACAGACTAGAGGATTTCTGTTATTCCCTGTTTGGACATTTCCTGTTAAGGATTCAGGATTTGTCGTTTTCTGTTTGGACTTGAATAAACTCTGTTTCTGTTAAGTCGCTTTTGGGTCCTCTTTCACCTGCATGACAGTGACACTTAGTGTATATAAACTTCTGACCCACTGGAATTGTGATACAGTCAATTATAAGTGAAATAATCTGTAAACAATTGTTGGAAAAATGACTTGTGTCATGCACAAAGTAGATGTCCTAACCGACTTGCCAAAACTATAGTTTGTTAACAAGAAATTTGTGTAGTGGTTGAAAACAAGTTTTATTGACTCCAACCTAAGTTTATGTAAACTTACATTGCAGTAGTACTTGAAATGAGCCAGTTGGACAATTTACACAGTAGCCATGGATGTTAGTCAAGTAAACTAAGTAAAGATAAGCACCGATTAAAAATAACATATATGGAGGAAACCTAATGAATGTATCTTATTTCAAAGATGAATTCTAGTGGACATATGTAGTTATTGACCCTTTGATGATGAAATCTAACGTCTCTCTCTCTCTCCATTTACACAGGCCTTCGCAGTGGGTGAGTTATTTGATCTACATATTTATGTCTGAATACATAACAAACCAAGCAGGTTACTCTCTATGACGAGAACTAGAAAAGGGCCACATGAGGACAAGTGAATTGACTAACTCTCTCACACCAGCAGATCTTGAAGACTCTTGAAGACCCTCCCCAATCATTAGAATTAGCTGCCGAAAAGGCTCTCTTGCACATTCACCTAAACTAAAATACAAACGTTCCTTTGTGTCACTGATTGTTTCAGATACCTACATGGCTGAGTTCATGGTAGAGAGCAATGTTACATTTGACATCTCTGGTACTCTATCATCGATCAAGGAAATAACTACAGATAATGGAAGTATGACCATTGAACTGCTTGAACTAACAGCGGGTACAGTATCATTATTTCTACCAAATATGGTTTGATAGAGAAATGTTCCTCTATCAGTGTTTTTTCATCCGTAGTCTGATTGTTGTTGATGGATCATGTGTGTTTCTGTGTAGAATGTGAAATTGTTGGAGGTAATTCTAAATGTAACTGTTCGACAACGTACATCTGGAGCAACGCAGTGTGTGACGAGTTCCAGTGCTGCAATGGCTCGTCTTGTAATGCAAATATTTCTGACTTGCCAGCCTTCTGTATTCCCAAAGAGAAAGGTATTATTGTTGATACTTATTTTTACTTTACTTTACTTTACTTTACCATTATTTGATATGATCAATAGGATGGATAACACTGTTGTCACAATTCTAATGTTTTGTTTTTGTTTACATAGTTTTCTTTAATGGAACAGTCACAGTGGGAAAAGTATTTAGTGAAACTAATACTATCAAACAACAGGTACATTTTCATTTTTACATTTAGGGAATTAAAATCTGATGAAATAGTATAATTTGGTTTAGATTCAATTATTCAAATGTATAACGACTTAAAGAAATGTATATACACTCCTCCCGGGTGGCGCAGTGTTCTAGGGCACTGCATCGCAGTGCTATCTGTGCCACCAGAGACTCTGGGTTCGTGCCCAGGCTCTGTCACAGACGGTCGTGACCGGGAGGTCCGTGGGGCAACGCACAATTGGCCCGGACGGGGTTAGGGAGGGTTTGGCCGGTAGGGATATCCTTGTCACATCGCACACTAGCGACCCCTGTGGCGGGCTGGGCACAGTGCAAGCTAGCCAGGTTGCACGGTGTTTCTTCCGACAAATTGGTGCGGCTGGCTTCCGGGTTGGATGCGAGCTGTGTTAAGAAGCAGTGCGGCTTGGTTGGGTAGTGTTTCGGAGGACGCATGACTTTCGACCTTCATCTCTCCCGATGAGACAAGATAGTAACTACTAACAATTCGATACCATGAAACTGGGGAGAAAAGGGGGTAAACTTTTTTTTAAAGAACAAAAAAAAAGGTGTAAATACATTTCTTATAATGTGAACATGTAATACATTATATTTAATCTTGATTAACACAATTACTTTTTCTCTCAGCTCACAGAGGGTTTTCAACAATTAAATGGGTTTGAGGGCCTTAATGTATCTGGACCTAGGTAATACATTCAACTATTATTATAGGATATATTCATTCCTTAATATTTGGCAGAGTGCTTGTTTTTCTCCCCAAGATGCAACATCGATTTTTGTTTTTGTCTCCCTTTCACCCATTGGCAACTCAATATTGACACACAAGGGGTGATGGCCACATTGTTGATTTCAAAGTGGATGTCAGTGTCATATTTCTGACTAAAAAAATTACAAAAATAACAGCTGACCTGGAAATGACTGTAGGCTCCTCTGCCAAAATATCTGTTGAAACATCAGGTAAATGTCCTCCCTCTTCCATTACAGTACAGTCCTTTCACATAGTGATATTAAGACCATGAGGAGATCAGCCACATTAGGCTCAGATAAGGCACAGGAGAAAATACTGTGTGAAAATACTAGTGAAAATGGAGTCTCTGCACACTCCAATCAGATGCAGTTTCAGAGTTGCAAAGCTTTTGGTTATGATATGATAACCTATGGACCATACAAACAAGTGCAAAGACAATATGATATTAAGAAATGTAGCAAGAATTATGGTATGAAATTAATTAGGTTATGTTGGTAATGATTATGTGAAACGTGTAAAGATCTATTGTATTATTTATTGTATTGATATTGTATGTCTCTACTTTTCCACAGGATTTGTAAGCATTAAGTATCCAATGAACAAAGTGCCATACCGCTCAACACCAACGCTGAGTTGCACATTTAAAGAAACAACATTTGATGAAACAGATGGCTCTTGGAACTGGAACTTGATAAAGGGAAGTGAGACATTTGGTCTGAACACTGGAACCAGCATAACCGTGACATCCCCAGAGGCATCACCTAACTGTACCACAGTCCAAATTAAAAAGTTGTCAGGGAACTGGGCAGGTGTGTCTGAGAGACCTATGATGCTTGCCAATATAAATCGAGGGAGTAGGATTATATTTCCGGTTTATGTGGTTATTGTACACAGTACATCTGTTCGATACTGAAATAGACCTACTAATATGATCCTGTTTATTGCTTTTTTATTGCTTCTAAAGGAATGTATAAGTGTGGATTTTCCAAAGGATCCATTGTGCACGCAGCCTCTGCAGAGTTGAAGGTAGCCCTGCTACCAGATCAGATCACCATGACGAGTACCCCACTGACTGTAGAATGCCATGATATAAACCCTCAAAGTGTGATGGTCAGCGCAACCATCGAGAGCAGCACGGAGATGTACAATGTTACTTGGTTATACCAAGCTCAAATGGAACCCCCAAATCCATCATCAGGTACTCTTTATGAACTGTGTCTTGAACTTTGTATCACTTTATTTCTCTTTGTGCTCAAAATGTATAAAGTTGCAGTAACTTGAGAAAAATGTCAACATGCTTTTCTAGTCTCGCCAGCGGGGACCAGCTACAGCATAACTCCAAAGATAAATTGCAAGCAAACAGAATTACCGCATGTTTTCACAGTCAAATTTACAAACCAGGAGAACGAGACTGAAAGTGCAAGCATAACTATACCAGTGATTTATGGTATGTTTAGGTTGTATGAATCCTCTGAATGAATTTGCTTAATCCTCTTCACCCTTTTTGGACATAACGCCACTTTAACAATTCACTTAAACACATTTGAGTGACAGTACTAAACTTGTATGGTTTATTTATACAACATGTACAAAAATGAAGTGGATGTTTAGTTCTTATTACTACTCCTCACTGACCAACGCTTGTTTTTATCAGCTGAGGAAAAGGAGATGGCTTGTTTAGTAGACTATCTTTGGCCAAAAACCCCAAAAGGTGACACTATTGTCATCCGACAATGTGAGCCGAGGAGAGTGGGGTATAACGAGAGGACATGCAAGGGGCCTGCATGGATGGATGTGCTGGATAACTGTGTCAATGAGGAACTTAATCAAATTCTCATTTCAGCAGCAGTGAGTATGGCCTTAAACCTCCTGCAGTCATAGAACTCTCACACTTTCAAGTTGATATGGAACATTGGTAGTGTTTTGGTGAATGTCTATGTTTTGAGTGAAAGCGCTTGCATTCTTGCATTACAGTAATATGATAACATTACTCACGGGTTGGTGATGAATCACATTCTTCAACTACATATCCAGCCACTGGAATAATGTGACTATCATTAAAATGTTTTAGGCCTGTAGAATGTGTTGGTATTGCAAAGAAATGTACTATTCCATGTGTGTTGTACCATTCCAGAACTTTAGAGAGGGACTTGGGGCCACACAAGACATTGCTCGTGAAATATTTTCTGGGTTAAAGAACAACACAGTTGCTGACACGAACAGCTCAGTTGCTGATTTGAATGCATCCATCAGTATTCTGGATGTCATGTCTGAAGCATCAGAAACTATCACCCTGGATGAGTCCGTTTTAGATGTGAGCCATTCTGTTTTTTATTTGAGATAGATTACTCTTTATAGGAGCAATCTGCTGTTGATACGTCCATTTGACTAAAGTCATGACAGGCTAAAGCAATGATATATAGCCATTGATTCTAGAAAAATATAACTTATAAATGCTTATGTAACTTCAACTGTCTTACCCCATCATAACCCAAAATATAAGCTTGTTTACTCCAATGTTTGTAAACAATGTAATTGTAAACAAACACTGTACATCTGGAGAATGGTTCAAACTATAATTTCAGTCTGCATCCATAGCGCTCTCTTTGGATTTGAGAGTGGCTACATTCCTCCAGCTCCATCCCTGAGATATTGTCCAAAACAGTTGCACTTTGTTATTGTTTGAACTGCAGATTGCACCTTTAAACTGTTGCCAAATATTGGGTGATTTGCACATACCCCAGTCAAGAGTTATACTGCTTTATACAATATATCTCATACAGAAACATTCATTTGTCAAATATAATTCACAGGTTTTTCTTGATGCAGCAAGCAACATGTTGAATAACCCTTGGAAGGCAGTCAACACAACCATTGAATATAGAATGTCTTCAAAATACCTCAAGTCTGTCGAGGGTCTAGTGAAGAACATCAAAATGAATACCAGTAACGGAAATGACACCCCAAATCTGCAATTCAAAC
Organism: Oncorhynchus gorbuscha; assembly: GCF_021184085.1. Taxonomy (NCBI): domain Eukaryota; kingdom Metazoa; phylum Chordata; class Actinopteri; order Salmoniformes; family Salmonidae; genus Oncorhynchus; species Oncorhynchus gorbuscha. Next base: position 55,574,132 of record NC_060186.1, read on the forward strand.
TCTGCCGAGCTCAAAATAACTCATCTTGCAATCGAACTGTGTTTGGCGTTGAGGTCAAATTGGCCCAGTCCTCAGGAATAGTAAAAACTGTGGGAGTAAAAAACCTGGCTGACAAATTAAACAATTCAAAATTCCCAGACAGTGAGTTCCCTAGCATTGTGGTGTCAGCCACACTGCAAAACAGTAACGACTCCAAAATAGACATCAAATTGGACTTTCCCATCAACCAGTCAATGTCTCGAGACTCTAAAATCCTCTGTGTGTTCTGGAACACCACATTAAAGGAATGGTCTGAAGAAGGCTGCAAGTGGAAGGAAATGGTCAACGACAAAAGCTACTGTGAGTGCACCCACCTGACCTCCTTCTCAGTGCTCATGTCCAAGACCCCGGTGAAGCTGCCCTTTCTGGATGAGATTACCTACGTAGGCCTGGGCATGTCCATCTGCTCCCTTATTGTCTTCCTCTTCATCGAGGCGCTGGTGTGGTCGGCTGTTGTGAAGTCCAACCTCTCACACTTCCGCCACACAGCCCTGGTCAACATCTCTCTATGCCTTTTATTGGCCGACTGCAGTTTCCTGGCCTCCTCCATCCCCAGCATCTCTGATACCTGGTGCCTCATACTGACCGTGACCAAGCATTTCTTCTTTCTGGCTATGTTCTGCTGGATGCTATGCCTCAGCGTCATGCTAATACACCAGCTCATCTTCGTCTTCCACCCGCTGAGGAAGAGGGTGTATCTGCTCTTGTCCACCGTCCTTGGGTACGTCTGTCCCGCAGTGATCGTGGCAGCTACCTATGTGTACTACAAATACACAGGAAACCCCTACCACAACACAACAACCTGCTGGCTCATTTACGATGGACTTCTGAAAGGGTCCATTCACGCATTTCTTCTGCCCATCGGGACGATTGTTTTGATGAATCTGTTCTCCATGTGTGTTGTCATCATGACTCTCCTAAAGTCCAGTGTCCCTGATGGAAGTAAAGCTGACGAGAAAGAGACAGCCAAAAGCATTCTGAAAGTGGTCGTCTTTTTAACACCAGTCTTTGGGATAACATGGGTTTTGGGATTTTTTGTGCTCATTGATATCAAGGAAATGATGGGTGTTGTGATGCATTATGCTTTCACCATCATAAACTCCTTACAGGTACTTTTTCATCCATTTTCCATCACAAATATTCTTGTCTGAAACTATTGAGTGAAAAAATACCATTGTATTTATTTATTGTGTCAATGTTTTCAGGGCTTCTTCATTTTACTGACTGGATGTTTTGCAGAGAAGAAGGTATTTGTCAATCATTAGGGATCTTATGTGATTTAATAGTGTGTTTCAACAGTGAACTCTGAATACTATGTACTACCACTACTGCTTTTTGTCATGTTAATACCAGGTGCGAGATGAAGTGTTGAAAGTCATCTTGGCTGGGGTGAGTTCTGCTCTTATAGTCGCTTTTGTCTTCCCATTCATTTATAGAGCAGGAACATGTGTTTACATTTTCTTTAAGTTGCTCTTATACCTGTGTAGTAATGCTATACTTATGCTAGTTATGACATTGTAATTACATAGTACTATGGCAATTGTTCTGTAATGGAACTGAATGGCTTTTGTTATACACAAATGGAATATGGAGTGTGTAGTAACAAAAAACTCTCGGCTCCATTCCTTTGTAATTAGAACGCAAAGCCAATTAAAGTACAATATACCAACATTGTAATACCAATGGCGTTATTATAGAACGAACAGTGTTACTACACAGAAAAGCAACTTAATGTCAAGTGTTACTGAAAGCTCAGATCACCTCTCTTACCAGGCACCTACTCCCAAAGAGAAAAGTGAGAATATGAAAGTCCCCTTCAAATAAGTGATGGACATCAAGGTTTGTACAGTCTTGATAAAGGACGAACACGCCTGCTGCTGACAAACACATGTAATTTAATAAATGCAATTAACTCTTAACTATTACACAATGTTTTACTCTTCAAGCCCTTATAAGTTAAATCAGACATGTTAGTACTGGGCTGTAATAAAAGCCTGCACACCTTAAGGGTCTGCAGGATTGGGGATTGAAGAACACTGTACTCATCATATGTTTTCTACCTCAGAGAACTAGCTATATACTGGATCAAGCTATATACTGGATCAGGACCAACCCACCCATTTGCTACTACTCTCACCCAGAGGGAAACATCCACCTGGTTGGTTCCTCAAAGACAGTGATGGCTGGGGTTTAGGTGGTGTTTAGACAGGTCTTATCATGATTTCATTATATTATGTCAATAACATATTAAGTTTCATGTTAATTACTAAACTCATACACATTCATCATTTGAAAAAAACATCTTTGTGATTTCCTGGAAACATTTGTATTCCTATTTTCCACAAACAGTACTGTAGCATACTTTGACGTCAGAAGAGATGTCATAATATTACTGCTAATTTGGTCAATGACATTTCGTTATATGATTTATTAATTGAGTTGACCTGTACTTGCATTATGACTGTAGATGAAATGTGTAAATCAAAGTTATTGTAATAAACAATAAGGCCGGGATTCAATCAGAGGGGTGCTGTAGACCAGGCCCGGTCTTGGCTGTTCTGCCACCCTAGACGAGACAAAAAAATTATTGCCCCTGCAAAACTAGAAAAGTCCCAGGAAGAAAAATGACGTTCAAAACACTTTTACAATGCGTATTTTCCAGAAGTTGAAATCAGGTACATTTTCAGGTCTGAAAGAAAGTTGAAAATAAGTAATTTATAGATGTCTATGTTTGGACCAAATCAAGGCCGGTCCAGACCGGACCAAATCTGAACCAAACATAGACGTCTATTTTTGGGCCAAATCAAGTCTGGTCCAGACTAGAAAAATCTGAACCAAACATTGACGCACATGATTGGTTCAAATTTGGTCCATCTACGTGGTATGCTTACCGTTTGTAAAACATGGCGGCATAAGGCCGTGCTTATTGGGGTGTAGCCTACCATGTCAGCACACAATGGAATCTTATGAATGCCCATCCATGTGATAGGCCTACCGTTTGAAAAAAACAGGCAGTTGCATTGCCTTTATTAGTTCTGATTCCTATGACTAATCAATTTGGCTATTTAAGCTCTGAATATCAGCTACCCAACTACATCAGGAGTTATCCTGAGCCTATTTGCAATGAGAATCAATGAGTTTACACAGCGGGAAATGTGGAAGTATGTTTCTTTTTTGCTCATCAAAAATGATGGATACAAACTTGAAACCACTGGACAGAGTTTGGGAAACACTGTTGTAGAAAAGCACATTGCCTAGCGACAAGGTGTCTTTTAAAGGCTATTTCTGCAACATTTGAGGAGATTTCATTCATTGTAAACACTGCAGATATCGTCTCAAGCGGGAAATTAGCTTCAAATACACTTAAATTGCTGAGCACTTGTAAACAACGCACCTTTGATTGAATCCTGGCCTAATTGTTATTTAATTTAACGCTAGAGTAAAATCTATGGTGAAAAATTATTTAGGCCCTGTCAATATTTTAATCCATATTTTTACCCCTCCTCCCAAAACCAATGTGCCTGTTCAATGTGTAACCTGAAGTTTTTTTGTGCTTTGTGTTTTATCTTTTAAATGTTTGCGTTATGCTTGCAAAGTACATTTTTAATCTCTATTAAATCCGTATAGCGGATTCAGAGTTACAGTGTGATTAGCCGGAGACTGCATTCACGATAAATGTCAGGTATACTCCCTCTCTGGCCTCTAGGTAACCAGACTGCTGGTACTTACACCTGTCGACCATCATTACGCGCACCAGCGCTTCTTGACACTCACCTGGCGTATTTATGTCACTCCCTTTGGTTCCTCTCAGGCGCTATTGTTTCTGTTTCAGTTTCCTCTCTGTGTGCTGTTAGTGTTTCTTGTTTTGTATTATGTTCTGTTTATTTATTAAATATTCACTCCCTGTACTTGCTTCCAGACTCTTAGCGCACATCGTTACAGAATAACGCCTCACCTAAGGGAAGCATCAGGGAGTGTTTATTTTTTTGTGTTGGAAGGTGTGTCTGGTCTGGGTGTCAGTACCGGAGCTGTGGTTGTCAGGCTCTCACCCTCAGCTGGTTCATCAGGTTTCCCCGATCGGTCCGTTTCTGAACCACGGGATCGACCCCTTGGTCAGCGTCCTGCGGCAGGGGCCGCATGCCAGAGAGGGTGTACTGTCAAGTATTCTCCCTCTTTGGCCTCTAGGTCACCAGACTGTTGATTATTACGCACACCTGTCACCATCGTCACGTGCACCAGTGCTTATTGACACTCACCTCCTTGATTACATGCCCTATTTATGTCACTCCCTTTGGTTCCTTCCCCAGGCGTTGTATTTTCTGTTTCAATTTCATGTCCGTGTGCTGCTAGTGTTTCTTGTTTTGTATTATGTTCGGTTTATTTATTAAATATTCACTCCCTGTACTTGCTTCCTGACTCTGACTCTCACGCCTCAGCCAGCTCGTCCCTCGGCAGGTTGTCAGGCTCTCAGGCCTCAGCAGGTTTGTCAGGTTTCCGAGATCGGACCGCTCCTGATCCTGATTTGTATTATGTTCCGTCTATTTACATTTATATTGCGCAATCTGTAACGCTTCAGTAATACAGATTGACGAGAGCCCTAACATGTGGCTGTAGAGCAAATGCATGTAGGTAATAGAATGAAACTAAGATTAACTAGCTTTACTAGGGAAGGGTAGTTTCTCAATTAGTCTATGGACTAGATTCAATCTGGAACGTGGAAGATCATTGTTAGAGTGCGATTGACATCTTAAGGCAATGTTTCCACGTTCGCGGAGACTGAATTCACACTAAGACGCTGCATATAGTGGTTCAATCAGAAGTTACCTATAAATGTCAATCGCGCTGTAACACAGATCTTCTGCGGTCTGGATTGAATCTAGCCCTATGTTAATAATTATTTATTACATTGTTATCTGTATGTGTGTGCTCTTTCAATCATCTCATAATCAATTAAATAAATCAACAGAAATCTCACAAACAATTATTTTATTCTTGAGCAACTTGCAACAATGTTGTTTTAGTGCATGTATGTACAATTACAATTGTCCAAACCAAACAAAAACATTAATTTCGTTTTTACATACAGTTGATAACAGGGCTGGCTCCAGGATGACATCCCTGAGGGGGCATTTTAAATCCACGTGGGGGGGGGACAACTAGTATTGCTTTAGAGCTCCAATAAAACAAGGTAGATTGGTCCTACTACTGTTCAAATGTACATAAATGTATCTGAAATGTAGCCGTACACATAAACAACCAATGCTTTATAGAATAACACAAAACATTTACCTGGAGTTAACTCTGCAAATGGCACTGCTGGGTGATCTGAAAGTCATAGACAATCGATCAAAAATATAATAATACTTAGCAAAAATGTTTATCTTTCATTTATATTCTGTAGAAACTATGAGAATAGAAAGGGTCCAAACTTGTGTGAAACATCACAGCGAAGTTAAAAAATATATATTGCAAAAAGAACTGGATTGTTTATGAGGGTAGTTGAACGATGGGAGGTGTGTCCTGAAAATGTAGATAGTATGTACAGAATAAAATGGAAGTAGAAGCCTTAGTGTTGTTGTCCATTAGTTTACTCCAATTATGGGAAGGGTGGTAGGGTTAGGGGAAAATAAAAAAGTTAAATATATTTAAAATATATATATACTGTATACACAGTACAAGTCAAAAGTTTGGACACACCTACTCATTCCAGGGTTTTTCTTTATTTTACATTTATTTTAAATTTTTCTGCATTGTAGAATAATAGTGAGGACATCAAAACTATGAAATTGCACATAGGGCATCATGAAGTGACCAAAAATAGATTTTATGTTTGAGATTCCTCAAAGCAGCCACCTTTTTACTTGATGACAGCTTTGCATACTCTTGGCATTCTCTCAACCAGCTTCACCTGGAATGCTTTTCCAACAGTCTTGAAAGAGTTCCCACATATGCTGAGCACTTGTTGGATGCTTTTCCTTCACTATGCGGTCCAACACATCCCAAATCATCTCTATTGGGTTGAGGTGAGGTGATTGTGGATCCCAGGTCATCTGATGCAGCACTCCATCACTCTCCTTGGTCAAATAACCCTTACACAGCCTGGAGTTGTGTTTTGGGTCACTGTCCTGTTGAAAAATAAATGATAGTTCCACTAAGCGCAAACCAGATGGGATGGCGTATCACTGCAGAATGCGGTGGTAGCCATGCTGGTTAAGTGTGCCTTGAATTCTAAATAAATCACAGACAGTGTCACCAGGAAAGCACCATCACACCTCCTCCTTTATGCTTCATGATGGGAACCACACATGCGGAGATCATCCGTTCACCTACTCTGCATTTCACAAAGACACCACTGTTGGAGCCAAAAATCTCAAATTCGGGCTCATCAGACCAAGGACAGATTTCCACCGGTCTAATGTCCATTTATTGTGTTTCTTGGCCCAAGCAAGTCTCTTCTTATTATTGGTGTCCTTCAGTAGTGGTTTCTTTGCAGCAATTTGACCATGAAGGCCTGATTCACGCGGTCTCCTCTGAACAGTTGATGTTACTTGCACTCTGTGAAGCCTTTTTTTGGGCTGCAGTTAACTCTAATGAACTGATCCTAAGCAGCAGAGGTAACTCTGGGTCTTCGTTTCCTGTGGCGGTCCTCATGAGAGCCAGTTTCATCATAGCGCAAATGTATAAAAATGAAAATATGTAACATGACATTGACATAAGCATTCAGACCCTTCATTGAGTACTTTGTTGAAGCATCGTTGGCAGCGATTACAGCCTGAAGTCTTCTTGGGTGTGACGCTACAACCTTGGCACACCTGTATTTGTTTCTCCCATGTTCCTGCTGCTGAAAAACATGCCCAAAGCATGATGCTGCCACCACCATGCTTCAACGTAGGGATGGTGCCAGGTTTCCTCCAGACATGACACTTGGCATTCAGGCTAAAGAGTTCAAACATGATTTCATCAGACCAGATAATGTTTCTCATGGTCTGAGAGTCTTTAGGTGGATTATGGCAAGCTCCAAGTGTGTTGTCATGTTCCTTTTCACTGAGGAGTGGCTTCCGTCTCGCCACTCTACCATATAGGCCTGATTAATGTTGTGCTACAGAGATGGTTGTCCTTCTGGAAGGTTCTCCCATCTCCACAGAGGAACTCTGGAGCTCTGTCAGAGTGACCAGAGTGCTCACCTCCCTGACCAAGGCCCTTCTCCCCCGTTTGCTCAGTTTGGATGGGCGGCCAGCTCTAGGAAGAGTCTAGGTGGTTCCAAACGTCTTCCATTTAAGAATGATGGAGGCCACTGTTCATGGGGATGCTGCATAAACATTTTTGTCCCCTTCCCCAGATCTATGCCTCGACACAATCCCGTCTCGGAGCTCTACAGACAATTAATTTTGACATCATGGCTTGGTTTTTGCTGTGACATGCACTATCAACTGTGGGACCTTATATAGACAGGTGTGTGCCTTTCCAAATCATGTCCAATCAATAGAAATTACAACAGGTGGACGCCAATAAAGTTGTACAAACATCTCAAGGATGATCAGTGGAAGCAGGACGTACCTAAGCTCAATTTCGAGTCTCATAGCAAAGGGTCTGTGAAAAGAACTCTTTTTGCTTTTTCATTATAGGATATTGTGTGTATACTGATGAGGGGGGAAAACGATGTAATGCATTTTAGAATAAGTCTAATGTAGCAAAATGTGTAAAAAGTCAAGGGGTCTGAATACTTTCCGAATGCACTGTAGTTTAGAACTTTCGGACTGAAACGATGTGTACACAGTCAAACAGCAGCCATGGAGGTCAGCCAATCATTTGTTATTGAGGTTGAAGCACCAGAAAAATGTATCAAAAGGTCTGGTCTACCTAGTACCATAAAGGGTGTACAACCGAATGATGAAGACACGATGAAAGTGTCAGCGCCCAAGAAACCAGTTCCAAATTTGCCACGAGTTCCTCAGATACATCCAGACATGTTGGGGCACGAGGGGAAAAATTCAGATGGGCGAGTATCTGTGTTTTTTCTTTTTCCATGCTGACGTGTGTGTGGGACTTGTTGTGATCCTGGGGGTAGTGTATTGGACTAAATGTAAGACAGAAGACTTGGTGATTTTCATTCATTAAAGTCCTTGGTCAATTGTGGGACAAAGATGCGCTTATACCCTTGATCAGTGGTAGTGTATGGGGCTATTTGGGGAGCCAAAGGTCTATTGTGACTTTTGATCAAGTTTGTGGGTGGAGAAGAGGGAGGTTTGGTTGGGCATGTAGAAACCTTTTGGTTTTGAGGGTAGTGTTTGTTTGGGGGCCTGTTGAAAGTGTTTTGAATGGGGTGTGTTTTGGGGATCTGGGTAGAAATCCAACCATATAAACAAACTGTGTGGGAATAGAATTAGGTCTCCCAGAGCATTCACTCTTGGCCCAATTGGGAATCAACAAGCAGTTGTCTGGACTTCACAGAGGCTTGGAAGTTGCAGTTATTTTTGTATCCCTTTGGTGTAATCTTTAAAAGTATGTGGAACATTTAAGCACATAAACTCTAAGCACATAAATAAAATTAGATAATTGAAATGTCTCATGCTTCAAAACTGTACGTACATGTTCAGTTGACTGAGTACATCAAACCCAGGCATTAAAACTTTACACTGTACATGAAATGAGTTTTATGATATGGAAATGTGAAGTGCACATTTGGAATCACAGGGTACCGTACATTACCCCCAGAAGCCTTTGCAAGTGTTAAACCTGCATAAACATTAGTGATTCTCTTTCAACTTAAAACAAGACGGCCGCTCTCTATAGCCTTTGTAATTGGGGGGTGGTGTGTCTGGACTTGTAGATGTAGCCTGGTTTTGATTACTATGAACACATCAGATGTAATTATTACATTTTATTTTTAAGATCAATAAGGATCTCTCTCTCTCTCTCACACACACACACACACACACACACACACACACACACACACACACACACACACACACACACACACACACACACACACACACACACACACACACACACACACACACACACACACACACACACACACACACACACACACAAATTATATTCACTTATGCTGCAGACTTCAGTTTTCTGAAATTAAGGATGACATTTTACATCCCAGATATTAGTGGTGGGACCCAATAATGCTATTTCAATATTTTGATATCAATATGAACTAGGCATATTGTTATCTGGAAATTCTCTAATCTCAATACAGCATTGGTAATTTAAACATAGAAGGATATTTATCTGCTACAATTCCCCATTCAATACTGTTGTTTGAAAAACAAGCACTCAAGCTAAACACAAAGCTAAACATACAAGCATGTGATGATAAATATAATTAATTCTCAATGTGCACATTTTAGGTGCGGACACCAGTATAGCTATTTCAATATAATGTTGATATCTTTTTGTCGATAAGAGCAAGGCGTATTATGATTTCAGTTGTATCTATGCTGTTAACCTACAGTATACAGTGCATTCAGAAAGTATTCAGACCACTTTTGTCATGTATTGTCATATTATGTCTTGTTCCTGTTCTTTCTCTTCACTCCGTCTCCCTCTGCTGGTCGTATTAGGTTACCTTCTCTTTCTCTCCTCCCCCCAGCTGTTCCTCATCTTCTCTAACTACCTCGTTCACCCTTTTCCCACCTGTTCCCTTTTTCCCTCTGATTAGGTCTCTATTTCTCTCTCTGTTCCTGCTTCTTTCTTTGTCAGATTCTCGTTTGAGTTTCTCATGCCAGAACCAAACTATCGTCTCGTTTGCTTCTCCGTTGTCCCGTCCTGTCGGAATCTGCCTGTTCATCTGATGCTACATGTGATCAGGTACCTCTGTCCTCTACGACCCGCGCCTACCCAGAGAGATCAGCAGTCTGTCGCCGCTAACCCAGCTATTCTCCTCTGCTGCTAAGAACGTGTTATGCAGGTGAATGAGGACCCAAAAGCGACTTGGCGAAAACAGAGTCTTTATTCCAGTAAAGGAAATATGCAATACTCCTAGACAAATCGGAGCGGTAAACAAAGCATAAAAAACAATTCCACTCGTAATGACGAGGACAGACTGGAGACTCGACCATAAACTGTAGGTTGCCTCGGGAAGGCACTGACCGTAGCAGACTCAGACACCTGCTCACCACGCAGCATCTGAGGGAAACACGACACGACAGGGCGAGACAAAGACACAGCACGGTGAACAATATACAAGGATCCGACAGGACAGAAACGGAAAACAAGGGGAGAAATAGGGACTCTAATCAGAGGAAAAGATAGGGAACAGGTGTGGAAAGACTAAATGATTGATTAGGGAATAGGAACAGCTGGGAGCAGGAACGGAACGATAGAGAGAAGAGAGAGAGGGAGGAAGAGAGAAAAAGGGAACGAACCTAAAAAGACCAGCAGGGGGAAAACGAACAGAAGGGAAAGCAAAATGACAAGACAATATAAGACAAAACATGACAGTACCCCCCCACTCACCGAGCGCCTCCTGGCGCACTCGAGGAGGAATCCTGGCGGCAACGGAGGAAATTATCAATCAGCGAACGGTCCAGCACGTCCCGAGACGGGACCCAACTCCTCTCCTCAGGACCGTAACCCTCCCAATCCACTAAGTATTGGTGACCCCGTCCCCGAGAACGCATGTCCATGATCCTACGTACCTTGTAAATAGGTGCGCTCTCGACAAGGACGGGAGGGGGGGAGGGAAGACGAACGTGGGTGCGAAGAAAGGGCTTGACACAGGAGACATGGAAGACAGGATGGACGCGACGAAGATGTCAGACGAAGGACTACTCTGCGAGTGCGGAAGTCTGATTGGCCCTCTCCTGGGAGACCCGGAAGAGAGACTGACGGACGGACCAATGAACCGCAGAACTCCCTCCAAAACTGTGACGCATGATTTGTCCTTAGCGGAAGGAAGTTTAGCGAGGGGAATGAAATGTGCTTAGAGAACCTATCGACAACCGTAAGAATCACAGTCTTTGTCATGTTTGTCATTTATTATCATGTCTTGTCCCTGTGCTCCCCATGCTATTCGTTTCCCTCTGCTGCACAGCGACAGGATTGACGACCTGGGAGACACGGAACGGACCAATGAACGCTGCGGAGTCAACTTACGAGAAGCTGTTGTAAGAGGAAGGTTGCGAGTGGAAAGCCACACTCTCTGGCCGCAACAATACCTAGGACTCTTAATCCTACGTTTATTGGCGGCTCTCACAGTCTGTGCCCTGTAACGGCAAAGTGCAGACCTCACCCTCCTCCAGGTGCGCTCACAACGTTGGACAAACGCTTGAGCGGAGGGAACGCTGGACTCAGCAAGCTGGGATGAGAACAGAGGAGGCTGGTAACCCAGACTACTCTGAAACGGAGATAACCCGGTAGCAGACGAAGGAAGCGAGTTGTGAGCGTATTCTGCCCAGGGGAGCTGTTCTGCCCAAGACGCAGGGTTTCTGAAAGAAAGGCTGCGTAGTATGCGACCAATCGTCTGATTGGCCCTCTCTGCTTGACCGTTAGACTGGGGATGAAACCCGGAAGAGAGACTGACTCGATAAGGAGAGGGAACTCAGATCTTGCTGGACATTTTGTTATTTCATGTCCAGTAAGTCCATCTGGTGAGCCCCTTCATCTAGATCTTGTACTACTATGTTCGGGACCGGTGGACGCACCAATCAAACGACAGAACTCCCTCCAAAACTGTGACGTGAATTGCGGGCCTCTGTCTGAAATCGGCGTCTAACGGGAGGCCATGAATTCTGAACACATTCTCGATGATGATTTGTGGTCCGTCTCCTTTTTAGCGGAAGGAAGTTGGACCGCTTGAGATTTCGCTGCTGCCAGGGGAATGAAATGTTTGTCATTTATTATCATGTCTTGTCCCTGTGCTCCCCATGCTATTCGAACCTCTCTCTCCCCTCCCTCTCTCATCTCTCGATCGTTCCGTTCCTGCTCCCAGCTGTTCCTATTCCCCTAATCATCATTTAGTCTTCCCACACCTGTTCCCGATCCTTTCCCCTGATTAGAGTCCCTATTTATTCCTTTGTGATCCGTCTGTGCCCGGTTCCTTGTTTTGTATTCCATGCTGTGATTGCGTTTCAATTGTGTATCACCCTGTCCTGCAGACGCTGCGTGTGAGCAGGTGTCTCAGTCGATGAAGTCTGTGGCCGCTTCTCCAGTTGTTTTCCCCTCTACAAATCTAGAGGATTTCAGTTATTCCGTTTTGAACATTAATAAACTCTGAAGTCCACCTGCATGACAGTCTTCCCCAGAGAGACCGGAATGGTCTAGGGCGATGTGAGACCATGGTCTGGGAGAGACGACCGGCAGGAGGAGAGTTACCTGACTTAGTCTGCGCGCAGTCCGAACAAGCAGCCACGAAACGGCGCGTGTCACGCTCCTGAGTAGGCCACCAAAAGCGCTGGCGAATAGAAGCAAGAGTACCTCGAACGCCGGGATGACCAGCTAACTTGGCAGAGTGAGCCCACTGAAGAACAGCCAGACGAGTAGAAACAGGAACGAAAAGAAGGTTACTAGGACAAGCGCGCGGCGACGCAGTGTGCGTGAGTGCTTGCTTAACCTGTCTTTCAATTCCCCAGACTGTCAACCCGACAACACGCCCATAAGGAAGAATCCCCTCGGGATCAGTAGAAGCCACAGAAGAACTAAAAAGACGGGATAAGGCATCAGGCTTGGTGTTCTTACTACCCGGACGGTAAGAAATCACAAACTCGAAACGAGCGAAAAACAACGCCCAACGAGCTTGACGAGCATTAAGTCGTTTGGCAGAACGGATGTACTCAAGGTTCTTATGGTCTGTCCAAACGACAAAGGGAACGGTCGCCCCCTCCAACCACTGTCGCCATTCGCCTAGGGCTAAGCGGATGGCGAGCAGTTCGCGGTTACCCACATCATAGTTGCGTTCAGATGGCGACAGGCGATGAGAAAAATAAGCGCAAGGATGAACCTTATCGTCAGACTGGAAGCGCTGGGATAGAATGGCTCCCACGCCTACCTCTGAAGCGTCAACCTCGACAATGAATTGTCTAGTGACGTCAGGAGTAACGAGGATAGGAGCGGACGTAAAACGTTCTTTTAGAAGATCAAAAGCTCCCTGGGCGGAACCGGACCACTTAAAACACGTCTTGACAGAAGTAAGAGCTGTGAGAGGGGCAGCAACTTGACCGAAATTACGAATGAAACGCCGATAGAAATTAGCGAAACCTAGAAAGCGCTGCAACTCGACACGTGACCTTGGAACGGGCCACTCACTGACAGCTTGGACCTTAGCGGAATCCATCTGAATGCCTTCAGCGGAAATAACAGAACCGAGAAAAGTAACGGAGGAGACATGAAAAGAGCACTTCTCAGCCTTCACGTAGAGACAATACTCTAAAAGGCGCTGGAGTACACGTCGAACGTGCTAAACATGAATCTCGAGTGACGGTGAAAAAATCAGGATATCGTCAAGGTAGACAAAAACAAAGATGTTCAGCATGTCTCTCAGAACATCATTAACTAATGCCTGAAAAACAGCTGGCGCATTGGCGAGACCAAACGGCAGAACCCGGTACTCAAAATGCCCTAACGGAGTGTTAAACGCCGTTTTCCACTCGTCCCCCTCTCTGATGCGCACGAGATGGTAAGCGTTACGAAGGTCCAACTTAGTAAAGCACCTGGCTCCCTGCAGAATCTCGAAGGCTGATGACATAAGGGGAAGCGGATAACGATTCTTAACCGTTATGTCATTCAGCCTTCGATAATCCACGCAGGGGCGCAGAGTACCGTCCTTCTTCTTAACAAAAAAAACCCCGCCCCGGCCGGAGAGGAAGAAGGCACTACGGTACCGGCGTCAAGAGACACAGACAAATAATCCTCGAGAGCCTTACGTTCGGGAGCCGACAGAGAGTATAGTCTACCCCGAGGAGGAGTGGTCCCCGGAAGGAGATCAATACTACAATCATACGACCGGTGAGGAGGAAGGGAGTTGGCTCGGGACCGACTGAAGACCGTGCGCAGATCATGATATTCCTCCGGCACTCCTGTCAAATCGCCAGGTTCCTCCTGAGAAGTGGGGACAGAAGAAACGGGAGGGATAGCAGACATTAAACACTTCACATGACAAGAAACGTTCCAGGATAGGATAGAATTACTAGACCAATTAATAGAAGGATTATGACAAACTAGCCAGGGATGACCCAAAACAACAGGTGTAAAAGGTGAACGAAAAATCAAAAAAGAAATAGTCTCACTGTGGTTACCAGATACTGTGAGGGTTAAAGGTAGTGTCTCATATCTGATACTGGGGAGATGACTACCATCTAAGGCGAACATGGGCGTAGGCTTGTCTAACTCTCTGAAAGGAATGTCATGTTTCCGAGCCCATGCTTCGTCCATAAAACAACCCTCAGCCCCAGAGTCTATCAAGGCACTGCATGTAGCACCCGAACCGGTCCAGCGTAGATGGACTGACATAGTAGTACAGGATCTAGATGGAGAGACCTGAGTAGTAGCGCTCACCAGTAGCCCTCCGCTTACTGATGAGCTCTGGCTTTTACTGGACATGAATTGACAAAATGTCCAGCAAGTCCGCAATAGAGGCACAGGCGGTTGGTGATCCTCCGTTCCCTCTCCTTAGTCGAGATGTGAATACCTCCCAGCTGCATGGGCTCAGTCTCAGAGCCAGAGGAGGGAGATGGTTGCGATGCGGAGCAGGGAAACACCGTTAACGCGAGCTCTCTTCCACGAGCTTGGTGACGAAGATCTACCCGTCATTCTATGCGGTCCTTCTGTAGCTCAGTTGGTAGAGCATGGCGCTTGTAACGCCAGGGTAGTGGGTTCGATCCCCGGGACCACCCATACGTAGAATGTATGCACACATGACTGTAAGTCGCTTTGGATAAAAGCGTCTGCTAAATGGCATATATTATTATTATATTATTATTATATTACTATGCGGATGGCGAGAGCAATCAAAGAGTCCACACTGGAAGGAACCTCCCGGGAGAGAATCTCATCTTTAACCACTGCGTGGAGTCCCTCCAGAAAACGAGCGAGCAGCGCCGGCTCGTTCCAGTCACTAGAGGCAGCAAGAGTGCGAAACTCTATAGAGTAATCCGTTATGGATCGATCACCTTGGCATAGGGAAGCCAGGGCCCTAGAAGCCTCCCTACCAAAAACTGAACGGTCAAAAACCCGAATCATCTCCTCTTTAAAGTTCTGGTAATTGTTAGAACAATCAGCCCTTGCCTCCCAGATAGCTGTACCCCACTCTCGAGCCCGGCCAGTAAGGAGTGATATGACGTAAGCAACCCGAGCTCTCTCTCTAGAGTATGTGTTGGGTTGGAGAGAGAACACAATATCACACTGGGTGAGAAAGGAGCGGCACTCCGTGGGCTGCCCGGAGTAACAAGGTGGGTTATTAACCCTAGGTTCCGGAGGCTCGGCAGACCAGGAAGTAACAGGTGGCACGAGACGAAGACTCTGGAACTGTACAGAGAGGTCGGAAACCTGAGCGGCCAGGTTCTCCACGGCATGACGAGCAGCAGACAATTCCTGCTCGTGTCTGCCGAGCATGGCTCCTTGGATCTCGACGGCAGTGTTACGAGCGTCTGTAGTCGCTGGGTCCATTCTTTGGTCGGATCCTTCTGTTATGCAGGTGAATGAGGACCCAAAAGCGACTTGGCGAAAACAGAGTCTTTATTCCAGTAAAGGAAATATGCAATACTCCTAGACAAAAGGGAAAGCAAAATGACAAGACAATATAAGACAAAACATGACAGAACGGGACTCTACACAGCTATTCTCCTCTGCTGCTAAGAAGGGGGACTCTTCTGTAAATATCAGAAGGACTTTTTGTTTCATTTGTCGCCCTCTCTGCGGGTTGTCTATTTTGCCATTATATACATCTGAAGAGGATCTATGTCTTCCCTGTGTTTTTACATTAAAGGACTCTGTTTTTGTTAAACCGCTTTTGGGTCCTCACTCAAGTGCATAACAGAAGAATCTGACCAAGAATGGACCCAGCGACTTCGGATCCTTTCCACTCAGCCGTCGAGATCCAGGGAGTGATGCTAGGCAGACACGAGCAGGAATTGTCTGCTGCTCGACATGCCGTTGAGACCCTGGCCGCCCAAGTCTCCGACCTCACAAAACAGATTCACCATCTCCGCCTCGATCCACCGGCCACTTCCAGGGCTTCCGAATCTCCGGAGCCCAGAATCGATAACCCGCCGTGTTACTCTGGGGAGCCCACTGAATGCCACTCGTTCCTCACCCAGTGTGATATTGTGTTTTCTATCCAGCCCAACACTTACTCCAGGAGCACAGCTCGCATCGCCTACGTCATATCTCTCCTTACTGGACGGGCTCGTGAGTGGGGCACGGCAATCTGGGAGGCGAGGGCTAAGTTTACTAACCAGTATCAGGCCTTTAAGGAGGAGATGATACGGGTTTTTGATCGTTCTGTTTTTGGGGAGGAAGCTTCCAGGGTCCTGTCTTCCCTATGTCAAGGTAATCGATCCATAACAGATTACTCTATTGAGTTTCGCACTCTTGCTGCCTCCAGTGACTGGAACGAGCCGGCGTTGCTCGCTCGTTTTCTGGAGGGTCTCCGTGCGGAGGTAAAGGATGAGATTCTCTCCCGGGAGGTTCCTTCCAGAGTGGATTCCTTGATTGAACTCGCTATTCGCATAGAGCGACGGGTTGACCTTGGTCGCCGAGCTCGTGGAAAGGAGCTCGCGTTCTCCGTTGCCCCCCTCTCCGCATCACTACCATCTTCCTCCGCCGGCTCGGGTGCTGAGCCTATGCAGCTGGGGGGTATCCGCATCTCGACTAAGGAGAGGGAACGGAGAATCACCAACCGCCTCTGTCTCTATTGCGGTTCCGCTGGTCATTTTGTCACTTCATGTCCAGTAAAAGCCAGAGCTCATCAGTAAGAGGAGGGCTACTGGTGAGCGCTACTACTCTGGTCTCTCCTTCAAGATCCTGCACTACCTTGTCGGCCCATCTACGCTGGACCGGTTCGTCAGCTTCCTGCAGTGCCTTGATAGACTCTGGGGCGGAGGGCTGTTTTATGGACGAGACCTGGGCTCGGGAACATGACATTCCTCTCAGACAGTTAAGGGAGCCCACGGCCTTGTTCGCTTTGGATGGTAGTTCTCTCTCCAGGATTCAGCGTTAAACGCTACCTTTAACCCTCACTGTCTCTGGTAATCATAGCGAAACCATTTCTTTTTAAATTTTTCGTTCACCTTTTACACCTGTTGTTTTGGGCCATCCCTGGCTAGTTTGTCATAATCCTTCTATTGATTGGTCTAGTAATTCTATCCTCTCCTGGAACGTCTCTTGTCATGTGAAATGTTTAATGTCTGCTATCACTCCTGTTTCCTCTGTCTCTTCTTCACAGGAGGAGCCTGGTGATTTGACGGTGGTGCCAGAGGAATATCACGATCTGTGCACGGTGTTCATTCGGTCCAGGGCCACCTCTCTTCCTCCGCACCGGTCGTATGATTGTAGTATTGATCTCCTTCCGGGAACCACTCCCCCCCGGGGTAGACTATACTGTCGGCTCCCGAACGTAAGGCTCTCGAAGATTATTTGTCTGTAGCTCTCGACGCCGGTACCGTAGTCCCCTCCTCCTCTCCCGCCGGAGCTGGGTTTTTTTTTTGTTAAGAAAAAGGACGGGTCCCTGCGCCCCTGCATAGATTATCGAGGGCTGAATGACATAACAGTTAAGAATCGTTATCCGCTCCCTCTTATGTCTTCAGCCTTCGAGATCCTGCAGGGAGCCAGGTTTTTCACTAAGTTGGACCTTCGTAACGCTTACCATCTCGTGCGCATCAGGGAGGGGGACGAGTGGAAAACGGCGTTTAACACTCCGTTAGGGCACTTTGAATACCGGGTTCTTCCTTTCGGCCTCGCTAACGCTCCAGCTGTCTTTCAGGCATTAGTAAATGACGTCCTGAGAGACATGCTGAACATCTTTGTTTTCGTTTACCTTGACGATATCCTTATTTTTTCACCGTCACTCCAGATTCATGTTCAGCACGTTCGACGTGTCCTCCAGCGCCTTTTAGAGAATTGTCTTTATGTGAAGGCTGAGAAGTGCACTTTTCATGCCTCCTCCGTCACATTTCTTGGTTCTGTTATTTCCGCTGAAGGCATTAAGATGGATCCCGCTAAGGTCCAAGCTGTCATTGATTGGCCTGTTCCTAAGTCACGTGTCGAGCTGCAGTGCTTTCTCGGCTTCGCAAATTTCTATCGTCGTTTCAGCCGTAATTTCGGTCAGGTGGCAGCTCCTCTCACAGCCCTTACTTCTGTCAAGACGTGCTTTAAGTGGTCCGTTTCCGCCCAGGGAGCTTTTGATCTTCTCAAGAATCGTTTTACATCCGCACCTATCCTTGTTACTCCTGACGTCTCTAGACAGTTCGTTGTAGAGGTTGACGCGTCAGAGGTGGGCGTGGGAGCCATTCTTTCTCAGCGTTCCCTCTCTGACGACAAGGTCCACCCTTGCGCGTATTTTTCTCATCGCCTGTCGCCGTCGGAACGTAACTATGATGTGGGAAACCGCGAACTGCTCGCCATCCGCTTAGCCCTAGGCGAATGGCGACAGTGGTTGGAGGGGGCGACCGTTCCTTTTGTCGTTTGGACTGACCATAGGAACCTTGAGTACATCCGTTCTGCCAAACGACTTAATGCGCGTCAGGCTCGTTGGGCGCTGTTTTTCGCTCGTTACGAGTTCGTAATTTCTTATCGTCCGGGCTCTAAGAACACCAAGCCTGATGCTTTATCTCGTCTCTTCAGTTCTTCAGTAGTCTCCACCGACCCCGAGGGGATTCTCCCTGAGGGGCGTGTTGTCGGGTTAACCGTCTGGGGAATTGAGAGGCAGGTAAAGCAAGCACTCACTCACACTCCGTCGCCGCGCGCTTGTCCTAGGAACCTTCTTTTCGTTCCCGTTCCTACTCGTCTGGCCGTTCTTCAGTGGGCTCACTCTGCCAAGTTAGCCGGCCACCCCGGCGTTCGGGGTACGCTTGCTTCCATTCGCCAGCGTTTTTGGTGGCCCACTCGGGAGCACGACACGCGTCGTTTCGTGGCTGCTTGTTCGGTCTGCGCGCAGACTAAGTCCAGTAACTCCCCTCCTGCCGGCCGTCTCAGAACACTTCCCATTCCCTCTCGACCATGGTCTCACATCGCCTTAGATTTTATCACTGGTCTGCCTTTGTCAGCAGACCGGTCTCACATCGCCTTAGATTTTATCACCGGTCTGCCTTCGTCAGCGGGGAGGACTGTTATTCTTACGGTTGTCGATAGGTTCTCTAAGGCGGCTCATTTTATTCCCCTCGCTAAGCTCCCTTCTGCTAAAGAAACGGCACAAATCATCATCGAGAGTGTGAATCTGTGAATCTGCCTGTTCATCTGATGCTACATGTGATCAGGTACCTCTGTCCTCTACGACCCGCGCCTACCCAGAGAGACCAGCAGTCTGTCGCCGCTAACCCAGCTATTCTCCTCTGCTGCTAAGAAGGGGACTCTACCCAGCTATTCTCCTCTGCTGCTAAGAAGGGGGACTCTTCTGTAAATATCAGAAGGACTTTTTGTTTCATTTGTCGCCCTCTCTGCGGGTTGTCTATTTTGCCATTATATACATCTGAAGAGGATCTATGTCTTCCCTGTGTTTTTACATTAAAGGACTCTGTTTTTGTTAAACCGCTTTTGGGTCCTCACTCAAGTGCATAACAACTTAAATTTTTCCAAATGTTGTTGTATTACAGCCTTATTCTAAAATGTATTAAATAGTTTTTCCCCCTTATCACTCTACACACAATATTCTATAATGACAAAGTGAAAACAGGATTTTAGCTATATTTGTGAATGTATTAAAAATTTAAAAAACAGAAATACCTTACCTCGATTTTCGAAATTGAGCTCAGGTGCATCCTGTTTCCATTGATCATCCTTGAGATGTTTCTACAACTTGATTGGAGCCCACCTGTTATACATTCTATTGATTGGACATGATTTGGAAAGGCACACACCTGTCTATATAAGGTCCCACAGTTGACAATGCATGTCAGAGAAAAAACCAAGCCATGAGGTCGAAGGAATTGTTCTTAGAGCTCAGAGACAGGATTGTGTCGAAGCGCAGATCTGTAGGGGACAAAAACATTTCTACTGTGTTTAAGGTTCCCATGAACACAGTTGCCTCCATCATTCTAAAATGAAAGAAGTTTGGAATCCCCAAGATTCTTCCTAGAGCTGGCTGCCCAGCCAAACTGAGCAATCGGGGGAGAAGGGCCTTGGTCAGCAGTGACCAAGAACCCGATGGTTACTCTGACAGAGCTCCAGAGATCCTCTGTGGAGATAGGAGAACCTTCTGGAAGGACAACCATCTCTGCAGCACTCCACCAATCAGACCTTTATGGTCGAGTAGCCAGACAGACGCCACTTCTCAGTAAAAGGCACATGGCAGCCCACTTGGAGTCTGTCAAAAAGGCACCTAAAGGACTCAGACTATGAGAAACATGATTCTCTGGTCTGATGAAACCAAGATTTAACTTTTTGGCCTGAATGCCAAGTGCCATGTCTGGAGGAAACCTGGCACCATCCCTACGGTGAAGCGTGGTGGTGTCAGCATCATGTTGTGGGCATGTTTTTCAGTGGTAGAGACTGGGAGACTAGTCAGCATCGAGGGAAAGATGAACGGATCAAAGTACAGAGAAATCCTTCATGAAGACCTGCTCCAGAGAGCTAAGCACACAGCCAAGAAAACGTAGGCGGAGCTTCAGGACAAGTCACTGAATGTCCTTGAGTGGCCCAGCCAGAGCCCAGACTTGAACCCGATCTAACATCTTTAGAGAGACCTGACAATAATTGTGCAGCGACGCTCCCCATCCAACCTGACAGAGCTTGAGAGGATCTGCAGAAAAGAATGGGAGAAACTCCCCAAATACAGGTATGCTTAACTTGTAGCGTCAAACCCAAGAAGACTTTAGGGTGTAATCGCTGACAAAGGTGCTGAAGTACTGAATAAATCATCTGAATACTTGTGTAAATGTAATATTTAAAATTTAAAAAATTACATGTCTGAACCTGTTATTCCTTTTCATCATAGGGTATTGTGTATAGATTGATGAGGGGGGAAACAATTGAATCTATTTTAGAGGCTGTAACCTGGAATGTGTCTGAATACTTTCCAAATGCACTGTAAATGTGTCTGAATACTTTCCAACTGCACTGTATATTACATGACTGTTCCTGTAGGCAGAAATCTATGTCACAAAGGCTCTCAACTTAGCATACTTAATTGGCTGGTGATGTTTGATGGGATCCTCAGTGTATTCAAACAGGTTCATGTTTCAAAATGGCTCATGTTTCAAAACTCTTAAGGATATTTCAATTGACTGAGTTCAACAAACAAATTCAGAACATCATTTGTTCACTGCACCAAACCACTATTTCGATTTGGATACATATCCATTCTAAGTATCTGCTTTTCAATATTCACTTCATTTTTTTACATGATTCTCTTGTCATGTTAACAATACAATTAGCTATAACTTAATCAAACTGCTCAAAACTGGTGACTACTGAATCAAAATGTTGTCAAAATCAAATCAAATGTATTTGTCACATACACATGGTTAGCAGATGTTAATGCGAGTGTAGAGAAATGCTTGTGCTTCTAGTTCCGACAATGCAGTAATAACCAACAAGTAATCTAACTATCAATTCCAAAACTACTGTCTTATACACACAAGTAAGGGGATAAAGAACATGTACATAAAGATATATGAATGAGTGATGGTACAGAGAGGCATAGGCAAGATACAGTAGATGGTATCGAGTACAGTATATACATATGAGATGAGTATGTATACAAAGTGGCATAGTTAAAGTGGCTAGTGATACATGAATTACATAAAGACGCAGTAGATGATATAGAGTACAGTATATATGTATACATATGAGATGAATAATGTAGGGTATGTAAACATTATATTAGATAGCATTGTTTAAAGTGGCTAGTGATATATTTTACATCATTTCCCATCAATTCCCATTATTAAAGTGGCTGGAGTTGAGTCAGTGTGTTGGCAGCAGCCACTCAATGTTAGTGGTGGCTGTTTAACAGTCTGATGGCCTTAAGATAGAAGCTGTTTTTCAGTCTATCGGTCCCAGCTTTGATGCACCTGTACTGACCTCGCCTTCTGGATGATAGCGGGGTGAACTGGCAGTGGCTCAGGTGGTTGTTGTCCTTGATGATCTTTATGGCCTTCTTGTAACATCGGGTGGTGTAGGTGTCCTGGAGGGCAGGTCGTTTGCCCCCGGTGATGCGTTGTGCAGACCTCACTACCCTCTGGAGAGCCTTACGGTTGTGGGTGGAGCAGTTACCGTACCAGGCGGTGATACAGCCCACCAGGATGCTCTCGATTGTGCATCAGTAGAAGTTTGTGAGTGCTTTTGGTGACAGTGCCTAGTTAACGTAAATAAACTGAACAAAAATATAAACGCAACATGTAAAGTGTTAGTCCCATGCGTCATGAGCTGAAATAAAAGAATCCAAACATTTTCCTTACTCACAAAAAGCATATTTCTCTCAAATTTGGTGCACAAATGTTTTTTATTTATTTATTTTTTATTTTTTATTTTTTATCCCTGTTCGTTAGCATTTCTCCTTTGCCAAGATATTCCATCTAACAGGTGTGGCATATGAAGAAGATGATTAAACAGCATGATCAATACACAGGTGCTCCTTCTGCTGAGGACAATAAAAGGCCACATGGGCAGAATGGGCAGTTTTGTCACAACACAATGCCATAGATGTCTAAAGTTTTGATGGAGCGTGTAATTGGCATGCAGACTGCAGGAATGTCTACCAGAGCTGTTGCCAGAGAATTTAATGTTAATTTCTCTACCATAAACTGCCTCCAGCGTCATTTGACATCAGGAATTATCAAACTATACTGAACAAAAACATTAAACGCCGCCCCCCCCCCTCCCATGTCTTTGTGTGAAATTGTTTTGTTATGCTTTTAGTGTGATGTGCCAGACTGGTTTTTCCCCCGGGTATCGTATTTTGACCCGTTGTATGTATTTGTCATACATTTTGTACATTTGTGTGTTTTTCACACTTATTGACTTTTACCTTAGGCTGGAGGATTTTTGACACAGTTGCGTCTGTCTTATGCAAAATAAAAGTGTGCCTGATCACAACTCACTGCTCTCCTGCACCTGACTTCATACATTAACTGATAGTTTGTTGGTGAAGTGGACACCAAGAAACTTGAAGCTCTCAACCTGTTCCAATACAACCCCGTCGATGAGAATGCTAGTGTGATTGGCCCTCCTTTTCCTGTAGTCCACGGTCATCTCCTTTGTCTTGATCACTTTGAGGGAGAGGTTATTGTCCACCTCCTCGTTATAGGCTTTCTCTTCGTTGTCGGTGATCAGGCCTGTCGTCGGCACACTTTATGATGGTGTTGTAGTCATGCTTGGCCAAGCAGTCATCGGTGAACAGGGAGTACAGGAGGGGACTAAGCACACACCCCTGAGGGACCCCCGTTAGGAGAATCAGAGTGGCAGATGTGTTGTTGCCCACCTGGGGGCGGCCCGTCAGGAAGTCCAGGATCCAGTTGCAGAGGGAGGTGTTTAGTCCCAGGGTCTTTAGCTTAGTGATGAGCTTTGAGAGCACTATGCTGTTGAACGCTGAGCTCTAGTCAATGAACAACATTCTCACACAGATGTTCCTTTTGTCCAGGTGGGAAAGGGCAGTTTTGAGTGCAATAGAGATTGTGAATTCTGTAGATCTGTTGGGGCGGTATTCAAATTGGAGTGGTTCTATCGTTTCTGGGATAATGGTGTTGATGTGAGCCAGCCTTTCAAACCACTTCATGACTACAAACGTGAGTGCTACGGGTCGGTAGTCATTTAGGCACGTTTCCTTGGTGTTCATGGGAACAGGGACTATGGTGTTTTGCTTGAAACATGTTGGTATTACAGACTTGGTTAGAGACGGGTTGAAAATGTCAGTGAAGACATTTGACAGTTGGTCAGCGCATGCTTGGAGTACATATCCTGGTAATCGGTCTGGCCGTGCGGCCTTGTGAATGTTGACCTGTTTAAAGTCTTACTCATATCGGCTATGGAGAACGTGATCACACAGTTGTCCGGAACAGCTCATGCTCTCATGCATGCTTCAGTGTTGCTTGCCTCGAAGTGAGCATAGTTGTAATTTAGCTTGTCTGGCAGGCTTGTGTCACTGGGCAGCTTGCATCTGTGCTTCCCTTTTGTAGTCTGTAATAGTTTGCAAGCCCTGCTACATCCGATGAGCGTTGGAGCCCGTGTAGTACGATTCAATCTTTGTCATGCATTGATGCTTTGCCTGTTTGATTGTTCGTCAGAGGGCATAGAGGGATTTCTTATAAGCGTCCGGGTTAGAGTCCTACTCCTTGAAAGCTGCAGCTCTACCCTTTAGCTCAGTGCAGATGTTGCCTGCAATCCATGGCTTCTGGTTGGGGTACGTACGTACTGTGGGGATGATGTCATCGATGCACTTATTAATGAAGCCAGTGACTAATGTGGTGTACTCCTCAACTCCATCGGAAGAATCCCGGAACATATTCCAGTCTGTGCGAGCACAACAGTTCTGTAGCTTAGCATCTGCATCATCTGACCACTTCTGTATTGAACGAGTCACTGGTGATTCCTGCTTGTAAGCAGGAATCAGGAGGATATAATTATAGTCAGATTTGCCAAATGGAGGGCGAGGGAGAGCTTTGTACGTGTCTCTGTGTGTGGAGTAAAGCTGGTATAGAGTTTTTTCCCACTC
Organism: Oncorhynchus gorbuscha; assembly: GCF_021184085.1. Classification (NCBI taxonomy): domain Eukaryota; kingdom Metazoa; phylum Chordata; class Actinopteri; order Salmoniformes; family Salmonidae; genus Oncorhynchus; species Oncorhynchus gorbuscha. Next base: position 55,598,991 of record NC_060186.1, read on the forward strand.
TGATTGCACATTTAACATGCTGGTAGAAATTAGGTTAAACAGATTTGTTCCCTGCATTAAAGTCACTAGGAGTGCCGCCTCTGGATGAGCGTTTTCCTGTTTGTTCATGGCCTTATACAGCTCATTGAGTGCGGTCTTACTGTCAGTATTGGTTTGTGGTGGTAAATAGACAGCTAAGAAAAATATAGATGAATACTCTCTTGGTAAATAGTGTAGTCTACAGTTTATCATGAGATACTCTACCTCAGGTGTGCAAAACCTCGAGACTAGATTTCGTGCACCAGCTGTTGTTTACAAATATACACAGACCGCCACCCCTTGTCTTACAGGAGGCAGCTGTTCTATCTTGCTGATGCAGTGAAAACCCCACCACCTGTATGTTATCCATGACTAGCTGAAACATAAGATATTACAGTTTTTAATGTCCCGTTAGTAGGATATTCATGACCGAAGCTCGTCCATTTTGTCATCCAATAATTTTACATTGGCTCATAGGACTGATGGTAGAGGCAGATTAACCACTCGCTATTGGATCCTTACAAGGCACCCAAACCTACGTCCCCGATATCTTTGTCTCTTCTTCATGTGAATGATGGTGATTTGGCCTTGTTGGGTGTCTGAAGTAAATCCTTTGAGTCCAACTCGTTAAAGAAAATATCTCCATCCTGTATGAGGTGAGTAATTGCTGTCCTGATATCAATAAGCTCTTTTCGGTCATAAGAGACGGTGGCAGAAACATTATGTACAAAATAAGTTACAAATGACACAAAAAAACACACACAATAGCACAATTAGTTAAGAGCCCGTAAAACAGAAGCCATTTCCTCCTGCGCCATTATCATATCATATGATATCCCATGCTGATCAAAGCTTAGCCAACTAACTATAATTATTCAGATCGCCACCAAAATTCAACAAAGCTAGTAGCTACTTGCTAGCCTATTCGTCTTCTTTAATGTTTTATGGCAGATGACACCTATTTGGTGTATTGCCGCTACCTACGGGGTATTGAACCAAAAATATTCCATTGTGGGAAGGGGGGGGCGACATAATACAAAAATGAATCAAACAACAATCTCACTCCTTCAGTCACATTGAAATCAAATCCTTACACCGGCTCAGGTGCCTGTGAGGACAGAGCATTCATCGACAGGATTCCTTGAAATGCCTCTGTAGAAATATTCCTGAGTCGCAAAATATGCTCAGCCGCACTCACAATTCCTATTTTCTCAGATTTCCTCTCTGTTTGCGCTGTCCAGTTGATAACCAAAGTGATAAACGCTCCAAAGCCCACCTTCGTAACATGCAACACATCGGGATCCCTCTATTGACAAGGAATATAATTTTGTGTCTCTACTCCTCTTTTTCACCTTTTATTTAACCGGGCAGGCTAGTTGAGAACAAGTTCTCATTTGCAACTGCGACATGGCCAAGATAAAGCATAGCAATTTGACACATACAGCAACACAGAGTTACACATAGGAATAAACAAAACATCCAGTCAATAATACAGTAGAACAAAATAAAACAAAAAGTCTATATAAAGTGAGTGCAAATTAGGTAAATTAAGGAAATAAATAGGCCATGGTGGCGAAGTAATTACAAAATAGCCATTAAACACTGGAATGGTAGATCGGCAGAAGATGAATGTGCAGGTAGAGATACTGGGGTGCAAAGGAGCAAAATAAATAAACACCCGTATGGGGATGAGGTAGGTAGACAGATGGGCTGTTTACAGATAGGCTAAGTACAGGTGCAGTAATCTGTAAACTGCTCTGACTTAAAGCTAGCTTTAAGCACCTGCTGTGTTTAAAGCTAGGGCCAACCAACGAGAGCGAGGGCCAACCAACGAGAGCGTACAGGTCGCAATGGTGGGTAGTGTTTGGGGCTTTGGTGACAAAACAGATGGCACTGTGATAGACTAAATCCAGTTTGTTGAGTAGAGTGTTGGAGGCTATTTTATAGATGACATCACCGTAGTCGAGGATCGGTAGGATGGTCAGTTTTACGAGGGTATGCTTTGTTGCGATATAGGATTCTAGATTTAATTTTGGATTGGAGATGCTTAATGTGAGTCTGGAAGGAGAGTTTACAGTCTAACCAGACACCCAGGTATTTGTAGTTGTCCTTGTATTCTAATTCAGAGCCGTCCAGAGTAGTGATGCTGGACGGGTGAGCAGGTGCGAGCAGAGATCGATTGAAAAGCATGCATTTAGTTTTACTTGCGTTTAAGAGCAGTTGGAGGCCACAGAGGGAGAGTTGTATGGCATTGAATCTTGTCTGGAGGTTAGTTAACACAGTGTCCAAGGAGGGGGCAGAAGTATACATAATGGTGTTGTCTGCGTAGAGGTGAATCAGAGAATCACCAGCAGCAAGAGCAACATCATGATGTATAGAGAAAAGAGAGTCGGCCCGAGAATTGAACCCTGTTGCACACCCATAGAGACTGCCAGAGGTCCAGACAACAAGTCCTCCGATTTGACACACTGAACTCTATCAGAGAAGTAGTTGGTGAACCAGGCGAGGCAATCATTTGAGAAACCAAGGCTGTCGAGTCTGCCAATAAGAATGTTGTGATTGACAGAGTCGAAAGCCTTGGCCAGGTCGATGAATACGGCTGCACAGTAATGTCTCTTATCGATGGCGGTTATGATGTCGTTTAGAACCTTGAGCGTGGCTGAGGTGCACCCATGACCAGCTCTGAAACCAGATTGCATAGCGGAGAAGGTATGGTGGGATTCGAAATGGTCAGTAATCTGTTTGTTAACTTGGCTTTCGAAGACCTTAGAAAGACAGGGTAGGATAGATATAGGTTTGTAGCAGTTTGGGTCTAGAGTATCATCCCCTTTGAAGAGGGGGATGACCGCGGCAGCTTTCCAATCTTTGGGAATCTCAGACGATACGAAAGAGAGGTTGAACAAGCTAGTAATAGGGATTTCAACAATTTCGGCAGATAATTTTAGAGAGGGTCCAGATTGTCTAGCCCGGCTGATTTGTAGGGGTCCAGATTTTGCAGCTCTTTCAGAACATCGGCTATCTGGATTTGGGTAAAGGAGAAATGGTGGGGGCTTTGGCGGGTTGCTGTGGAGGGTGCCTGGCAGTTGACCGGGGTAGGGGTAGCCATGTGGAAAGCATGGCCAGCCGTAGAGAAATGCTTATTGAAATTCTCAATTATAGTGGATTTATCGGTGGTGACAGTGTTTCCTAGCCTCAGAGCAGTGGGCAGCTGGGAGTAGGTGCTCTTATTCTCCATGGACTTTACAGTGTCCCAGAACTTTTTTGAGTTAGTACTACAGGATGCAAATTTCTGTTTGAACGAGCTTGCCTTAGCTTTTCTAACTACCTGTGTATATTTGTTCCTAACTTCCCTGAAAAGTTGCATATCACGGGGGCTATTCGATGCTAATGCAGAACGCCACAGGATGTTTTGTGCTGGTCAAGGGCAGACAGGTCTGGCGTGAACCAAGGACTATATATATTCCTAGTTCTACATTTCTTGAGAGGGGCATGCTTATTTAAGATGGTAAGGAAGGCGCTTTTAAAGAATAGCCAGGCATCATCTACCGACGGGATGAGGTCAATGTCATTCCAGGATACCCCGGCCAGGTCGATTAGAAAGGCCTGCTCGCAGAAGTGTTTCGGGGAGTGTTTGACAGTGATGAGGGGTGGTCGTTTGGTTGCAGACCCATTACGGATGCAGGCAATGAGGCAGTGATCGCTGAGATCTTGATTGACAACAGCAGAGGTGTATTTGGAGGGAGAATTAGTTTGGATGACATCTATGAGGGTGCCTGTGTTTACTGATTTGGGGTTGTACCTGATAATTTGTGAGATTGAGGGCATCAAGCTTAGTTTGTAGGATGGCCAGGGTGTTAAGAATGTCCCCGTTTAGGTCACCTAGTAGCACGATCTCAGAAGATAGATGGGGGGGCAATCAGTTCACATATAGTATCGAGGGCACAGCTGGGGGCAGAGGGCAGTCTATAGCACGCGGCAACAGTGAGAGACTTGTTTCTGGAAAGGTGAATTTTTAGAAGTAGAAGCTCAAATTGTTTGGGTACAGACTTAGCCTGCAGAGTTCTGTATTACTTTCTATTTTTGCAGTAGATTGCAACACCGCCCCCTTTGGCAGTTCTATCTTGGTGGAAAACGTTATAGTTAGCAATGGAGATTTCAGGGTTTTTGGTGGTTTTCCTAAACCAGGATTCAGACACGGCTAAGACATCTGGGTTGGCAGAATGTGCTAAAGCAGTAAGTAAAACAAACTTAGGGAGTAGGCTTCTAATGTTAACATGCATGAAACCAAGGCTTTTACGTTTACAGAAGTCAACAAATGAGAGCACCTGGGGAGTGGGAGTGGAGCTAGGCACTGCAGGACCTGGATTAACCTCCACATCACCAGAGGAACAGAGGAGAAGTAGGATAAGGGTACGGCTAAAGACTATACGAACTGGCCATCTAGCACGTTCAGAACAGAGAGTAAAAGGAGCAGGTTTCTGGGCACGATAGCATAGATTCAAGGCATAGTGTACAGACAAAGGTAAGGTAGGATGTGAGTACATTGGAGGTAAACCTAGGCATTGAATAATGAAGAGAGAGATATAGTGTCTAGACATGTTTAAACCAGGTGATGTCATCGCATATGTAGGAGGTGGAACAACATGGTTGGTTAACCTCTTGCTTCTACCTGGCACGCAGGCGTCCCATCTAGATCTCTGGAAATGCAAATGCGCTACGCTAAATGCTAATAGTATTAGTTAAAACTCAAACGTTCATTAAAGTACACATGCAGGGTATTGAATTAAAGCTACACTCGTTGTGAATCCAGGCAACAAGTCAGATTTTTAAAATGCTTTTCGGCTTTTCGGCGAAACACCACAAAAGACCCGCAGGGGACGTAAACAAAATAATTAGCATATTCGGCGCTACACAAACCGCCAATAAAATATAAAACATTCATTACCTTTGACCATCTTCTTTGTTGGCACTCCTAGATGTCCCATAATCACTATTGGGTCTTTTTTTCGATTAAATCGGTCCATATATAGCCTAGATATCGTTATATGTAGACTGTGTGATAAATGAAAAAAAATAGCGTTTCATAACGTAACGTCATTTTTTAAAATTCAAAAAGTTGACGATAAACTTTCACAAAACACTTCGAAATACTTTTGTAATGCAACTTTAGGTATTAGTAAACGTTAATAAGCGATCAAATTAATCACGAGACGAAGTGTTTTCTATAGGGATCCATCTTGAAATACTGTCCGTCTATTTCTCAACCAAAATATCCGGTCGGAGACCGGAAGAAATGGGCTGTCTCTTGTTCGTTTGACCAAGAAACAAATCCTAGGCAAATGACAAGACTGTTGACATCGTGTGGAAGCTGTAGGTACTGCAACCTCAGCCATATTTAATGTCTTTCGCCCATAACAATGGGTTGAAGCGGCGGATGGATATATTTTTCCACTTTCAGTGATCAGATTTCCCTGCACTTTTCAATGAAACGCACGTTATGTTAAAGCCACAGCCGTGATTTAACCAGTTTTATAAACGTCTGAGTGTTTTCTATCCACACATACTAACCATATGCATATACTATATTCCAGGCATGAGTAGCAGGGCGCTGAAATGTTGCGCGATTTTTAACAGAATGTTCAAAAAAGTAGAGGGTAGACTGAAGAGGTTAAGGTATATTGAGCAGGGCTAGAGGCTCTACAGTGAAATTAGACAGTAATCACTAACCAGGACAGTAATGGACAAGGCAAATTGATATTAGAGAGAGGCATGCGTAGCCAAGTGAACATATGGGTCCAGTGAGTGGTTGGGCTGGCTGGGGACACGCGATTCAGACAGTTAGAAGGCTAACAAGCTAACAGTTAGTAGGCCGGAGCTAAACAAGCTAGCAGCTAGTAGACCAGGGCAAGCTAGCAGTTAGCAGGCCGGGTTAGCAAGCAAGCAGTTAGCAAGGGCTAGCAGTTAGCAGACCGGGCAGGCAAGCTAGCAGTTAGCAGACCGGGTTAGCAAGCAAGCAGTTAGCAAGGGCTAGCAGTTAGCAGACTGGGCAGGCAAGCTAGCAGTTAGCAGACCAGGGCCCAGCAGTTTAGCAGTTAGCAGCAGGGGCTAGAAAGTTAGCCTTTGAGGGGGACCTCGCGATGGGGCTAAGTCTGTTTTTGCCTCTTTGTGCGGTGACGTCAATAGACCAGTCGTGGAATTAGTAGGGTTCCAAGTAGCTCTAGGTAGCTAGCAGGCCAATATTGTAGCCCTGGAGTATGCTTCGGTGGTATCACAGGAGCCCTGGACGGGCTAGCTTCAAGCTAAATTGGTGCTTGCTCTGGGATGGAAACGCTAGCCAGGAGTAGTCATCCGGGATTGCGGTTAGCTAGTTGTGAAGATCCAGATGAAAATGTTCAGTTTGCAGTAGGAATCCGGGGATAAAAATAACAGGTCCGTTATGCTCTGGTTAGTCACATTGTTCGAACTGGCAAGAGCTTTCCGAGCTGAAGGTTAGCTGATGACCGCTGGCAATGGTTTGCTGACTGAAATCTGGTGGTTAGCTGGCTAGCTTCAGTTGAGGGATTCCAGATCCAAAGTAAATATAAATACTTTAGGGGAAAAAAAGCAGATCCATGCCACATTGGGTGAGGCAGGTTGCAGGAGAGTATTTAGATGATGAGGTTTAGCAAAATATTTTAAAAGATATGCGACAAAAAATATGCAAAACAATATACAAAGGACACAACAGGACAAAGACGTCTGACTGCTACGCCATCTTGGACTACCATTACTTATTCAACTTCACTACTTTCTTCCACTGTTCTGAACGCCTCAGGATAGGAGACATTCTGGACAGCCCTTATTCTCGCCACCTTGTCTCCTTCACCCTAACAGGACACTTCAGTAATTTGGGTGCATGTTCACCACAACAACAAGCATCATTTAGGCTCAGCTGACATATAAAACTCATCCCCTCTACATACACCTGACATAAATAATTAACATTTATCACAATGCATTGGTTTGGGCATGAAGGCTCTCAGAGGGAATCTCATACAACCCAAATACAGTCGTGGCCAAAAGTTTTGAGAATGACACAAATATTAATTTTCACAAAGTCTGCTGCCTCAGTTTGTATGATGGCAATATGCATATACTCCAGAATGTTAGGAAGAGTGATCAGAGTGTCTCCTGACCCCTCCTGTCTCAGCCTCCAGTATTTATGCTGCAGTAGTTTATGTGTCGGGGGGCTAGGGTCAGTTTGTTTATCTGGAGTACTTCTCCTGTCCTATTCGGTGTCCTGTGTAAATCTAAGTGTGCGTTCTCTAATTCTCTCCTTCTCTCCTTCTTTCTCTCTCTCGGAGGACCTGAGCCCTAGAACCATGCCCCAGGACTACCTGACATGATGACTCCTTGCTGTCCCCAGTCCACCTGGCCATGCTGCTGCTCCAGTTTCAACTGGCCTGGGCCCTAGGACCATGTCCCAGGACTACCTGACATGAGGACTCCTTGCTGTCCCCAGTCCACCTGGCCATGCTCCTGCTCCAGTTTCAACTGTTCTGCCTTACTATTATTCAACCATGCTGGACCTGAGCCCTAGGACCGTGCCCCAGGACTACCTGACATGATGGCTCCTTGCTGTCCCCAGTCCACCTGACTGTGCTGCTGCTCCAGTTTCAACTGTTCTGCCTTATTATTATTTGACCATGCTGGTCATTTATGAACATTTGAACATCTTGGTCATGTTCTGTTATAATCTCTACCCGGCACAGCCAGAAGAGGACTGGCCACCCCACATAGCCCGGTTCCTCTCTAGGTTTCTTCCTAGGTTTTGGCCTTTCTAGGGAGTTTTTCCTAGCCACCGTGCTTTTACACCTGCATTGTTTGCTGTTTGGGGTTTTAGGCTGGGTTTCTGTACAGCACTTTGAGATATCAGCTGATGTACGAAGGGCTATATAAATAAATTTGATTTGATTTGATCAGATGAATTGCAATTAATTGAAAAGTCCCTCTTTGCATGCAAATGAGCTGAATCCCCCAAAAAGATTTCCACTGCATTTAATTTTTCCCTGCCACAAAAGGACCAGCTGACATCATGTCAGTGATTCTCTCGTAAACAGAGGTGTGAGTGTTGATGAGGACACGGCTGGCGATCACTCTGTCATGCTGATTGAGTTCAAATAAGACTGGAAGCTTCAAAAGGAGGGTGGTGCTTAGAATCATTGTTCTTCCTCTGTCAACCATGGTTACCTGCAGGGAAACACTTGCCATCATCATTGCTTTGCACAAAAATGGCTTCACAGGCAAGGATATTGCTGCCAGTAAGATTACACCTAAATCAACCATTTATCGGATTATCAAGAATTTCAAGGCGAGCATTTCAATTGTTGTGAAGAAGGCTTCAGGGCGCCCAAGAAAGTCCAGCAAGCGCCAGGACCATTTCCTAAAGTTGATTCAGCTGCGGGATCGGGGCACCACCAGTACAGAGATTGCTCAGGAATGGCAGCAGGCAGGTGTGAGTGCATCTGCATGGACAGTGAGGCGAAGACTTTTGGAAGATGGCCTGGTATCAAGAAGGGCAGCAAAGAAGCCAACATCAGGGACAGACTGATATTCTGCAAAAGGTACAGGGATTGGCTTGCTGAGGACTGGGGTAAAGTCATTTTCTCTGATGAATCCCCTTTTCGATTGTTTGTGGTATCTGTAAAAAAAGCTTGTCCAGAGAAGACAAGGTGAGTGCTACCATCAGTCCTGTGTCATGCCAACAGTAAAGCATCCTGAGACCATTCATGTGTGGGGTTGCTTCTCAGCCAAGGGAGTGGGCTCACTCACAATTTTGCCTAAGAACACGAATAAAGAATGGTACCAACACATCCTTCAAGAGCAACTTCTCCCAACCATCCAGGAACAGTTTGGTGATGAACAATGCCTTTTCCAGCATGATGGAGCACCTTGACACAAGGCAAAAGTGATAAATAAGTGTCTCGGGGAACAAAACATCGATATTTTGGGTCCATGGCCAGGAAACTCCCCGACCTTAATTCCATTGAGAACTTGTGGTCAATCCTCAAGAGGCGGGTGGACAAACAAAACCCCACAAATTCTGACAAACTCCAAGCATTGATTATGCAAGAATAGGTTGCCATCAGTCAGGATGTGGCCCAGAAGTTAATTGACAGCATGCCAGGGTGGATTGCAGAGGTCTTGAAAAAGAAGGGTCAACACTGCAAATATTGACTCTTTGCATCAACTTCATGTAATTGTCAATAAAAGCCTTTGACACTTATGGAATGCTTGTAATAATACTTCAGTATTCCATAGTAACACCTGACAAAAATATCTGAAGACACTGACGCAGCAAACGTTGTGGAAATTAATATTTGTGTCATTCTCAAAACTTATGGCCACGACTGTACATGTGAGAAGGGAGAGACTCTTCATTAAAAAACAATATAATGGATTGAGTGGGCTTCCGCACTCCATCCCTAGCCCATTATTAGCTGTAGTTGTCTGCAAAAGTGAACCATTTTCCCCCTTCTCTGTGAGCAAAAACCCCCTCGCCCTGGGATCCAATGAGATTCCTAAACAAGTTAATGAATGCGGTACCTTATGGCATTGCATGGTTAAGTGCCCAATCAGAATGCATTTTTGGATTTTAACTACAATGAAATTATTACATCCCCCTCCCTCACCCCTCCACAGATCATGAGAGCACACTGTCCCGGTCTGTGCTACTTGCAGCACTACACTGGCAAACCCAAACAGGGTAATTCATATACCATTTGTTATGTTTATGGGGAAACAAAACTAAAACTGGGGGGTAAAAATTCTATCTGGACGGGACCATGCCCAGCTTAGCCAATCCGTAGAGCCGGCCCTGGGTGCTAGAATTTTGGAGAGTGAAATGGTCTGTCTGAAAAGTCCACATTCTGATTGTCTACAACTGTCTAAAAAATGTGGCCACAATCAAAAGACACACTGCAATCTGATTGTGATCAGATCATCCTGCCCACCTCCAGAGGTAGTCAGACACACATTGTGTCTGAATATCTTACATGTGTAGACTGATCTGGACAGAGAAGCCATTAAAATCCAAATTATTCCACCCTCATTGACAGGTGGAACCATTGATTGGTTACATCAATATTTGTCTTACATTAAATAAATCATATTTTGAAAGAATAGCTGTGAAGTAATTTGCATAAAGGGACCAGGAAATCTGGTCACAATGCAGACAGTGGATGGATAACAGAATGGATAATCAGAATGTAGACAATATCAGGACAGAGAACCCATGTTTGCACCAGGTATAAATGGAGCTATAGAGAGGCATTGGGATTGAGCTGGTACATACCGAAGCAGTGCTGTAGATTGGTTTAAGTGTCCAAGTGAACCAGAGGCCCTTTAGCACTTGATAGTTTTTCTGCTATGGTGTAGACTAGTGCTGCTGACACATGGGATGTTACATAACCAGTTCACAGTGCCTTCCCATGCAAACCAGTGTTAGTTAACAATAACAGGTTAAGCTCAGTCCAAAAAGGAAACTGATGGTGGACAACACTCCTTGGCTGGAGAAATAACTTTTCTTTGACAGTGACTGCCCCCACCTGGTAAGTATTGAAAAGTACCCCTCTCTGCATTCAAAACAAATACGACTTGCGTTGGCGCTTCTTCCCTCACTTCCTGGATTTTCAATGATTCTTATAATGTTTAATCTTGCTCAACTGGTAGCATCACATTTGCTAACAGTTTCCAATCGCATCAGCCCAGGGTGAAGAGTTTGTTTTATTATTTTGAACATGTGGGAGAATTGCTCACAGACAAAGTAAGCAATTCAGGCCCTCAAATGTTGAAAGCATTTATTTGTTAACAATTGACTTTGCAATAACCATAAACAGGCATAGTATCAAACTGAATATAGAACAATAGTTGATAACAGGACAAAATGAAGGCTTGTGCTTTACAAAACCTTGGAAACAGAATTGAGGGCGGAGGCTGGGCAGTGGGTTATTGGAATGCTGCTTCATGTAGAAGTTGGTGTATTTTCAATTTTACAGCACTCTTCTTTCTATGGGGGAGCTTCCTAAGATACGGGAGCAAACTAAAGAAGAACATCTCATCCTCTATGTCCTCCAGTCCGTCCATCCCATCCATCTGCCACCTCCTCTTCCGGCTGGGCCCATTGGATCCCGACACAGTGTCAGGAGAGGGAGCATCCTCATCGTCTGCCTGGCCCCCCTCGATCTCATGGATAATGTAGGCTGATTTATCGTCCACACCTTCCGTGGCACTTTCCCTGTTCCTCTCCCTTTCCTCCTCCTCCAAGTCATCTGTGGTGTCTCCTTGCAAGCCCTTGGGCTGGATGAAGGGGGTAAGGAAGGACATGCTTCTGCTGTGCATCCAGGTCTTCTTGTGAATGTCCAGCTCCCCAGATGCTCTCCTCTGCTGCTCAGCCCGCTTGAATTTGACAAAAGTGTCCCTCAGGTTCTTCCATTTATTCCGACAGTCATCCACTAAACACCCCAAATGACACGTAACATAAAAAGAAGAGGAGAGTGGGGTCAGGATATCTGCATCAAACACAAATAGAGCAATCTCAATCTGACCTATGGATAGTCTGATCATGATTAAAATACACACATGACATTTCTTGAATGTTATGTAAACATGTATTTATTCCTAATTTACCTTATTGCAGGGATCACATTGTTGTTTTATTTGAGGGATAACAATTGGCAGGTAGCTAGCTAGCTAAGGATGTAGCTAGGTACGTAGCTACATAGGTGAGAGAAAGCTTGGACAACAACAGTTCAAGTAGCTAGGTAGCGATAGTTAGCTAGTTGGCTAGCTTACTAGCTAACGTTAACTGGGTAGATAGCAAGCTATTGCTAGCAGCAAGCTGACCTTACCAGGCATTTCCACTTGCAGACTTACAGCCCTCCATGCCCTTGCCTTTCTCTGTGAGTCCCTGTATGAGTTTAAAGTTACGTTATACAACTCAGGGTAATCCGAAACAGCCGAAATGATTCTGTCAGCCATTTGCATGTTAGCTTTCAAAGCACTCGCTGCTGCTGCTTTTACTACTCGCTTTGAATTCAAAGACAGTGCGCATGCGTATCAAATGTTTTCCAAACTCTGATAGGTTAAACTTGAAATGCTTGCTTGCTGGCTAAAAGCCTTTAAATGGTCTGTCTGATCTCTGCATTGGCTCTGCAGCATTTACAAAGATATGGCCTCTGCAGAAGTCAGAGCATTCACACTTCTTGCGTTCCGCTGGGCAGCCGTGAAGGAAGTTGACAAGGAAGTGAGTTTGTGTTTATACAGGACCTCCCGCACTCACCTAACGTCAACCAATCATGTCAATGCAGAGCTATACGTAGCCCTCCACATTGTTACAACATTTGAGAGGCGCACAGCGATGCGGTACAGAGCTCAATTTGGCCTTTGCATTCCTCCAGAGGCTCTATAATTGCGTCACACCATCCATACGGTGCCTCCACCACATTTCAGATCAAGCATAAATTGACTTTAAAATAGCTTGAGACAGATGTAACTAGCTAGCTAAAACAAATAGATTGTATTTATGAAAATCAAAACAGAACAATTCTAAAAGGCAACGTTAAATGTTGCGAAAAATACAAAACAAACAAACATGCAGTAGCATTTGCAGCCGGATAAAAAATGATGTAGTTCCTGTGGTTTGATAAAGCTAAAAGGTTTTACGACAGGAAACACTACGACGAGGTGGCCGAGTGGTTAAGGCGATGGACTGCTAATCCATTGTGCTCTGCACGCGTGGGTTCGAATCCCATCCTCGTCGGTTTTTTTTAATCTCTAGCCAAATGTACAGTCGTCAGTAATACACAGCAATTATGTATGTTCTGTGCTATCCAGAATATTTTGTCGATATTTCCACGCATAATGTACAAACCACATTTAGTCAGAAATTCATTTAAATTGAAGGCATGCATGGAAAATGTATACTGCATGTTTTTAATTAACATTTCAGAATGGTATTAATATAGTCAGATAAAGTGCAATACAGTAGAAATCACAGAGGAACACCAACAAATACACACAGCAATATACATATTTGCTCTCTTAGTTTGTTAGCACAACAAGTTCAATGCATACTATTGTTTTACTATTTTTCCTTTAGTTTATTTAACTTTTTTTTAAACTTACATTTCAACAAACAATGCAAAAAAATGTAAGTATGCATTTCACGGTCATTCAGCGCATATGACAAATAACATTTGATTTGTTTATTAGCCTAGTTCTTTTTCAGTTCTTATTATCATCTTGATAACCCATGTTGTGGGATCCTGTCGTTCTGTGCTCAGTGGCTTGAGAACCAGCTGGGACTCCTTGGGAGCATGTGGCACCATATTCACTGCTCATCCTCAAAGAAAGGTGACTTCTCTCCCTTCTTTTCTCATAGAAGCATTCAGTGTCTTTACTGCCTGTGTTCTAGAAGGGAACAAAACCGCTAGCTTAAACATTTTTCAATTCGGTTCAGAAAAAGAGTTCTGTTTGAGTGTGACTGCTAAATTATTAAAGTTAGTGTATGTTTAACCAAGAATTTGACTGAAGATTGGAAACAAATGCATATGTGGTCTACATTTCTGACTATGTTGTGCAGGCTTTATGTGTCAGTCCAGAAACTTTTCCTGACCACTTTACCTGACCAGAAAACAACTCCGGGGATTAGTGCCTATCACCAGGTTGTACCTAGTCAACTCACATGGTCAGGAAAAACTCATGACTCTTATCAAGAAAGACTCCTGGCCGTATGTGTGTGTAATGTTTTATGTACCTTACCTTGTTATCACGCTGATGTTCATCTACAGCATACTGGTATTTGGCAGTGTTGAGACCAAGTAGACCAGCCAGTTTTTCCCCAAAAAATCACAAGCTGAAGGAAAAAACATGTTATGTAAGACAATGCTTTCAAAAAAATTGTTTCAAGAGCACACATGAATGGAATGCAACTTACTGCGCAATGACTTCCTGCCCAGAGACCAAGTAAAAGCTATCCATGGGAGTTTGGGCTAAAACACACACACAGATTAGTGCTGCATTCCAACTGTGCTCATGGACTAAACATTATTTATACTAAGAATCCAAATCTTAACTGTTTGAACACTTCCCTACCATGTCTTCAGGCTCCCTAAACACCTCCTCTTGTAATGTATCCTCCTCCTCACTGTCATCTTCCTCCAGAGTCTCACCGCTGGCGAAATGGATGACCCTCCTCTGCAGGGACAGTGAAAGACCTCTGAACTAGAGACACACACTGTTAATGACCCCATATCCTCTCATACCTGTCCTGCATAAACAATTCATAAAACATAAGGTCTGTGGTTGTGCTTGATAATGGTGTGTGTGCGCACACTACATTCGCTTATGATAAGCAATTTCTACTGACGCCATCTATTTGCCAAGGGATAGTCTTAAAGGGCTATTAGTATGTTCCATACAGGAAGCAATCATAAAAGTAGCTCTGAATTGGGATACTGAAGACGTATTTATAAAGAAATGTCTGTAACCTTATGACAGGTAAACCCTTTAGCCTACATATGAACAGCACTTACTTCCTGGAAACTGTCGCTCATTCTTCACACTGAATAAATTATTTTCCTTTCCTTGTGCTGCTGCATGTAGAGCAAAAATGTTTTCTCAGCTCAGAGTACATACATTTCCTCCACTCTGATGGCACTGGAATGGTCAATCAAGGCAACAGAAAAAAAGCAAGATACTCGGTCCTACATTAGTTTGAAATCTGATACTCAACACACCAGAAACTTGCTTACTGTGTTCACCAGTCAGAGACTGCGGTCATTGGATGACAGGCTACTAATTTCAGTTTTCTTGTAAGGCTGAGGGTTGGGCTTGTTCCACTGTGTAGAATGTCAAGGTTTATTGTTAACTGCTATATGCAGTGATGTTGTTCCTCTGGCTAATGATACTTGAGTGCAGCACACACACACCCTGTTCTTACATCAGGAAAATAAGTGTTTGATTGCGACATAAAATAGTAACCCAAGGTTTCTTGACATTTTATTTTAAACATTTTCCATGAAGGGCACCATTAGATGAAGAGTAATGACCTTCAGGTTGACTTGTGTAAACATTGTTATGATACAGCAAACTGTTTTCATAAATGTGTTAATTAAAAATAAATCTAATTGGTCCTTAAATGTGAAAATGAATTGTTCCAATAATAAAAAGGTATTGTAGAGAACATACATGTTGTAGAAGTCTTAATTTCTGTGTGACTATTAAGATTTAAAGTGCAAAGGCATTATAATGTGCTTTGAGGTTGAACAGAAAGAATGCACAATTTTCTTAATTGATTGGCAAGTTAGTATACCATACTAGAGGTTACGTTTTCCCCTATTGTACCTCCTCAGTAGATGCTAGCTGTCATTAACATATTTTCAAAAACAACTCTTAGGCAATTACAGCGAATCAGTACTCTAAAAACTACAGTAATATGTATATCATTGTCATTTACAGATAAAACAAACATTTGTAATTCATTTGATTAATTTACATACATAGTAGGCTACTTCAACAATTTTCCATATGTAAAATAATGTGCCATAGTACAACATTACTCCCTTCACTGAAATGGTTTAAGCGGGTTATGATTGACATCATAATTGAATGACATCAGATTGTCAAGTCCATTTCTTTCTTCATTAACCATTACTCTAGTGTTCCTGCACTTGTCGATCACTAATAAATCCAGTCTTAATTAGGGATTGGCCCATTTCTTCTCCACTTCCTGTCTGAATGACATGCCCAAACTGCCTGTAGCTCAGGCCCTGAAGCCAGGATATGCATATACTTGGTACCATTGGAAAGAAAACATTTGAAGTCTGTAGAAATGTTAAAATAATGTAGGAGAATATAACAAAAGATATGGTAGGAGAAAATCCAAAGAAAAACCAAACTGATTTTTTTTGAGAGAGACCATCTTCTTAGAAATGCAAGAGAAAGGTCATATTGAATATTAGCTCCCTGGATGCAATTCCTATGGCTTCCACAGGGTGTCAGCAGTTTACATTCAAGGTTTCAGGCTTGTAACTAAAAACAAATGAGAAATATCAGTTTTAGAAGGACACGTCTTGGAAATTTGTGTTTGGGCGCACCATGAAGACATTACACACCTGCTAAAACCGGTTTCCTATTGAACATACTTCTTTCCGAAATAAATATTATAGTTTGATTACATTTTACGGTATCTAATGAGTAAATAGAACATATTTTGACTTGTTGAAACGAAGTTTAGGGGTAGATTTTCAGATTCTTTTCTCTACAAGTTGAACGAGTGGATTACTCAAATCGATGGCGCCAACTAAACTGACTTTTTGGGATATAAAGAAGGATATTATCTAACAAAATGACACTACATGTTATAGAGGGACCCTTTAGATGACAAATCAGAGGATGATTTTCAAAAAGTAAGTGAATATTT
Organism: Oncorhynchus gorbuscha; assembly: GCF_021184085.1. NCBI lineage: Eukaryota > Metazoa > Chordata > Actinopteri > Salmoniformes > Salmonidae > Oncorhynchus > Oncorhynchus gorbuscha. The sequence continues at coordinate 55,615,471 of NC_060186.1, forward strand.
CATCGTTATATGTGAACATATGAAACCTGTGCCAGAGGAAAAATATTTTGAATTGCGCGCCCTCCAGTTTCACTGGAAGTTAATCTTTTAGACCAGCAACCATGGCCACTAGTCAAGAGTTTTTTTTACAACACATTTCTGAGTGTCAGGAAGACCTACATCACCTTCCATAGGGCACAATGTTATGGAACGTTCAAAGATTTTGTGTAAAACAGGCCTGCTCCTCTCTCATGCAGAGCCGTCATGCATGACATTTATATTTAGAACATCGAGCTTTCCTGAGAACTTCCAAGATGATATTCCATGTTCCTACTGAACAGCCAGCCTTGTTCAGGTTATTTTGACCCAATACAAGCACCGCCTATTCCTCAAGTCTCCAATAAAGAGGGGAATATTAAACAATGGTTATTATCATAAATACAGGCCATACCCAATAATGACTAGCCTTGGGTATGAATAATGTGATCCTGTGTGTACAGTGTCCTTTCACTTGCAAAAAAACTGATTCAATTAGAGAATCTCAGCGATTGAAAAATTAAATTGAAAACATACAAATGATTGGATAATCATCGTGGAGTGTCATAAGTTCTTGCTATATTAATTGTCCGTTTCTTAAATGACAGCAAAAAAATAAATATCCAAAATCCCCAACAGGACTAGTGAGAGAACATTTCAAATATAAAGTCTGGCCCAATAATATTTGATCATGAACATAAAAAAATAGAAAACAACTATGTATAAAATGCACTACAACAGATGGTCATGCTACTGTAAATCACTGATCATAAAACAGTACAGATAAAACAAACCAATGCATCAATAAATCCATGCAGTCATGTTTTTCTTGTCACCCCCCCCCCCCCTCTGTTTATGATATGACGCAGCCTGTATCTTTCTGAGGCTTCAAATCTGGTTCCTTCATTGGCTTAACCTCTTCTTCCTGCTTGGGTTTGGCCTGCAATCAAAGACAAAGCTATAGTAACAAAATTATCTGTTGCAGTGCCAAATGTCTGAGCAGCATTACCTTCTCAGCTTTGGCCCCCTTGGTGAGGTCAAAAGTGGTGTAGACTTCAGGGGTGCACTGCTCGCTGACGGCTGGGAACTCAAAGGATATTGGCTCGGCCAGGCCATAGCTAGCCTTCAGCTCTAGCTGGGGCACCTCGGCTGGGACCTTGTGAAAGTATCTGGAGCAATTAAATTTGTGTATAAATGCTACAACTACTTACTGTTATTTACTATACACAAATAAATGTTATTCTGGATGTGTGTGTGACTCACATGAATCCATTTTCTCTCGCACTTTTGCAATGTATTTTTGATCAGGCACCCAGCATGGTGAAGAAGAGCTGCTCAGAGGGCTTGGCTGTGCTACCCGGCCCTTTGGTCTGACGGTACTCTTTGCACAGAGCCTCGGCTCTGGAGTAGCCTAAACACAGCAAGCATGCGGTATAAGTGTTTACAATTGTTAAGATGAAGAGACATCTGTGTAGTGCTTCAAGAATGCAAAACACAATCTACCACAGAAATACCAACACTTTTCTGCTTCTTGGAGCGATTTTATTGACTCGCCACACTTGTCGCTCGCGAGGAGAGTTTGTCCATGGTAGCAATATGCCTGGAAGTGACAAATAATAGCATCATTAGAATTAGTATCTTAGCATTTCCAGAACAATCAAAACAAACAAACTCAACTGTCTAGACTGCTCAAGGACATACATAGGCCATGTAGAAGTGCTGTTTCAGCTGGAGGTAATTCCTCCACTTACTGCTGCACTCTGGTTCCAGGGTGTTCAGTGTGTGGTCTGTGAAGACCAAGAGGATAACATTATTTTGAGTGATCAGCAGGACAAACAGTGGTTAGATCAAGACATTCCTATATAAGATCATTACAAAAAATGAAACAAAGTCAGGATGTGACAGAAAACCCCTAAATACTTACCAGCTTTCTGGTAGAAGTTTGCGGTCTCGAAGGCCAAGGCTGCAATGAGAGTGGCGTTATGCTTGAGTTCAATCGCTCTGGCAATCGTCACTGCAAACATCAAAAACGAAGTTAACAACTGCTGATATAATTTTACAGCATTATGATATCGTAAGTCCTGTTCTCACTCAGTGAATCCCACATACACACTGCCATGAGATTGTCATAAGACTCCAGAGTTTACCCTGCCAAGACACGTTGTCAGCTCCTGACCCTAATAATTATGCAGAGAAGTGGACTGAGTCCAGTGTAGCTACCTTCCTGTGCCTCTGCTTTGCACTGGACCATGTAGGTGTCCATGACTCACTCCACTCACACTGACAGCGTCGTGAAGAAGGCGCAGCAGCGCCTCTTCAACCTCAGGAGGCTGAAGAAATTCAGCTTGTCACCAAAAGCACTCACAAACTTCTACAGATGCACAATCGAGAGCATCCTGGTGGGCTGTATCACCGCCTGGTACGGCAACTGCTCCGCCCTCAACCGTAACGCTCTCCAGAGGGTAGTGAGGACTGCACAACGCATCACCGGGGGCAAACTACCTGCCCTCCAGGACACCTACACCACCCGATGTTACAGGAAGGCCATAAAGATCATCAAGGACATCAACCACCCGAACCACTGCCTGTTCACCCCGCTATCATCCAGAAGGCGAGGTCAGTACAGGTGCATCAAAGCTGGGACCGAGAGACTGAAAAACAGCTTCTATCTCAAGGCCATCAGACTGTTAAACAGCCACCACTAACATTGAGTGGCTGATGCCAACACACTGTCATTGACACTGACCCAACTCCAGCCACTTTAATAATGGGAATTGATGGGAAATGTAAATATATCACTAGCCACTTTAAACAATGCTACCTTATATAATGTTACTTACCCTACATTATTAATCTCATATGCATATGTATATACTGTACTCTACATCATCGACTGCATCCTTATGTAATACATGTATCACTAGCCACTTTAACTATGCCACTTTGTTTACTTTGTCTACACACTCATCTCATATGTATATACTGTACTCGATACCATCTACTGTATGCTTCTCTGTACCATCACTCATTCATATATCCTTATGTACATATTCCTTATCCCCTTACACTGTGTATAAGACAGTAGTTTTGGAATTGTTAGTTAGATTACTTGTTGGTTATCACTGCATTGTCGGAACTAGAAGCACAAGCATTTCGCTACACTCTCATTAACATCTGCTAACCATGTGTATGTGACAAATAAAATTTGATTTGATTTGACGACTCTGGGGTCTAGGTCCCGGCCCTTCTCCGCTGGGGTGATGAGGCGGGGGATGTAGACCTCCTACAGGAGAGAGACCAGAGGAGGACGGGTCTGCTGCCAGACACAACCATGCACCAACAACCAGCAACTTGTGTTCAGGTTGATGATACTGTAATGTATTCACATTGTTCACCATGTGTTGACGTTAATGTAAAGTGGGCAATATGGGAACCATCGTTGATGGGTTTATCAGTGTGGTTTATTTTTTACTTGCTGATTATCTCACTATGCAAAGTGACTTTAGGTGTCTTGAAAAGCATTTAAAATAAAACATATTAATATAATTATTGTCATTATACAGAGACAAAATAAGCTAATCACCTTGAGGTGCTTGAAAATGCCAGCAGCAAATTTCAGGCTCCTGTGGACATCTTTTGCTTCTACCTCAGTTACACTGAAAAGGGGTAAATATTAGAATGTTAACCTGTTCCCTTTACAATATTGATATGTCAATGGAACAAGTGTGAAATAACATCAAGGTCATAAATGACCTTTCTTGCATAATGAGATATATTGTATGAGAATAAATTAGTAAAGCAGAAAATAAACATACTTTTCCTTTCCTGCAAGTCTTGAGGCAAACTTGGCATGCCAAATTGCAACATTGAAGGCCATGGAGACCAGTTCAAAAATAGCATCTTGTTGGGCACTAACGGGACAGGATGTTAATAACAATAATAGTATTGGAGAGAGACCGTGTATTTCAATAATGGACGGAAACATCTGTTTGAGGTGAGAGAACTAAATTAAATATTGAGCCTGAGTAATGAAGTAATAACACATTTATAAAATGTCAGCTGGAAATACAAAAGAACCAAGACAAGGCTATAGGTAGTTCTCAATTAAACGTCACAATACAGTGCAGAGCATTTGACTTAGTTGCTGGGTGGCAAGGAGAACCCCAGCATTGTCAGAACTACACATTTACAATTATTCTACATTTAGCTCTATCAGAGCATGCAACTGCCTGCTTTTCATGTTCAGTAAACATTAATTGATCGTGTAAACTTTGATTTGTGAGGATAGCCTTCGGAAAGTATTCAGACCCCTTAACTTTTTCCACTTTGTTACGTTAGTCTTATGCTAAAAAATGCTAAATAATTCTTCCCCCTCAATCTACACACAATACCTCATAATGACAAAGCAAAAACAGGTTTATACATTTTTGCAAATGTAATACAAATAAAAAAGGTAAATATCACATTTACATAAGTACTCAGACCCTTTACTCAGTACTTTGTTGAAGAACCTTCGGCAGCGATTAAAGCCGAGTCTTCTTGGGTATGACGCTACAAGCTTGACACACCTGTATTTGGGGAGTTTCTCCCACTTTTCTCTGCAGATCCTCTCAAGCTCTGTCAGGTTGGATGGGGAAGGTCGCTGCACAGCTATTTTCAGGTCTCTCCATAGATGTTAGATCAGGTTCAAATCAAGGCTCTGGCTGGGCCACTCAAGGTCAATCAGAAACCCTGCGTTATCTTGGCTGTGTGCTTAGGGTCGTTGTCCTGTTGGAAGGTGAACCTATGCCCCAGTCTGAGGTCCTGAGCACTCTGGAGCAGGTTTTCATCAAGGATCTCTTGTTCATCTTTCCCTCGATCCTGACTAGTCTCCCAGTTCCTGCCGCTGAAAAACATCCACACAGCATGATGCCACCATCATGCTACATTTGTTGGTACTCTTCCCTAGATCTGTGTCTCGACACAATCCTGTCTCGGAGCTCTACAGACAATTCTTCAACCTCATCGCTTGGTTTTTGCTCTGACATGCACCGGCAACTGCGGAACCTTATATAGACTAGAGGTCGACCGATTAATCGGAATGGCCGATTAATTATGGCCGATTTCAAGTTCTCATAAGAATCGGTAATCTGTATTTTTGGACACCAATTTGTAGATTTTTTTTTTACACCTTTATTTAACTAGGCAAGTCAGTTAAGAACACATTCTTATTTTCAATGACGGCCTAGGAACGGTGGGTTAACTGCCTTGTTCAGGGGCAGAACGACAGATTTTTACCTTGTCAGCTCAGTGATTCGTTTTTGCAACCTTCCGGTTAATAGTCCAACGCTCTAACCACCTGCCTTACATTCCACTCCACGAGGAGCCTGCGTGGCAGGCTGACTACCTGTTACACGAGGGCAGCAAGGAGCCAAGGTAAGTTGCTAGCTAGTATTAAACTTATCTTATAAAAAACAATCAATCTTAACATAATCACTAGTTAAACTAGTAATATCATCAACCATGTATAGTTATCTAGCATATCCTGCATTGCATATAATCGATGCGGTGCCTGTTAATTTCTCATTGAATCACAGCCTACTTCGGCAAATGGGTGATGATTTAACAAGCACATTTGCGAAAAAAGCACTGTTGTTGCACCAATGTACCTAACTATAAACATCAATACCTTTCTTTAAAATCAATACACAAGTATATATTTTTTAAACCTGCATATTTAGTTAATATTGCCTGCCAACATTAATTTCTTTTAACTAGGGAAATTGTTACTTCTCTTGCATTCCGTGCATGCAGTCAGGGAATATGCAGCAGTTTGGGCCGCCTGGCTCATTGCGAACTGTGTAAAGTCCATTTATTCCTAACAAAGGCCGTAATTTTGACTGGTACTGTATGTGAGGCTACACTGATGTATCTGAAATTACTTGATCATTTCATGTTTACTGACCATGAAAAGCATGCAGTTACTTGTTGTATAACTCTGATGACAGAGCAAAATTTGCACAGTTGTTTTGCATGGAATAATCGGAAATGTGTAGTTCTGACTATGCTCTTCAAGAGGTGATATTACAACAAAATAGTGAACATTTATTAAACAATCCATTAAATGACATGCAGTTGTCAATGTTTTTAGCAGAGCTGGGAGTCTCCTTTCCCTGCAGCAGGCAAATTGAACACTCTGCACCGTATTGTGGCGTTTCATTGATAACGATGTATTGTACTGTAACTAAAACCTTGACTGACATTTACTGTATGTTGTATGTGTAGAGCTCTGACTGTGGGGCTGATGGGGGTAACTAACCACATCTGTGAAACCACCTATGGGCTAGAAGGCTTTACCTTGGGGTGTTTCCTTGCAAAGTGTCAGTCCACTTGAAGTTCTGCATGAACCGAAGCTTGTTCTCTTGTTTGGTGCCATCCAGAGATGCAATGAATCCTATGTCATGTCAAGCAATCAAAAGACCAGAAACAGATTATTAATAGAAAAAAAAGGAATAGTGATGCATGATGAGCAGTGTGTAGAGACCATACAAAAACACTATAAAAAACAGTGAGCACTGCTAAAGTGTGTATGTGTTCTCAACTGACCCTTCGCTAAGCCTTGCAGCAGAATTTTGGGCAGCAACTGTTGTCGAGTCAGACACCTTGGATGCGCTCATGTTTAAAATTGCATGAAAGCCAGTGAGGGGTATGGCAAAACCGGAGAGTTTTCTTTAAAAATAAATGTTTAAATGGCTAAATAGTTGAACAGTGCACCAGGAGTACTTGCTACTCTGATTCCTGAAATGCAGAGCCTGTGGTTGGAGTATTTTTTTAATCCAAAATTATACTTGTTATATTGTTTGCCACCTCAGCTGGTTCGCTAGCTGTCTCATTGACTGCCAAACATTGCTAATGCTAGCTAGAGAGCCACTTAATATAACTTGATTTCTCAAAATGTATGTTAGCTAGCTAAGTTAAATGTTATGAATACAACTCCCATGTTGTCAACATCATAATACAATTTGAGAGAACTAGTTGGCTCCAAAAGTGGTGTCATGACATGGCTTTCTTTGGGTATAGCGAGTATCATCCCCCTCTCTCTCTTCCCCTTACACCCAGGCTCTGTTATCTCAGATCGTAAATTCCTGGAGGAGACCCTCTTCCCTCCCGGCCATGCAGTATAGAGAGAGGGTTCACAGTAGGACAAAGGAACTTCGTCTACCTCACAGAACTTGAGAACTGAACAAAATCCATGTTTTGGAGAATGTGTAAACGGTCGGTGGAGAATCCAGCTACAACTGGTCCATTTTGTCTAATGTTTGTGACCTCATGATAGACAATACAGCCACAATACCATAACTCTGTTTATACAAGAGTCTCCGTTATGAGATTTGCATCTAATTATTGTATAAAATGAACGAGTAAAGATTAAACTATTTGCGAAATGATGTAATGCGATTTTAAACTGTTTAATGAAAGAGTTAAATTTGAAAGGGAATTGGATTCCAAGTCATTGGCCCACCCCATGAACACAGACATTGATCTGGCATCATGGGTCAGCCCATTTCTGCTGTTCCGAATATAAACCCCACCTGGAGAAGCCCACTTCAGACCAAGCGTACCTCGATTACCGAGAGGGCTAAGGTTTGAGTAGAGACCATGCATTCCTCGGTTTTTGAATTTCTAACCAAACCATGTGGAACATTGGCTACACTGGTGGGAATGGTACAACTCGGAGACTATCGATCGACAGAATAAGAGCAAATCTTCGATACGAATTACTAGTCTGCAGCTAGAATTTATGTTGACTGAATGTGAAGACCGACAAAACATCTATACTATAAGAACATTTCTGAATGGGACTCTGAAGTATCCAAAAGACTTCATGGGAGAGAGAAGTTCAGATTAACTTTCCAACAGAAAGAAGGATGATTCCAACAGAGATCATGACAACACACTGAGTGTAAATATATAATTTATTGATTGCAATTATGCCCGAATGAGTGAGCGTTCATGTGCAAAGGATTAGCATTTCAATTATAATTAGCAACTGTGTAGTGTCTTTTGTCTTTTGCGCCCTTCTCAGCCGCTTTGTCTACCAAGCGTCATATCAGTTTAGCCCACTAGGGCACATCCCGTATCATTTCCTTGTAACCATATCTACTTTGTTTGCTTGTTTATGCATTTCTGTGATTATTTAGTTAGTAAATAAATTATTAAGAAAATTGATGTATGGATGATTCATAGTGAAGGCTGGGTTCGTGCAGATAACCAACAATTTACGACGTTTGGAATGAGACTAACGTGAGGTAAAGAATAAGTAATTAATTAGAAGACTAATTGATCAGATATTAAAATATCTAAAAAGTTATTAGGAAAATTATAACTGTAATCTGAAGATTTTCCTTGGTGCCCTGACTTCCTAGTTAATTACATTTACATGATTAGTTTAATCACGTAACAATAATTACAGAAAATTGATTTGATAAAAATAACAGTCTTCACTTTAATGATGCCAAAGACACGACAGTGGCTAGCTTTGACTGTATGCTGACAGTGAAGTCAGAGCAATGGCTAGCTACTAGAAGGCGACCGATTAATCGGCATGGCCGATTTCAAGTTTTCATAACAATCAGTAATCGGCATTTTTGGAAGCCGATTATGGCTGATTACATTGCAATCCACGAGGAGACGGCGTGGCAGGCTGACCAACTATTACACGAGTGCAGCAAGGAGCCAAGGTAAGTTGCAAGCTAGTATTAAACGTATCTTAGAAAAAAAACTATCAATCTTAACATAATCACTAGTTAACTACACATGGTTTATGATATTACTAGTTTATCTAGCTTGTCTTGCGTTGCAAATAATCGATGTGGTGCCTGTTAAGTTATCATTGAATCACAGCCTACTTCGCCAAACGGGTAATGATTTAACAAGTGCAAGTTGCACCAATGTGTACCTAATAGAGGTCGACCGTTTATGATTTTTCAACGCCAATTTTTTTTTTTTATTTTATTTTTTAACCTTTATTTTACTAGGCAAGTCAGTTAAGAACAAATTATTATTTTCAACAACTACTCCAAGTCTCAGAGCCAGTGACGTTTGAAACGCTATTATTGCGCACCCTGCTAACTAGCTAGCCATTTCACATCACATCGTTACACCAGCCTAATCTCAGGAGTTGATAGGCTTGAAGTTAAACAGCAGTGCTGCTGGAAAAATGCACCGAAAGTGCTGTTTGAATGAATGCTTACGAGCCTGCTGGTGCCTACCATCGCTCAGTCAGACTGCTCTACCAAATCATAGACTTAATTATAACATAATAACATACAGAAATGCGAGCCTTAGGTCATTAATATGGTCGAATCCAGAAACTATCATCTCGAAAACAAGGCGTTTATTCTTTCAGTGAAATACGGAACCGTTCCGTATATTTTATCTAACAGGTGGCATCCATCAGTCTAAATATTCCTGTTACATTGTACAACCTTCAATGTTATGTTATAATTACATACAATTCTGGCAGATTAGTTTGCAATGAGCCAGGCGGCCCAAACTGTTGCATATACCCTGACTCTGCGTGCAATGAACGCAATAGAAGTGACACAATTTCACCTGGTTAATATTGCATGCTAACCTGGATTTATTTTATCTAAATATGCAGGTTTAAAAATATACTTTTGTGTTTTAAGAAAGGCATGGGTGTTTATGGTTAGGTACATGTTGGAGCAACGACAGTCCTTTTTCGCGAATGCGCACTGCATCGATTATATTCAACGCAGGACACGCTATATAAACTAGTAATATCATCAACCATATGTCGTTATAACTAGTGATTATGATTAATTAAGTTTAATGTTAGCTAGCAACTTACCTTGGCTTCTTACTGCATTCGTTTAACAGGCGGGCTCCTCGTGAGGCAGGTGGTTAGAGCATTGGACTAGTTAACCGTAAGGTTGCAAGATTGAATCCCTGAACTGACAAGGTAAAAATCTGTCGTTCTGCCCCTGAACAAGGCAGTTAACCCACCGTTCCTAGGCCGTCATTGAAAATAAGAATGTGTTCTTAACTGACTTGCCTAGTTAAATAGAGATTAAATAATAGGCGTAAAAAAATAATAATAAATAAATAAAATAAAAATTTAAATCGGCATCCAAAATTACCGATTGTTATGAAAACTTGAAATCGGCCCCAATTAAATCGGCCATTCCGATTAAATCGGTCAAACTCTAGTACCTAAACATCAATGCGTTTCTTAAAATCAATACACAAGTATATTTTTTAAAGCCTGCATATTTAGTTAATATTGCCTGCTAACATGAATTTATTTTAACTAGGGAAATTGTGTCACTTCTCTTTCGTTCTGTGCAAGCAGAGTCAGGGTATATGCAGCAGTTTGTGCCACCTGGCTCGTTGCGAACTGTGTGAAGACCATTTCTTTCAAACAAAGACCGTAATTAATTATGACATTACATTGAAGGTTGTGCAAATTAAGAGCAATATTTAGACTTATGGATGCCACCCGTTAGATAAAATATGGAATGGTTCCGTATTTTAATGAAAGAAAACATTTTGTCGAAATGATAGTTTCCGTATATATATATATATATATATATATATATATATATATATATATATATATATATATATATATATAAAAAATATATATATAAATATATGGCTGATTACATTGATTATATATATATTACAATATATATATATATAAAGAAAAAAATACATTTAAAATAAATAAAAACAAAATCTGCTTTTTTTGGTCCTCCAATAAATCGGTACTGAAAAATCATAATTGGTCGACCTCTACTAGCTCCACTTAAGTTATAATGCCAGAGAAGCCGTTGCTTGGAGGATATATTGGCACGGGTCTTTTTAGGCCCGAGGCGAAGTTGAGGGCCGACAAACAGTGCCAATATATCTTCCAAACACCGGCTTCGAGGGCATTATCACTTTTATTCAAAATAATAACGATTGATATATTTTCTATTAAAAGCTTTATTTTTATGAATGTATTCATACTATTTCATCCTTCCACAAGATATACAGTACCAGTCAAAAGTTTGTACACCTACTCAGTCAAGGGTTTTTGTTTATTATTACTATTTTCTACATTGTAGAATAGGGGCATCTTCTGTATACCACCCCTACCTTATCACAACACAACTGATTGGCTCAAACACATTAAGAAGGACAGACAACAAGGCACACATGTTAATTGACATGCATTCCAGGTCACTACCTCATGAAGCTGGTTGAGAGAATGCCAAGAGTGTGCAAAGATGTCATCAAGGCAAAGTGTGGCTATTTGAATCATCTCAAATATAAAATATATTTTGATTTGTTTAAAACACTTTTTTGGTTACTACATGATTCCATGTGTTATTTCATAGTTTTGATGTCTTCACTATTATTCTACAATACAGAAAATAGTACAAATTTAAAAAACAACCTTGAATGAGTAGGTGTGTCCAAACCTTTAACTGGTACTGTAGTCCCAACACAAATCTAGGGATGCTACCCAAGCCGGCTGGTAGTTTGTTCAATCGATTCCATTGCCAGAGACGTGACCCAGTCGTTCAGTCTTTTTGTTCTGTATCTATGGATGTGACCCAGTTGTTCATTCTAAATTATCCATTGCCATACTGGCTGCTAACGTTCTTATCCCTTGCTGGCTAGCTAGCCAACTATGGCTAACTTACAGTCACATCAAACCGTGCAGCCAGAACAGTAGCTGCATTTGCATGAACAGTTTCCATGTGACATTTATTTGGATACATCCATAACAATAAGCTAATGATGTGCGATTTCCCCGGCATATAAAATGTGCTCTCTCGTCCGGACACTTTTGTTCGAGAGCTAGCCTACAAAAAAAAAAACATGAGCTGGCGCACACCCAGAAAATAGTTTGTGTGGAGGTGGTGACTAACGTCAAATAAACTATAAACTATCAAAATAAAGAAAGTCGCACACCCCATGTGTAATCTCCCAGCAATTTAATGGGTATTTACCGAGAGCTAGCCTACAACACAGCTAACACAATCACTTCAAACTAAAGCTGGAAAGACTTTAAACTACCTGCACTTCGTTTCGTTTGACCTGTTTTCTATTGATAGTTCTTTGTATGTACCCATAAAATGATGATGATTCATGGTTTCGACTGGCTGACTAACGCTGCCTACCTGTCTGTCGGTCTGTCTCCTCCCGACACGTTCATTACTACGGGACAGCTGGAGATCCAATTTGAATATTGAAACGTGTAAATGTCAGAGAGACAGACAGCAAGGTTTGTACAAACCTCCGCTGTTGAAAACTAAATGTTAGTCTAAAATAAATGTAAGTGTCACGCCTTGGTCATTATATTTTGTGTTTTTGGTATATGTTTGGGTAAGCCAGGGTGTGACATGGGTTTATATGTTGGTTTTCGTATTGGGGTTTGTAGTAATTGGGATTGTGTATGATTAGGGGTGTGTCTAGTTAGGCTTGGCTGCCTGGGGCGATTCTCAATCAGAGTCAGGTGCTTGTCGTTGTCTCTGATTGAGAACCGTATTTAGACAGCCTGACTTTCGCGTTGTAATTTGTGGGTGTTTGTTCCTGTCTTAGTGTTGTAGTCACCAGATAGGCTGTAATAGGTTTCTTGTTCCGTTTGTTGTTTTCATATACAGTTATTTCATGTACCGGGATTATCTTAATTAAAGTCATGAGTAACCTACACGCTGTATTTCGGTCTGACTCTCTTCATTCAACAGACGAACGACTTTACAGTAAGATAATGTCTAGAGGCTTTTTATAGTGGAGATCAAGTTTATAAAAATTGCCTGGCTGGGCTGATGAGAGAGTGGATTGCAGTGTCAAATGGAACAGAGTAAATAGGCAATTTAAAGTAAAACATTTAGCCGGTGGTAACTTGTGGAATAGACACCTGCTGGAATGCGTTTTTAACCAAATCAGCATTGAGGATTAGACCCACCTGTTGTATAACGACTTGTAATACCAGTCCAACACAACATACCCAAATGTTTTCTGATTAGTAAGGGGTAGTCAGAGTTCAATTTCATTGTGTATTAGAAATACAGTTTGAGATCATTGTCAGGGGATTTCGCCAGCGGTTGACTCAGGAATAGAGAGAAATAGTAATGGCATCTTTTTGTGGGCACTAAACTCCGCCATGGCTCGCTGGACAAAGCCTATTTGGAAATTAATGCAATTTTTTTGAGGGTTTTTGGATAAACGCAGAAAATAAGGTCTGTGCTAAACAGAGGCTTAGGAGATCTTATACGTGATGTTCCATGAGAAACGTGATGTTCCATAATAAAAAAAAGCACATAAAGGCTTCATAATTCATAAAGGCCAGGTTAACTGATTGATATTATATCATAGGACAAAACGTATAAGATCTCCTAAGCCTGTGTTAACCTCACTTATTTTCTGCATTTATCCCAAAACCCGAGTCCACCTTAGGATAGGCTGAACGAACCTGAGGCAACTAATTTCCTGCAAGCTGGCAAGCTCTATTGGGCTTCCTGGGGAAAATGTTGTAAGAGTAACCGAGGGGGGCAGGGCATAGCGAAGGGTCAATTGTCATAGAATGGATATCAATTGCAAAGTGTACACATGTACATACTTGCATATCTTATTTGCTGATGGGCTACCAGCAACTCCATAGAAGTTGAAGGAAACAGGTGCAGTTGCTTTCAATGGGTTTCGGTGGAACCAATGACTCATTCTGTGGCTTGGATGGTAAAAGCTGGATGGAAAGGGAAATCAATTAACAATATTCAAACATACATAATTGCATATAAATTGGCCTGATTATCTACAAATAAAAGACTGGTGATATGATAGTAAACGTATCTTACTTGTTGGCTGTGGCTTGATGACAACAATCAATGACGGTCTTGCCTTGACGTGTACACTGATGGCCTAGCAGCTAGCTTCTCATTATTATGTAGGCTAGACGGGTGGGCATATTGCTATTGTAAACCTCTTCCACACTACATTGTTCGTATAATGTTACTAGATACCTACCAACAACTAAATAGACGTGAATATTACTGTAACCCAAATTAAATTAGGGGGGGGGGTAGTCGGATTCCGTTGGTTTACTCTAGGAATCAAACAGAACGAGACGAGGACAGTCTTTACTGAAAATGTCCCATAGAATCTCTCGTTTTCGTTGTAAACGGTTCCGTTTGCAAAGACGTTTTGCAACGGAATACGACTAATGAATACCCACCCAAATGTGACAGCAGCAACTCCCAACTAGCTAGCTAATGTACTGTGGCTAACGTTAGCGACCTAGCTTTCGAATTACCTAATCGCCAAATAAGAAAATCTATAAACACAAGTCTAGTTTGTACAATATTATGGAAGTGATATTTACGAACCTTGGATCTGACAATCTGAAGATGCACTTCCGGAAATAAAGGCACAGAATGGATCTTGACCAGTGGAAAAAGCGTATTGAGTCATGTGACAACTTGCTGCTTCTTGGGACAGGTCTAGTATCCGCTTTAACTGTAATGTTAATACATTTTAATTAAAATTGTATAACTGATCACAGACCAGTTAAAACTATTGACTGTACCAAATAAACCCACTGATTTGAGAGCTTTGGGCATTTAATTTCCTCACATGAACATATCATATTCATAACCAGCCCATTTACAAACCATCACTTCTGAAGATTGGCATCACAGCCTACATTTTGTCTTACCATCTCATACTGTAGTTCAATTTCTTTGGAGAATAAAAACCAACGCTAGAGCAAATAGACAGATATGCTATCCAAATGCTTATGTATGACTATTGTAATTTAAAGTAAAACATGGGCAGAAACACTATTTCAAGCTTTTGTTTGAACATAATTTCACAAATCAAATTAACATTTCCCAATAGGAATATTGCCACGTTCAAGTCGGAACTAGGAAACTCAGAAATGGCCAACTTGCTACCTGGTTGTAGTTATACGGGTGCCACGTTCAATCAGTTAGCAATTCGGACATTTCAGAGTTTCCTAGTTCCGACTAGCATGTGAATGTGTCATTTGGATCAGGTAACCAACATGAAAAAGTTAACAAAAATACCTGCAAAAGATTGTGCTTTAGAATAAAAGGTGGGGGAGTATCAATCTAATGTATTTATGAAGCTATTTTTACATCAGCAGATGTCACACAGTGCTATACAGAACCACAGCCTAAAACCCCAAACAATGCAGATGTAGAAGCACGGTAGCTAGGAAACACTCCCTAGAAAGGCAGGAACCATGTATGAAACCTAGATAGGAACCAGGCTCTGAGGGGTGGCCAGTCCTCTTCTGGCTGTGCCAGGTGGACTATAAGAGTACATGGCAATTGAAATCCAGATTGGAATAACCATTGGAGTAACCATTCAATGATATTCAGCATTCATTTGTCATATAAATATACAATGAGTATACAAAACATCAACAACACATGCTCTTTCCATGGACTGACCAGATGAATCCAGGAGAAAGCTATGATCACTTATTGATGTCACTTGTTAAATCCACATCAAGGAGAGGAGACAGGTTAAAGAAGTATTTTTAAGCCTTAGACAATTGAGACATGGATTGTGTATGTGCCATTCAGAGGGAGAATGGACAAGACAAAAGATAGAATTGCCGTTGAAAGGGGTATGGTAGTAGGTGCCTGGTGCAGAAGTTGTCAAGAACTGCAACACTGCTGGGTTTCACACAACAGTTTGCCGGGTGTATCAAGAATGGCCCACCACCCAAAGGACATCCAGACAACTTGACACATCTGTGGGAAGCATTGGAGTCAACATGGGCCAGCCTCCCTGTGGAACACTTTCGACACCTTGTGGAGTCCATGCCCCAACAAACTGAGGGTGTTCTGAGGCCAAAGGGGGAGTGGGGGGGGGGTGGAGGGGCAACTCAATAGTTGTTCTTAATGTTTGGTATACTCAGTGTATATTGCATATGAGATCTTAAACTACACATGGTATAACCAGCAGAAAGGGGAATGTCTACAAGGCACTGTAATAAAAATGTAAAAAATAAAAGCAACTGCATCCTATACATTTTCACTACTGAAGGGAAACTCTTCAATGCACCTTAGGTTACATTTATACCTGTATTTTAAAACAGATCCAATGATGTCAGCTGGTTTAAAAAAGAAAATCAGTGCAAATTGTCAAATGCAAAGGCATAGGAGAAGGAAATAAACAGATTTCCCTTTTAGGAAAATTGTGTGTGGGGGAGGGAAGTGGAATATCGTGCAAGGCTATGAAAATATTTGCTAAAGCAAAACTAGGTAATCCTTGTAGGGTCATAATGATGAGAAATTAAACACACCAATATCAGTAATTTCCTGTTGTTCCAATGTAAAAAATAATAATAATACATTTTAAACCACACATTTCAGTCAAACACATGTCATACTGTAGTTTATGTACAGTAAGTAATTCCCCAGTAAAACCAATTGTCAGCTACAAAGTGATCATTGGTTTAGTGACATGTTATATATATATATATATATATAACAAGACATTTCATGATTGTCACTTTCTATATACAATATAACCTATAGCTGTGTGCATTACATATCAAACAATGACTTTTGCTGTTGTTTTTCTATTTATACTGTATGCACCACATATTATTTAAAGCACAACGATTATAACTGTGGATGGGGAAGGGATTCTGAAGCTGGACCAGCGTCACCCCATTTGGGCAAACGGCTCAACTCTTATCTGTTCTGAAGAATGTATACAAATGGCAACGGTCTAACATGTAATAGAAGTCAAGGATGTATAACGCTGATTCAGTTTTATTTTCTATGTAAAGTCATTTATGTGCACCATAATAATTAGCTGCTGGTGCTGAAACATTGTATATTATTTTTTTATGAAGTATAACATCGTAATGCTTTACTTTAAATAAAAATGTGTCTTCATTTTTAAGAAATAAAATGAAAACCCAGTTACATAAAAAGAGAAAGCAAAAATAAATCAGCTTGTTTATAATCTGTTTTGAAAAATAAATAAATATATTTGCCGATCATGTTACTTTTGGTAATGAGTAATAACAACCAAGCTATAAATCACACTGCTGCATACACACCATAACAACCCCCAAAATGTTTTGCTAACCCCTTGGAAGACCCCATTAAAAAAACATTTCAAAAATAACACACTGCAGCCTTTGGAACCCTGAACATTTTAAATGGCACTTATTTCCTCAACCCTCTCAGTACATCAAAAAGATGAGAATGAGAAGTCCTTTGTTCATAGACGTTTGGCATAGTTATTACAAAGGACATGGTCACGGATATCACCCCACCCTCCGTTTTTCATATGAGCCTTGTGCTCCACTGAATCTGCATTTGTTAGGGCCAGGGACTGAGGGAAGAGGGATGCTTTGGCAAGCTTAAGGGACACCTGTGCTTTCTTTAGGGCCAGCTCAGGGCGACAGGCCTCCTTGTTCTGGTGCAGCCCACAGTTACCAGTATGTAGAACCCTGGACCCCTGGGCCACCAGCACTTTGAGTGGCTTGGAGATGCAAGTCCCTGACAGGTGCTGGAGGGTCCAGTCCCAGTTGTAGTCATCGTAGGAGCAGAAGTCATTGTTGCACCCCATTAGCTTGTAGTACACCTCTCTGGAGATGCCCATGCCAATGTTGTGCTTGGTAGACATCCACCCGGCAGTCTGCACCTTGTTGCTGAGCTTATCAAATTCTGCCAGGCCGTTGTAGTTGCCTAGTGCCAACATGTCACAGTCAGGGCAGCTGCTCTTCCTGTATTTAACCATCTCCTTGAAGAGGTGGTAGAGGTCGGGCAAGATGAAGTTATCCTCCTCGAGGAAGACAACAAAGCCACTGTAACCTTGCAGAGCTTGCACTCGCTCCCACACAAAGTGAAGTTTCCACCACCAGTGGTGTTTGGTCTGTGTGATGGAGGCGTCCCTATAGTGGCCATATGAATCTGGATGCTCAGCGTTGAGGCATCCTGTTTTTAAAGCATCGTCCTTGGATATGTCTCGTGGACAGTCCCGTGAATCCTGCCCAGGAAACTCACTGGGATAGAGCTGTGTGCTGTAGGGGAAGTATATTTGCAAGACCTTGCAGAAAGTTATCCCTTGCACTATGTAATTGATTTCCTCTGAAAAATAGTCGTGGCTGAAAATCAGCAGTAAGTTGTGGACCTCAGCTGCATTTTCCAATGACTTGATGAGTATTTTGAGGTAGTCTGGTCTGTTGTGAACCTGAATAACCAGGACCAATTTAGTCTCCCCAGGATACTTGTTCGCATTCTGAACGTATTGCTTGTAATTCGCATTGTAAATAGACTTTATCAATTCTGGAACAGAACTGTAATGAAACGTTGCCTTGTCATCAGGCAACATGTTTTCCTGAGCGACAACACCCGTGACTTCATCAGAAATGAATACACGTGTTGTGATCATGACAGTGGCAATAATAAAAGAAACACCAAGGATAATGAGCAGGTTCTTTTTGAGAAATCGTAACCTCATTTTCGTAACGTTAAAGGCAGCCGTTGGATACAATAATGATGGTTTGATTCACCTGACTATTGAAAGCGTCCTCATCTTGTTTGCATTTGCCATTTTCGATGGAACCCAAATGCAGCAGTTTCCACAGAACGTTACAAACTGGTACGCGAAGAAATCCTTCGTTGATGATGACTCTTTTTGCTGACACGGATCTGTCAGTTCGGTTGATCGATTTCATCTGTTGCTATTGCTGTTTAGAAGTTTAGCGATCGGGTGTATCGCCTGTGAAAAGTAACAAGATTATGAAATGATTATGAAATAATGTAGTATTCTCTATGTCAGACATTTTAGATTTGTTTCCATTCATGAAGTTAATTTACAGTCGTTGAGTTGACTTACCAAGAGCGATGTGTCATGTATCACTTCAAGGCTATCCGGAAGAATGTTTTAGGACTTTGGACTGCCATATAATGAACGTGTAACAAAATTGAGTGCTGACGTGTCCTATTCAGCCAACAGGAACAGGCAGAATTCTTGGTGAACGAATCAGTGGCCTATCTATGCTTATGTATTACGGGACCTACACTATAGGCTACATCCATGACTTTTGAGAAGATCTGTTGAGAGTAATGGTATAGTTTATGCTATTCAGTGTTATATTAATTCAATTAAGAATGAGTTTCCAGTAATCAGAATATTACATTTTGTATAATTCGGGCATGTTCTTTCTTATGTCCAGGCCAGTGGCGATTTTAGCATGTACATCTTGGTGGGGTCCCCCCCAAAAATATGTGGGATCCATGCCAGCAAAGCCACAACACAACACTAAACAATAGATGAATTGCACTATCCCACTGCTACACCTGGCTATCAGCGGAGCCTTGTCTGGCAGCAAAACAGTTCATTCAGCCTCATTTATTGCCTTTAAAAAAACATAGCTGATATGGCTGACTTGCTTAAACAAATGTGGTTTCTACTGACAATTGAGATTTACAAACTATGGCATAAGGGGACGACAAGCGGATAAGAGACAATCAACCCGTCATTTCGATTAAATCCTTCATGAGCAAGTTAGGACGGACATAGTCAATATAACTATTTGTTCAGCACTTCTGAAATGTACATCGACAGAATTCAGAACACGGTCTGTTCCTATAGTGTTCTCACTGTACACCAAGTCAGAACCGTAGGATAAATAAAAGGGGCATATAAGCAGACAATGAAAGCTCTTACAATATCCGATGATTACATTTCTCAAAATGTCAGAACATGAAGGGAAATTAAGAGAAAATAGACCAAATGATTAGGGTGAGGCACATGGGCTACTAACAACTTACTACACAATATACACTTAGTATTACTTTCTTAGCTACCATATACATATCTCTCTGGCATATTACATAATTTATGCAGCAGCATACATGTCACGTCCTGACCTTAGTTCCTTTTTTATGTCTCTATTTTAGTTTGGTCAGGGCGTGAGTTGGGGTGGGCATTCTATGTTTTGTTCTGTGTGTTAGATTTCTGTGTTTGGCCTGGTATGATTCCCAATCAGAGGCAGCTGTCAATCATTGTCTCTGATTGAGAACCAAACTTAGGCAGCCTGTTTTCCCACTATGGGTGATGGGTAGTTGTTTTCTGTTTTGTGTGTCTTCACCTTACAGAACTGTTTCTGTCATGTTTTGTCTTAGATTGTCTTGTCATTATGCTTTCCCTTCTGTTCGTTTCCCCCTGCTGGTCTTATTAGGTTCGTTCCCTTTTTCTATCCCTCTCTCTCCCCCTCCCTCTCTCTCCTCTCTCTATCGTTCCGTTCCTGCTCCCAGCTGTTCCTATTCCCCTAATCATCATTTAGTCTTCCCACACCTGTTCCTTATCTTTTCCCCTGATTAGAGTCCCTATTTCTTCCCTTGTTTTCCGTTCCTGTCCTGTCGGATCCTTGTCTATTGTTCACCGTGCTGTGTCTATGTATTGCCCTGTCGTGTCGTGTTTCCCTCAGATGCTGCGTGGTGAGCAGGTGTCTGAGTCTGCTACGTTCAAGTGCCTTCCCGAGGCAACCTGCAGTTCTTGATCAAGTCTCCAGTCTGTTCTCGTCATTACGAGTAGTATTATGCCTTTTGTTTGTAAAGTAACTTTACTGGATTAAAAACTCTGTTTTCGCCAAGTCGCTTTTGGGTCCTCATTCACCTGCATAACAGAAGGATCCGACCAAGGAATGGACCCAGCGACTACAGATGCTCGTAACACTGCCGTCGAGATCCAAGGAGCCATGCTCGGCAGACACGAGCAGGAATTGTCTGCTGCTCGCCATGCCGTGGAGAACCTGGCCGCTCAGGTTTCCGACCTCTCTGGACAGTTCCAGAGTCTTCGTCTCGTGCCACCTGTTACTTCCTGGCCTGCCGAGCCTCCGGAACCTAGGGTTAATAACCCACCTTGCTACTCCGGGCAGCCCACGGAGTGCCGCTCCTTTCTCACCCAGTGTGATATTGTGTTCTCTCTCCAACCCAACACATACTCTAGCGAGAGAGCTCGGGTTGCTTACGTCATTTCACTCCTTACTGGCCGGGCACGAGAGTGGGGCACAGCTATCTGGGAGGCAAGGGCTGATTGTTCTAACAATTACCAGAACTTTAAAGAGGAGATGATTCGGGTTTTTGACCGTTCAGTTTTTGGTAGGGAGGCTTCTAGGGCCCTGGCTTCCCTATGCCAAGGTGATCGATCCATAACGGATTACTCTATAGAGTTTCGCACTCTTGCTGCCTCTAGTGACTGGAACGAGCCGGCGCTGCTCGCTCGTTTTCTGGAGGGACTCCACGCAGTGGTCAAAGATGAGATTCTCTCTCGGGAGGTTCCTTCCAGTGTGGACTCTTTGATTGCTCTCGCCATCCGCATAGAATGACGGGTAGATCTTCGTCACCAAGCTCGTGGAAGAGAGCTCGCGTCAACGGTGTTTCCTGCTCCGCATCGCAACCATCTCCCTCCTCTGGCTCAGAGACTGAGCCCATGCAGCTGGGAGGTATTCGCATCTCGACCAAGGAGAGGGAACGGAGGATCACCAACCGCCTGTGCCTCTATTGCGGATTTGATGGACATTTTGTCAATTCATGTCCAGTAAAAGGCCAGAGCTCATCAGTAAGCGGAGGGCTACTGGTGAGCGCTACTACTCAGGTCTCTTCATCTAGATCCTGTACTACTATGTCGGTCCATCTACGCTGGACCGGTTCGGGTGCTACATGCAGTGCCTTGATTGACTCTGGGGCTGAGGGTTGTTTCATGGACGAAGCATGGGCTCGGAAACATGACATTCCTTTCAGACAGTTAGACAAGCCTACGCCCATGTTTGCCTTAGATGGTAGTCATCTTCCCAGTATCAGATTTGAGACACTACCTTTAACTCTCACAGTATCTGGTAACCACAGTGAGACTATTTCTTTTTTGATTTTTCGTTCACCTTTTACACCTGTTGTTTTGGGTCATCCCTGGCTAGTATGTCATAATCCTTCTATTAATTGGTCTAGTAATTCTATCCTATCCTGGAACGTTTCTTGTCATGTGAAGTGTTTAATGTCTGCCATCCCTCCCATTTCTTCTGTCCCCACTTCTCAGGAGGAACCTGGCGATTTGACAGGAGTGCCGGAGGAATATCATGATCTGCGCACGGTCTTCAGTCGGTCCCGAGCCAACTCCCTTCCTCCTCACCGGTCGTATGATTGTAGTATTGATCTCCTTCCGGGGACCACTCCTCCTCGGGGTAGACTATACTCTCTGTCGGCTCCCGAACGTAAGGCTCTCGAGGATTATTTATCTGTGTCTCTTGACGCCGGTACCATAGTGCCTTCTTCCTCTCCGGCCGGGGCGGGGTTCTTTTTGTTAAGAAGAAGGACGGTACTCTGCGCCCCTGCGTGGATTATCGAGGGCTGAATGACATAACGGTTAAGAATCGTTATCCGCTTCCCCTTATGTCATCAGCCTTCGAGATTCTGCAGGGAGCCAGGTGCTTTACTAAGTTGGACCTTCGTAACGCTTACCATCTCGTGCGCATCAGAGAGGGGGACGAGTGGAAAACGGCGTTTAACACTCCGTTAGGGCATTTTGAGTACCGGGTTCTGCCGTTTGGTCTCGCCAATGCGCCAGCTGTTTTTCAGGCATTAGTTAATGATGTTCTGAGAGACATGCTGAACATCTTTGTTTTTGTCTATCTTGACGATATCCTGATTTTTTCACCGTCACTCGAGATTCATGTTCAGCACGTTCGACGTGTTCTACAGCGCCTTTTAGAGAATTGTCTCTACGTAAAGGCTGAGAAGTGCTCTTTTCATGTCTCCTCCGTTACTTTTTTCGGTTCCGTTATTTCCGCTGAAGGCATTCAGATGGATTCCGCTAAGGTCCAAGCTGTCAGTGATTGGCCCGTTCCAAGGTCACGTGTCGAGTTGCAGCGCTTTTTAGGTTTCGCTAATTTCTATCGGCGTTTCATTCGTAATTTCGGTCAAGTTGCTGCCCCTCTCACAGCTCTTACTTCTGTCAAGACGTGTTTTAAGTGGTCCGGTTCCGCCCAGGGAGCTTTTGATCTTCTAAAAGAACGTTTTACGTCCGCTCCTATCCTCGTTACTCCTGACGTCACTAGACAATTCATTGTCGAGGTTGACGCTTCAGAGGTAGGCGTGGGAGCCATTCTATCCCAGCGCTTCCAGTCTGACGATAAGGTTCATCCTTGCGCTTATTTTTCTCATCGCCTGTCGCCATCTGAGCGCAACTATGATGTGGGTAACCGTGAACTGCTCGCCATCCGCTTAGCCCTAGGCGAATGGCGACAGTGGTTGGAGGGGCGACCGCTCCTTTTGTCGTTTGGACAGACCATAAGAACCTTGAGTACATCCGTTCTGCCAAACGACTTAATGCCCGTCAAGCTCGTTGGGCGTTGTTTTTCGCTCGTTTCGAGTTTGTGATTTCTTACCGTCCGGGTAGCAAAAACACCAAGCCTGATGCCTTATCCCGTCTGTTTAGTTCTTCTGTGGCTTCTACTGATCCCGAGGGGATTCTTCCTTATGGGCGTGTTGTCGGGTTGACAGTCTGGGGAATTGAAAGACAGGTTAAGCAAGCACTCACGCACACTGCGTCGCCGCGCGCTTGTCCTAGTAACCTCCTTTTCGTTCCTGTTTCCACTCGTCTGGCTGTTCTTCAGTGGGCTCACTCTGCCAAGTTAGCTGGTCATCCCGGTGTTCGAGGCACTCTTGCGTCTATTCGCCAGCGCTTTTGGTGGCCGACTCAGGAGCGTGACACGCGCCGTTTCGTGGCTGCTTGTTCGGACTGCGCGCAGACTAAGTCGGGTAACTCTCCTCCTGCCGGTCGTCTCAGACCGCTCCCCATTCCTTCTCGACCATGGTCTCACATCGCCCTAGACTTCATTACCGGTCTGCCTTTGTCTGCGGGGAAGACTGTGATTCTTACGGTTGTCGATAGGTTCTCTAAGGCGGCACATTTCATTCCCCTCGCTAAACTTCCTTCCGCTAAGGAGACGGCACAAATCATTATCGAGAATGTGTTCAGAATTCATGGCCTCCCGTTAGACGCCGTTTCAGACAGAGGCCCGCAATTCACGTCACAGTTTTGGAGGGAGTTCTGTCGTTTGATTGGTGCGTCCGTCAGTCTCTCTTCCGGGTTTCATCCCCAGTCTAACGGTCAAGCAGAGAGGGCCAATCAGACGATTGGTCGCATACTACGCAGCCTTTCTTTCAGAAACCCTGCGTCTTGGGCAGAACAGCTCCCCTGGGCAGAATACGCTCACAACTCGCTTCCTTCGTCTGCTACCGGGTTATCTCCGTTTCAGAGTAGTCTGGGTTACCAGCCTCCTCTGTTCTCATCCCAGCTTGCCGAGTCCAGCGTTCCCTCCGCTCAAGCGTTTGTCCAACGTTGTGAGCGCACCTGGAGGAGGGTGAGGTCTGCACTTTGCCGTTACAGGGCACAGACTGTGAGAGCCGCCAATAAACGCAGGATTAAGAGTCCAAGGTATTGTTGCGGCCAGAGAGTGTGGCTTTCCACTCGCAACCTTCCTCTTACGACAGCTTCTCGTAAGTTGACTCCGCGGTTCATTGGTCCGTTCCGTGTCTCCCAGGTCGTCAATCCTGTCGCTGTGCGACTGCTTCTTCCGCGACATCTTCGTCGCGTCCATCCTGTCTTCCATGTCTCCTGTGTCAAGCCCTTTCTTCGCACCCCGTTCGTCTTCCCTCCCCCTCCCGTCCTTGTCGAGAGCGCACCTATTTACAAGGTACGTAAGATCATGGACATGCGTTCTCGGGGACGGGGTCACCAATACTTAGTGGATTGGGAGGGTTACGGTCCTGAGGAGAGGAGTTGGGTTCCGTCTCGGGACGTGCTGGACCGTTCACTTATTGATGATTTCCTCCGTTGCCGCCAGGATTCCTCCTCGAGTGCGCCAGGAGGCGCTCGGTGAGTGGGGGTACTGTCATGTTTTGTCTTAGATTGTCTTGTCATTATGCTTTCCCTTCTGTTCGTTTCCCCCTGCTGGTCTTATTAGGTTCGTTCCCTTTTCTATCCCTCTCTCTCCCCCTCCCTCTCTCTCCTCTCTCTATCGTTCCGTTCCTGCTCCCAGCTGTTCCTATTCCCCTAATCATCATTTAGTCTTCCCACACCTGTTCCTTATCTTTTCCCCTGATTAGAGTCCCTATTTCTTCCCTTGTTT
Organism: Oncorhynchus gorbuscha; assembly: GCF_021184085.1. Lineage (NCBI taxonomy): Eukaryota > Metazoa > Chordata > Actinopteri > Salmoniformes > Salmonidae > Oncorhynchus > Oncorhynchus gorbuscha. The sequence goes on from NC_060186.1 coordinate 55,640,666, forward strand.
TCCGTTCCTGTCCTGTCGGATCCTTGTCTATTGTTCACCGTGCTGTGTCTATGTATTGCCCTGTCGTGTCGTGTTTCCCTCAGATGCTGCGTGGTGAGCAGGTGTCTGAGTCTGCTACGTTCAAGTGCCTTCCCGAGGCAACCTGCAGTTCTTGATCAAGTCTCCAGTCTGTTCTCGTCATTACGAGTAGTATTATGCCTTTTGTTTGTAAAGTAACTTTACTGGATTAAAAACTCTGTTTTCGCCAAGTCGCTTTTGGGTCCTCATTCACCTGCATAACAGTTTCGTTCACTCTCTCACCGTTGTTGTTTTGGTTATTGCAGTGTTTAGTTTATTTATTAAAATCAACATGGACACTTACCACGCTGCGTTTTGGTCTAATCCTTCCTATTCCTCATCCAAGGAGGACAACGATCGTTACAATACAAGACATTTTTGGACATACAAGACCTTGTTGTGCTGTTGCCACTTGAATGGGAAGGCAGTCATTTGTGGCTATATTTTGTCATCAAACATTGTCATCGAAGTCTGGCATTCTCTGGATTTATGGTGCTTTCATGACAATTGGGATCTCGAAAAACAGAAGGTTGAATCATGATGACGTCAGTGATCTTCAGGTCGTAGCTCTAGAAAGAGGCCCGAGTTCCCAATTTACAATTCCGAGTTGGATGAAAGTTCAAAACGTATTTTCCCAGTCATAGCTCACTTTTCCCTAGTTCTCAGTTGTCTAGAACTCACAAAAATGAGATTTTTCAGTTCTGTGTTAACAGTTGTTTTGAGCACGGCACAAATCATGCTTAATTGACAGCATGGCCAATCTTGAATGTTAAACTTGAATTTTAAACTAGGAAAAGAGACCCTTAATCTTAGATTTGGGACCACACAGCCACTCCACTGAATAGCAGGCTAATGATTGCTTTGCTATGCTTGCAGTTAGCAACTGATTCCTTCCAAACCACTCATTGTTGAATTTGCGATTTCCAACTTGTTGTGTAATGTTTATGTTGAATGGCCGATGAGCACAGATACGGTTTATCTATAATTTCTCTTGATTATTTATCTTCATATGATAAGGATTAAAAAGGATTTGCCAGTAGATTGTCGACTTGATTCATGATAATGACTGATAGCTAAGATTTTGAAAGTATGATGTTGACATGATCAGTCCAATCAAAGCTACTGTAGATATAACGTGATTAGATGATTTATCTGTGGCCAATGACCTTGAGCCTTCTTGGATGGACACTCCTACTGTAACTCTATGGCAGCCCCCAAGGGGCTAGAATCTTTTAAAGGTCTACCCTTAGGTGGTGACATAGTGTCCCCATGAGTGACAGAACACTGAGACAATCACAGCGCAATGCTCCGTATTTTCTTCTGGCACCACCAAAGAAAGCACTGAACATGGCTGAAACACCAGCATTGTGGAGTTTACTTACTCAAGAAAACAAATAAGAGACCATGTTTGTATGCAGCTTTATAAACTCAATGATATATATTACATTGTTTGCAAACTGATATGTGACACATTAATGCCAAAACAATATGAAAATTGGCAACAACAAACCAAAGAGGTGGGGCTCAAAACAGGCTCTTCCCCACCTCTTTTTATATGTGATGCTCTAAATGACAGGTCGCCACTGGTCCAGGCTATGGCTTGTGCAAGGATCTCTTCAATCAGGTTAGACTGGTTAAAGCTGCCTGGCTGGTATGAATGAGACGTGCCACACTCACATGGAATGTATGTGTTAGGGGTTGTTGATTACAGTAGGTAGGTGCCGAAACATACTTGTTAGGGTTACAAAATGAAAACACAACTGTTTAAGCTGTCACGAAATGTTCCAAAGACAAACGCCTCTCTCGTCAAACTAGAATCGCCTTTAACTATTCAATCCAACATTCAACTATGTCATGGTATATGTATGCTGTTGCGCCCTTGTAGCCTTCCACACTAGTCTATTACATAGTTTATTACATAGGGTATTCCACCAGGCGGCTGTGAAATTCTCTCCACAGTTTGATGACATTCCAGAAGGCAGAGAAACACCCATATCCATATGATAATAACCACACAAACATTTACATGGAGTTTTGTTTTGGATCCCATAACAGAAAGGGGATCTGGGGTGGATCTGTTAACGCCTAACCCCACCTGGCACCGCTGTCATTTGTCTCTTTCCCCCACCCAGACCAAATCAGCATGGTCACACACCAGAGGTACCAGCCCTCGCCCATATAACCAACGTTCTGGGTCAGACAAAAGCCTAAAACATTTACATGAATCACAAGTTGCTAAGTAAAGTTGTTCATAACTTTCACCTGTAGATGGCAACAGTAGACAGCAAATACAGTAGCTAGACCCGTTATGCACTGCTGTATCACATTTTGTTATCCACTTCCCCCATTACTATACTTTTTGTTTCTAACCAGGGATCCAGCTCCTTGTGTTGTGTACTATGACTTATTGTTCTCATTATAAACATTCATTCATGTGCATGAATCAACTGCATTGGTTATTATAGCCAACAGAAAAAAATGGTTATAACCTAGCTGGTTAAAAGCAGTAAGGAATCGACTCTGCAATAAAAATGTAATGATTTGTAATGATATACAATGCATTCAGAAAGTTTTCAGAACCCTTGACTTTTGTTACGTTACAGCCTTAATCTACACACAATATCCTATAATGACAAAGCAAAGACAGGTTTTAAGACATTTTTTCAAATGTATTAAAAATAAAAAACAGAAATACCTTACTTACATAAGTATTCAGACCCTTTGCTATGAAACTCGAAATTGAGCTCAGTTGCATCCTGTTTCCATTTATCATCCTTGAGATAATTGGGGTCCAGCTGTGGTAAATTCAATTGATTGGACATGATTTGGAAAGGCACACACCTGTCTATATAAGGTCCCACAGTTGACAGTGCATGTCAGGGCAAAAACCAAACAATGACGTCGAAGGAATTGTCCCTAGAGCGTCGAGACTGGATTGTGTCGAAGCACAGATCTAGGGAAGGGCACCAAGAAATGTCTGCAGCATTGAAGGTTGACAAGAACACAGTGGCCATCATCATTCTTAAATGGAGGAAGTTTGAAAACACCAAGACTCTTCCTACAGCTGGCCGCCCGCCAAACCGAGAAATCGGGGGAGAAGGGCCTTGGTCAGGGAGGTGACCAAGAACCTGATGGTCACTCTGAAAGAGCTCCAGAGTTCCTCTGTGGAGATGGGAGAACCTTCCAGAAGGACAACCATCTCTGCCAATCAGGCCTTTATAGTAGAGTGACCAGACAGAATCCACTCCTCAGTAAAAGGCACATGACAGCCCGCTTGGAGTTTGCCAAAAGGCACCTAAAGGACTCAGACCATTAAAAACAAGATTCTCATGTCCGATGAGAAACCAAGATTCAACTCTTTGGCATGAATTCCAAGCGTCACATCTGGGGGAAACCTGGCACCATCCCAACGGTGAAACATTGTGGTGGCAGCATCATGCTGTTGGGATGTTTTTCAACGGCAGGGACTGAGAGACTAGTCAAGATCGAGGGAAAGATCAACAGAGCAAAGTACAGTGATCCTTGATGAAGACCTGCTCCAGAGCCCTCAGGACCTCGACGGAGTTAAAGTTTACCTTCCAACATGACAATGACCCTAAGCACACAGCCAAGACAATGCAATAGTGGCTTCTGGAAAAGTCTCCGAATGTCCTTGAGTGGACCAGCCAGAGCCCAGACTTGAACCCGATCGAACATCTCTGGAGAGACCTGAAAATAGCTGTGCAGCAACGATCCCCCTCCAACCTGACAGAGCTTGAGAGGATCTGCAGAGAAGAATCGGAGAAACTCCCCAAATACAGGTGTGCCAAGCTTGTAGCGTCATACCCAAGAAGACTTAAAGCTGTAATCGCTGCCAAAGTACCCTTTGTCTGAATACTTATGTAATGTTATATTTCCGGGGGGATTTTGCAAACATTTCTAAAAACCTGTTTTTGCTTTGTTATTAGGGGTATTGTGTATATTTCACATGAAACAAGCTCACAATCCCTCTGTGCCTGTAACTTTAACCACATGAGACATGATGCTGGTGTTTTTAATCTAAAGGTTGGACCAGTGTTTCAGGCTAATTTGTGGTCTCAGTCACTGAAAAGTTGGATGATCACATACATTCTCTGAGCTACACACAGCATGGGATCAGACACAACATCTCACAATGTTGTAGTTTTATGTTTGTTTTACCAAATATGTGCATCATGTTTCAAGGAACCTACTTATTTTTAATTAAATATACCTTCCGGTAACCCGCCTCACTCAATGTGACACGGAGCCGCTATTTTTTTAGACCTTATAGCCATAACTTTCATCAGAAGGTAGCCAGCTAATTATCTAAGTTATTAGCCATTCAGTCATTGTTAGCTACTGCTAGCAGTCTTTACCCTCTGCTCAGGCACCAGCCGTTTTTTTAGCCTTTATAATGCCTGCCAGCTTCTGACTTTTTTTCTCCACTACAACGCCAGATTCCTGCCAACCATTGATCATCACAGCTAGCTATCTTTAACTGAGTGACCCAGCCCAGAAGCTAGCCCTGAGCCAGACGCATCTCCCGGCTAGCAAACAAATTCCCACAACTACAATACCTCTTTCGCCATCTGGCCCGGTCCCGGCATCGACACGGCGCCCCGCTGTACCATCACGACTGGTCCGCAGACATAATTCCATCATCTGTGCCTTCAACCGGCTTTTGCCGGACGACGGAGCAGACACTTCTACTTACCCCGGACTGCTAACTTTAAACGCCATGTCTCCCGCGTGCTAGCCTAGTAACGACTACCTAGCTGCTTTCCTGTTTCATCTATTGCTTCATCTGCCCATTCATCGCCATTTTATTCATCGCCTTGGTTTCATGCATGTTAACATCAGAAGCCTCCTCCCTAAGTTTGTTTTACTCACTGCTTTAGCACACTCCGCAAACCCCGATGTCCTTGCCGTGTCTGAATCCTGGCTTAGGAAGACCACCAAAAATTCTGAGATTTCCATACCCAACTACAACATTTTCTGTCAAGATAGAACTGCCAAAGGGGGAGGAGTTGCAATGTATTGCAGAGATAGCTTGCAAAGTTCTGTCATACTTTCCAGGTCTATGCCCAAACAATTCGAGCTTCTAATTTAAAAAATGAATCTCTCCAGAAATAAGTATTTTACTGTTGCCACCTGTTATAGAACCCCTCAGCTCCCTGCTGTGCCTTGGACACCATATGTGAATTGATTGCACCCCATCTATCTTCAGAGTTCGTTCTGTTAGGTGACCTAAACTGGGATATGCTTAACATCCCAGCAGTCCTACAAGCTAAGCTAGATGCCCTCAATCTCACACAAATGATCAAGGAAACCACCAGGTACAACACTAAACCGTAAACATGGGCATCCTCGTAGATATTATCCTGACCAACTTGCCCTTCAAATACACCTCTGCTGTTTTCAATCAGGATCTCAGCGATCACTGCCTCATTGCCTGCATCCGGTTTGGGTCCATGGTCAGAAAGACCGCCCCTCATCACTGTCAAACGCTCCTTAAAAGACTTCTGCGAGCAGGCCTTTCTAATAATCTAACCTGCTCGTTCTTTAAAAGTAATTTCCTCACAATCTTAAATAAGCATGCCCCTTTCAAAACATGTAGAACTAAGAACAGATATAGCCTTGGTTCACTCCAGACCTGACTGCCCTTGACCAGCACAAAAACATCCTGTGGCGGACTGCAATAGCATCAAATAGTCTCCGTGATATGCAACTGTTCAGGGAAGTCAGGAACCAATATACACAGTCAGTCAGGAAAGCAAAGGCTAGCTTTTTCAAACAGAAACTTGCATCTTGTAGCTCTAACTCCAAAAAGTTTTGGGACACTGTAAAATCCATGGAGAACAAGAGCACCTCCAGCTGCCCACTACACTGAGGCTAGGCGACACGGTCACCACCGATAAATCCATGATAATCGAACATTTCAATAAGCATTTCTCGACGGCTGGCCATGCTTCCCTCCTGGCTACCCCAACCCCGGCCAACAGCACCGCACCCCTCGCAGCTACTTGCATCCCCAGCTTCTCCTTCACCCAAATCCAGATTGCCTGGACCCGTACAAATCAGTTGGGCTAGACAATCTGAACCCTCTCTTTCTAAAATGATCCACCAGTCTGTTCAACCTCTCTTTCATTCCGTCTGAGATCCCTAAAGATTGGAAAAGTGCCGTGGTCATCCCCCTCTTCAAAGGGGGTGACACTCTAGACCCAAACTGTTACAGACCTATATCCATCCTGCCCTGCCTTTCTAAAGTCTTCGAAAGCCAAGTTAATAAGCAGATCACTGACCATTTCGAATCCCATCATACCTTCTCCGCTGTGAAATCCGGTTTCCGAGCTGGTCACAGGTGCACCTCAGCCACGCTCAAGCTACTAAACGATATGATAACCGCCATTGATAAAAGATAGTACTGTGCAGCCGTCTTCATTGACCTGGCCAAGGGTTTCGACTCTGTCAATCACCCTATTCCTATTGGCAGACTCAATAGCCTTGGTTTTTCAAATGACTGCCTCGCCTGGTTCACCAACTACTTCACAGACAGAGTTCAGTGTGTCAAATCGGAGGGCCTTGTTGTATGGATCTCTGGCTGTCTCTATGGGGGTACCATAGGGTTCAATTATCGGGCCGACTCTTTTCTCTGTATATATCAACGATGTCGCTCTTGCTGCAGGTGATTCATTGGGGATCGCCTTCTAGCAGACGACACCATTCTGTATACATCTGGCCCTTCTTTGGACACTGTGTTAACTAATCTCCAAACAAGCTTCAATGCCATGCAACACTCCTTCCGTGGCCTCCAACTGCTCTTAAACGCTAGCAAAACCAAATGCATGCTTTTCAACCATTCGCTGCCCGCACCCGCCCGCCTGACTAGCATCACTACTCTAGACGGTTCTGACCTAGAATCTGTGGACAACTACAAATACCTAGGTGTCTGGCTAGACTGTTAACTCTCCTTCCAGACTCATATCAAACATCTCCAATCCTAAATCAAATCTAGAATCGGCTTTCTATTTCGCAACAAAGCCTCCTTCACTCACACCTCCAAACTTACCCTAGTAATAACTGACTATCCTACCGATCCTCGACTTCTGTGAAGTCATCTACAAAATAGCTTCCAATACTCTACTCAGCTAATTGGATGCAGTCTATCACAGTGCCATCCGTTTTGTTACCAAAGCGCCTTATACCACCCACCACTGCGACCTGTATGCTCTAGTCGGCTGGCCCTCGACATATTCGTCGCCAGACCCACTGGCTCCAGGTCATCTACAAGTCTAAGCTCCACCTTATCTCAGCTCACTGGTCACAATAACAACACCCACCCGTAGCACGCGCTCCAGCAGGTATATCTCACTGGTCATCCCCAAAGCCAACATCTCCTTTAGCCGCCTTTCCTTCAAGTTCTCTGCTGCCAGTGACCGGAACTAATTGCAAAAAATCGCTGAAACTGGAGACTTAATTTCCCTCACTAACTTTAAACTTCACCTATCTGAGCAGCTAACCGATCGCTGCATCTGTACATAGTCCATCTGTAAATAGCCCACCCAATCTACCTACCTCATCCCCATATTATTTTTTATTTACTTTGCTGCTCTTTTGCACACCAGTATCACTACTTTACACACCATCATCTGCTCATCTATCACTCCAGTGTTAATCTGCTAAATTGGCCTATTGGCCTATTGGCTATTGGCTAAATTGGCCTATAATTGGCCTACTATGTCCTATTTATTGACTTACCTCCTCATGCCATTTGCAAACACTGTATATAGACTTTCTTTTTTCTATTGTGTTAGTGACTGTACGCTTGTTTATTCCATGTAACTCTGTGTTGTTGTTTCTGTCGCACTGTTTTGCTTTATCTTGGAGAGTGGTGAAAAGTTAGCAAATGTATCTCATAGACAGTAAACTTTGTGTGTAACGATTGGGATTATGTCGATTATGAAATAAGGAACTGAAACAAATAACCAATCAAGCATGATACATGTCATGTTTTCTTGGTACAATAGGTGCAAGGACAATAACCTCTCACATCAGATTGGATATCCGCAAATCTACGCAGCAGGAAGATATTACATTTAAAAAAAACATCTAAATGTATAAGTACACAATGTCCCCTGACTATTATCAGGAGGACGGTGGAACTACTCAATGAAGAACATGGCTGTGCTTTAAAGCAGATTGGGGATTAAGGTCATTCATATATTTCTACTTAGGCATGTTATAGGCTTCAGATATTATAGCATTTGATATGTTTTAGTTTAGTTTCTACTGCTACTGTAAAAATAATTTGTGTAATCTGTTAATCATGTGCTTGCTTTAAAATACATTCAAACAAATGATGATGGATGGTTTATGGCTTTCCTTCAAGCCAAATTCTGCAAACACTTGTAGTAAGAGGGTTCAGACAAGTGACTTGCAGTTTGGCTACACATTGTAAATATGAACAAGCTGGAAACTCTCTGTCTCTCCACGTCTCTCTCTCTACCTCTCAATCTCTCTCTCTCTACCTCTCTCTGAGTTTTTGTTTTGGAAACAGCTTAACTGTTTCCATTGTTCAAAAGGCAGTTCTATGCCGTGGCTTTTTGAGAAAACACATCGAACAATCACCACAATCATGCACGACTTCCTACTGCCAAAAAAATGTGATTTCACCTCCTAACTCCCAAAGCAAGTAAACATAGCATTAATCAAGACAAAACCTATGTTGGATTTTTTTTCTCCCAATTATGTAATCCTGTATCTCTATTTACATGGGTATGAAGCAATCGTTTCACTGACTCTGGGGCCAAATTGCAAATGCATTTTTTTCCTCTGTCACATCCTGATCTGTTTCACCTGTTATTGTCTCCACCCCCTTCAGGTGTCGCTTGATTTCCCCAGTGTATTCATCCCTGTGTTTCCTGTCTCTCTGTCCCAGTTCGTTTTGTATGTTCCAAGTCAAGCAACATTTTTTCCCATTCTCCTGCCTTTGCTATTCTCCTTTTTCTAGTCCTCACGGTTTTGACCCTTGCCTGTTTCTGGACTCTGTACCCTCCTGCCTTGAACTCAAGCCTGTCTGCCACTTTGTACCTCCTGGACTCTGAACTGGTTTTGACCTTTTGCCTGTCCACAACCATTCTCTTGCCTACTCCTTTTTGTATTATTAAACATCTTAGACTCCAACCATCTGCCTCGTGTCTGCATCTGGGTGTCGCCTTGTGTCATGATATCCTCAGAGGCACCAGAATTCTTTATGCTAGTCTTTCCAAACCAAATACATCTTAACACTTGTATGCCTATATTAATGCCACATTCTGCTATTGTGCGGACTAGAGATGAAACAGGTCATACTTAATGACCATTAATCAATTTATTGTGTATAAAGGCTCTCTTGATCATTTTGTTTTTAGTTGAACCAAACCCCAATTTTAAGGTAACAAATGAAGGCCTTTTATCCCAAAATGTTTCTGTCTTTCTTTTGTTTCCAGATATGCATGGACTGAAACAAGTCAAACAGATTAGCAATATTCATATATATAATCTTCTCTCTACTAGTAGTACTTACAGTGGGGAGAACAAGTATTTGATACACTGACGATTTTGCAGGTTTTCCTACTTACAAAGCATGTAGAGGTCTGTCATTTTTATCATAGGTACACTTCAACTGTGAGAGAAGGAATCTAAAACAAATATCCAGAAAATCACATTGTGTGATTTTTAAGTAATTCATTTCACACATTGCTGTAGGTGCCCCAAAAATGTTAATCATGTTTCAGTGCCAATAGAACAGTTGGCATTGCTGACAAACGCCCGTTGTATCTTTGATGAACACTGAGTGGGGTTCTTTTGTTGTTGCTGGCTGTGGTTGTTGCTGGCTGTGGTGGCTGCTGGTTGTTGTTGTTGTTGGCTGTGGTTGTTGCTGGCTGTGGTTGTTGCTGGCTGTTGTTGTTTCTGGCTCTGGTTGTTGCTGGCTGTGGTTGTTGCTGGCTGTGGTTGTTGCTGGCTTCACTTCGCAAGAATGTGCGAGCCACAATAAACTCTGCTTCCACTGGTTCAGTTCATTAGTTGCTAGTTGCTGGGGTAACGGAGGTGCAGGTGCTTGTTGTGATGTTACCCTCATGCTGCTGACGCTAGGCACTGGCTCTTTTCCATCTTGTTGGTCAGCAGGCAGTGAGGGGGTGGGCGGGTATTACATTTGATGCTAGGCTCCTCAACCTCGGTGGTCAGGCCTGCTGCAGGTAGCTCTTGACATGGTGGTCCTCAGTTTTTTTTTTTGACAGTGCCCAGCCATTTTCGGATATCCATGCTGATCAAAGTTAGCCAACTAACTATAATTATTCAGTGCGTCGCTACCAAAACTTAACAAAGCAAGTAGATACTAGCTAGCCTATTGCTAGCTGTAGCTGTCTGCAAAAGGGAAGAAAAAAAATCCCTCTCTGTGAGGAAAACCCCTGTAGTTAGGAATCCAATGAACTTCCTAAACAAGGTAATGGAGGCGGTACCTTATGACATTGCATGTCTAGGTGCCCAATCAAAATATATTTTTGGATTTTAACTACTAAATATTAAATTATTACATCCCCCCTCCCTCACCCCTCCTCAGATCATGAACACACACCTGGCAAATACCCTTTGTCCTTGTCTGTGTTACTGGCAGGCCAGGCAGCGTTACATTGGCAAAATGGGGCAGGGTAACTCATATACCATTTGTTATGGTTATCGGGAAACAAAACTGGGTGGCACAAATTCTATCTGGCTCGAGGTCAGGGCAGGCAGAATGGTCAGGCAGGCGGGAATGGAGCCCAGAAAACAGGTAAAGGTCAAAACTGGGAGGACTAGAAAAAAGAGAATAGAAAAGGAGTACGGGAAAACACGCTGGTTGACTTGAAAACATACAAGATGAACTGGCACAGAGAGACAGGAAACACAGGGATAAATACCAGGGAAATTAAGCGACACCTGGAGTGGGTGGAGACAATCACAAGGACAGGTGAAACAGATCAGGGTGTGACAGCATCTGCATTCATCAACTGTTGTGTGGTTATCCTTCAATACATTTCCAGACTTGCCCAGAGAGAAATGTTAATGTTGTCAATTGTGTATTTTAGATAATATTTGATTTGAAAGAAATCACCATAATTGCATTTTACCTACTTCTTTAGTATTTTGCAGATAGAAAAATGAAAAAAGTATTCATCCACAATCTGATCTGGACAAATCCAGTCCTTGCGGGTCTTAGCATAAATATTTTGTTGACTTCATCCAGTGTTCAGAAAAATGTAGTTGTGCTATATACAAATATATGCATATTTAACAAGCTATTTAATGAAAATTCTGAATGTGGACAAGATCAAGACAAAGGACGCATGTTAGAAACAGGTATAATTGGGGCGAGAAAGAGAGACAAAGAGAGAGAGAACTGAGTACTGAGTTATGGAGATGGTACATGTAGTTTGAATTTGCTCCCTCTCCCTACATGAGGCCATGTAGGCTTGTTATCAAGATGGGTCTTTGGTCAACTAAAACTACTACAGCTGTGAGACAGCAATGTTGATGAGTCACAGAGGGGGAGGAATGTTTAAAAGCCAGCAGATAGGAGCAGTGTGACTAATGTGAAGAAAATAAGAACATTACATTTTGGGGATTGAGAGCAGCAGTTCTTGAGAGAAGAAGATCCACTTACGGATGTCACAGAAGACAAATGTTGACCATGGTGACTCTCCTTGTCACTTTCTGACCTTAGTTCCTTTATTATGTCTTTGTGTTAGTTTGGTCAGGGTGTGAGTTGGGGTGGGTAGTCTATGTTCTTTTTTATATGTTGTGTTTAGGTGTTTGGCCTGGTATGGTTCTCAATCAGAGGCAGGTGTCGTTCGTTGTCTCTGATTGAGAATCATAGTTAGGTAGCCTCTTTTCCCCATTTTAGTTGTGGGTGATTGTTTTCTGTGTCTACACCATACAGAACTGTTTCGTTTTCGTTTCTGTCTTTCTCCTTGTGTTCAATGTTAATAAATTATCAACATGGACACGTACCACGCTGCATATTGGTCCGATCCTTCATACTCCTCGTCAGAGGAAGACGAAACCTGTTACACTCCTTGGTAACAGCTAAACAAAAGTGTAGTTTGTTTTTTGTGTTTACACAGCTTCATCCAGGTGTACTGTACAAATACTGAGTATTTGTCTAGACTCTAGAGATGGCATAATTAAGGACCAATAAGAACTGTGGAGGTTTTAGACATGTATTAAGTACATTCAATTCAATTAACATGTAGAACATATTGAATATGATAAATACATTAGCATTTTGGTTCTGTAAACCACACGTGATAGGTCACTTTTGTCTGGACCTGGAAACTTTAAGCTTTACTTCTGTGTGAGAGTGGGATAACAGTCTGCTCGCCACAAGACTATCTGTGTTCTAACTTGGTCAGTCTCAAATTTAACACCTCTGCCATGATCTTCTGGCCAATGTACGTAAAAAGGGAGGGAGGCAAATCCAGACTCATTGTGGAGAAGAAACATCAGTTTGGCCAGAGCGATGTGGATGGTGTGGTGGAATTATTGTAATCAAAATTAGAAACTTTTAGATTTCTTCAAAACAATCTAACTTTATAATTTTATTAGTGCAGTAATGGAGCTGGTCACCCCTGGAGGTGATCACTGAGAACTCAACCTGCTGGTTTGAGCCACAGCATTTTATAGCAAAGTCCATCCTCCTTCAGTCTACATGACAAAAAAAACAGATGTATGGAATGGGTCACAAGGTTAAGAATTGTATGAAATATACTTATAATTCACAGCAGACAGTAACTGCTGTAAAAACTGTCCTCATTGTGTAGAGACCAGGGTCTGCCCCCCCCAACTCCATACAGGAGCCATCTCCCCCTGGTACCCCAGTACAGAAACATTAACTCATGCTCTGGAATGCGGTATCACCCAAAGACATCGTAAATCTCCTGTCCATGTTAAATCTCCCAGAGGTCCACTTTCAGTTCACACAGACACAATAGAGTTATAAGAACCCTCTATTATGTTGCAGAAAACAACCATTTGATGCAATTACAGCATTGTAATATAATCTTGGAATTTTGCTCTCACAACGGGTAGACAAGCAAGCAGACTTTCCAAAGAGTGTAGTAACCTGTCACATTACATAACAGAAAAGTTCAAACTAACCAGATTTAAAACACCTCATAGACCACTTGTCAATTTGTCTCCTTTTGACAGGCTATTGTATGTTTTGGGGGACTTTTTTTCTGCATCCATCTAGCCAATATTTTAGATAAAGAGGGAGGAACTGAGGTAGCTACAATGAATCATGCCATGGTCCTTTAAGATGCAGTATGTATGTGGGAGAGCTTCACTACATAGGCCTGGCCGATGTATAGTTAGTTACAGCTTCTACCACTGTGCTAGACAGTAAAATCTTGAGACCGGCAACCTTTTAACCCTGAGATAGTGTCCTATTTCCTTATATAGAGAAGTGTCTTTTATGGATACACATGGATTAAGTGTTTGTGATTTCTCCTTGCAGTTGGCCTGAGGAACCAAATGCACAAACATACAAGTTCTCAGTAAATTTGTGAAGTGTCATTACACGGCGCACTTCAACAGAGTTTACATTGAGTTAATGGGATATGCGAAGGTAAACTCATTGCTCTTTCCTAGGATTGATATTTTGCCAAATGTTTCAACAGCAAATCAGGAGACAGATGATGGAGGATTCCTGAAGGAAGCATCTGGCCCTGTTGAGGAAATGTCAGCTTCTACAGAACATGCATGGCTTGTGTGAGAACACAACACTAGCGTGGTAGGCCAGCGGCTGCTGTGGAGAGGTTCAAGGAAATCTTTCCAGACCAGCCAAGGTTACCAGACCAGCCAAGGTTACTGAACATCAACAGCTCCACTCTCATAATTCATCATGGTCTGGAGGGTATCCAAAACCCTAAGCTCGTTTTGGTTATGAAAATTCACTTAAATGAATTGATGGTCAAGTTGATTATAGACTTTAGTAATATGGAAGGAATTATAACTACTGTATGCATCATGACTACCAATACGTCAATCTCAACAAAATCAAGAGCTTGACACAAGCTAACAGGGATTTTTTTTCCCTTTACTCTCATTAGACTGAAACTTTACCAGTTGAAAGTATGCATAAATACAAGATATTATTGTATTACAAGTTCAATTTATTAAAACAATTGAATATGCAAATGTGGCAAACCGTCCTTAAATATGTGCTAATTTGCATATTTTGAGAATCTGTTTTTCCAAAACATTTCTTCAAGGCTGAATAATTTTTGTTTTGTTGCGATAAGACACTCAATGGTCAGACTTTACAGAATCTTGTCATTTCATGGAATTATATATTTTTTTAAACACCATTGAGTGTAGGGGGCAGTATTTTTGTCAGGATTTGGCCAGGGTTGTTCCGGTTTTTGGTCACTAGATGCCCCCATTGTGCCTTTTGACCTTTTGTTTTCCCTTGATCCCCATTATTATTTGCACCTGTGCCTCGTTTCCCCTGATTGTATTTAAACCCTTTGTTTTCCTCTGTTCTTTGCTCTGTGTTTGTATGTTAGCACCCAGCCCTAGTACTCTGAGAACTCTTGTTGATCCCGGTGGACTCTCTTGTGGAATTCTGTTTTTTGTTCTTGTTTGGTTGTTTTTTGAGTATCTTTTGAGGCTTTTTGTGCTTTACCTTCCACCTTGTGGATTTACCTTTTTTGTCTTGGAGGATTACCTTTGTTCTTGTAGGATTCCTTTTGAGGTTGTGGAGTTACATGTTTTCCTGAAGAACTTCACTTTTTACTTCATTAAATACACCGTCTCAAGTACTGCTGTGTCTGCCTCATCTTCTGGGTTCTGCCGACTATTCGTGGCTCAGTTGGTTAAGTGACTGTTTCTCACTCCGGAGATCTGGGCAGCCGAGCGGAAATGGAGGAAAACTCGCCTCCCTGCGGACCTGGCATCCTTTCGCTCCCTCCTCTCTACATTTTCCTCTTCTGTCTCTGCTGCTAAAGCCACTTTCTACCACTCTAAATTCCAAGCTTCTGCCTCTAACCCTAGGAAGCTCTTTGCCACCTTCTCCTCCCTCCTGAATCCTCCTACCCCCCCCCCTCCTCCCTCTCTGCAGATGACTTCGTCAACCATTTTGAAAAGAAGGTCGACGACATCCGATCCTCGTTTGCTAAGTCAAACGACACCGCTAGTTCTGCTCACACTGCCCTACCCTGTGCTCTGATCTCTTTCTCCCCTCTCTCTCCAGATGAAATCTCGTGTCTTGTGACAGCCGGCCGCCAAACAACCTGCCCACTTGACCCTATCCCCTCCTCTCTTCTCCAGACCATTTCCGGAGACCTTCTCCCTTACCTCACCTCACTCATCAACTTATCCCTGACCGCTGGCTACGTCCCTTCCATCTTCAAGAGAGCGAGAGTTGCACCCCTTCGGAAAAAACCTACACTCGATCCCTCCGATGTCAACAACTACAGACCAGTATCCCTTCTTTCTTTTCTCTCCAAAACTCTTGAACGTGCCGTCCTTGGCCAGCTCTCCCGCTATTTCTCTCAGAATGACCTTCTTGATCCAAATCAGTCAGGTTTCAAGACTAGTCATTCAACTGAGACTGCTCTCCTCTGTATCACGGAGGCGCTCCGCACTGCTAAAGCTAACTCTCTCTCCTCTGCTCTCATCCTTCTAGACCTATCGGCTGCCTTCGATACTGTGAACCATTAGATCCTCCTCTCCACCCTCTCCGAGTTGGGCATCTCCGGCGCGGCCCACGCTTGGATTGTGTCCTACCTGACAGGTCGCTCCTACCAGGTCTCCTCACCACGCGCTTTCACCACTGGTGTCCCCCAGGGCTCTGTTCTAGGCCCTCTCCTATTCTCGCTATACACCAAGTCACTTGGCTCTGTCATAACCTCACATGGTCTCTCCTATCATTGCTATGCAGACGACACACAATTAATCTTCTCCTTTCCCCCTTCTGATGACCAGGTGCCAATCGCATCTCTGCATGTCTGGCAGACATATCAGTGTGGATGACGGATCACCACCTCAAGCTGAACCTCGGCAAGACGGAGCTGCTCTTCCTCCCGGGGAAGGACTGCCCGTTCCATGATCTCGCCATCACGGTTGACAACTCCATTGTGTCCTCCTCCCAGAGCGCTAAGAACCTTGGCGTGATCCTGGACAACACCCTGTCGTTCTCAACTAACATCAAGGCGGTGGCCCGTTCCTGTAGGTTCATGCTCTACAACATCCGCAGAGTACGACCCTGCCTCACACAGGAAGCGGCGCAAGTCCTAATCCAGGCACTTGTCATCTCCCGTCTGGATTACTGCAACTCGCTGTTGGCTGGGCTCCCTGCCTGCGCCATTAAACCCCTACAACTCATCCAGAACGCCGCAGCCCGTCTGGTGTTCAACCTTCCCAAGTTCTCTCACGTCACCCCGCTCCTCCGCTCTCTCCACTGGCTTCCAGTTGAAGCTCGCATCCGCTACAAGACCATGGTGCTTGCCTACGGAGCTGTGAGGGGAACGGCACCTCAGTACCTCCAGGCTCTGATCAGGCCCTACACCCAAACAAGGGCACTGCGTTCATCCACCTCTGGCCTGCTCGCCTTCCTACCACTGAGGAAGTACAGTTCCCGCTCAGCCCAGTCAAAACTGTTCGCTGCTCTGGCCCCCCAATGGTGGAACAAACTCCCTCACGACGCCAGGACAGCGGAGTCAATCACCACCTTCCGGAGACACCTGAAACCCCACCTCTTTAAGGAATACCTAGGATAGGATAAGTAATCCTTCTCACCCCCCCCCTTTAAGATTTAGATGCACTATTGTAAAGTGACTGTTCCACTGGATGTCATAAGGTGAATGCACCAATTTGTAAGTCGCTCTGGATAAGAGCGTCTGCTAAATGACTTAAATGTAATGTAAATGTAATGTAACCGGGTCCTGACAATTTTGATGTTTGAATGAAAAACATACCCAAATGAAACTGCCTATTTCTCAGGCCCAGAATCTAGAATATGCATATAATTGTCAGATTAGGATAGAAAACACTCTAAAGTTTCAAAAACGGTCAAAATATTGTCTGTGAGTATAACAGAACTGATATTGCAGGCGGAAACCTGAGGAAAATCTGGGTCTATATCTGCATCCTCATCCTCCTTCAGTAACTCTATTATGTCTGGGTCTATATCTGCATCCTCATCCTCCTTCAGCAACTCTGTTATGTCTGGGTCTATATCTGCATCCTCATCCTCCTTCAGTAACTCTATTATGTCTGGGTCTATATCTGCATCCTCATCCTCCTTCAGTAACTCTATGTCTGGGTCTATATCTGCATCCTCATCCTCCTTCAGCAACTCTGTTATGTCTGGGTCTATATCTGTATCCTCATCCTCCATCAGCAACTCTGCTATGTCTGGGTCTATATCTGCATCCTCATCCTCCTTCAGCAACTCTGTTATGTCTGGGTCTATATCTGTATCCTCATCCTCCATCAGCAACTCTGCTATGTCTGGGTCTATATCTGCATCCTCATCCTCCTTCAGTAACTGTTATGTCTGGGTCTATATCTGCATCCTCATCCTCCATCAGCAACTCTGTTATGTCTAGGTCTATATCTGTATCCTCATCCTCCATCAGCAACTCTGCTATGTCTGGGTCTATATCTGCATTCTCATCCTCCTTCAGTAACTCTGCTATGTCTGGGTCTATATCTGTATCCTCATCCTCCATCAGCAACTCTGTTATGTCTGGGTCTATATCTGTATCCTCATCCTCCTTCAGTAACTCTTATGTCTGGGTCTATATCTGCATCCTCATCCTCCTTCAGTAACTGTTATGTCTGGGTCTATATCTGCATCCTCATCCTCCTTCAGAAACTCTGCTATGTGTGGGTCTATATCTGCTCTTCTAATTATCTGTGCATCACACTGACTGTAGCACTCTCTGAATCTCTGCAACTAAAGTGGAGGGGGGGGGAGTACTCATTATGTCTATCGACATCACAGACATAACTTCAAGACTACATATCAGCATGTTACCCTATGTAAATATTAGCAAATCACTATGTATTAACTTCATGTAAAGCTAATCTCTCACTAATCACATTAGGCTACAGCCCTATGAAACTTCAGGCCTGTGTGACAGTCTCATTGTATAGATATGCTTTCCTATCACTCTATTTTGTTAACTTTGAATACATTTGCAAGAGCAACAAAATAAGGATAAGGCTATTTCCTCACCTGCCGACCTCCCCCCCCCCCTTCTATCTTGGGACTGCAAGGCATGGCACACTTCAGAATCATTTTTGGTGACCTATCATACCCTCTGATGTGTGCCACAGGAAGTATTAGACTCTAGTCAACAATAGTTTTCAGAGCCCTCTACTGTTCTCTCTACCCATCCCTCAATCCCCAATCCCATTGTGCTTTTCCCTCTTATGGCATTTCCTACATGTGTAGGTACAGTAGTAATAATAAAATAATAATAACAATAATAAATCTAAAATTTGTACTATGTGATAAAAAGAAAGTTCAAATGTATAAGTTAACATGAGTGCATATCCATAATCACAGTAAACTGTTATAATAATAGAAAATAAATCATAAAAAATTAAATACATGTATAATAGTATAATAAACAAAACTATGACTGAATGTGCCTCCATGAAGAATCCTCTCTCCAATAGGTCCCTTCGCCCTCAATAGGACACCCCCGGCACCTGCCCCCACCCCTCAACCACAAAACACAATAATGACAATAATAACAGAAAATAAAATATAAAATATATATATATATATGTGTATATACCAAGATATATACACATACACACACATGTATAGTACATATTCATAAACATATTCACAGGACACTCAACTTATCTCTTAGCTTTTTTATATATATATGCAGGTGACATTTCCACCTGGATGACAGCACATAATCAGCAAGACGGAGATGCTCGTCATCCGAGGGAATGCCTTCCCATTCTCAGATGTTAGATAATCCAAGATGATCACGCCATTTACATTGAAGCCCTTGTTAGCTCCAGATTTGACTATTTCAACTCACACCCTGCTGGAATCACTGCATTCTCAGATTCCCCTCCACTGATTTGCACCCTGGATGGGCTCCTGTCACGCCTTGGTCTTAGTATTTTGTGTTTTCGTTAATTATTTGGTCAGGCCAGGGTGTGACATGGGTTTATTTTGTTGTATTTCGTATTGGGGTTTTGTAGTTATTGGGATTGCGGCTGATTAGGGGTGTGTCTAGCATAGGCTTGGCTGCCTGAGGCGGTTCTCAATCAGAGTCAGGTGATTCTCGTTGTCTCTGATTGGGAACCATATTTAGGTAGCCTGGGTTTCACTGTGTATTTCGTGGGTGATTGTTCCTGTCTCTGTGTAGTGTTCACCAGATAGGCTGTATTAGGTTTCACGTTCCGTTTGTTGTTTTTGTATTTATTTCAGTTATTTCATGTATCGTTATTTTGTTTCATTAAAGACATGAGTAACCACCACGCTGCATTTCGGTCCGACTCTCTTTCGACTAACGAACGCCGTTACAGCTCCCTATTGCAGCTGTTATGTTATGCTGTTATGTTCAGGATTCTAATTCTAGCCTACAGGGCCATTAATACCTCTCAGCCTGGATAAAGTGCTGTATTGCTGTTCTTTCTCTGCGATCTACAATTGCGAAATTCTTGAAGTTGTCTTCTCTTTAAGGATTCAGTGGGCAACCACCAAGACTTCGCTGTGTACTGTTGCCTAATTGGTTGAATGGGTTGAGCTGCAGGGGTCATAACTGCAAAGTCCTTTGCTGTTTGTAAATGCTGATTATATAACCACCAATTCAAAAAGCACTTTGATACTCATTTACTTTTATACTAGGAATACACTTCTACCTGTTGCTCTGTGTTTATATTAAAAACACATGTTGTTTGTGCTTTTACTCTAGCAGTGAACAGGTTAGGTAGCAGTTTTGTACTTATCATATTGCATATAATATACTGTATATGTTACATTTTAGAATATGGTAGATTCCATCATGTAATACGCCATCTACCATAACATCGATTTGTGGTTTCAGCGTATACTGTACAAATTGATAACTTTTAAATGAATTAGATTTGCTAAAGGTACATTGATTCTCCCCTGATCCTCTTTATTTTCCCCTGTCCTTATTTCTAAATTTAGTTTAGTGCACAATATGTTGTACTCCCAAATGGTTTATTTCTTGATGACTTGATTGAAACCCCGTTAAAACTTTAAACAATGATTTCCCCCAATGCTCTCGTTATTTTAGCTCTGACTTGAGATTTCCGTTATATTGTGTGTGTGGAGGGAAATGGCCATCTTGGCCTGACAATCACATTTTAATTTCCAATTAATGTCCTTTGGGTGTTGTCTTTGGCAATGACAAGCAAACCCATTGAAATGTTAGAAAAGTAATCCTGTCACTCGCTGCCCAGTGCCAAAGACCTTGAGCCTGTAAGCCTGAGTGATTGTGCCATTTCTGGCAATACAAAAGGTGACAATAGTATTTCAATACTTGTTAGTCAACATGCTAAGGGTCAGAAAGTTAATGAAGTAAGCCACCTCTTTCCTCACAGTCTCCAGTCACAATAAACTTGGCCAGTTGGATGTGCTTTATTGACTGATGATTGGAGAGGACATTGTGTTTTGTACATATTACACCACATCCTCAAGCATCCCTATGCCAAGGTATTGTTTGCATGGGCATGGAAACCAACCTGTATTGGGGGTGATAAAGATGAAAATAAAATGCTCAACTCAATAAATTTACATTTTGTACTCATAATATTTACAGATATTTTCCAGGAGCTGACAGGATGATTGAGTCCCCATTGCTTAAAACCTTGACCATTGTTACTGTGCCCCCCCATCAGAATATGTTTTATGTAATATATCCTGCAACTGCATTGACAGAATGTTAACACACTTACAGTAGGGTGTTCAAATGTAAATGATTTATTTTTCAAAAAACAAAAAAAAATCACGATCGTGAACAGGAGTAGCAAATCACCGAGCAGTCTCCTGCTAGTCTAGCGTCTGTTTATTTATACGGGAAAAAAACAACTCTATGAAGAACAGAGGTTAGTGACTTGGCTCAAAATTGTCTCCATACAAAAGGTTGAAAATACCAGAGCTTTGGAAATGATTCCATGCAGTCTAGATGCATATCTGAGCTTCATTCATCCCTGTGTTTCATTTTGTGACTAAGAAATCAGTAAGGGGACGGTGGAGACCAATAACAGAATTTGCCCTAATACCATGTTTGAAGCTAGAACATGGTAGTATCAGCCAATTTGAGTCTGGAACCTGCTATTTGCTCTCATGAAGTTATTTTTTTAAATGACAGACCTCAGACAAGCAGCCTAACGTTTCTTGTAAGGACTTTTTAACGACAACTTCACTGGAGCGATTATGGTTGAATTTCTGATACCGCTGTCTCCATGCTGCCTCGTTGAGATTGTGAGAATAGCCCATAAATGGATACGTGGATACTGTGGCAGGCAGAATTTGCTCTGTCTTCCATGTAAATGCCAAAAGAGCACTTCATTTATGCCCTCCCCTACCTCCAATTATAAATAATCAATTATGGTCTTTGATGTTAAGGTCATAACAACTCCAACTCTCCCTTACTTACTACACTGCTCAGTGAGTTTCTGACATATTGTGTGTGTTTTATTGGACATACGGTACACTACACAGTACATTCACCTATGAATTCTTACATGCAATGAGGTAATAATAGTATGACATTAGAAACAGCTGCAGACACTCCTCAAGTCATATACATATATATATATATATATATATACATACGCACATCATTAGCATTGACACTATGTTCTTCTAGAGAGAGAGAGAGGGTGTGTGTGTGAGAGAGAGACGGTAGAATGAGCTCTTGTAAACATTCATGAGAAGTTACATCCACTATTTATTTATTTATTTTAATTTTGAAACAGGAAATTCCTTCCTTTGCTTCTCAGGGCCGTTGCCACACTCACAATCAGCCACAGTCAATCAGAATCTGTTATATCACTGCAGTCCATCCAGCTTCTCTGAATTTAATCGGTCTCCGTTGGCTTCAGTGATTTGGTTCAGGGTATGAAAGGCCTAACCATGAAAATAGCAATGAGGAGTCATCTGTTCTAACACCACGGCCAATGACAGTAAGTGCCTCAATCCCCACAATAACACATGGTGGCACTCTTGTTAGGAAATCCAAATGTAGGGCTTCCAATTGGCTCATTCATCAGCTCTCCCTTGTAACTATTCACCAGCTGTCACGCGCTGACCGTAGAGATCCTTTTATTCTCTATGTTTGTTTGGTCAGGGTGTGACTCGGGTGGGAAAGTCTATGCTTTCTGGTTCTTTGTTTTTGGCTGTTGTTTGCTCACGGTAGGGAGCGTGGTACTGGTGAGGCACCGTGTTATGCGGTGAAGAGCATGGTGTCTCCAGTGCACGTTCACAGCCCGGTGCGCTATATTCCAGCTCCCTGCATTGGATGGGCTAGAGTGGGCATCCAGCCAGGACAGATGGTGCCAGCTCAGCGCTCCTGGTCTCCAGTGCGTCTCTTCGGCCCAGGATATCCTGTGCCGGCTCTGCGCACTGTGTCTCCAGTGCGTCTGCACAGCCCAGTGCGTCCTGTGCTAGCGCCCCGCATTTGCCGGGCAAAAGTAACCATCCAGCCAGGACGGGTTGTGCCAGCTCTACTCTTGAGACCTTCAGTGCACCTCCATGGCCCAGTGTATCCGGTGCCTACTCCACGCACCAGGCTTCCAGTGCATCTCCCCAGTCCGGTAAGACCTATTCCAGTTCCACATACAAGTTCTCTATTATGTATCCCCAGCCTGGTAATCCCTGTGGCAGCTCCACGCACCAGGTTTCCAGTACGTCTTCTCAGACCGGTGAGACCTGCTTCGGCTCTATGTTCGAAGCCTCCAGTGATGATCCATGGCACAAAGCCTCCAGTGATAATCCATGGCACGAAGCCTCCAGCGAGTGTCCCCAGTCCGGGGCCTGCAGCGAGGGTCCCCAGTCTGGGGTTTGCAGCGAGGGTCCCCAGGCCGGGGCCGACAACGAGGGTCCCCAGTCCGAGGCATGCGACGAGGGTCCCCAGTCCGGGGCCTGCGACGAGGGTCCCCAGTCCGGGGCCTGCGGCGAGGGTCCCCAGCCTGGGGTCGGCGGCGAGGGTCCCCGCACCAGAGGCGCCACCAAAGTGGGGGGAGCCCGAGGTGGAGCGGGGTCTGCGTCCCACACCGGAGCCGCCACCACGATGGATGCCCACCCGGACCCTCCCTTATAGTGTCAGGTCTGTGGCCGGAGTCCGCACTTCTTTTTTTTTGGGGGGGGGGGGGGGGGGTGTCACGCTCTGACCGTAGAGATCCTTTTATTCTCTATGTTTGTTTGGTCAGGGTGTGACTCGGGTGGGAAAGTCTATGCTTTCTGGTTCTTTGTTTTTGGCAGGGTATGATTCTCAATCAGGGACAGTTGTCTTTCGTTTTCTCTGATTGGGATTCATACTTTGGCAGCCTTTTTTCCTTTTCTCATTTGTGGGTTGTTGCTTCATTTAATGCATGTATAGCCTTACAGAGCTTCACGTTTGTTTTGTTGTTTATTGTTTTGTTGGTGACATTTAGAAATCAATTAAAAGGTACGCTCACCACGCTGCACATTGTTCCGGTCATTTTCAAGACGACATTCGTGACACCAGCTCGTGTTCTCAGTCAACTTACCTGGTAAAATAAAAATGAAAGGACAATATAATATTCCCACATTCTACTCAAAATGTGAACATTCACAATCCCAAATGTGTGTATTGTAAAATTACCTGTCTGGCTACTATTAATGTGTATTATAAAATTACCTGTCTGGCTACTATTAATGTGTATTGTAAAATTACCTGTCTGGCTACTATTAATGTGTTTTGTAAAATTACCTATTTGGCTACTATTAATGTGTATTGTAAAATTACCTGTCATGCTACTGTTATTTTCCAAGTCTAAAGGGCAATTGAGGCTTTGCTATCTATCTGCTAAAATCCAGATCCATCTGTGTAAGTAGGCCAGATTGTAACGGCTCTCGTTGGTGGTAGGAAGAGTAGACCAAAGCGCAGCATGGAAAGTGTTCATGATTCTTTTATTCAAAAAACACTCAAACAAAATAACAAAAGCTAAAACGAAAGTGCACAGTTCTGTCAGGCTAAGACACTAAATAGAAAATAAGATCCCACAACCTAATGGTGGGGAAAGGGCTGCCTAAGTATGATCCCCAATCAGAGACAACGATAGCTGCCTCTGATTGGGAACCACACTCGGCCAAAAACAAAGAAACAGAAAACATAGAATTTCCCACCCGAGTCACACACCTAATAAGGATCTCTAAGGTCAGGGAGTGACACAGATATATTTGATACAATTTGAATAAGTAGTTTAGAAAACAAATGATGGCCAGGCACCACAGGCTAACATTTTGATTTTGCTTCCATCTGTCAATAATGTATATAAATACGCTTTACCCAACTTTGTCAACTACACCTACCATAAATGTTGTTCTTGACAGCATGTTTCATGTAGAACTTCAACCGCTTTTTAAAACTCTCCATGTTGAGTCATATGCTCCGGAAAACAAAGTTTTGAATGATATATCGTTAGCTAGCCCATACATGGCTCTATTTGTTTTTGTAGGCGTAGTGGTTCGCGCTGAAAGATGAGTAATTCCCTGACATCTGATAGGTTACTGGCATTTAAAGGGCCTTTCCGGTGCCAAAAAGCTCCACCCTGCCAGAATCCCCCCCCCCTACCAATTGCGTGAACGCGTACGCACTCAATTCTTCATCGCTGTGACATGCTTGAACGTGCACGCACTCATTTTTTCATTGCTACGACTTGCTTGTTAGTTGAGATTTCTGTTCACGTTAGGCTGCACTACATTTTATTCCCTCCTCTGTTTTAATATAACACACATACGTGAAGTTTGTTCTATAAAAGGTATTTGACGGGGGGTGGGTGGGTATCGGCAAGGCTATTTTCTTGCCTGCCAAAATACCCCCGCCCCCGCTTCTATCTTAGGACAGCAAGGCCTGGCACACTTCTGAATTATTTTGGTAGCTCATGTTGACCAGTAGTGTGTGCCACAGAAAGTATTTGACTCTAGCCACAAAATTAAGTAAATTAGAAGGGGGCAGGGAGGATTTCGGCGAGGCTATTTTCTTGCCTGCCAAAATTACCCCCCCCCCCCTTCTATCTTGGTACTGCAACGCCTGGCACACTTCTGAATCATTTTGGTAGCTCATGTTGACCAGTAGTGTGTGCTACAGAAAGCAAAATTAGAGTATAAAGCAATTATTTTAGAAACATTTTGTAATGTTTAAGAAAATAATGACAATACACTAATATTATCACACAATAACACAAAAACATCACGGAAAGTTAAGTTTGTTAACTTCTTTGGGATAGGGGCCAGCATTTTCACTTTTAGATGAATAGCGTGCCCAGAGTAAACTGCCTCTTACTCAGTCCCAGATGCTAATATATGCATAAGTAGTATTGGATAGTGTGTGTGTATTGGACATACACACACAATAGTTTCTAAAACTATTTGAATGATGTCTGTAAGTATAACAGAACTCATATGGCAGGCAAAATCCTGAGAAAAAATCCAAACAGGAAGTGGGAAATCTGAGGTTTGTAGTTTTTGAACTCAGCCCCTATCGAATACACAGTGGGATATGGGTCATGTTGCACTTCCTAAGGCTTCCACTAGATGTCAACCGTTGTTTCAGGCTTCTACTGTGAAGGGGGAGCGAATGAGAGCTGTTTGACTAAGGGGTCTGGCAGCAGCCTCATTTTCAGTCATGCGCATTTCACATGAGAGGTATCTCTCGTTCCATTGCTTTTCTACAGACAATGGAATTCTCCGGTTGGAACATTATTGAACATTTATGATAAAAACATCCTAAAGATTGATTCTATACTTAATTTGAAAGGTTTCAACGACCTGTGATATAACTTTTGGAACTTTTTGTCCAACGTTCTGCTGGACCTGAATGCGCGTTTGGATTTGTTTACAAAACGCGCTAACAAAAGAGGCTATTTGGACATAAATGATGGACATTATCGAACAAAACAAACATTTATTGTGGAACTGCAATTCTTGGGAGTGCATTCTGATGAAGATCATCAAAGGTAAGTTAATATTTATTATGCTATTTCTGACTAATGTTGACTGCGCAACATGGCGGATATTTCTTTTGGCTGGTTTGGACTCTGAGTGCCGTACTCAGATTATGCTTTTTCCGTAAAGTTTTCTTGAAATCTGACACAGCGGTTGCATTAAGGAGAAGTGCATCTAAAGTTCCATAGAATTTTCATCAACATTTATAATGATTATTTCTGTGAATTGATGTGGCTCACTGCAAAATCACAGCATGTATGAACTACTGAACATAACACACCAATGTAAAATGAGATTTTTTTTATATAAATATGCAGTTTATCGGACAAAACATACATGTATTGTGTAACATGAAGTCCTATGAGTGTCATCTGATGAAGATTATCAAAGGTTAGTGATTAATTGTATCTCTATTTGTGCTTTTTATGACTCCTCTCTTTGGTTGGAAAAATGGCTGGGTTTTTCTGTGACTTGGTGGTGACCTAACATAATCGTTTGTGGAGCTTTCGCTGTAAAGCATTTTTTAAATCAAACACTGTGGCTGGATTAACAAGAATTGTATCTTTAAAATGGTGCCTAATACTTGTATGTTTGAACCCCAGTCTTAGACAAGCTAACCTATTCCTAACAGGCAGCGTAGACATAATCCTCCAATGATGGGATGGTTTTCATACAGGACTGGTGGAACCATCGTGGGCAGCGGTCACAATCAATCTGAAATTTATGATGAAAATATTTAATATATTTAAAACATTACATACATTTTCTTGAATTACAATAATTTCATTATCAGAAAAAGTGGATAATATTACCTCTAGAAATATTACTGCTTATACAAATTCCTACTTGTAAAAATGGGCCTTTAGAAGTGAACAAGCAATTGCCCAGTTAGTCTTCCTCATTATTGTCCACCTTCCCACAGAAGTGCCACAGTTTGTCATCTAGCAAAACATAATGTCAAGCACTAAGTACATATTTACATGTATTTTTCAGAGCAAACAGGGAGTAGTATCCTTGTAACACAATTATTTAAATACATGTGTTTTAGTGGCCATCTAGTCAGAAGTTGGAACAAAGATCCATATAAATGTTTTTTTTATTATCTACAATTAAATTAGAAATGTAACATACCACTGTTTTGGAGGTGGCTGCTATTTCTTCTCTCATGAAGTTAACGTCTTTGTCCGTATTTGAAAAGACAATCGACTCCTCCTTCAGAACACATTCAGCAAACTGGGGATTTGCTGGGCATTTCAGTTTTCCCCAACAAAATTATGTTACACTTAAGATTCTAATTCACAAGTATATAACGACACAGCTATAATATAATTTGACAGTTCTGTTTAGCCCTTTAGTCAGTATACTTTTAGTAGGTTAATTGTGCATTACTTATACTCTCATACTTACTTTCAAGGGAAAGACCCCAAAAGAAGTAACATCTTGTTGGCATGGGTGAGGAAGGGTACCACATACCCATCTGGAGATATTACACTCCTTCTCTCTCAGGAATGATCTGAACATATATGTTAAGAAATGTACAGCATTTTGAAACACTTTATTGATTACAATATAGGGATTAATAACAGTATAGCATTTCAAATACTTTATTGATTCCATTATAAAATTAATATTAAAAGCAGTTTTTACCTTGTTCACCCCCTGGCATCTTTTTGGCACTTTTTCCCATTGGTTTGAGGAACAGAGCCCTCTTCTGGGATGGCAGGATAACCTTTCAAGTTTAGTTAGTTAGTTAGTTAGTTAGTTAGTTAGTTAGTTAGTTAGTTAGTTAGTTAGTTAGTTAGTTAGTTAGTTATACAGACAGACAGACAGACAGACAGACAGACAGACAGACAGACAGACAGACAGACAGACAGACAGACAGACAGACAGACAGACAGACAGACAGACAGACAGACAGACAGACAGACAGACAGACAGACAGACAGACAGACAGACAGACAGACAGACAGACAGACAGACAGACAGACAGACAGACAGACAGACAGACAGACAGACAGACAGACAGACAGACAGACAGACAGACAGACAGACAGACAGACAGACAGACAGACAGACAGACAGACAGACAGACAGACAGACAGACAGACAGACAGACAGACAGAATATGGCACACACACATTTTACACACGTATGTGTTCACATGTATATTCTGTATTATGTATGTATTTCATAGTTCTTAGTACTGCCTTAGCGGCTCTTACCATCACAGTCCAGTGATTGTGTTCATTGATGATGCCAATAATGTACTTGTACATCATTGGATCAATCTGAAATGTCAAAGAGCAGGGATAGTTGCTTGAGTTCAAAATCTGTCAAATATAAGATATTATGAGAATAATCCAACCAACCTTAAGTTTTGATTTCTTGCTCCCCAAATGCCAGTAATTTTAAAGGTCATTGTAGAAAGCTTGCTCGGTTGACTGCCTTTAAAAATTCCGCACCAGATGGAACATGTAGGCATTAATGGTCTGACAGTAAAAAAGACAATGAAGTTAAATCTTTAAATGGAAAAACAACAATTTAGGTTTTCCTCATAAATTCACAGAAAAATCACACACATGCAGTGTTTACATGTACTGTACATGCAACACAGTCTTACCTCACTTTCCAGCTCCCTATTTGGACCAGTTCTGTGGAGATCACGATAAAATATCTTAAATGGGCCGATTCTAGACAACAGCACATACAGTTGAAGTCGGAAGTTTACATACACTTAGGTTGGAGTCATTAAAACTTGTTTTTCAACCACTCCACAAATTTTTGGTTAACAAACTATAGTTTTGGTAAATCGGTTAGGATATATACTTTGTGCACGACACAAGTAATCCTTACTAAATTTGTTTACAGACAGATTATTTCACTTATAATTGATTGTATCACAATTCTAGTGGGTCAGATGTTTACTTACACTAAGTTGACTGTGCCTTCAAACAGCTTGGAATATTCCAGAAAATTATGTCATGGCTTTAAAAGCTTCTGATAGGCTAATTGACATCATTTCAGTCAATTGGAGATGTGCCTGTGGATGTATTTCAATGCATACCTTTCAACTCAGTGCCTCTTTGCTTGACATTATGGGAAAATCAAAAGAAATTAGCCAAGACCTCCTTGGGAGCAATTTCCAAACGCCTGAAGGTACCACGTTCATCTGTACAAACAATAGTTTGCAAGTATAAACCCCATGGGACCACGAAACTGTCATACCGCTCAGGAAGGAAGCGTGTTCTGTCTTCTAGAGATTAACATATTTTGGTGCGAGAAGTGCAAATCAATCCCAGAACAACAGCAAAGGACCTTGACCTATATCCACAGTAAAACGAGTCCTATATTGACATAACCTGAAAGGCTGCTCAGCAAGGAAGAAGCCACCACTCCAAAACCAACATAAAATAGCCAGACTACGGTTTGCAACTGCACATGGGGACAAAGATCGTCCTTTTTGGAGAAATGTCCTCTGGTCTGATAAAACAAAAATAGAACTGTTTGACCATAATGACCATTGTTATGTTTGGAGGAAAAAGGGGGAGGCTTGCAAACTGAAGAGCACCATCCCAACCGTGAAGCACGGGGTTGGCAGCATCATGTTGTGGGGGTGCTTTGCTGCAGGAGGGACTGGTGCACTTCACACAATATATGGCATCATGAGGAAGTAGAATTATGTGGATATATTGAGGCAACATCTCAAGATATCAGTCAGGAAGTTAAAGCTTGGTCGCAAATGAGTTTTCCAAATGGACAATTGACGCTAAGCATACTTCCAAAGTTGTGGCAATATGGCTTACGGACAACAAAGTCAAGGTATTGGAGTGGCCATCGCAAAGCCCTGACCTCAATCCTATAGAACATTTGTGGGCAGAATTGAAAAAGCATGTGCGAGCAAGGAGGCCTACAAACCTGACTCAGTTACTCCAGCTCTGTCAGGAGGAATGGGCCAACATTCACACAACTTATTGTGGGAAGGCTACCTGAAACGTTTGACCCAAGTTAAACAATTTAAAGGCAATACTACCAAATAATAATTGAGTATGTGTATACTTCTGACCCAATGGGAATGTGATGAAAGAAATAAAAGCTGAAATAAATCATTATTTGGCTAAGTTGCATGTAAACTTCCGACTTCAACTGTATACATTTGTTCCTCCTCAAGCCTCTGCAACACCTGGAAAATGTACCTGTAGGTGTACTGCGATATATAAATGGATCAACCTGATAAGATTACATACATACATTTGTTTATATCAGTAGCTGCTGCTGCTGCTGGTGTGGTGGCTGAGGAGGTGGAGGCTGCTGGTGTGGTGGCTGTGGAGGCCGCACCTGCTGGTGTGGTGGCTGTGGAGGCCGCTGGTGTTGCGGCTGTGGAGGCTGCACCTGCTGGTGTGGTGGTTTTGGAGGTTGAGGCTGTTGGTGTAGTGGCTGTGGAGGCTGAATCTGCTGGTGTAGTGGTTCTGGAGGCTGCTGCCTTTATTTTATGAGGGATCTGAGGAGTCTCCTCTACATGAGGCCTCAGGTGATCCATGCTTATTTTAGGGAAGAAAACCCCCTTGTCATCTTCCACGTCCACACTTTTGCCTTTGAGACCTTGAATCGTACATTGGCTGAGATAGTTGTGATCTAGTTCTCCCCCTTTCCTCTGCTGGTTGCGGATATTTACCTGCCACACTCTGTCAGTCTGGAGAACCTAATTGAGCTTCAGCATATCTTCTGTTAAGTGTTCCACTGCTAAGACCTCCTCGACACTGCTGTCAATCTATAACATACATTTATGATATTAATTTAAACTTACAAAGATACAGTCTACACTTCTCAAATCAATTAGAATGTAAAATGATGTACACCAACCCTGTAATGTTCTGGAACCTCTGATGGGTAGCGAGCCTCTCTACCGAACATCAGGTCGAAGGGGGAGTATTTTGTTGTCATTTGATTCTTGGTTCTTAAAGCAAACATTACGCCATCAAGGTGCCTGTCCCACTATTTTGGTGTTTGGCCCACTAATTTAGAGATGGCTCTGAAAATATGATTGAATTGAAAATTATATGACACAAGTTATTCTTAGAATGTGAACGTTTTTAGAACATTACAATTGATGAACTCAAAACCACCACAGCCTGTTAAATAATATTATAACATCAGTCTACAGATGTTGCTTATACCTCTGTTTTCACCCGTTCATCCTTTCTACCAATCCATTCATCTGGGGATGGTACGTTGAGCAGAGACTTCTTCAGATCGCCAGAGCCTTGCAGACATTTTAGTTGATCTTTTTTTATAAAAGGGGATTTTTTTTTAGAAAGCTGAAGACATTTAAACCAATATTTAAGTTGAGTAACACAGTTACTATTTACCTCATTGACAAACTCCTTCCCTTGGTCTGTGAGTATACGTTTTGGTGCCTCAAACTGACAGAGGTCTGTGACCTCCTTAACAGACTTTGTACGGAGGGGGTATGCCTGTGGCGATTTAGTGAGGTGGTCAATCATAATACAGATGTACTGGTGTCCGCTGTCTGTCTGTGTCAGTTTGCCGATAAGGTCCATCCCAAGTAGTTCAAATGGCTGAGTGATCTTGAGGAAACATTGAACACACTTTACATTAGGTGTGTATTAGCTATGCTGTAAAGATATATCAACCTGTAGCAACAACACTGTAGATGGAATTGCTATGTAATTAACCTATCTGTTAGGTTAGGGTCACCTACATCACATGTGCTAAGACACGCACAAACTTACACACACAGAAAAACAACTGGCTTTAGTGGCTCTCTCCAGGCAACCAGGGCAATAAATCAGAATAGTTTTTGTTGTTTATTATTTTGTTGGCGACATTTAAAAAAATAAAGGAAAATGTACGCTCACAACGCTGCACCTTGGTCCGGTCATTTTCAAGACGACGCTCGTGACAATATTTTGATAAAAGGATAATCTATGAAACTATGACATCAGATAAATCACTCATCCGTTTGGATTTGATAGTCATATGCACAGATGCATTATTAATCCCAATGTTAAACTAAATGATGGCAGTTTAACACAAGTAGATCTTACCTTGATATCACAAAACAGTTTTGTAAACTACAAATTAACACAACAACATCGAATTGAGACACGATTTGCTACTAAAAAGCTGATCTCTGAGGAAGATTGAGGGCATAGGGTTTAAATGACTAGACTTGGCCTGGTGTCGTAACGGTTTCGAATTGCTATAAGACGATATAATAATATTATAGTCATTATGGTAGATAAGATAACGGTTTGATAGTTTCAGACCAATTAATAACAGAATAATCAACAGATAAAGTGTACTTGTAAGTCTCGCCTCACCTTCTACAACAAAATGAATGGCCTTTTTCTGAAAAAGTTTTTTTTCATCCTTGATCAAGCCCACGGGATTGCCACCATTGCTTTTGTAATTGACAAAGTTACTATAGGTTGCAGGATCCATTCTTCTGAAAACATCCGTTTCGAAATTAAATCAATCAACTGTGTTCTAATAATCTGCAACTGTAACGGCGTTCGTCTGTTGAAAGAAGAGAGTCGGACCGAAATGCAGCGTGTTGGTTACTCATGACTTTAATGAAGAAAACGAAACGATACATGAAATAACTAAATACAAAAACAACAAACGGAACGTGAACCTATAACAGCCTATCTGGTGAAACTACACAAAGACAGGAACAATCACCCACGAAATACAAAGCGAAACTATGGCTCCCTAAATACGGTTTCCAATCAGAGACAATGAGGATCACCTGACTCTGATTGAGAATCGCCTTAGGCAGCCAAGCCTATACAACAGCCCTAATTAGCGGCGATCCCAAATACTACAAACCCCAATACGAAAAACAACATATAAACCCATGTCACACCCTGGCCTACCCAAACATATAACAAAAACACAAAATACAATGACCAAGGCGTGACAGAACCTCCCCCCCTATGGTGCGGACTCCCGGACGCTCCTCAAAAGCATAGGGAGGGTCCGGGTGGGCGTCTGTCCATGGTGGCGGCTCCGGCTCGGGACGTGGACCCCACTCCATTAATGTCCTTGTTCCTCCCCTTCGCGTCCTGGGATAATCCACCCTCTCCGCCGACCATGGCCTAATAGTCCTCATCCAGATCCCCACATAACTGAGGAGCAGCTCGGGACAGAGGGGCAGCTCGGGACAGAGGGGCAGCTCGGGAGCGCAGGAGAGGAGAAAGGCTCTGGCTGCGCTAAACAGGCGGGAGACTCCGACAGCGCAGGAGAGGAGAAAAGCGCTGGCTGCGCTGAACAGGCGAGGCGCACTGGAGGCCTGGTGCGTGGTGCTGGAACTGGTGGTACTGGATCGAGGATACGCACAGGAAGCCTGGTGCGGGGAGCTGCTACCGGAGGACTGGTGTGTGGAGGTGGCTCTGGATAGACCGGACCGTGCAGGCGCACTGGAGCTCTTGAGCACCGAGCCTGCCCAAGCTTACCTGGCTCGATGCCCACTCTAGCCCGGCCAATAGGAAGGGCTGGTAGTTGCCGCACCTGGCTATGCACCCACACTGGAAACACCGTGCGCTCCATAGCATAACACGGTGCCTGCCCGGTCTCTTTAGCCCAACGGTGAGCACAGGGAGTTTGCGCAGGTCTCCTACCTGGCATAACCATACTCCCTTCTAGCCCCCCCCCCCCCCTCCAATATTTTTTGGGCTGCTTTTCAGGCTTCCAACCGCGTCGCCGTGCTGCCTCCTCATACCAGCGCCTCTCCGCTTTATCTGATTCTATTTCTTCCTTGGGACGGAGATATTTTCCAGGCTGAGCCCAGGGTCCTTTCCCGTCTAATTCCTCCTCCCATGTACAATTCTCCAAGTGGTGTAGCCTCTCCCACTGCAACTGCTCTTCACGATTAACAGGGAGAGTTGGCTCAGGTCTGAACCCTGACTCAGCCACTCAATCTCTGCGGTCTCCCCCAATAAATATTTGGGGGTTACTTTCGGTTTTCGCTCTGCGTCGCGTTGTTTTCGTTTTTGACTCCATTCGCCTGTAGCCCTCTTCGCACTGCTGAAGCGAATCCCAGGCGGGCGCCTGCTCTCTCTCTTGGTCGGCCGCCCACCTGTCGATTTCTTCCCACGTCGTATACTCCATGCCTCTACCGTCCATAACGTCCTCCTTTCGCTCCTGCCAGTTTACACACTGCTCGGTCCGTGAGTGGTGGGTGATTCTGTAACGGCGTTCGTCTGTTGAAAGAAGAGAGTCGGACCGAAATGCAGCGTGTTGGTTACTCATGACTTTAATGAAGAAAATGAAACGATACATGAAATAACTAAATACAAAAACAACAAACAGAACGTGAACCTATAACAGCCTATCTGGTGAAACTACACAAAGACAGGAACAATCACCCACAAATACAAAGCAAAACTATGGCTCCCTAAATAAGGTTCCCAATCAGAGACAACGAGGATCACCTGACTCTGATTGAGTATCGCCTCAGGCAGCCAAGCCTATACAACACCCCTAATTAGCCGTGATCCCAAATACTACAAACCCCAATACGAAATACAACATATCAACCCATGTTACACCCTGGCCTACCCAAACATATAACAAAAACACAAAATACAATTACCAAGGCGTGACAGCAACGTTATGACATTTAAGCAAGTTATGTAATTTGGATAACATTGCCTAATGTCAGTCTTCAATGAAGCACTTTTTGTTGTTTTACTGATAGGTCAATCGCAAATGAGAAGTATCGCGTAGTGGAGGTAGGCCTGACGTCTTCCATGATATGTTGTTACACTTTTAAAAATTAAAAATAAAAACTCTTCAGTATGAAAGCCATTAACACTCAAGTTAAGCACTCTTTCACAAAAAAGGCTTTAGCAACCCACCGAAAGTGTAAATATAAACTTATCATTTCATTCTTAATCATCTGTGATGCTGACAATATACAATATGTTTTTCATAGCAGTGTAGCCATATCACCTTATAGTCATAAGACGAATGAGTCTGTATGTATGTGTATGTGGTATATGTTGGATTTGGAAAAGCCACAGTGATGGAAAATAAATCGGTTCGTTCTGTCGTTATTGTATATCATGATATTTGTGAGACAAGACAATACCATATGTTATGATTAAAAATACAAACTGTCAGGACCCGGTTACGAACCAGGGTCTCCGGAGTGAGAAACAGTCACTTAACCAACTGAGCCACGAATAGTCGGCAGAACCCAGAAGATGAGGCAGACACAGCAGTACTTGAGACGGTGTATTTAATGAAGTAAAAAGTTAAGTTCTTCAGGAAAACATGTAACTCCACAACCTCAAAAGGAATCCTACAAGAACAAAGGTAATCCTCCAAGACAAAAAAGGTAAATCCACAAGGTGGAAGGTAAAGCTCAAAAAGCCTCAAAAGATACTCAAAAAACAACCAAACAAGAACAAAAAACAGAATTCCACAAGAGAGTCCACCGGGATCAACAAGAGTTCACAGAGTACTAGGGCTGGGTGCTAACATACAAACACAGAGCCAAGAACTGAGGAAAACAAAGGGTTTAAATACAATCAGGGGAAATGAGGCACAGGTGCAAATAATAATGGGGATCAAGGGAAAACAAAAGGTCAAAAGGCACAATGGGGGCATCTAGTGACCAAAAACCGGAACAACCCTGGCCAAATCCTGACACAAACCAAACCTGTTGTGTCATTTGAGGTTAAGTGAACATACAACGCTCTTCTGTCACAAACTTTGAGTGTAATAATCTATTAAATCTAAGGCACACCAAACATATGTACTTTACCTAAACCATTTTCCTCCTAGTGCCCAAAGCAATACTGAATCACTGACCAACCCAAATGCAGACGAGAATTACGTAATTATTCAGTCATGTTTTTGGACCAAATGTGAGACAGTGTAGATCCCTAAGTCTAAAAGATTGGATTAATGTTGAAATGTCAATCCCTTGTAACCAACGATTGGTCTGTGAGAGGAGTTGTTTGGCCACAGTTGGACCACAAACTTCTTGTTGTTACTATCTTAATCTTACTATGAGTCTTGTGTGACATAAATTTACAAGATCGCCAGCAAAAGAACATTGTGGCAAAGGGCATTGTGACATATGCTGTAGTGAGAAAGTAGGAGAATAAGCATGGCTGTACTTGCCAAATTCTGATGATGATGATCATTTCGTGAATGATTTATCCACATTGTGACGTCTCAAAGATGTCATAATACAGTCTGTATAGGCTAGTAACACATGCAATCTGTGGGTTTTCCTCCTCTGTGACATCATCAGATACATAATCACTATTTACTCACTGCTCCTGATCAGACACGATCAGCCGAAATGTGCCCACTGGCACACAGCAAGATGATGCATGGCAGACAGAAGAAACCCTGATGACAACAATCAGCCGAAATGTGCCCACTGGCACACAGCAAGATGATGCATGGCAGACAGAAGAAACCCTGATGACAACAATCACCCGAAATGTGCCCACTGGCACACAGCAAGATGATGCATGGCAGACAGAAGAAACCCTGATGACAACAATCAGCCGAAATGTGCCCACTGGCACACAGCAAGATGATGCATGGCAGACAGAAGAAACCCTGATGACAACAATCAGCCGAAATGTGCCCACTGGCACACAGCAAGATGATGCATGGCAGACAGAAGAAACCCTGATGACAACAATCAGCCGAAATGTGCCCACTGGCACACAGCAAGATGATGCATGGCAGACAGAAGAAACCCTGATGACAACAATCAGCCGAAATGTGCCCACTGGCACACAGCAAGATGATGCATGGCAGACAGAAGAAACCCTGATGACAACAATGCTTACAGATAACCACAACATTCCCAGTAACAAGCCTATGGACCATTTCCAGAATCTCTTCATTTATGGAATATTGCCATCAAACATAGACATTTTTAAGACTTCAGTTTATTGTCTGAAGGTAACTGTAACGTTGCCTTCACAATAGTCGACTCTATAGTAGAATGGCGCCGGAGAGTATGGCTGAGGTTTACGTGCTTAAAAAATATAATAATAAAACAGTTGTTTAAACTGTTTTATTTTGTTTGTTTTTTTGCGTTGTTCGTAACTTATTATTTAACTCGTTTTGTACATGATGTTGCTGCTACCGTCTTTTATGACCAAAAATAACTTCTGGACATCAGAACAGCGATTACTTACCAGGAACTGGAAGAAGCTTTTTCCATTAACGAGTCCGACATGAAGGATATACTGCTTTCCCGGGAATGGGCCCAAATCACCGTCTGTCATAATGGTGGGTGTAGCTGGTGTATGCAGTCAGGCGCAGGAGAGCAGAGAATTGGGAGCAACGTAACTTCGCTCAGAATAATGAATGGTGCAAGGTACAACACTACACTTGCCCAAACACAGACATCTATTTTTATGCACGGGCAAAAAACAGCACTCGTCGAAATAACCAGTCACCAACATTACCAAACATGACAATAACAATCCCGCACAACACCATGGGTGTCACGCCCTTGGGGTTCTCTATGGTGCAGTAGGTCAGAGTGTGACTAGGGGGTGTCCAAGTACTATATTTCTATGTTGGTGTGAGTATGGTTCCCAATTGGAGGCAGCTGATTATCGTTGCCTCTAATTGGATATCATACTTAATGTGGTCCTTTTCCCACCTGCGTTTGTGGGATATTGTTTTGTTTTCAGTTAGTGTCTTAATGTGCTCTGTACTGTACGTTCGTTGATTCTTTGTTGTTTTTTGTTAAGTTTCACTTAGTAATAAAGTATGTGGAACTTTACGCGCAATACACCTTGGTCCGCTCCTTTTGACGGATGTGACAATGGGGGAAACAGAGGTTTAAATAGATCAACAATAATTAGGGGAATGAAAAACAGTAGAAACAAAGAAAAAACAAATGGAAAATGAAAAGTGGA
This sequence comes from Oncorhynchus gorbuscha, assembly GCF_021184085.1. Classification (NCBI taxonomy): domain Eukaryota; kingdom Metazoa; phylum Chordata; class Actinopteri; order Salmoniformes; family Salmonidae; genus Oncorhynchus; species Oncorhynchus gorbuscha. The sequence continues at coordinate 55,678,865 of NC_060186.1, forward strand.
TTGGCGATGGCTAGTAGACCGGCAATGTTAAATGTGCAACCAGAAGGGGAAAAAACTCTAGACCACCTTTACTCCATACACAGAGATACGTACAAAACTCCCTCGCACTCCATTTGGCAAATCTTACCATAATTCTATCCTCCTGATTCCGGTTTACAAGCAAAAATTAAAGCAGGAAGCACAAGTGACTAGATCAATTAAAAAGCGGTCAGATGAAGCAGATGCTAAGCTACAGGACTGTTTTGATAGCACAGACTGGAATATGTTCCCGGGATTCTTCTGATGGTGTTGAGGAGTACACCACATCAGTCACTGGCTTCCTCAACAAGTGCTTCGATGACGCCGTCTCCACAGTGACTGTGCGTACATACCCCAACCAGAAGCCATGGATTAAAGGCAACATCATCACTGAGCTAAATGTAGAGCTGCCGCTTTCAAGGAGCGGGACTCTAACCTGGAAGCTTATAACAAATTCCACTGTGGCCTCCGACAAACCATCAAACAGGCAAAGCATCAATACAGAACTAAGATTGAATCGTACTACACCGGCTCCGACGCTTGTTGATGTGGATTGGCTTGCAAACTAGTACAGACTACAAAAAGGCAAGCACAGCCGAGAGCTGCCCAGTGACATGAGCCTAGCAGACGAGCTAAATTACTTCTATGCTTGCTTCAAGGCACTGAAACATGCATGAGCGCATCAGCTTTTCTGGACAACTGTGTGATCACGCTCTCCGCAGCCGATGTGAGTAAGAACATTAAACAGGTCAACATTCAGAAGGCCAAACGGATTATCAGGACGTGCACTCCTAGCATGAGCTGACCAACTGGCAAGTGTCTTTACTGACATTTTCAACCTGTCCCTGACTGAGTCTGTAATACCAACATGTTTCAAGCAGACCACCATAGTCCCTGTGCCCAAGAACACTAAGCTAACCTGCCTAAAGGACTACTGACCCGTAGCACTCACGTCTATATCCATGTAGTGCTTCGAAAGGCTGGTCATTGCTCACATTAACCTCTTGCTCCTTCCTACCTGACACGCAGGCGTCCCATCTAGACATCTGGAAATGCAAATGCGCTATGCTAAATGCTAATAGTATTAGTTAAAAGTCAAACGTTCATTAAAATACACATGCAGGGTATTGAATTAAAGCTACACTCGTTGTGAATCCAGGCAACAAGTCAGATTTTTAAAATGCTTTTCGGCGAATGCATGAGAAGCTATTATCTGATAGCATGTAACACCCCAAAAGACCCGCAGGGGACGTAAACAAAATCATTAGCATAGTCGTCGCTACACAAACCGCACAAATAAAATATAAAACATTCATTACCTTTGACCATCTTCTTTATTGGCACTCCTAGATGTCCCATAATCACTATTGGGTCTTTTTTTTCGATTAAATCGGTCCATATATAGCCTAGATATTGATCTATGAAGACTGTGTGATAAACGGAAAAAAATAGCGTCTTATAACGTAACGTCATTTTTTAAAATTAAAAAAGTCGACGATAAACTTTCACAAAACACTTCGAAATACTTTTGTAATCTAACTTTAGGTATTAGTACACGTTAATAAGCAACCAAATTGATCACGAGGCGATGTATTTTCTTTAGCTGTCCGTCTGGAAATAATGTCCGGGTAAATCTCTGAACAAATGGCTTGTCTCTTCTTTGTTTGACCAAGAAACAAAGCCTAGGCAAATGACAAGACTGTTGACATCGTGTGGAAGCTGTAGGTAATTGCAACCTCAGCCCCATTTATTGTGGTTCGCCTTTATCAATGGCTTGAAGTGGCGGATGGATATATATTTCCAATTTCAGTGATCAGATTTTCCTGCGCTTTTCGATGAAACGCACGTTCTGTTATAGTCACAGCCGTGATTTGACCAGTTTTATAAACGTCTGAGTGTTTTCTATCCACACATACTAATCATATGCATATACTATATTCCTGGCATGAGCAGCAGGACGCTGAAATGTTGCGCGATTTTTAACAGAATGTTCGAAAAAGTAGGGGGTAGGAGTAACAGGTTAACTCCATTATCCCAGAAACCCTAGACCCACTCCAATTCACATACCGAACCATAGAGGATGTAATCTCTATTGCACTCCACACTGCCCTTTCTCACCTGGACAAACTGGATCCTGGACATCCTGACGGGCCGCCCCAGGTGGTAAGGGTAGGTAACACACCCACTACGCTGATCCTCAAAACTGGGACCCCTCAGGGGTGTGTGTTGAGTCCCCTCCTGTACTCCCTGTTCACTCATGACTGCACGGACTGAAATTATGTGTTTTTGGACTATGAGTGCCCCTCATCTCCTACTTTTGAGTTGAAGTGTTGTGCAGGGTCCAGCTGAGGTCCAGCCATACACTACACACTCGTCGAACATCTCATTCCAAAATCAAGGGCCTTAATATGGAGTTGGTCCCCCATGTGATGCCAGCATCCACTCTTCTGGGAAGGCTTTCCACTAGATGTTGGAACATTGCTGCAGGGACTTTCTTCCATTCAGCCACAAGAGCAGTAATGATATCAGGCACTGATGTTGGGCGATTAGGCCTGGCTCGCAGTTGGCATTCCAATTCATCCCAAAGGTGTTCGATGGGGTTGAGGTCAGGGCTCTGTGCAGGCCAGTCAAGTTCTTCCACACCGAGTCATCTAGAATTCCATTGCATGCTGTAGCATTAAGATTTCCCTTCACTGCAACTAAGGGGCCAGGCCCAGACCATTATTCCTCCTCCACCCAACTTTAGTTGGCACTGGCATCCGCCAAACACAGATTCGTCCATTGGACTGTGAGATGGTTAAGCGTGATTCATCACTCCAGAGAAAGCATTTCCACTACTCCAGAGTCCAATGGCGGAAGCTTACCATCACTCCAGCCGACGCTTGGCATGCGCATGGTGATATTAGGCTTGTGTGTGGTCTCTCTCCCGTGGAAACACATTTAATGAAACTCCCAACGAACAGTTCTTATGCAGATGTTGCTTCCAGAGGCAGTTTGGCAGAGGCAGTAATGAGTGTTGCAACTGAGGACAGATTATTTTTATGTGCTACGCACTTCAGCACTCAGCGGTCCCATTCTGTGAGCTTGTGTGGCCTACCATTTCGCGGTTGAGCAGTTATTGCTCCTAGATGTTTCCACTTCAGAATAACAGCACTCACGGTTGACTGGGGCAGCTCTAGCAGGACGAACTGACTTGTTGGAAAGGTGGCATCCTATGGCGGTATCACTTTCAAAGTCATTGAGCTCTTCACTAAGGACATTCTACTGACAATGTATGACTATGGAGATTGCATGGCTGTGTGCTCAATTTCTATATACCTGTCAGCAATGGGTGTGGCTGAAATAGCCAAATCCACCAATTTGAAGGGGTGTCAACATACTTTTGTAGACACAAGTTAATCATATTCCTGTCACCACGCCAGACTGGCCAGCCCTGAGGAAGGCATATTTTTTTTTTTACAGTAGGTGTATTCCTGTCCCTTGTGCGCAGGGCTCAGGGCGGATGGGAACGGTGTACAGCAAGGAAGGCTGAGGAGAAGAATTCTCATTAATGATGACTAAGTAATGTCCAGGGAAATGAATGTCTATGGGGAAAGAATTGCCTGCCCAGGAAAAACATTGTTAGGGACCTAGTTATAGGCAATTCCTGTTCAGTTTATGTGGTCGGGAAAATCTCAGGGTTTAGTCATGTCTAATGCAAGAGAAACCTGAACGTGGTGTGACACTGCTTGGCTCTAGTAAGCATTGATTTAAGGTTGCAAGTTAAAGTCCTTTGAAAAGGCTAGTAAACATACCAGGGGAAAGCTGGAATTGGTACATCATTTTTTAAAACTTTTAAATAAATGATTTATACCCCTTGATTCTTAAAGTATCTAATTTATAAATGCCTCCTGCGCCTAGTTCAACTGTCATACCCCATCAGAATCCAAAATATATGCTTGTTTTACTCAAATGTTTGTAAACAATGTAAATGCAAACCAAACGAAATCACATTTTATTTGTCACATGCACCGAATAAAACTGGTACAGACTTCACCATGAAGTTCTTGCTTACCAGCTCTTCCCAACAATGCAGAGTTTAAAAGTAAAATAGTAACACGAGGAATAAAATACACAAGAATGGAGCTACATACAGGAAGTACCAGTACCAGATCAATAAAAACTACCAGTAGTCTGTGTAGGTAGGATGAAGGCAAAGGCTACGACATGTCAGGGTTTGTTTTCCTGTCCCTGGAGTTCTATCAGCCTGATTTAAATATCCCTTCTTTTTGCATGTACCGAGTGACACAAAACAATTGCTGGAAACACATTCCAATGTGTTTATACATAGGTCAATAAACCATCCTGTTGTACACCAAACCTCTCAGTTATTTTCTCAGTAGTAAATGAAATCTGTCAAAAACTAGAGCCTCTGTGTGATTTCCTATTGGAGAAGCCCTATTTTACAAACTTAGGGCTGGCTGTCTCTGAAAACACATTCCACCATAGGATATGTTCTAACTGAGACATCCACTGTCTCCCCGTCCATCTCCTTCCAATCAACAGTCTCACTCTGAGATCTAGGAAAAGATTCATAATGACCGGATTCTGAGACTCAAACCCCCAGGAATAACATTTGAACTCAGCCTACCCAAGAGATGGAATTTGTTGTCCATTAACCACAGTTTTTCAAAACTCATTTTTGTTTGAGTCTAGGTTGTGTATTTTGAACTAATAAACATTTGTATGAATGCCGCCATGGGTTTAAGTTAGGTGAAGTTCACTCACTTGATGATTAACATTGCCTGAGACCTGAAAACTAATCTCTAAGCCCTTCCAACTCAACTCTTGACCTCAAAGCCAGTTCCACTGCATTTTTGAAATTGTTCCCCTCTAACCAGGGACTGATTTAGACCTGGGACACGAGTGAGCAATTAATTATCAGGTAGAACAGAAAACCAGAAGGCTCCAGACCATAGGGTAAAATTATTTTAACCCTGCTCCAGACTTAAGCTCACGTTTGACACCCTTGCAGTCAGTCCTGGTTTCTTTTGAAATCACTTCATCATCTCTGATGAACATATCTTCATGCTGAGCAAGCTCTGTTGCTAACAAGGTTTTCACACTTACTAGACTTTTTGCTAAACTTCGGCTAATCATACAGGATTACTATAATATAAACTTGCAAACTTGTCATGACCGTAAATATTGCTTTCAAAACACCATTGTCAAGATTAACTATTACACCATATAATAGATTAAATATTTGCTCATATTTTCACGTTACACCTACTTCAGTATATTGACCAGTTTTGGGACAGTTGCTAGATGGGGGTCGATGAAGACGCATGGAATTTTTCTTGTTTAAACTTAAGTGAGCTGTGGAGGAGTGATGTGATCTAAGAGTCCCGTGAGGCCATTTCCTGCCATTGAGTCGGTGGATCTACCTTTCCTCCCGTTCTAACACAGGACATGATTTACACTACAATTATTATCTGTGCCTCTCAGGCAGTGAAATACAATATCCTCACAGTGAGTTCCTTGAGGCAGAGGGTCAAAGAGGGTCAGAGAGTGTCAACAAAGCAAAGCAAGGTAAGCTTAGACTGTGGCAGACAGAATACCAAAATATGACTGGCTGGGTTGAGTCCACTAGCAATAGCATGAGGCATGCCAAATAATTTTGAGAATAATTTCACTAGAATCATATTACGTGGTTTCAGGGTTGGACAATCCCAACATAAACGTGAGTGAGTAAGACTTTTCATGTATTCATTACACATGGTACATTTCTGTGTCAAATTTGTGTCAAATTACATAACTGCAAGTTATGAGAAGATTGCCAATTGCTGCTCCTAAATGTTAAGACAAAAATGTAAAGTTTCATGTTTTTAATATGGCATGTCTACATATTCTTTAATAAATATATAAATGTCTTCTTTCATCCTCCACAATCTATAGTTTTCCATTGACAACAACATGAGGGAATCTTTTTCAAGGTCATTTTGACCATTTCCATAAAGGTTATCATCAATGTAGAGTTGGTAGCCATCTCATCTCACCCATGATATATTATTTTCTGACAATGCTTACTCAGAGAGAAATCACTCCAGGGAGGGTGTGTGGCACAGAGAAGGTTATCGGTACAGACCTCCTCCCTTTCTCCTCATGCTCAACTACACCCTGCAGGGGAAGACCTCCCATTTCCTCCATTACGAGTAGCCTACATCTAGATAAAACACTGTTGTACCCTGTGGCCACAAAAAACTGGTCCCTTTTGAGGTACTGCTTACTCAATGATATGCTTCAGATGTGTTATTGGTGGCACCAGCAACGACAGAACTGGCTGTGTCAGAATGTGGCTATGCAAACACAAGCCAAGTAAGTGTTGGAAAGAACAGGCACTGTTTCTTCCGTTCTGGATATCTTTGATTTTCCCAAAATAAACATTTTGCTGCAGACACATCTTGAAGTTTTCACTAGTAAGTTTAATCAAATAGATATGCAAAACAGAGAAAACATTTTCCCAGGCATATCAAGAAGCCATCAATAATTCACAAACGCCACTACTTATCATACAATGTCCGTAATGGTCTTCATCGTGACGACCTCTTCGTCATGAAGACCACAGTAGGCCTAATCAAATGAGAGGGTTAGACAGATTTAGTTTCCATTGCATCAACAAAAGATTGCTTCCCCGAATGCCAAAGCCACCTCACTTCCACCCCATTCTCCATTTCTCTCACTTCATCCATTTTTATCAAAGGAAATACAGAGACACTGAAATAGCATGCCGTTTCTATCAACTGCTACCGTGGATTGTGGGGTGGCCTTAGAGGAAGTGAGCCCACCTTCCACATCCTGTAGCACAATGTGTCACTCATGACTCACACTCTCCCCCTGGGAAGGGTCCCTCCCGCGAGTGATGATGTTCCTACTCCTCCCAGACAAACAGAGAGACCTAGAATCACTACATGGACACCTGCTCATCGAACATTTTATTTACCAATCACGAGTTGGTCCCCCATTTGCTGCTATAACAGCCTCCATTCTTCTGGGAAGGCTTTCCACTAGATATTGGAACATTGCTGCGGGGACTTGCTACCATTCAGCCACAAGAGCATAACATGCTGACTAGACCAGGTACGTGCATCCGCGTGCACAATTGCATGTTGATTTGGTCCTGACGAGATCAGGACACACTGGTTGAAATATCTTTGAACCAACTATATTAATTTGTGGACAGGTCAAAACACATGAAACATACATGGCTATTTAGCTAGCTAGCTTGCTGTTGCTAGCTAATTTGTCCTGGGATGTAAACATTGGGTTGTTATTTTACTTGAAATGCACCAAGGTCCTTTTTTTCCTGGATCTTTGTAGAATTTTGGCCCATTTTGAGTCACACAAAATTGTGTGTTCTCTACTCCGACAATTAATCCACAGACATGTTGTCCGGTCCTCTGGAAGTCTCTATGGGGGTGCCACAGGGTTCAATTCTCGGTCCGACTCATTTCTCTGTATATATCAATGATGTTGCTCTTGCTGCGGCCGATTCCCTGATCCATCTCTACGCAGACGACACCATTCTGTATACTTCTGGCCCTTCCTTGGACACTGTGCTATCTAACCTCCAAACGAGCTTCAATGCCATACAACACTCCTTCCGTGGCCTCCAACTGCTCTTAAAAGCTAGTAAAACCAAATGCATGCTTTTCAACCGTTCGCTGCCTGCACCCGCACGCCCGACTAGCATCACCACCCTGGATGGTTCCGACCTAGAATATGTGGACATCTATAAGTACCTAAGTGTCTGGCTAGACTGTAAACTCTCCTTCCAGACTCATATCAAACATCTCCAATCCAAAATCAAATCTAGAATCGGCTTTCTATTTCCCAACAAAGCCTCCTTCACTCACGCCGCCAAACTTACCCTAGTAAAACTGACTATCCTACCGATCCTCGACTTCGGCGATGTCATCTACAAAATGGCTTCCAATACTCTACTCAGCAAACTGGATGCAGTTTATCACAGTGCCATCCGCTTTGTTACTAAAGCACCTTATACCACCCACCACTGCGACCTGTATGCTCTAGTCGGCTGGCCCTCGCTACATATTCGTCGCCAGACCCACTGGACCCAGGTCATCTACATGTCCATGCTAGGTAAAGCTCCGCCTTATCTCAGTTCACTGGTCACGATGGCAACACCCACCCGTAGCACGCACTCCAGCAGGTGTATCTCACTGATCATCCCTAAAGCCAACACCTCATTTGGCCGCCTTTCCTTCCAGTTCTCTGCTGCCTGTGACTGGAACGATTTGCAAAAATCGTTGAAGTTGGAGACTTTTATCTCCCTCACCAACTTTAAATATCTGCTATCTGAGCAGCTAACCGATCGCTGCAGCTGTACATAGTCCATCGGTAAATAGCCCACCCAATTTACCTACCTCATCCCCATACTGTTTTTATTTATTTACTTTTCTGCTCTTTTGCACACCAGTATCTCTACCTGCACATGACCATCTGATCATTTATCACTCCAGTGTTAATCTGCTAAATTGTAATTATTCGCCTACCTCCTCATGCCTTTTGCACACACTGTATATACTCTTTTTTTAATTTAAAAAAAGTATACTGTGTTATTGACTTGTTTATTGTTTACTCCATGTGTAACTCTGTGTTGCTGTCTGTTCACACTGCTATGCTTGATCTTGGCCAGGACACAGTTGTACATGAAAACTTGTTTAAACATCTTTAAGGTGCATTACCACCACCAACTGGACTGGACTGTGGACCTCAGTTCATCTTGCAATCACCCATGTGGGTATATGCTCCTAAAAACCAAAGAGGAGATGGGAGAGGCGGGACTTGCCATGCATTAAGCGTCAAAAATAGAACCACGTTCTATTTTAGCGCCTGGCAACGCAAACGCTAGTTGACGCGAGCGAGCAGTTTGGATTAACTTATTGAATAACATGTACGTGTACATTTATTTTGCAATGCTCATGCACGTAACGCAGGTGGTGTGGTCAGCATGTTAGTGAGTTCGGGCATTGATGTTGGGCGATTAGTTCTGGTTCGCAGTTGGTGTTCCAATTCATCACAAAGGTGTTCGATGGAGATGAGGTCAGGGCTCTGTGCAGACCAGTCAAGTTCTTCCACACCGATCTCAACAAATAATTTCTGTATGGACCTCGCTTTGTGCACATGGTCATTGTCATGCTGAAACAGGAAAGGGTTTTCCCCCAAACTGTTGTCGCCTATAATGTCATTGTTTGCATTGTAGGCCTACCATGAACAATGAAAAACAACCCAGACCATTATCCCTTCTCCACCAAACTTTACATTTGGCACTATGCATCGGGGCAGGTAGCATTCTCCTGGTATCCGCCAAACCCAAATTCGTCCGTCGGACAGCCAAATTGTGAAGCGTGATTCATCACTCCAGAGAATGCATTTTCACTGCTCCAGAGTTCAATGGCAGCTAACTTTATACCTTTCCAGTCGACACTTGGCATTGCGCATGGTGATCTAAGGCTTGTGTGCAGATGCTTGGCAATGGAAACACATTTCCTGAAACTCACAACGAACAGTTCTTGTGTTGAAGTTGCTTTGGAAAATCGGTAGTGAGTGTTGCAACCGAGGACAGACTATTTTTATGCGCTAAATGTTTCAGCACTCAGTGGTCACATTCTGTGAGCTTGTGAAGCTTACCACTCTGAGGCTGAACCATTGATGCTCCTAGAAGTTTTCACTTCAATAACAGCACTTACAGTTGACCGGGGCAGCTCTAGCAGGGCAGAAATTTGACAAACTGACTTGTTGAATATCAAGCATAATAAGATATTATTCCAAATTAATGTATTCAAATATAACATAAAATGTGTTTAACTCACCCCATGAAGAATGTGTTTGTCCTCGTGTCCTCAGAATGTGCCATTTGGCTGCCCAATAGGCATTCTCATGAGAGAGAACCATGTAAACACAAGGGGAGCAAATTAGGCTGCATATCACTGAAAGATGTTATCTACGTTGTTGATGTCATTGATGTGTTTTCAATGTGTTTCTTATTTCAATGCTAGTTTTGCCATATGTGCATAATTTGACTATAGCTTACTATAAATATACATTTTGTGTGTGTGTTGTGTGTGCACGTGTCAGTTCAATGTCTAGGTTTGATTTACATTTGGTTGAGTTGTCAACTAACGTGAATTCAACATGAAAAAAAATCGCCATGTTAGACTTAGTTAATGGTTGGGTGAAAATGTTACTTTTTGCAAATCTAATTAGTTTTCCACGTTGATTCAACCTCAACACATTGATATTTGGGGTTGAAATGAGATGGAAACTATGTTGATTCGCCCAGCTGTTACCCAGTGGCTAGTTGTTTAGCATGATAGGCAGGTTCAGAGAGAACTTGTTTGTTCTTGGTCAGCAACTACGCCATCCAGAAAGGAACTTCCTTCCTTGATCAATCGAAGACATGGAGGGAGGCTTATATAAATGGGAGTTATCGGCAGTCTTAACGTTCATTCTGCAACTCAAGCCATGCCTAATAGACGAGTAGCCTACATCTAAATTATATGCGATTTTTATATTTAGTTTGAGGCGTAGGAGATTGTTTAAAAAGAAATGGGGGATACAGTAGCAATACTCGTTGCCCTGACGTTCCTTTTGAGAGTGAACGGGGAAGCCCCCCTCGTCGGATACTGCATGGGGAAGCAGTGCTTTGCCGTTTTCCAGGACCAAGCTAACTTTGGAACTGCTCAAAAACGTTGTGAGGAAAATAATAATGGATATTTAATGACAGTTCGATCTTTGATATCACATAGCATCCTTTTAATATTACTTGGTATTCATACAGGAGATTATTGGATTGGTTTACATTTAGCAAGCGGGCAATGCCCCGAACAAGCATCGTTTTTACGAGGGTACAGGTGGATAACTGGAGATAATGAAACCAAATTCCAGAACTGGGGGCGCTTTGAAGATGTCTGTTCTTCAAAATGTATTTCGGTATCAAAATACGACTTTGTGTGGAAGGAACAACCATGCGAAAGTAAAGTAGATGGATATATTTGTGAATATAAACTTGACAGTCCCTGCCAACATGTAATTGTAAAAGGGGACGAATCAGTTCTGTATGAGACTCCGTTGGGATTCAAGGGAGAGAACCTACTGACATTACCCCTCGGAACCACTGCAACGCTCAAATCCATCGGGTCGAAGTATATCTGTCTATCTGAACAGTGGCTACAAGCACCGTGGAGTTGCGAGGTATTCAAAGGTGGCTGTGCGCATGACTGTTCCTCAGTTAATACTAAACCTGTATGCACCTGCCCACCTGGAAAAACTCTCCAGGACAATAACGTCACATGTGAAGATGCGCAAAATGACCCCTGCCTTGACTCAGGATGCGCACATCTCTGCCAAAGAAAAGATGACAGCTACACTTGCATGTGTCAGCATGGGTATGCACTGGCAGAAGATGGGAAGGAGTGCAAAGACATTGATGATTGTATCGATAACAGACAGTGCCCTGGACATAACATTAAGTGTGTCAATACTGTTGGTGGATTTAAATGCGAATGCCATAAGGGATATGTGTTTGAAAATGACAAATGCGTCGATGAAGATGAATGCTCCATGGGTCCATGTGACCACGAATGCAGAAACACAATAGGCAGTTACAATTGCTCCTGTTGGGATGGATTCATAAGAATGGCCGAAGACACCAACCGGTGCCAATTTGTTTGTTTAGCCGAGTGTTCCCCAGAATGTGACCCAAGTAAACCACATCATTGCAACTGTCCAAATGGTTACATACTCGATGACAAAAATGGGAAGTCAATTTGTGTTGACATAGATGAATGTGAGATGGATGAGTGCCATCATAATTGTACAAATACGTATGGAGGTTACCTGTGTTCTTGTGATGAGGGATTCGACTTGGTTGGTTTAAATGATTGTGTTGAGAGAGAACCGTCAAATGTTTCAGGTTTTACCATACCATTTACACCATTTGTTAAGCATCCAACTGAGCGCCCTTCCACTGTAAAGGCTGGGGGTCTTCTTGGAATTATAGTATGCATTGTCATTGTTATTTTGGTGATGGTTGTACTTATTCACCTGATACTAAAACGTCGAGGTAATTTAGACATTGCTTTCGAAAGCCAAGATTTTGGTAATCACGATTTGCAACAAGTCACAATGGATAAGTACAAAACATTATCATTTGACAGACAGTAGATATAGGACAATCAATATTTTGTTGGATAACTTTGTCATTTTCATTGTCATTACCTTTTTACACGTCTGCAAAGGAGAATCAGATGTTTGAATGTTTTATATGTTTTATTTCATACAGTTGTAGTAAACCTATCATAAATGTAATGGCTCCATAAGCATCTCATTACTGAAAATGCAGACCTGTCTAAGTAACCAATACAAAGTAGGCCTATAACTTGCAAATTATAATTTCTTCTTTCATATATACACTACCGTTCAAAAGTTTGAGGTCACTTAGAAATGTCCTTGTTTTTGAAAGAAAAGCACATGTTTTGTCCATTAAAATAACATAACATTGGTCAGAAATACAGTGTAGACACCAAACTTTTGAACGGTAGTGTATATTAAATTGTCATTATTTGTAGGTCTTTTACGTTCTCACCACAATACCCAATCTTTTGTGAAGTGTGACCCCTTGTGGACTCTGAAAGACGTTGCTTTCTGATGACGCTTATTTATCCTTATCGCTTCATAGTCAGCCCTTTTTCTTTGACTATAGCAAGGTTTCCAATCAATTGGCAACAGATTTTCGCGTGAATATTCTAGAATCTGCATAAGGAAAATATCTGCATTTTCCCACTAATGGTATTTTACCGCCTGCATTGCTTGATGTTTGGGGTTTTAGGCTGGGTTTCTGTACAGCACTTTGAGATATCAACTGATGTATAAAGGGCTATATAAATTCACTTGCCTGGCCAATTGTAAGCCGCCCTACGGGACTCCCAATCACGGCCGGTTGTAATACAGCCTGGAATCGAACCAGGGTCTGTAGTGACGCCTCTAGCACTGAGATCAAATCGAACCAGGGTCTGTGGTGATTTGATATCAGTGCTAGAGGCGTCACTACAGACTTCTGCTGTGGCTGCATCACAGTAAATGCTGTACAGCCACAGCAGATGTCGGATTGACCATGCAGAGCCTTTAAGGCTATTGCCATCACTCCAGTCCTCGAGTAAGCACAGCAGTACACAGTTTTATTGTAGCCCAGGACAAGTACACCTGATTCAACTTGTCACTTAATGAACGGTGCAGAATTATTATTTTTACTACAGATGGCTAAATTGGTCCAGTAATGCAGGACTATTAAAGGCCCAGTGCACTACTTTTGTAAAAAAAAAAAAACATATGTATTACTATTTTTTATTTATTCCGATTTTTTAGGGGGTGCTTTAGCACCCTCAGGACCCCTACTTCCTGCTGATATGGGTTATTATATCAATATTTGCACACACAATGTTTGCACTGCTATTTCTCATGTAATTAATTTTACTGACAAAAAGTTAACACACATATGGAACGAACAAATGATCTGTCCGCATTTATAAAATTGTACCAAAACTTCCTGTTTTCATTACAGCTGTCAGGATTTGTATTTGTTTTATAAGGTAGGACTTTACTCGCATAAAAACATGGTTATAGGTACACATATAATCCATAGTAGATGTCTTCAGATCCAATAAGCATAAATCATTTTTTTTAAAGAAGGAGACCCATTCCGAATGGACCTGAAGACAGTCAGACCCGTTCCGAAAAGGACTGTGGAAAACAGACCCAAACATACCCGTGCTGGTTCGGATCCGAGAGACCCGTTCAGATCCGAGAGTAAGAGAGATAAAGAAGTCGCTCTGGATAAGAGCGTCTGCTAAATGACTTAAATGTAAATGTAAATGTAAACCTCCAACTAAAACAATAGTTGTCTACATCACGGTTCGGCTGCCGGAGATTTGAGCAATAAATGTATCAAGACATGGCATGCTTATAGGCCTAGGAGTCCAACGTATAATATTCATATTTAAAAATAAAATAAAAACATATTAAAGGAGACAAGTTTAGGCCTAGCCCTGGAGAGACCGAGAGAAAGATAGAGATATGCCTGCGCCATGTTCCCGACATTAACATGGATTTCTTTATTGTCAGATAGGCTACTACTGCTATACAGATACATATAGGCGTACAGAAGGAGGCTAATTCGTTAATTTTCGAATATAGAATATATTTTATAAAAGATAAGCATTATATTGTTAGATTAAGGGAGTAGGCTAACTCTGGTAGTCCTAAAACATTCTTCCTCACATCAAGTTCAACTGTCGGAGTCAGAGTGCAGGTGTGTACTGCCTTCATAGCACCAAACCTTCACAAAAGTTGCTTACTTTTGATATTACCCAAATAAAGTTAAGTCAGTGTTTATCGGGAAAATACGAACAGGGTATTATATTGCAGCATTAAATTCATTACCAACAAAGGCATACCCAACAAATGACAGCAATTGGCTAATGCTATTTATTTTTACAACATTTTTACTTTTAACCTTAAACTAAATATGGAGCCAAATTAAATAAACACAAAATTAAATAAAGAACTTAATTTAGCCCATTAAACTTTCTCAACAAAATGAAACAAAACACCTTTTGCATAGGCTATTTAAATTATTAAATGTTCCTACAATAATACTAAACATAATAAAAATGATGATTTACAATAGTAATATGACTAAACAATTGATAATAAATACAAAAATAAATACATGAAAGATAGAAAATTGCATCAAACCTCACACAGTCCATTTGGCCGCGCCAACGTTCTTTGTCCACTAAAAACACTTGTTCCAAAAGACATTCCCCTTGTCGGCTTCTTTTCACTATACTCTTTGTCTTCAAACTTTTGTCTTACCTAAAAAACAAAAACTATTCCATCTAACTAATCAATAGTAGCCTAGGCCAGGGTTAATTGCACATACTCAAGAAAATTATATCTGACCGAATTTAGGACCTGGACACGATCGGATTCAGGACATTTATTGGGACCTCTTCGTCTGCAGCCAGGGTATCACGGCTCTCTGTATCCAAGGACAGAAAACATCACAAAGAAACAGGCAGCATTATACTCAAATTAGACAGCACTGAATATTATGTTACTATATCTCTTTTTCCTCAATTTTTCACTCTAGGGACTGAAACTGTAGAATATTTTCATAACGTCCTCCCACAAAGGTCTCTGCTCCAGAGTAGCCTACTCTCCCTTCTCTAGCAGCTGGAACCTCTAGCTAATCCTTTCATCCTCTCCCATGGCTTTTAGCTACCTTGCTACGTTAGCTATAAATGCATTTTGATTTACAACGATAAATACATCAAGATAGCTAGCTCACTAGCCTAACATGAAGTTAGCTAGCTAGCAATATTTAATTATTTTGGCTAACGTAAACTCACCCCATTCCGTACAAATGTGCGCAACCGCAACATTCAAACGAGGCTACAAAGAAAACGAATGGGAGTGTAACGACTGTGTTGACGTCAAAATCGGGGGTGTGAACTCGGTTTCTATTCAAGTGTGATCGACATGGTAATGGCTCTATAGTATTGGAGAAAAGTTGAAAAAATGGACCCTCCGTTACATCTAGACGTGTCATGTCGTAACGAACAGCACGCATAAAAAACTATTTCTGTCTTACAATCTCTCTCCACCAGGTGTAGCACTTCTCTCATCCTTTAAAAACAAGAAATGGACAGTGACAGGGGTAAGGGGGGGATACTTAGTCATTTTTTGCGTATTCATCGCATGCGATCATCATTCTCAAAGCCGCTGTTTACTTCTAAGATCACTTTAGCACCGCCCTAAAAACCCGATTCAATTCGACACAAACCTTCAAATAGGTATGTAATGACACATTATATAAACTCTTTATAGTGTTTTATTTACATTTTAGAGGCGATAAGATGATAAGTTGGACAGGTCGAGTGAAAAAAAGCTATTTTCCCACACAACATCTCTCCTTCTCACTATCACGCATTAGTTTCGCTTCCCTGCCCGCCATTTTTTTAAAGACCCGACGGGGCTCATTGCCTGCTTGAATTATGCAGAAACGGGCAGCCTTTAGGTCATGTAATTGATTCTGTTGGAAAGGGAAGAAATTGTGCTTTACAATGGTATTGACATTACAGATGATCTGGAAGTATTACGTTTTGGGTCGATAAAAAAAGGGCAATTGTACGGACCAAGGCGATGTACGGGTTTACGTTAGCTATACAGTATGTAATGTTAGGTCATTTGAATTAGCCTGCACACATAGTTCCTGTAGCTATCATTTTCAAAAATATATGTAAGTACTTGAATAGGTTCTCCCACTGCCTCCCTTTTCCGGGTCCTTAGAAAAGGGAAATAACGGGTAAGCTTGAAGGTTTATAGAGGCCATGATTATTTTCATCATTGTGTCAAGAGATATAGTACTAAAACACTTGAGTGTCTCTCTTGATCCTAGGTCCTGGCAGAGTTCTGCAGACTCAGGACAACTGAGCTTTGAAGGAATACACAGATTTAAAGAGGAGTCCGTAATTTGCTTTCTAATAATCATGATCTTTCCCTCAACGAAGTTCATGAATTTATTACTGCTGAAGTGAAAGCCATCCTCTCTTGGGGAATATTGCTTTTTACTTAGCTTTGCGACAGTATCAAAAAGACATTTTGGATTGTTCTTATTTTCCTCAATTAAGTTGGAAAAATAGGTTGAACGAGCAGCAGTAGGGGCTCTTCGATACTGCACGGTACTGTCTTTCCAAGCTGCTAGTCAGAAGACTTCCAGTTTGGTGTGGCGCCATTTCCGTTCCAATTTTCTGGAAGCTTGCTTCAGAGCTTGGGTATTTTCTGTATACCAGGGAGCTAGTTTCTTATGAGAAATGTTTTTAGTTTTTAGGGGTGCAACTGCATCTAGGGTATTACGCAGTTAGGTGGTTGGTTAACTGATTTTTGTCCTCTGAAGTCCTTGGGTAGGCAGAGGGAGTCTGGAAGGGCATCAATGAATCTTTGTGTTGTCTGTGAATTTACAGCACAACTTTTGATGCTCCTTAGTTTGAGTTTGAGCAGATTATTTGTTGCAATTGCAAACATAATAAAATGGTGGTCCGATAGTCCAGGATTATGAGAAAAAACATTAAGATCCACAACATTTATTCCATGGGACAAAACTAGGTCCAGCGTATGACTGTGACAGTGAGTAGGTCCAGAGACAGGTTGGACAAAACCCACTGAGTCGATGATGGCTCCGAAAGCCTTTTAGAGTGGGTCTGTGGACTTTTCCATGTGAATATTAAAGTCACCAAAAATGTGAATATTATCTGCTGACAACAAGGTCTGATAGGAATTCAGAGAACTCAATGAGGAACGCTGTATATGGCCCAGGAGGCCTGTAAACAGTAGCTATATTGAGTAGGCTGCATAGATTTCATGACAAGAAGCTCAAAAGACGAAAACGTCATTTCTTTTGTTATAAATTGAAATTTGCTATCGTAAATGTTAGCAACACCTCCGCCTTTGTGGGATGCACGTGGGATATGGTCACTAGTGTAACCAGGAGATGGTTTAACACAATAAATTAATCAGGCCAAACACATCAAGATTATGATCCGTGATTAGTTCATTGACTATAATTGCCTTTGAAGTATGGAATCTAACATTAAGTAGCCCTATTTTGAGATGTGAGGTATCACAATCTCTTTCAATAATGACAGGAATGGAGGAGCTCTTTATCCTAGTGAGATTGCTAAGGCGAACACCGCCATATCTTATCACAGCACTGGCAAACCATGGTTAACCGACTCCCTGACCAAGATGGCTGACCTTTATCAGAATGGTCCACGGCCATTCTAGTATTCTCCCAAATGTGTGGGAGTGGGTCTTTAAGTAGCCCAGGTTATTGGATTGTATACTACTATTGAGTTTTGAGACAAGTTCCCCTGGTTCTACACATTTAATTAGCATAATGTGTAATAGCAATGTAATGCATTGAAAGCTACAGAATTTTGATTGTACATGATGAACTTCTACAACTTTGCAATGTCAGCTCATTGGTGGTCTGTAAAGCACAAATGTTGCCGTTATTTGGGAAATTGACAACATGTTGACACAGAGGGAAAACATTTTTTCCCTTTGTGTTTCAAGAGGACGGTTTGAACTTGTAAGACCACTGGACTATAAAAACTGAATTTGAAGTCAGTCAGATTATTGTGTAATTAACTCTCAAACATGGTTGCATAAGAACATTTCAGTCATTTTCAGGGGAGGAGTTAATGAAAAACGGTGCTTTGAGTTACAGTATCTGCGTCGGGAGTAGCCTATCCGATAAACAGGCTCACAGGCTCAAAGCATATTTAGGTAAGCCACAACTATTACCTTTAGCTTACTGTTTACTCTTAATGCATATCAGAGAACATTGTTTTGGGGGTCGTAGTTCACTTCAATTAGATTATAGGCCTATGCCTACTTGAATGGTTACATTGCCCAAAGACAACTTTACTCATTGATGCACCAGTCTGCAACAATTGCTGTCATATTAAGACCTCACAGTTCTTTAGATGACAACTTTATTAAATGTCAAATAATTGTAGCCTCATTAAGTACATTTAAAGGGGGAAACCCGGATTGGTAGGCCTACATCCATTTTTTGATTCTTGAAGAACATACTGTATTTTAGAAATTACTCACAAGCTTAGTTGTCTTACCCCATCAGAACCCAAAATAAATAGCTTCAAAACATGGTTAAAACTGTAATTACAATGTCATTGATGGTCAGTCCTTACATTCATAGTACCCTCTATTTGAGAGTGGTTACATTTCTCCAGCCCCATCCCTCAGTTGTTTGCCAGTTTTTGAATCTCAGATTGCCCCTTTAAAACAATTTTACTGGCCACATAATAGGTCTCATGATTATCGTTCAGCCACATCAAAACGAGGCCATAGTTATATTGCCCGAGGCACTCTCTTGTGACACCTGACAAGAGTAAGGCTGTGTACCCAGCACACAAACAAAGTCTTATTACATTTACATTTACATCTTATCATTATCAGATTGGGACAGAAACTGTGGACTATGGATATTTCAAAGAGACAGTTAAATGTGAATTCGCTATAGCCAAGGATGTCTCATCTGAAGAGGATACTCTAAGACTGATACAGCCAACAAATTAATTTATGGACTGTAGCCCTGTAATATCATAACAATCATTTAAATTATTTTGTAATAATTTGCATTATTTTCTACTTCTGTCAAGGGGATGATGAGGAACCTTATAATGCTGGCTATCTTTGGAGTCTATCTGCAGGTGGTAACACCCCAACATGCCCACTATATGGCTCTATAGCAGCTTGCACCAGCCAATCTCTACATCAGGTCCTTCTGCTGCATCCAGACATTACCATTGTGTATATGAGTGGAAACTACAGTGAGATCAATGAGACATCCTTCTCTGGGCTTGAAGGATTAAAGGAACTGGACCTCAGTTGGCAGCGAGTAAATTGGCTTATTGTAAGAACTAACACCTTTCAAAGGCTGGGAAACTTGGCAAAGCTCTATTTAGGACATAGCTCAGGTTTACAGATTGAACCAAATGGGTTTGTGGGACTGTCGAACCTGAACTCTCTCTCTAAATAATTGTGACCTGACTGAATCTGTGTTACAAGGTGACTATCTCAGACCACTAGTCTCCTTGGTATCACTAGATCTGTATGGTAACCAGATGAAAGGAATTCAACCTGCACTGTTCTTTGTGAACATGACAGATTTCCAAAAGCTAAATGTTGCTCTAAACAGGATTAAAAGCTTATGTGAAGTTGATTTGCTTGGCTTTCAAGGCAAACACTTTCAGCTACTTGACTTGAGCAGCATCCAACTGAATAGTATGACCCAAAACAATAGCCCAAAACAAAATGAACAAGATTGAGTTTTTTGGCCTTCTACAATGGCTGAACCTGTCTCACAATCTTATAGGGGAAATCTATTCTTAAACATTTGAAAATCTACCCAGTATTTTAGAACTAGACTTATCTTACAACCATATTGGTGCATTGGGATATCAGGCATTTACAGGACTTCCACACCTGCAAGTCCTTGATATTACAGAAAACTTTATTTGTGATCTAGGTACAAATGGTTACCTTGCACCACTCCCAAACATCCAACTTCTTTGTTTGACTGATAATAAGATCACATCCTTAGAAGGCCTCTCTGGCTTTGCTGATAGTACGATCATGCTTAATATTCAAAACAACAGGTTAACTAATTTATGGGATGTATATATACATTGTTTTAGCTAAATTAATGCACATTAAGCTTCTCTGGTATGGTAACAACTTCAAAAAGTGGTGCACCGTTTACAATAATATTTCAGTGCCAGCTGTGAACTATTTAAAGCTGCTTGAGCTAAGGAACATCGCTCTGCAGGTGATATGGGCACGGGGATAGTGTTTGCATGTTTTTGAAAATCTTGGCAACCTTTTTAGTCTGGATTTAAGCTTGAACTCCCTGCAGGCTCTCCCAGATGGTATATTTAAAGGCCTGATCTCTCTGGAAGAGATGAGATCTCCACTTCAACTTCCTCACATACCTCCAACCAGACATTTTCCCAGAGACTCTCAAAACACTTCACCTCTCTTACAATTCCTGGCCTCTCCTGACCCAGCGGCTTCACATTCTCTCAGCTGGATCAACCTGTATAGGAATCGATTCCACTGTGACTGCGGCCTGGAGGACTTTCTGACGTGGCTCAACAGGACTAACGTGCCTTTTGGTCCTTCTGTAGCTTAGTTGGTAGAGCATGGCGCTTGTAACGCCAGGATAGTGGGTTTCGATTCCCGGGACCACCCATACGTAGAATGTATGCACACATGACTGTAAGTCGCTTTGGATAAAAGCGTCTGCTAAATGGCATCTTTTTTTTTTCTTTTTTTTTCCAGACCCTGGCGTGGATGAATTCAGCTGTGATTTTTCCTCAAATCTCTATGGCATCAGCCTGTTGAATTACATCAGTCATATCGTGTGAGTAGAATGACGAGGGGCTGGTTCAGGAGCTGAGGCTCTCGCTCTTCGTCTGCTCAGCCCTGATCACCGTCGGAACGATCGTTTTAGCCCTGTCTCCGTGGATACCTCTTCGACGTTTACAAAAAGGTGATCGCCAGGATCCTGGAGGGCCCTAGGAAGGATCATCCTGCTGACGGGCCCCGGTAGGACGCTTACTTATGCTTCAGCAACAACGAATACAAGTGGGTAGAAACTGCCCTGTTGAAGAAGCTTGACTTTCAGTTGGCGGAGTGCAACATCCTCCCCTGCTGCCTCGAGGCCAGAGACTTCATCCCAGGTGAAGATCACCTGTCCAACATCAGGGACTCCATATGGGGGAGCAGGAAGACTGTGTGTATCGTATCTAACGAGTTCCTTAAGGACGGCTGGTGCCTGGAGGCCTTTGCCCTGGCTCCGAGCAGGATGCTGGAGGAGCTCAGAGATTTTCTCATCATGGTGATCGTGGGGAAAGTCCCCCATTACGGACTGATGAAATGCGAAGCCATTAGGACCTTTCTCCAGAAGAGGGAGTATCTACAGCGGCCGGAGGACACACAGGACATAGAATGGTTTTATGAGAAGCTTATGTCCAAGAATCTTAACGACAGGAAGATCAAAAAGGACACAGCCAAAGATAACAATGGTGATATCACACTTGTAAATATGCAAGCAGTTGGAACTTAAAGATGCACTCTCCAACTTTTGTATAATTTCAGGCAGCAGTTTTGAAAGTGGTGCTCACATTTTTTGTTGTTGCAATTCCTATCATATATTACAAATCCAATTCTTACTATATGGTACAAACACAGAAGGCTGCTGAGGGGAGAACGGCTCATAATAATGTCCAGAACGAAGCAAATGGAATGGCTAGAAACACATGGAAACCAACGCTGGGCCAAATGCCAATTTGAACTATGGGACTCCCAAGCACAGCCAGTTGTGATACAGCCTGGATTCAAACCAGGGTGTCTGTAGTGACACCTCAAGCACTGAAATGCAGTGCTTTAGACCTCTGCGCCACTCGGGAGCCCCTTCACTGTATTGTGAACTGTATTTTGAAATACTACATCATTTTTTGACTGTACAACATAAATCATTGTTACCATATTGATTACAGTCAAAACACAAGCATTTTCGCTACACCCGCAATAACATCTGCTAAACACGTGTATGTGACCAATTGAAATTGCATTTGAATGGAGAGGGTCCTCTGTATTTTGGCATAGCTCATTTTTTTACCACTAGATGGTAGTCTCAACCTGTATTCACCAATCTTGGTCCTGTGAAATATGACCTGCTTAGTGTGTTTTATAGTGTGTACGTTGCAATTCTCTCCTATTATACATGTACACATTGTAATATAATTATTGTAAGAATTGTGTTACTTTTCATTGAAACCATTAACACTTCAACAGCACTACTCTTATAAATTTGAATCATTCTGTGAACTTTTGTACTGTATGCATTCTTTCACCTTTTCAGTCACCCTATCTCCTCCCTATTTCCTCAATATAGAGTGTATGTGTGAAAACAGGATGCCACTGGACAGAGAAACTTCCTCCTGTAAGTAATTTTTTAAATTTGAATTCAGATCCCCATTAGCTGTTGCTGATGCAGCAGCAACTCTATCTGGGATCCAAGTAAGGAGGAGCTGAGAATCAACTCATCCTCTCTCAGCAGCCACAGTGTTTGGGACTTGCGTACGGAAACCTCTCCTGACCTGTGGCAATCAACACCGCACATGTTTAGACCTCTATTTTCAAGGACCCTAGAACTCAATTTAAAAAGATTAGCAAATATTTACCAAGTAAATAAACTGCAGGTCTCCCCTTTCAAGTTATTTCAGGGATACGTAGTATTTGTGGAACACAGGCGCACGCCAGTCAGATTACCCTCACAAGAAAATGTAATAAACACTGCCCCCTAACCATAGCCAATATTTGGCCTCTGTTAAAACAAATATAATATACCTTCCGTGCAAACTGAAGTGAAATCCATTGACCGGAGTGGCCAATCTACAGTGAGCTGCCTTGGTATATGAAGGCACCCATGGTGGAGACCTAAGACCAGGGAACACAGAACATCCAGTCTGGGTCGTATGAAGCCCATCAGTTCAGTATAACAGGAGCTCTCATACGAATCCCTCTAACGCCTCACTTTCCCCCTTGGTGGTTAAACGTGTTTTTAAGGGTTTGCTTGTAGGTTTGTATGGTGTTTGTGTGTATGGGATTTGGGAGGGCGGGGGTGGGCAGATACATAGGGGCAATTCCACAAGAACGGAATTACGCTGAGACTCGGATATTTTACTTTAAAATGTATGCCAAGTTAAGAATCAGTGTAATTCTGTTACCATGGAATTGCCCATATCAAAACAGAGGTCAGTAGTGACGTACAGTGGTACCTTTGATTTGTATCTCTATTTCAGAAGGGGATAAGGGAAAATAATATTGAAACATTTCCATTTAAAGCCACAGAGGCCTGTTTCTTCCACTTTTCTTTACTTGCTGACTGCAGAAACATTTAGGCACTGGTAGCCTACCCAACCCAGGTTAGAGGCCCTGTGGTAGTAAAGGAGTTGATGGAGCATCTACAGTCAACTTCTCTGAGTGCTGTTTGTCCTCGGAGAGAAAGACGGGCCTGAGTGGCCATCAAGAGCATGGAGTTTTAATAGAGCATAACTGCTTTCCCATCTACCCCTGGGGCTCCGGCTGTAAGTGTTTGGTACAGGGACGTATCTTATGTTTCCGCCAGAGGATCAGCCTTCACATTCCAGAAAGGAAAGGAAAGGCAGGGAAGGAGAGAGGACCTATTTCCCAATTGACCCTTTGGAAACAGGTGTTTTCTGCACTTGAAACACTGGTGTAGCCTTGCCAGCGTGAGGAGAAAGAGAGAGCAGAGGGATAAAGGATTAGGATATTATTCCTGCCTCCGTCACCTGTTTTTCTAGCTATATCTCACCTACAGTTTAAAGCTCTACATTATACGAGACTGCAAGAGCAGCCAACTTTATGAAAATAAGTGCATTTTTGATACCAGGAAGTTTATATACAATGCCTTGCAAAAGTAGTCATCCCCCTTGGTGTTTTTTCCTATTTTGTTGTATTACAACCTGTAATTTAAATGTATTTTTACTTGGATTTCATGTAACGGACATACACAAAATAGTCCAAATTGGTGAAGTGAAATGAAAAAATGATAAAAACAAAAACAGAAAGTGGTGTGCGCATATGTATTCACCCCCTTTGCTATGAAGCCCCTAAATAAGATCTGTTGCAACCAATTACCTTCAGAAGTCAAATAATTAGATAAATAAAGTCCACCTGTGTGCAATGTAAGTGTCACACGATCTTAGTATATATATACCTGTTCTGAAAGGCCCCAGAGTCTGCAACACCACTAAGCAAGGGGCACCACCAAGCAAGCGGCACCATGAAGACCAAGGAGCTCTCCAAACAAAAGAACACTGATGAACCTTGCCTGATAAATGGTTACACTGTAACCGGGGGTTGACACCTCATTACTCAGGAAGAAGACCTTCAGACTACTCAGTCTATATAATGAAGGGCTAGCCGTTCGTCTGTATACTCCGAATATTAGGCAGAGAATGATGTGTGATAAACCTACAGGTAAGTACCAAAATAATGGAAACACTTGAGTAAATGAGGGATACACAATATATTGAAAGCAGGTTTTTCTACACAGGTGTGGTTCCTGAGTTAATTAAAGATGCATTATGCAGAATGTGCTCCGCCATTTGCTAATAGTTTGCCTAATTTCAGTTTTTGACAAAACAAGCAAGTACAGTGACAGTGTTTTCCACCATCAACAAAACACCAAATTATGGAATTCCTTGTGGAAGAATGCTGTCGCATCTCTCAAATAGAGTTCCAGACACTTGTAGAATCTATGCCAAGGTGCATTGAAGCTATTCTGTCTCGTGATGGCCCCACGCCCTACTAAAACACTATGTTGGTGTTTCCTTTATTTTGGCAATTACCTGTATATTGCCATGACTTGGGTTGATTTAAACTGGTATTTCATTGTGCACAGCATCAGCAAAGATCATCAGAGTTCTTGATGCAAAGCTGTACCCTGAAGTTCACCTTACATAGCTTACAATGGCTTGCTAAAGTCTCCATCCCCCTTGGCATTTTTCTTATTTTGTTGCCTTTCAACCTGGATAATTTGATTTACACATCATGCCTACCACTTTGTAGATGCAAAATATGTTTTATTGTGAAACAAACAAGAAATAAGACAAAAAAAACTGAACTTGAGCGTGCATAACTATTCACCCCCCAAAGTTAATACTTTGTAGAGCCACCTTTTGCAGCAGTTACAGCTGCTAGTCTCTTGGGGCATGTCTCTATAAGCGTGGCACATCTAGCCACTGGAATGTTTGCAAATTCTTCAAGGAAAAACTGCTCCAGCTCCTTCAAGTTCTGCTGGTGTACAGCAATATTTAAGTCATACCACAGATTTTCAATTGGATTAAGGTCTGGGCTTTGACTAGGCCATTCCAAGACATTAAATGTTTCCCCTTAAATCACTCGAGTGTTGCTTTAACAGTATGCTTAGGGTCGTTGTCATGCTGGAAGGTGAACCTCCGTCCCAGTCTCAAATCTCTGGAAGACTGAAACAGGTTTCCCCCAAGAATTTCCCTGTATTTAGCACCATCCATCATTCCTTCAATTCTGTCCAGTTTCCCAGTCCCTGCGGATGAAAAACATCCCCACTGCATGATGCTGCCACCACCATGCTTCACTGTGTGGATGGTGTTCTCCAGGTGATGAGAGGTGTTGGGTTTGCGCCAGACAGCGTTTTCCCTGATGGCCAAAAAGCTCAATTTTAGTTATGGGCATTAATATGGAGTCGGTCCCCCCTTTGCTGCTATAACAGCCTCCACTCTTATGGGAAGGCTTTCCACTAGATATTGGAACATTGCTGCGGGGACTTGCTTCCATTCAGCCACAAGAGAATTAGTGAGATCGGGCACTGATGTTGGACGATTAGACCTGACTTGCAGTTGGTGTTCCAATTCATCTCAAATGTGTTTGATGGGATTGAGGTCAGAGTCCTGTGCATGCCAGTCAAGTTCTTCCACACCAATCTCTACAAACCATTTCTGTATGGACCTTGCTTTGTGCACAAGGACATTGCCATGCTGAAACAGGAAAGGGCCTTCCCCAAACTTTTACCACAAAGTTGGACGCACAGAATTGTCTAGAATGTAATTGTATGCTGTAGCGTTAAGATTTCCCTGGAACTAAGGGGCCTCGCCCAAACCATGAAAAACAGCCCCAGACCATTATTCCTCCTCCATCAAACTTCACAGTTGGCACTATGCATTGGGGCAGGTAGCGTTCTCCTCGCATCTGCCAAATACAGATTAGTCCGTTGGACTGCCAGATGATGAAGCATGATTCATCAATCCAAAGAACGGGTTTCCACTGCTCCAGAGTTTAATGGCAGCGAGCTTTACACCACTCCAGCCAACGCTTGGTATTGCACATGGTGATCTTTGGCTTGTGTGCGGCTGCTCCGTCATGGAAACCCATTTCATGTACTTGATTGTATACACCTGTCAGCAACAGGTGTGGCTGAAATAGCCGCATCTACTCCTTTGAAGGGGTATCCATATACTTTTGTATAACAGTGCATCTTTCTTGTAGTTGTCTCATCTGTATCCCTCAGTAATTGGCAAGGCTGAACAGGGATAGGGATATGTATTAACTGGAACTAGAGCTAAGAAATGTCCATGCCTAGTTCCTGTATGACCCTTGCCTGAGAGTGTGACGGGAGTAATTAGAGAGGACTTAGCAGTCGCTAGAGGAATTTCTCCTCGCTCACAATATGTCATAGTTTTATTGTACCCCTGATCAAAGTTAAGAGTGGCTGCTGATCTTTGTTTTTGAGAGGGTGATGGTGTCAGAGACGGGAGATGGACTACAGTGCTAGCTTGGTGTCTCTCTCACAGATAATTACAGGCGTCTGGTAGTCTACAATACAAGTTCATAGCTGCGCATCTGACACTAATTCAAGACTGAAAGTGTAATTAGAAATCTGTATGCCGTGCTGTAGTGAGTCATACTGCCTGCAGAGCCCGGTCTAATGTATATGTTTGCTCTGTAGCAGAAGGTTTGGCCAGGATCTTGGACCACCAGGGAAACCTGTTAGAAGGGGGATGGATGGCAGGAGCCAGAAGAGCAAATAAAACACAGGATTCGTGAATGAATGGAATTCGTAAATGAATAGGATACTTTTATGGGACGGAGTTAACAAAGGGCAGCCAAAGATTATGAGAAAGGTAATAAAATAGCATGTCATTGATATGTTACAAGATCAAATGATGGGACCCATATGTGTTATACTATTGTTGGGTTTCAGAGTTTATCTTTGAAATTCATGCCCTTTTCACATACGTCCTTGGCCACTGTTAGAAAATGACTCTGTGGATGAGGGGTGTGGATGGTCTATAACAGGGTTCCCCAACTGGGAATTTGGCACGCGGATGGTTTTATCCCCCCGCCCACACCAGGAAATCAGCTCCAAGTGATTTTATTTTTGGAAATCTGTTGCCAAGTATTCCAACGCATAATAGAGAGATGTGATTATATGCAAATGTAAGCAAGGTTTCAAATGATTGTGTTTTAGTCAAATATATATCTGTTTGGGCTCCTTGCGGTCAATCTGCAGTCTACAAATAATTTGTCATTATGTTCCGGTCCCCTGACCATCCGCTCAATATTAATTTTTTTTATCTAGTTGAGGATCCCTGCTGTAGGACGTCAGCATTTCTCATAGACTTACAGTGTATGACCATCTTGGAATGTGATGCAGGCTCTTGAGGAGTGGAGATTAGAAATTAAACGTCTGTGTGATGTATGAGAGCCCAGCACGGCACTGTGGCCTCAGGCCAGACAGAGCAAATCTTCACAAGGTGCCAGCGGGAATGAGACAATGAAACAGGTGTGCCATTTGTTATTCCAAACCATGCCCTTTCAACAAAACCTTGAGATACTTTCATTTCATACTATAGGAGCTGTGGGAAAAAAACAGACAATTGGGTTCAAATGAATTTATAATCATACAGTGCATCTTTCATATTGGACCGAGAGGCATCTGGCAACGTGAAACAGACGTCTAACTAAGAAGGCCTGTGGTTCTTAGAGAATAAAGTATAATGGTTCACCTTTCCTTAGACATGTTAGAGCTCCATAAACACACCACATATTTACTGTGTACTCAAAAACAGTACATCTGACTGATCAAACCAATTTTATCTGCACAGTAGATACAGTAATCACAGAACATATAGGACCATACTTTTAGATGAAAGACATGAGGCACTTGGTCTATGAAATATACCAAGCACTTTAATTGCACAGGGACACTGCACATTATTGCTTGATATGACAAACGTTTACTCTTTAGATATAGTCTTTCAGAATGATCTTATAAGTTTATTTGCTGTCAACATAAACTTTCAGATAAGGGTTTTGAATTTATTGCAAGAGCAGGCACATTGGCTTCAGCTTTTGGCACATTAAACTCGACAGAATTGCACTTTACTTTCAAAGTTCTGTTAAAACAGTAGAGTTTCTTAGGAGAGGCTGAGGATGCCCTCTCCTTTTTGGGCTTCTGTTTGCACTTTTCAACACTTTCTTCCTGTGTGATGGGAGTAGTACTAGTTTCAAGCTTCTCCTGGTTGCTGGGCATCTTATGACAAGCACCTTTTTGCGTTGTGGTGGACACATGATTATCCACGCTTGGAGCGTTTACCGTTCCATGGTTGGCCCTGCAGCAGCCTTGGTGTGTGTGGGCTAACGTGCAGCCCAGAGGAGAGGCAGGAGGACCTTGAGTCTGAGCTGGGGTGTTAGGACTGTCACCAGGGCCAGAGGACCCTCCAGTCCGGTGTGAATCCTCCAGCCCAGATGCGTCTGGGGCAGAGCTCTGGTCCCTGGGGAGGCCACCCAGGACGGGGACAGTGTGAACACAGTAGCTTCTGAGGTGGCAGCTGTGAGGGCCCTGTCTGGGCATCCTGCACGGGGTGCAGTGGTGGAAGTGGGATGGGGGACAGTGTACATAGTTCATACGGCAATCTATGGGTTTGTAGACGGCGTCCAGAGTGGATAGGAAGTTCTGGCCTTTGTTGGCATGGCTGCCTGTGAGGGGGAACTGAGGAGTGGGGCATGGGGAGTCCTGGGTTGTTTGAGTGCATGGGTGGGGAGTCCACTGCATACCCATAGACTGCTGAGGAGGAGGGGGGTCCCCACATGCGCAGGTTGGGTTATGAGAGTACTGGCATTTGGATCTGGATTTATTAGCCAGTGTGCCCAGTCCCTTTTCAGAGCAGGGCCCTCTGCCGGGCTCTGCCTTGCTCTTAAAGGGGATGTGTGTGCAGGGGGCAGAGTGGGGGGCTATTCCATTATAGAGCTGGGTGCACGTCTCCTGTTCCTCTGCAGGTTTCTCCTCATTCCTAGGGTTTGAAGCTAATGGTTCCAGCTCGTAATGCTCATGCTCCACCTCTCCTCCTCGACTGTCCAGTTGGTACTTGGTGCCATGCTTGCCCTGGGGTGAGGCGACGTTGGTGGTGCCCTCTTTGAAAGCCTGGCACTGAAACCTCTTGGGCAGGGGGATCTGTCCACAGGTGCCCTGGGGGCCCAGGCAACGGCACATGCACTGGAAGAAGAAGGTGGCGAAGGCCCAACTGATGCACATGATAAGCATCATGAAGGTGCCCAGCTGGGTGTAGGCCAGCACCGTGGATGGCATCATCATCGCCCCGGCAACAAACGTGGTGAGCGCCGCCATGGCAATAGCGGAACCCATCCGGCCGAGGGAGAAGACGACTTTCCCCTCACGGTCGGGGTCAGGGGCGAGGCGATAAGCGACTCCATAGTGCACCGCGAAGTCCACCGACAGACCCACCGCCACTGAGATGGTGACTGACTCCAGCACGTTGAGTTCCCAGCCCAATAGAACCAGCGAGCCCACCGTGACGAAGATGGTGCCCGCGATGGAGAGGATGGCGTAGAGGCTGATGATGATGTTCCAGGTGGTGAGGAGCATGACCACGAAGGCCACCACCACGGACAATGCCATGGCGATAAGAGTGCCATCCGATAGGCTGTCCTGCAGGTCGTAGAACTCCAGGTTGCTGACGAACCAGCCGTAACTCAGTCCGGCCGGGGCGCTCTTCAGCTCCTCCTGGATCCAGGTGTCCACCTCATGGTAGAACTGGTGCATCTTCTCGTAGGCCAGTGTGAACAGGTAGGTGCTCTGGAACTCCAGGACGATGGCCCGGATGGTGTCGTTGATGTCGAAGCGAGGCCCGGGGGTCTTACTGTCCAGGTGGAAGCTGGTGCTGCGGTCCAGCTCCATGATGGCCCTCTTGATGCACAGCTCAAAGATTTCCTGCTTGTAGGGGAATGTTGACTGGCTGCAGCAAGGGTAGACCGAGGCCTCTTCACAGTCCCGGTTCTCCATCCACTGTTTAAAGGTCTCAATGAAGCAGCTGGTGAAGTCCTGCTCCTCCGACTGGAACACAAAGCTCTGGTTCCTTAGCCTCTGGCAGAAGTTGAGGATCCACAGCTGGGAGGCTGGGCTGGCGATGTTGAAGGTGTTGTCCAGCATAAGTTTTCCTTTGTTCTTAGGGTTGAGGGGGTCCCCATTGTCCACGGGGGTGACCCCCCAGATGATGGTGATGGGCATGTGCAGGTCCTCCCCATGGTGGACTCTCTCAAACATGAACAGTTTCTTGTACTCTGCGTCGTAGCGCTCAAAGGGGTGGGAGGAGCGGAACACCTTGAACTCTGAGAGCTCCAGGGAGGGCAGCTTCATCTTGGGGTTGACACACACCACGTACGCCCCTCCCACTGTGAAGGCCAGGAACCAGAAGAGCCAGAGGTAGCGCAACTTGATCACGATGCAGGGCAGCACCTTCTCAAAGAAGATTCGGGAGGCCTCGGAGATGGTGAACAGGCACTTGCTGGCCTTCTGGCACAGGTTGGCCCAGAGAGTGCAGAACCCACTCTGCTGTGGGGGAGGTTGAGAGCAGGTGAAGATGTTGGGCAGGTAACGCTCATGGAGCACCACCACGGCCGGCAGCCAGGTCACCATCAGTATGTAGTTAACCAAGATGGCCGTGCCGGCGTAAACGCCAAAACAACGGATTGCGGTGATGTTGCTAACGTAGTTGGCGTAGAAGGCGGCAGCCGTGGTAAAGCTGGTGACGAACATGGAGAGGGCGGCGTGCTGCAGAGTGATGCTCACTGTCTCCGACAGCTCAGCGTTGGGCTTGTCGAACTTGGTGTAGTTCCACACGTCACAGAGGACAAAGGCGTCGTCCGCCCCGATGCCCACCAGGATGATGAGGGCTGTGAGGTTCATGAAGGGGAAGAATTCAAAGTCGAACACCATGCGGTACAGGAAGTAGGACACGATCAGGGAGCTGATGATGGCGATCATGGTCATCAGGGTGATGAACACAGATCGGGTGTACACACACATGACAAACAGCACAATCACTATGGCTATTGCAGGATACACGGTATCCGTCAGTAGGTAGTCCTGGAACAGGTTATGTTTGATACCGAACTCAATCCCCGTGATGGTGGTGATGCCGTCTGAGCAGTTCCAGTTCTCAAAGTTGTCCAGGTAAATGTTCATCATGGTCTCCCCTTTCTCTGTGGGGGAGAACAGCATGCCATGTTTCAGGACAGGGATAAGGTAGTCGGTGTTCTTTGGGCTCATGAAGTCTTTGTCCACCAGGAAGTGGAAGATCTGGTAAACGGCGTTGTACTTGGTGCACTTGCGGGGGACGATGGTGCACTTGGACTGGTCCTTCCTGCGCGTGGTCATGTCCCAGCAGTCGGGGCCCAGTGTTCCGTTGTGGTAGTATTTAGCGCAAGAGCGCAGGATCTTGAGGGTGTGTGACACGTCGCGCTCTGTGATCTTCTGGCAGGAGGACTTGTTTGTGAGGATGGCTACGTAGTTACCCAGGGTCCAGCTGGGGCAGCAGGAGGCGTCGGTGGTGCGCTGGCACAGGCTCCAGTACTGGGGATGGGAGCGCACCTGGGGACAACACAATACAACAAGATATAAGAACAGAGTACGACTAGAACATAACTATTGACCCAAGGAGACCATAACAGGAGACAAAGCCAATATATCAGTTGGGTTAGTTACAGCCTGAGGCAGCATAGACTCCCAACATACAATTTCTAATATGATGGGGCTTAGTTCAGGCATTTAAAAATCATTAACATGGCACAATTTGACATGAGCAAACGCTGAGGCACATCATCAACAGTGCTGTTCCACTTACCCGTGTATTGTCCAAATTGCACATGGATTTAATTGCTTGTATATTCCAAAGGTTCTTCCCCTCTGCAGATGTGAATACTAATCTGGAGTATCTGTCACCTGCACATACATTAAGAGCATCCGGTTAGCATTTCATCGTAGTCAAACATTCAGTCAGTCAAACACTTACTAGACAAACACTTGAAACGGGAGAAGCATGATGAGTTTGTACCTGGGACATCACAGAAGAAACTGTCTTTACTGAAGTCCCAGTCAGCTTGTCTTTTATCTCTGTCAAAGTGATCTTCAGCCCACCTGTCCTCTTGGTGACTGGAATACAAAAGTAATGGTGTGATTGCACTGTTAACACTTCATACATTACAATGAAGTTTCCTTTCAATTCTGAAGATCCACATGACAGAACGAGACTGAATCCGCTTAAAGCAAACACACAGCAGAGATTTGCACATGGTAACCAAAGAGTACTGAAAGGTCATTCTTAAAACAAACTAAGGAAACGGGTTTAGACCGACCCATTTAAGCGATTACAAAGCCAGTGATTATATCATAATCGGTGAAGTGATCACTATCAGATTGCAATCTTTATTTTTCTAATCATTATAATAGCCAGATCATTGTGATGAGCAGAGGTTTCAGGGACACATCATCTGAAAGAGACATTCTTCCTTTAATCAGGAGTCTGTCAGAGGAGACTGAGGCCATGGCAGAATGATGCAGAGAGTCCTGTTGACAGGCCTGACCCTGGAGCCTCCCCCTCCCCAGTGATCAAGATGAGTAATGGAGATGGGCCGAGGATTGAACAATCTCCCCCACCAATCCTCTTGCAGGATGGGATTGAGATTTAGTGTGTGTGCTTGTCTGTTTCTGTCTGTCAGCAGGATACATCACTCCATTTCATGGCCTGAGGCCTGATCCTGACCAGTCTCCTTCATCAGGGATGTTGAATCAATACATGTGTCACTAAAGGGGTAGAAGGATGACATTAAATGGACAGGATCTGTGAGTTCGGCTTTGTTACCTTTTCGCCTGCTCGTCGGCATACTTGAATGGGTAGTTAGCTAGGGTTGCTTTGTACCCTGTGTTTTTCACCATGTTATTCCATGTGACTAATCGCTGGCCTATGGCCGTGCCTCGTGGCTCAAATCCCTGAAGAAACAGACAAACAGAGGACATCTATTTATTAGTTCACCAGGAAATTGACCTTCGACATATTGGACTCTTCACATGCACGCAATATAATGATTTTGGTGTGTCAGAAACACTAGGTTTTCAATCTTGATCAAAATAAAGTTTTGTGCCTTCCTTCGATTGGCATGGCCTACTCACCAGTAAGGGGTCTGAGAAGTCTGGCAGGTCTGGCACCAGAATACCCACAAGGGCACACACCACAATGAGGACTGTACACACCCCCAGCACCACCACTGGCCAATCAGCAATCAGCTCTGCATAGCTGGAGATGAAGGTCAGGTATTGATTAAACACAAAGCTGATGGCTTTATAACTATACGAATATTATATGTACTGATAACCAAACAGAAAAGAGAAGGGTACACTAGTAGAATATCCAAAAGAGTATAAGGTGCTCATTGAAACGTCATGTAGATATTTAAGTATATTCAGTGTTCTGACTTGAGGGAAACTCAGTGGAAGGCATGTCTTGTAGAGGAACATGTGAGGTGGTTAGCAGGTTCCAGGCACAGAGAGCCCTTTCCACATCGATAACTGTGATGATTCACTACACAGGAATGACAGCTCGGCAGGGTTTTGATGGACTCAAGGAGAGCGAGAGAAGAGCTTTCGTAATAAATTTTTTAAAAGATCATTATTTTTGGCAGATCTTACCTTTTTGGGAACCGAAAAGGCCTTGGAGGGCTGAAAAACAAAAGAGAGATAAATCAGATTTACATTTAGAAGTCAAAGCAAAATCCAATCAGAACCAGATTTGCCTCTGCATCCGTGCAGGGGGAATATGTTTCTTCATGAAAGGTTTTTGAGCAGCAATGCAGCACACACCTTGTGTGGAACAACTAGCTCTATTCAAACTTACATACCCTCAGGGGACAGCGACCTCTTTTTGGTGAACTTTTGGTTTTCATTAAATAATAATAATGTATTCAAAAACCACACACAAAAATAGTGCCTGAAGAATCTCTGACACTAACCGGTTTAGACAAGAGTAACATCAATATCAATCTCTTTTAGGTCTGCTTTCTGTTTCTAACCTACAAAGCCCCACACAGTGCTGAAGTGCATGAAGAACCAGTAAAGGTAATAGTTTTAGAGGACTAGAGTCCCATTAGTGTGATCTCTCTTGTGCCATAAACACAGACAGAGAGGATCAGCACTGGGCTTCCCCGTTGCCAAAAGAAGCTTTCAGCGGCTTTGGATGTGTCTGGACTTCCCATCAGCACCTTCCCAGATCAGTGGGAAGCCTACAGACTGCAGAGTGCAAGCACGAGTCAGGGGGAATCAGATACGGCCACCGGATCACACAGGGCCCAGGACAGATAAGAGCAAGGCCAGGAGGGTGAGGAAATGGGGAGAGGAGGGAGGGAGGATAGAGGTGGGGCGGAGATAGGGCTGGGCGATATAGCCAAATATCATGTCACGGTATTTTAAAAGAATTGGATAGTATGGCGGTATTTGACTATATTTTTTATGTTTTTGAATAATAAAAGTTGTACATTTGCTTTATGAGTAGTGAATGATCCCAGGGTGGCAACACATACATTCTAAGTGATTTCAATGGGTATTTCTCCATTCTGATTGTTTTATACTGTTCAATTCAACTTTATCCAAAAATAATTTCAAGCATTTTCATACATTTCTGTATTTGCTGTACTCATTTGAGATCATTTCCACACTGCCACGTACGGATACATGATATGGGCAAACAATCTAGGCCTAATTTTTAACCAAATGTTGCAAATGCCATTTGACACTTTTGGAATCATGGAAATAAATCTAATCAAATCAAAGTTAATTTGTTATGTGCGGCGAATATTGTAAATACACCAGTTAGTCAGGCTGATTGAGGCAGTATGTACATGTAGACATGGTTAAAGTGACTATGCATATAAGATAAACAGAGTGTAGCAACAGCGTAAAAAGAGGGTTTGGTGGGGGGGCACAATGTAAACACAATGCAAATAGTCTGGGTAGCCATTTGATTACCTGTTCAGGAGTCTTATGGCTTGGGGGTAAAAACTGTTGCCTTTTTGTCCTAGACTTGGCACTCCGGTACCACTAGTAGAGAGAACAGTCTATGACTGGGGTGGCTGGGGTCTTTGCATAGAAGCATAGAGCATAGAAGTGATTTAGCTCGTCTGGTAGGCTCGTGTCACTGGGCAGCTCGCAATTGTGCTTCTCTTTGTAGTCTGTAATAGTTTGCAAGCCCTGCCACATAAGACCACCGACTCCGACGCTTTAGTATGATTCAATCTTAGCCCTATATTGACAATTTGCCTGTTTGATGGTTCATCGCAAGGCATAGCAGGATTTCTTTTAAGCTTCCAGATTAGAGTCCCGCACCTTGAAAGCGGCAGCTTTACCCTTTAGCTCAGTGCGAATGTTGCCTGTAATCCATGGCTTCTGGTTGGAGTATGTACGTACAGTCACTGTGGGGACGACGTCCTAGATGCACTTATTGATAAAGCCAGTGACTGATGTGGTGTACTCCTCAATGCCATCGGAAGAATCCCGGAACATGTTCCATGCTGTGCTAGCAAAACAGTCCTGAAGTTTAGCATCTGCTTCATCTGTCCAATTTTTTATAGACCGAGTCACTGGTGCTTCCTGCTTTAATTTTTGCTTGTAAGCAGGAATCAGGAGGATAGAGTTATTGTCGGATTTTTGCAAATGGAGGGAGAGGGAGAGCTTTGTACATGTCTCTGTGTGTGGAGTACAGGTGATCTAGAATTTTTTCCCTCTGGTTGCACATTTAACATGTTGATAGATATTTAGTAGAACTAATTTAAGTTTCCCTGCATTAAAGTCTCTGGCCACTAGGAGCGCCGCCTCTGGGTGAGTGGTTTCCTGTTTGCTTATTTCCTTATACAGCTTCCTTATACAGAGTGCGGTCTTAGTGCCAGCATATGTCTGTGGTGGTAAATAAACAGCCACGAAAAGTATAGCTGAAAACTCTCTAGGCAAGTAGTGTGGCCTGCAATTTATCACACTATACTCTACTTCAGGCGAGCAAAATCTAGAGACTTCCTTAGATTTCGTGCACCAGCTTTTGTTTACAAAAGTACCTCGTCTAATTTATTGTCCAATGATTCCAAGTTTGCGAGTAGTATTGACGGTAAGGGCAGCTTTCCCAGTCGCCTTCTCAGGGTCCTGACCAGGCATCCGGCTCTTTGTGTTCTGTACCTGCGTCGTTTCCTCTTGCAAATAACGGGGATGTTGGTCCTGTGGGGTGTTTGGAGAATGTCTTGTGTGTCGTCTTTGTTGTAGAAAAAACTTTCTCTAATCCGAGGTGAGTGATCGCTGTCCTGATATCCAGAAGCTCTTTTTTTGCCATAAGATACAGTTGCAGAAACATTATGTACAAAATAAGTTACAAGTAACGCGAAAACCCCCCACATAATAGCACATTGGGATACTGATTTCTTCTGGCGAAATTTTATCATAATAAATAAAACCATAAATAACCATAACAAATAACAAAAAATAAATAACAATAAATAAAACAATTATTCTTATTCTATAGTTAGAATACAGTGCCCAAATTGTACGTTATTCTAAAATGGATTAAATAAAATAAAAAATCCTCAGCAATCTACACACAATACCAGATAACGACAAAGCGAAAACTGTTTTTTAGAAATGTTACCAAATGTATTAAACCTAGAAAACAGATATACCTTATTTATATAAGTATTCAGACCCTTTGCTATGAGACTCGAAATGTAGCTTAGGTGCATCCTGTTTCCATTGATAATTCTTGAGATGTTTCTACAACTTGATTGGAGTCCACCTGTGGTAAATTCAATTGATTGGACATGATTTGGAAAGGCACACAACTGTCTATAAAAAGGTCCCAGAGTTGACCGTGCATGTCACAGCAAAAACCAAGTCGAAGGAATTGTCCGTAGAGGATTATGAATTGTGTTGAGGCACAGATATGGGGAAGGGTACCAAAACAATTATGCAGGATTGAAGGTCCCCAAGAACACAGTTCCCTCTATAATTATTAAATGGAATAAGTTTGGAACCTAACGTTGGCTGCCCGGCTAAACTGAACAATCGTGGGAGAAGGGCCTTGGTCACAGAGGTTACCAAGAGCCTGATGGACACACTGATAGAGCTCCAGAATTCCTCTGTGGAGATGGGACAACCATCTCTGCAGCACTCCACCAATCAGGTCTTTATGCTAGAGTGGCCAGACGGAAGCCACTCCTCAGTAAGAAAAGGCACATGACAGCCTGCTCGGAGTTTGCCAAAAGGCAAACAAGATTCTCTGGTCTGATGAAACCAAGTTTGAACTCTTCGGCCTGAATGCCAAGCGTCATGTTTGGAGGAAACCTGGCACCATCCCTACGGTGATGCATGGTGGTGGAAGCATCATAATGTGGGGCTGTTTTTCCGAGGCACTGACTGGGAGACTAGTCAGGATCAAGGGAAAGATGAACAGAGCAAAGTACTGAGAGATCCATGATGAATACCTGCTCCAGAGTGCTCGGAACCTCAGACTGTGTGCCAAGATTCACCTTCCAACAGAACAATGACCCTAAGCACACAGCCAAGACAATGCAGGAGTGGCTTCGGAACAAGTCTCAGAATTTCCTTGAGTGGCCCAGCCAGACCCTGGACTTGAACCCGATCAAACATCTCTGGAGAGACCTGAAAATAGCTGTGCAGCAACGCTCCCCATCTAACCTGACAGAGCTTGAGAGGTTCTGCAGAGAAGACCTAAGAAGACTCAAGGCTGAAGCCTGTAGTCGCTGCTAAAGGTGCTTCAACAAAGTACTGAGTAAAGGGTCTGAATACTTATGTAAATGTAATATTTCAGAGTTTTTTTTATTAGAAATTCTCAAAAATGTCTAAAAACCTGTTTTTCCTTTGTCATTATGGGGTACTGTGTGTATATTGAGGAATAAAAAACAATTTAATCAATTTTAGAATAAGGCTGTAACATTACAAAATGTGGAAAAAGTTAAGGGATGTGAATATTTTCTGAAGGCACTGTATAATAGTGGGCACTTTGAATACAGTGTTAGAAATGACAACGAATGAAAATGCCAGAGAGGAGTTATTGTGACAGGGTAGGAACCAAAGTGTTGACAAGTGTTTCCTAGGGATCCTATAATCTTTGGCTACATTGACTGTTTTGTCTTAGCTACTTCATGTAGCGTCACGTATTACTCTTTGATTTTAAAGATACTGTTGCACAAACAACATGCTGATTTAGGTCTACACCATCACTGGTATTATCAGGCTGTACAGCTAATTCCGTTTGCTCGGACTCTGTACATTTATTAGCTAGCGATTAGCATTAGTGGCTACAATTAGTGGCTAACAAGATTTAGGCCCAACTTGCTAAGAAAATACAAACTAATGGTGTAATTATAGAACGCTAGTGAATTTAAATTAAGGAGCATAGTGAAAACTGCATCGTTGTCATCAACATTGTTGCAATCGCTGCATTGACCATGATGACTTAATGCAAGTGTCTTGTGATCGAGGAACAACAAGTCTGTTCCTTGAATGATGGGGCGGCGCTAGGACTGTGTAGAAAGCGGCATTGAGAGAGATGACTCAAGTAGCGAAGTAAACTACAAACATTGACATTACATATGGCGTATCACATTTAACAAACCAAACATTCAAATACTGTTATAGAAAGTAAAGTAAAAACCCAAACTGGTCCGTGCATCAATACCGGTATATCGGAAAATACAGTATACCGCCCAGCCCTAGGTGGAGATGTCTTCATATGCCATAAAAACGAGTGTACAAAACATTAGAAACATGACCAGGTGAATGTAGGTGAAAGCTATGATCCCTTATTGATGTCAATTGTTAAATCCACTTCAATCAGTGTAGCTGAATGGGAGGAGACAGGTGAAAGAAGGATTTTTAAGCCTTGAGGCAATTGAGACATGGTTTGGGTGTGTGTGCCATTCAGCGGGTGAATGGGCAAGACAAAAGATTTAAGTGCCTTTGAACGGGTTATGGTAGTAGGTGCCAGTCACACCAATTTGAGTGTGGGCTTTTCATACTCAACAGTTTCCCAGCCAACTTGACACAACTGTGGGAAGCATTGGAGTCAACATGGGCCAGCCTACCTGTGGAACACTTTCGACACCATGTGGAATCCATGCCCCGACGGATTGAGGCTGTTGGAAGGCAAAAGGGGGTGATTCACAATATTAGGGAGGTGTTCCTAATGTTATGTACACTCAGTGTATACTCTGACTGGTCAAACCGACAGCGAATGGCAGTGACAGATTCACATGATCACATACACACAGGCTGGTGGCTATGAAGTCTCTAGAACTGTGGACAGACTGTCCTAACATTATGTCCTAGGGACGATAGACAGTATTACTTTACACTGCAACCGTGACATGTTCATCCTCATTCTCATCTTCTATTCACTGCAACCTGCATGAGCATTGCACTACCACGGTCACAATTTGGCACAGGCCTCACAGCCCACATCATGTACAAGGTAAGATTACACAAGAAACGTAAACAAGGAAATCAGTATCCCAAACAGGGAAGTGAGCTCAGACGATTCTCTGCATTAGTCAATCTCAGTGCACGCACACAGGTGCCAGGAGGTGGCTGTATTTTTCTTCATTCTCCCCTTTAAAAGGGAATCCATGGAATGCTATAATTAGTGGTTGCCATGGCACTGTGAAGCACAGATGAACAAAAGCTATTGGCAGGAATTTTTCACCACAGGGTAACTTCTGGGGAGGCAGTAAATCCACTTTAAAGTTAGCTGGACATGTTAATATGACAACCAGATGTTGTACGGCACAGGCTTTGAACAATCATCATATTGTAGACACAAGTTGAGTCCCATTAACACTACCAACCTGGAGTGGAGCTCTTTGCTATTTTTTTGTGCATTCAAGTAGACAGGGATTTAACCTTTTAAAATACGAGAGCCTGATACTAACAATGCCAAATGAAAAACACATTCCCCCTACCTTAAGTTAGCATTGTTTGCCAAGGAAAAATCTGTAACTTCATTTATTCTATGCCGTCTGTTAGTTTCCATGTACGGGCCTCGAACAGCGGAATTCGGGACAGAGATATGGCCCAGAACGAAGGAGAGTTATTGTAAATGGTTGAACTGGATTCATAAAGCATCTTTAGTCGTGGAGCCATCAAAAAAAGCACTGCTGCCTATTTATTTGCGCAATCTGTTTTGGATCTATTTGAAACTTTCCGAACCCTGACCACATTTCAGACGAATAAGAAGATATCTAAAACAGAGGTAGCCCTATACTTTGGATTTACGACAGACATCCGAATCCTCAGATTTTATTTCAGCATGTTTTTTTGCATGAAGCAAACTTTTTAATATTTTTTCACTTAAAAAAAAAGAAGTATAAGCCTAGAATATGAATTGAAGTTGGCATTAAAAATATCAGTTTTGTGTCTCAATTCTCTTTTTTCCAATCTGTCAATGGGAGTAGTAATATGACAAAATGCAGACTAATGTCCTTGAAAAAAAAACACCCTCTAAAGGAGAAGAGAGTAGGTGCTGGGGTGGGGAGGAGAAATCCGTTGACTGATGATCACAGGCTCTAAATCCAGCAGGATGACAACCCACAGAGTCAGGTTTCCTCCCCTCCTCTGATCCCAGTCCCCTTCAAACAAACTCCCACAATTCTTCCACAAACTTACAACAGCTACCCTTCCTAAATGTTATTCTATTTACCCGAAAGGGGAATGTTTATGGATCACAGGGTTAATTAATAAAGTTACTTGGGAGCAGCAGCCAGGTCAGGCCGCGGTGGCCATGTTGACATGTGGTGGAGTGAAGGGAGGAGAGAGAGGGGTCAGGGGTTACAGAGCTGAGGAGGGAAAACTGCGAACAGACACAGCATATATTCTGTAATAAGGGGCTGCATGAAGTGCTCAAGTCAGCCCAATTACTGTCAACTCTCAATTATTTGCTCCTGTGATTAAAGCTCACTGGAACACTGCACACAATTAGAATCTTGTTCAAGTTATGGAATTGTAAGATTTGCTTGAGGGTGAAATACAAATATCAGCACGATATCATAGGCATAACATAGAGCAGTGAAATGCTGAGTTTGAAAAAGTATTGACCGTCAGGAAGTAGCCACCAAAGTCAGGGCTCATCAACTTCCATTGTACACCTTAAATAGATTTATGAGGTACAGTATTCATTCTTACAAGCTTGTAAAACTGTATTTACAAGCTATCTACACAGCACAGGACTCTGATAGTTATTTTGGGGAGAAAACAAGGCCTCTGGATGCAAGCGTGTATGAGAAAATGTGAGTCTGAATAAGAGGTTATTGCTGTATAATAAGTCTATGCAGTTTGTTTGTGTGTTTGTAGAAGGGAAACGGAACAGCCACATCAGCCAGTGCATCGGGTCTGGAGGTCACAGCTGCCATCTCCACATTCTTGGGATTGAAATATGGGAGTGTACAAATTCCAGACATACAGGCCAGATTTCAACACTGTAGCCAATAGTTACAAGCTGTCCAAGAGATGTCTTTATCATCCTGTGGCCTCGCTCCCTTTATAGCAACCAGCTTAACCCCCATGAGTCCAGGGGCTTCAGAACCAACCCCAAAGAATGTATGGATATTGCACATGCTTTCACCAACACTGCACTGAGCTAACCAACAGACATTGTCAACTAGGCCGAGCAGGGCGGATTACCGATACTGATAAGTCATTATGGCAATAACTATGTCCATGTCATGAATTATTAATGTTGTGGCTTATGGTGTTCATAAGTTATTTGCTCAATAGACTAGATCCACGATGAGCAGTTTAACCGGTTTAAGCAATAATTCCTACAATATACCACCAATACCAACACCTTTAATTTCATAGTCATGATGATGGACTTCATGTCAGTCTTGACACAGATCCAACAGGAGGCAGTACTAGATGAGTGTGTTGTATGTTGGCCTATTCCTGTAGCAGAACAACAGGTCAAAGTCTCTATTGCTGATCACATTCGGTACAAGCGGCTGCACAAGACCTCCAGCAGTGGAACCAATGGCTTTCAGCTGCCAGCCCAACCAGCCCCAACCCATCACATTCAACATCCGCATTCAGACCTTGAGGACCGGGCTTCTGCAAGACGGGAGGCTGTGTTACCATTTGCTTCTTGCATGACCGAGATTCCTCTACTGCACAAAGTCAAGGAGTGGAACCAACAGCAAGCAGCTGTGCTGACCCATCAAGTCCTCTCCCAGTGCCTTTATGAAGATGTCCAACAACTTATTAAGGCCTGGAAGCTGCTTGATAAGGAGATCTGGGAGTTTCTCATGATTGACATGAGCTGCCCACCCCTAGTTGACACACCGTTGCTGCTTTAGCCAACTCTGTTGCAGTTGTCATGCTGGCTAGAACAGTTAAACAGAATGGTAACCAGGCTAGAGTTCCCTGCCTGTAATGGTGGCCATTTTGAGAGTAAACCTCCCCCTCGTTTTTCTATATATTTTTTTATATAACCTTTATTGAACTAAGCAAATTCTTATTTACTCACCATTTGGCCCAATTTCAAGATATGCCCTCCATTAAGACTTGATACGTGATC
Source organism: Oncorhynchus gorbuscha (assembly GCF_021184085.1). NCBI lineage: Eukaryota > Metazoa > Chordata > Actinopteri > Salmoniformes > Salmonidae > Oncorhynchus > Oncorhynchus gorbuscha. The sequence goes on from NC_060186.1 coordinate 55,722,070, forward strand.
TGGTGCATACATGTCTAGACAGAAAGGTAAACTCATGTAAAAAGCCCAAGCACCACATAATCCTCTTTGTTTACCTACAATATCCAGTTTCAAGCACAGCAGTGCCTCTAGCTCCTGCCTGGGTCTCTTTGATCCAGCACGCCCCTTTGTTGTCCTGGGACTGATCTCACAGAGATATCAGGGTATCTTTTGTGTAAAGAAATACATGTTCATCCCTCCCACCTCCTCTTTATACTATTCTATCCATGTTCTCTGCTCTCTCCGGGCCATCTAAGGCCACAGTGTCTGAAGGCTCTCCAGCTCTAACCGCAACTCTTGACAAAGAGGGTTTGGCGAGACGGCGCTGTGACATCTTGGAAGTGTCTGGTGACACAGCCGTCTGGTGAGTTGCAGACCAGGGCCAGCGGCTGTTGGGGCTGAGCGTCAGTTAAGGCCAGTAACGAAGTCTGACCTGTCCTCCCTGAGCTGAGAGAGTGAGTGTGAGGATGGGGGTGGTGGCCGAGCTGGAAGATTCCAACCATTAGCTATGTTCACCAAGTGCGCAGAGGCTGAAGAAACTAAGAGAAAAAAAAAGTGATTCATAAGAACCTTCACATCTACAGTATATCAGAATGACGTTAGTACACCAAGCTGCATGCATTGTTATGTTAAATGTTTGAATATTAATTGAATCCAGGAAGAATAATACAGTGTATTCTCAAGACTGTTTTTGAAAAACTATGAGAACAAATATAGGGGAGTCACTATTGGAACCATAGATGAAGGTCCATTATAAACTAAATATACAATGCAATTCTGCACATACATGATTGAGGGATTGTGCCTTCAACTTAAATACCATTTGGACAGGCTGTTAAAAGGGCATTTTTTGGGATCATATTACATGCTAGTAACTATTTCTAAAGTATTACAAAAGTTATCAAATCTTCCATTAGGCCTAATCCCCCAGGGAGCCGAGTCAGCCGTGGGAGGACCAGTAACGAAGCCTCACTAACTGCTCTCTCTACCAGAAGAAGAAAGAAAAAAGAGCAACCAAATTTGAAGTTATGACAGAGTGCTGTTTAGATGCAGCTTTGATCCTGGTTTATAGGATAGTATGGCTTGGGTGGGTACCTTTATGGGCTTTGCTTTGCCCCATGCTCAGGGGCCATACAGTATAGAGCATGGACTGAATGAACGAACAGTCTGGAGCAGGGGCACTGGGAGCTCACCCCTCCTGTTATTTTTCGTACGTGCAGGTACGGGAGTCAGCTGCCCCCCCTCCCACCCCCACCCATGGATGAGAGCATTAAGTTGGGTTTATTTAGGTGAAAACGTCTAAAACCAACAAAAGCGGCCTACAAGCTTCTAAGATTGTCACCAGATTGTCACCTTCACCAGCAAATTAACTGCCGAAGTAAGAGGCCAGGAGGGTCCCATTTCTCAAGTTTTACAACAGGCAGAAGTGTCTCAGTGTTAAGGCAGGTGATAAATTGTACCTTTGCTTTTTGGCCCAATTCGGTTGATCCTGGGTAAAGGTACAGTAGGGCAAAAAAGTATTTAGTCAGCCACCAATTGTGCAAGTTCTCCCACTTAAAAAGATGAGAGAGGCCTGTAATTGTCATCATAGGTACACTTCAACTATGACAGACAAAATGAGAAGAAAAAAAATTCAGAAAACCACATTGTATGATTTTTTATGAATTTATTTGCAAATTATGGTGGAAAATAAGTATTTGGTCACCTACAAACAAGCAAGATCTCTGGCTCTCACAGACCTGTAACTTCTTCTTTAAGAGGCTCCTCTGTCCTCCACTCGTTACCTGTATTAATGGCACCTGTTTGAACTTGTTATCAGTTTAAAAGACACCTGTCCACAACCTCAAACAGTCACACTCCAAACTCCACTATGGCCAAGACCAAAGAGCTGTGATTAGTAGGAGAGTAGGAGAACTTGCACAATTGGTGGCTGACTAAATACTTTTTTGCCCCACTGTATGCATGAGGTAAAAACACTATGTATAACATAGCAACCCTGAGGGCAGAAACAGGGTAGTGTTGACCTATCTGTGGGCTTAACTCACTCCACATAGATGCAGACCTGTTCTAAGAAGCCAATGGAAGGCTCTGGAAGCAAACTGGGTGGTTCCCTCCCTCCTTCCCTCATCTTTCTGGGGAAGGCAGTGCTCATCTCTCCTTTCCCCTGATCTCCCCAGAGACACCAGGGTGCTTCTTCATAAGTGAAGGCTGAGGCTGGGCGTGATGGATGTCTCTGTACAGTGGTTAATGGGCCAAATGGATAAAACGGTAGCGTGAAGAGCCCTGCCGCTACTTCACAGAGGTTCACATCAGGTCCAGGACTCCAGGCTCCCTCAGACCGCAGCAGGCATAGCAAACAGTTGTTATTCTTTATAATGTGCAAAGCCTTGTCAAACTGACACCCTGAAATCCATAGCACAAAGATCAATTTCAGGCCGCCTGGCTGGTCAGGACTTGCAGCTGTCAGACAGCTTGGCATATTAGTTAATGTCTCCAAAAATGATCTCTCACTGGGTGAAAGTTATCCGAGGCATGATTTTTTTTAAAGAGGGTCTATGCATTCATATCAAGGCTTTTCTGCATGTTTCCATATATGGCCCCTAGTCATAATCACATATTCAACTGATATACATGTTTTAATTCATCCAATATGATGAAACATTCCAGCTGGATGAGGTGTCATGTTTTATATGTTTTTCTGCACACCATGGAAACAAAAAAAATGGTACTTGGTACAAAATCAAACACGCGTGAGATAATAGAAATATGCCGGCTATCTGAGAAAGTATGAAACCAATCCAAACTTGTGGCCGCTACAATAACATGAATGTACTGTAGCAGGAGGCAACGCACGGGCAAAACCCCTCCCCGGGTGAGTGGAGTGTGAAGGAAGAGGTTACAAACATGACATGACCCTGAATAGTTCAGTGTCAGCGGGCTCTTTGGGGGTTGTTCAGCCTTGGAAGGTCAAGCCAGTCTCGGCAGCACAGGTTGACGCAGCTCTCTCACTCTCTCTCTGGGAGACCAGCAGGAGCTGAAAGGTGCCTTGAGAGTGTTCTATCAAGACAATTACAGGCTTGGAAGAAACCAACGCCTGAAAACCTATTGAGATGAGGCTAACTGCAGGCAAATGCCTGACTGACTGACTTCAAGTTCACAGACTCAGACTCATCCTCTGCTCTGACTGTTTCCCCCTGATCCTCAAATCATTAAAAAAACAAAGTCACCATGAAGGATAATCTTACCATTCAGACACTGCCAATCTTAATGCATTTCCCAGACCCAGACAGAGAGATCCTTCATCTCCTCAACAGATCTGCTGAGCTGGCCTTCTCCTTAATAGTGGATTTTGGTCATGACATTCAAGGATAAGTCAATTTACTTCTCAGAGTAAAACACTTACACACAGAAAGAGAGACTATAATCTTACAATGGGTGGATTAATACTTTCCATGTATTCTCAAGAGGAGTTATATACTGTAGTTCCTAAATGTATAGTTCTTGGACAAACACACAAAGGCCTGAATTGCCTGAGGAAGAAACTCCAGTGCAACCTTATCGGGAGGGGGAGGAGGAAGGGGCCTCTATAAAGCAAGGCGTAACAGCCAAGTGCTGTAATCATACATGTAATCCCCTGCCTAATCTCACGGATCACAGCCTTTGAGATCAAATTGATATTTGACACGATCTTGTCTGACTGCGTACCCTCAAATTACAGAGGCATTAAAAAGCCTCTCCCTCCATGCGAGGAGGGATTCTGTGGCGCACTGTGCTCCAACACGAGGGTAAAAGGAGAGGCCCAGAGCCCTGAACGTCTGGGGCCAGTCAGTGACTCGGAGACTGTGTACCAGACAGCTAGGCTTATCCTTCCCTCTTATCTTTCCATCTCCAATCTCTCTGGAGACACAATACTACTGTACAGGGGATTGGAACTGAGAGCACCTCAACGTCGAGCCTGTAATTCAAACCTGTCATCACAGAACAAGAGGGACCTATTTACTAAATACTGCGGCTGACGAACATCAGCTCTTTATTCAGACACAGAATATATCATTTTTTAAAGAAAGCCACAGATGCCAGCGAATGCATCCAAATGGCTGCACTGATATCCTTTGCCACACCTTGCCCACCCAACTGCCTAATGTGCGTGGATGGAGCTTGCTGTGCGCACACCGGCACCTGATACGAGTATATACCTAATCTCTCACAGCCACAGAAGACATTTCTCTCATGAAGTTACAGGGATCTAACTCAATTCGGTAGGAAATTTCCATGCGAAAAGATGTAAGCAAAAATATAGTTTTACACAAATGAACCTCTCCATAACTACTTGCGACCATAAAGAGGAGCTGACATGAGTAACTGCAAGATTTACTTTTATTTTGTATGCTATGGAGTTTGAGATAAATAACAAAATACAAAGTAAGTAAATGATTAAGGAAAGCATTAAATGGCTCCAGTGTAAAATATATTTCAGTCTGTGGTTTGCAGGAAGGCGGGGAAAACGACTTGCTAAATGCGTCTCGCTTAAAAAAAAATTTGACAACAAACTTGGCAGAGTTCTCCCCCAAAGAATGTAAGAGCGGTGCTGCACCACCTTGTGGACTGGCCACTACGTACAATTAAAGCTGCAATATGTCACTTTTTGGGGGGACCAAACCAAATTCTCATTTGCTACGAGACTCAAAATTGAGCTCAGGTGCATCCTGTTTCCATTGATCATCCTTGAGATGTTTTTACAACTTGATTAGAGTCCACCTGTGGAAAATTGTATTGATTGGACATGATTTGGAAAGGCACACACCTGTCTATATAAGGTCCCATACCACAGTTGACAGTTCATGTCAGAGCAAAAACCAAGCCATGAGGACAAAGGAATTGTCCATAGAGCTCCGAGACAAAATTGTGTCAAGGCTCAGATCTGGGGAAGGGTACCAAAACATTTCTGCAGCATTGTCTGTCCCCAAGAACACAGTGGCCTTTATAATTCTTAAATGGAAGACTCTTCCTAAAGCTAGCTGCACGGCCAAACTGAGCAATCGGGGAAGAAGAGCCTGGTCAGGGAGGTAACCAAGAACCGGATGGTCACTCTGACAGAGCTTCAGAGTTCCTCTGTGAAGATGGGACAACCATCTCTGCAGCACTCCACCAATCAGGCACATGACAGCCCACTTGGAGTTTGCCAAAAAGTACCTAAAGGCTCTCAGACCATGAGGGACAAGATTCTCTGGTCTGATGAAACCAAGAATGAACTCTTTGCCCTGAATGCCAAGCGTCACGTCTGGAGGAAACCTGGCACCATCGCTACGGTGAAGCATGGTGGTGGCAGCATCATGCGGTGGGGATGTTTTCAGCGGCAGGGACTGGGAGACTAGACAGGCTCCAAAGTGCTCAAGACAGACTGAGGCGACGCTCCCCATCCAACCTGACAGAGCTTGAGAGGATCTGAAGAGAAGAATGGGAGAAACTCACCAAATATAGGTCTAGCACGCTTGTCGTTTTACACCCAAGAAGACTCGAGGCTGTAATCACTGCCAGAGGTGCTTCAACAAAGTACTGATGAAAGGGTCTGAAACTTATGTAAATGTGATATATGTTTTGTATTTTTTTTATATATTTGCTAAAAATTCTAAAAACCTGTTTTCGCTTTGTCATTATGGTGTATTGTGTGTAGATTGATGAGGGGGGGAAACAATTTAATGCATTTTAGATTTAGGCTGTAATGTAACAAAATCTGAAGTCAAGGGTCTGCATACTTTTTGAATGCACGCCAAACACCAGTTTCAACATCAAAAGTGAAGAGGCGACTCCGGGATGCTGGCCTTCTAGGCAGAGTTGCAAAGAAAAATACATTTCTCAGACTGGCCAATACAAAGAAAAGATTCAGATGGGCAAAAGAACACAAGACACTGGACAGAGGAACTCAACATCCCGGAGTCGCCTCTTCACTGTTGACATTGAGACTGGTGTGTTGAGGACTTGCGAGGCGTCTGTTTCTCAGACTAGACACTCTAATGTCCTTGTCCTCTTACTCAGTTGTGCACCGGGGCCTCCCACTCCTCTTTCTATTCTGGTTAGAGCAAATTTGAGCTGTTTTGTGAAGGGAGTAGTACACAGCGTTGTACAAGATCTTCGATTTTTTTTGGCATTTTCTCGCATGGAATAGCATTCATTTCTCAGAACAAGAATAGACTGACAAGTTCCAGAAGAAAGTTCTTTGTTTCTGACCATTTTGGGTCTGTAATCGAACCCACAAATGCTGATGCTCCAGATACTCAACTAGTCTAAAGGCCAGTTTTATTACTTCTTTCATCAGAACAAAAGTTTTCAGCTGTGCTAACATAATTGCAAAAGGGTTTTCTAATGATCAACTAGCCTTTTAAAATGATACATTTGGATTAGCTAACACAACATGCCATTGGAACACAGGAGTGATGGTTGCTGATAATGGGCCTCTGTACACCTATGTAGATATTCCATTTTAAAAAATCTGCCGTTTCTAGCTACAATAGTCATTTACAACATTAATGTCTGCACTGCATTTCTGATTAATTTGATGTTATTTTAATGGACATAAAATGTGCTTCTCTTTCAAAAACAAGGACATTTCTAAGTGACCCCAAACTTTTGAACAGTAGTGTATGTGTATATGTATATTTTAAAACTTTATTTGTTATAATTTAAGGCCAGACACCACACCCTAATGGCTATTTTTGTGTTCTAGATTGCAGGAAATGGCAGTTACGCAAAATGATTTGAGTTATGACATCAGTGAGAAGCCACACGGAGGAAACCTCTGTCCCCGGCCAGACATACTTGTAGAGATTATCTCATCTGGCTGAGCTGTGTGTTGGTACTGTCTGCATTGTGTTTGCCTGGGAAAGAGGACAGCCAGACCATGAAACCATCAGCACCTGTCCTAGAAGAGCCTCAATGCTGATGAGCGAGGGGAGGCTTGGGAGAGGCCAGGGGGACAGTCCCTGTGGATTGACGGGACAGGCTGGGGCCTGAGGAGGGACAGCAGCCCTGCAGCCCCTGGGGCTCTCAAAGCTCTCTTTTATTGGGGTTGGGGGTGCAGAGGGGGTGGCTCTGGGGCTGATATTGTGCTACCTGGGTGCCTGGCTGGCTGACCCCTTCTCCTCCCTGCATCTGCTGGGTTGGCATCCCTGGGACCACAGGTTATCTCCCTAGGAAATCACCTTGACCTCCACACAGCAGAACAATCAGGAATGAGTCAACAGGCAGGCAGAGGGATTATAGAGCTGAATTTAGATATGTGTTAGGAGAAAAGGGCAGTTCTAACTATAATTTCTCAATACAGGGTCCAATTCTGTAGCATGCAAGCAGTTACATGACTGACATGGTGTAATGCAAAAGTACTATTTAACCATGTAAAATGTCGAAAATGTTTCAGATATCACACTATCAGACCTTAAAACCTACCTTACATAAACAGACTCAAAAAACATTCCTCTGAGGCATAACTGGGGGAAAAGGCAAGGCTACAGTTACATGCATGTACATATTCTTAAACAACCATGTACATAATGGTACTACATAGCACCCCTAACACTATCCCTAAATACTGTGATATGTTAGTAAGCATTCAGTCAGCAGCCATTTGGCAAGGAAACGCAATGAAAGGGCTTCTGTTGGAGAGGCAGGGTAATAGAGATATGCCTAAGGCCACCCCGTTGCAGAGTGAAGCACGAACCGGCGTACACACAGTTATCACACACGTACCTGAGGCCAGCCACAGTGGGCTGGTTCTGGAGGTGCTCCTGCCAGCGGTGGTGTAAACAAAGGGATGGAGGAGAGGCCTGCAGGCAGCAGGAGCCCGGGTGAAGGGGCAGGGCAGGGGCATGGGTCTGGAAGATGTGGCACTCCTGCTGGTTGCCGTGGCAGCACAGGGGGGGATGGAATGGGCAGCGGTGGCAGCACGGGGGAGGTGGAGACAGCGGAGGAGTAGAGGGGAAGGAGGTTGTGGAGGGCAGGAGCTTGGACAACCTTTGAGAGTCTGTGAGGTGTGATGAGGTGGAGGAAGAGGAAGGGGCCCTTAGGGAACCGTTCTGCTTGATGATGCTTCCATTCTGACTCACTCTGGATCTCTGCTGCAGCTCCTTGTGCGGTGGTGTTGGCCTTGGTTGGTGCCTCTGCCTCCGCTGTGTTCTGGGTGTGGATACAACGCTGACGTCCCTTCTTTCCGTGCTGCTGAGGCTCGCACTGGCCTCTGTGACGCTGGGTGACAGGCTGCCATTGCTGAGGAGCAGGAGGTCACCATTGGCGTCACTCAGGGCCATCGTCCTCCTCCTGCTGGCCTGGCGCAGGGTTTGCCACTCCTCTGCAGAACATAAACGGAAAAGGGGAGGTAAAGCAGACAGGCCAATAGTTAGCTCTTAACTGTAGCTAGTCATGTTGACATTCAGATGAACATTGACTCTATTCACACAGAGCTGGTGAGCTGAGCTGAAGGGGGCAACGAGAGGAAAGAAGGCCTGGAGCCAGGGAGTAGCGTGGGCGAAGGGGAGAGAATGAGACAGTAAACAGTGCAAGGGTTCACACTCAAAACTCAGATCAAAACAGAATGCAATGACCAGTCAGGAAAACAGATAATTAACTTGTTCTTTCAAGACCAGGAGACTGGGAACAGATACAAGCAACACAAAGTTAATTAGTGATCAATCCTCATTGATTTTCTGAATTAAAGCTAAATGTGAAATATTAGTCAGTCACTTTACCATATTTCTCTACCTTCCTCACTGCCATTTTTGTCTAAATAGTGTGATTTATAATGTATGAATACGATACGATAGGGTATGAATTGGCAGCCTCTGTTCAGGGAGTATGAGATAGGCTATTTCTACATTATGAAAAGTATAAAATATTTCCAACAGAATAAGATTAAACAGAGGTCTTCAAGTGTTCATGTTGCTAGCATTTCAGCCCCTATGACTCTTATTAAATAATACTTTCAGGCTATGTGTAATATAAAATGACTTCAGTTGGGACATTTTGGAGTAAGATAAAATAAAAAATATGTTTTTGCCATGATATGGCTTGACACACTTAAAATAAGTAGTGAATTGCCTTTCACAGGTAATGCACGGTTGTGGTTGGTTGGTAAGTTGGAAGGTTGCAAAACAGGCTGAAACAGATTTGACGTGAACCCAGATAAATAAATCTCTCTCAGTCTAATGTGACTGGGAGTCCTGAGAGAACCTCATCTCCCTACAATAACTAATGGCTGAGGTGGGGAGAAAAAACTACTTCTCACTAGTTCCCACACAGTACGGTCTACTTCATCCACATCACGCCTAGGACCGAGAGATAGATATGGAACTGCACTAGATGGAAATGTACTACAGTGCAGAAAATCCCCCTGTACATCACAACACATTATTACTACCATATCATAACGCATAAATATTGCCGTAAAAAACAAATCTACTGAATGTGGCTTCTATTCTTCTTTATTTTCCTATTTGATAAACTATGCAACTTTTTTAAGGGCTACTTTCTTTACCGAACCTTGTAGAGATTTTGCATTTAACAATATTCACATCTGTCAAGGCAAACTTTACACATGACACAGCTTCTTGCTGTTCCCTGAAACTCACTACGGTCCCATTCCTCCAAGTTCGGCTTGGCTCCATGTGATCGCATATGAACACAGTACACACACACAATCGTAGGCTACATCAAATATATTGACGCCAAACTAACCGACACCCATAAAGATATATAATATAGCCTTCTAGGAAAACCTTTTCTCCACGCAGGGAAACAGCCATGATGCAGTGAATGTGAATGACTGTGTTCTGCGATGCCTCAACATGAATAAGGTAGGGGGTAACATGAGACTGACAGCCCAGTCAGGTCAGAGCTGTGGGAATGGGGGGGGGGGGGACTTCAATCTCGCTCTGTTTGAAGGGCTCCGAATAGCAGGCAGTGCAGGGGAAATGAAGGTTACGTTTCCAGTTTACCAACAATGATAGAAAAGCTGAAAGGTGGCAATGAAATGATTAAGTATGAAAAAGAGACTTAAGAGAGTAGTCTGGATCTTTGTGATATGAACTGTGATATGAAAAACATGACTATGCTTGGCTAAAAAATCAGTTGCATCCCTCTACCTGTACACATCTTCCTTCAACATTGCTCCACGGCCACAGGAATTTAGATGGCTGTGTGGGCTCCAATACTGAGCGCTGAAATCCAGGTGAGACATCTAGGCCAGTCTGTAGTCTGACACAAACAGGGGTCTGTGGCCCTCAGGAAACAACGGACAGATTACAGTGTGGAACGACTGTCCTAAAAAAAGAACACTGAGGACATGTCCTTAACAATTATTTAATTAATAAACTATTTATATATCTATTTTTTGTGTGTATCTGCAAACACTGGTATGTTACACATTTTGGTTTTAAGAATTGACGGTCACACTATGCTAACAACCGACACAATGAGGTTTGTGGAAACTGCAAAGATTTAGAATAACGGATGCATTTTTCTGCATTCATGTTGAGTTTGTGATTAATTTGGGGCGAATCTGTGCAACTACGAGGTACGCAGCAGGAGGCAAAGTACCTCATTCCTTTATTTAAAGCTAACAGGACAATCATTAACAAGAGGACTCAGTCAAGACAGTTAATAACTTCCGCCTCATAACAGAATTTATCCTGGAAACTACGAGTACATGCCCGAGAGGACTATGACATTCATATTCTAATAGTCTGAGAAGCTTATGACAAGCCTGAAACTTTGGCCCAGTTCCACAGCTGGGTTTTACATACCTATATGGCGTTCTCGCTCAAGGCTACTGCATTGTATAGAGCTAAATAGGTAAATAAGCTGGTTTGGTGTCATACAGTCATCATGCCTTGACCAATCAATGTGAAGCTGAAATGAAGACAAGCAGCATATTTTTTTTTCTATTTTATACATTAGCCATAATGTATTACAATGCATTGCTCCAGAGAGAGCATTATGATTAAATAAGAAAATAAACTATAATGTTGCTTCACTATGAGATATGAAACCATATTAAATCATTTGAGTAAAATGTAGTTTTGTTTCAACTTTAAAGGTAGGCTGAGTGACCACTAACGTTCTAACTAAGCTGCTGTCACACTGAAGAAGTTTCTCTGTTTTGTCGAAGTATGTCCATATTAGCCTACCAAATATAATGTTGATCAACTAAAGTTATATAGATTACATGATGAGGCTAAAAACATTCCGACAGGAATCTACACCAGCGTTCAGCAAAAGACCGATGCATCTCATTCAGCGAAACTTTCCATTATTTCGTTCCAGTACCTTGTAACAGCGGAGAAGGAACCCGCTATCTACATCGTATCCTAAACTCCCACTTTAGTAGCCAAAACAGTTGGAACAACAGACACAAATATACATTTATAAACCATTAAGATTATGGGTTTTAAAACAGTATTTTTCAGAGGATCAATACACAGCAGACATTTAATGGATTTTTGATACGGTACCTTATCGAAGTGTTCAAGCTCTGGATGCTTGCGTTTCGTTCGTGCTCGCGTAAATTGAATTTATTAACCGAAAACGGATTACGTTTACAGTATCCACCACTAGTTTAACAAAACACTCAGAAAGAGAGGAACACGTCGCGGCGAAAGATGGTCGTTTCTCACTGAGAAGCGGTCTGCCGGAATGACACATACATGCACCCTGTCTCCGTAAACGCAGGCGGTGGTCTGGGTGTGGGACTGCGCACTAGCCCACTGATAGGATGTTCATGATGATGCTTGTCGACTTTTAACCCAATCAAGGCATCTGCAGGACACAGCAGCTGGAGGAACGGAGGTCCATCATCATCCTCATCCTCATCATCATCATCATCATCATCATCAGTAATAGTATTACCCTCACGAGCAAGTTATGCCGCGTTCAAAACAAATGGGGACTCGAAAAAATATGAGGTCAAATCATGACGTCAATGATTTTCAGGTCGGAAAGTCGGAGCTCTAGAAAGATGCCCGAGTTGAAACTCCGAGTTTGATTACCGTTATAATCGATTTTTCTCAGTCTCAGTTCATTTTTTTCCGAGTTCCCAGTTATTTCAAATGCACTGAAGTAGGAAGTCGGAGTTCTCAGTTATTTTGAACGCGGCATGTGTCTCGCGTTGCCATCCATACCTTCAAAATCACGTAGTTTTTCGACGAGGCTACTAGCTAGTAAACAGCTAAACAAACTAGACTAGAAACAATGTATTATGAGTCTGATTTATTTCATAATCACAACAGGAAAATGAAAATCTTCTGACCTGCTTATTTTAGGATGTTATTCAGACAATCACTGACTATTATTGAGAGGTTTCTAAGGCCAGGATTCAATCCGATCGCGCTTTTGTCGTCTATCTGCATTCAAGATAAACGCTGCATACTGTATGTCGGCTCAATTGGAAATTATTATTTTAAATGTCAAGCGCATTATAACGCGGATTTCCAGCCAGAGGGATGTGTAAGAGAGAATAATGACCTAACACCAAGTTTACAAATGAAACTGACCCAAAAAAATCAGCTGTCAAGTTAAGTTATCAATACACCTTTTTGTTTTACCTCAAACCAGTTCATTATGACCCCACCCACGTCATGACCTACACCACATTAAAGATTGCAGTCCAGCTGTGTTCCGTCCTTTGGCTGGGTTCTATAATGTAATAACTCCCTAAAATATACTCCCCTTTAGCTCAGACCTCCCTTTAGGTCAGACCTCTCTGCCCTGCCCATTCCCTTGAAATAACTGTGGTTTGATTCAAAACACACTGTGGACTTTCTGATAAAACCATACCCAACCAACAGTTGGGCCTCCGCCACACAATAAAATGTTTACCATATCCTTTGGACTATTTCAAGAACATTTTGTTCCCATGTTGCATGTCTCCATTACACCACCATGCAATATCCCAATCTTTCCCACATTGAAAAGATGAAAAACAGAAAGAGCTCGTCTTCCGGACTGTTGGAAAATCTTTGGACACTTTCTGTGCTCAGAGCATTCTGCTCAGCGGGGGTGGGGGGGTTCTTCCTCACATGGATTCATGGAAAGGGAGAGGCTATACCTGGCTTTAATTTCAGCTGTCTGCCAGTATCAGGACACAGTTCATATAGCACACCATAATATGCACTGCAGTAGGGTGCTGGCTCCAAGGAAAGTACCTAGGATTTATTTTGCTTAGAACAGTTGTGTTTACCATCGTTTACCAGCAGCAACCTTTCAGGTCAACTTTCATTGAGTCCTAACTGCTGTATAGGCCTACATTGTGGTTTGTTGTGTACATCTGTAGTTTCAATGAGCAATACTAATGCTAACCTAGCAGAACATCCAACACAAATCTTTCGATAAACACTCACCCTGTTTAAGTGATTACTGGCCAACAAAAACAATATAGCCTAATGTAGGCCTACTTGCAAAGCAAAAATACAGTAGGCCTACACTACATTATGTAGGCTACCGTATACACAAAGAAAATAATAAGCCATTTGAATAAATTACATAACATAGAACCAATAAAGTCTCACTCAACGACAAAGCCTGTGCGTGTGACCAAACATGATTATTACCTATTCATATACAATAGAGTGTATATTACAGCAGGGGTTCCCAAACTGTGGGGCGCAGGGGGACCTCAGTCCGGCTTTAAACTTACTCTTGAACGTTGTAATAGTAGAATGCACAAGGTGTCATTTTGAAATTGGGTAGTGCATTATCAGTTTCCTCTTGTCATGTCAGTCATTGGATCTTAGAGAGCTGTTTTTAACCTGTCAGAAATGTCCAGATCAACGAGCCCATGTCAGGTAACGTTTTTTTTTTTTTGCCCATAGATATTGTTGTAATTTTTTAGTCACTCAAATATCACATGAATATACATTAGACATGGAAAACTGTAAAAAAATGCATGAAAATTTGCTTTAAAACTGCTAAATGTTCTTTGCACCCCATGAATAAATGTGTAGAGTTGCAGAAAATAAGCTTTCAACCTGCTAAATTCTCTCCATCAACAAGGGGTGTGAACAGTTTGTGTCATGAACAGTGCTGTGCGCAGGGGGGGGGGGGATGTTCGCCAATGCTGGAAGGGGGGGCCGAGTAAAACATTTTAGGAACCACTGCATTACGGGGCTAGTTAGCTCAGTGTGAATAAACGGCTTTATGGTTGAAGTGCAGAGCCTATAGCCCCATTAAACCTTATGAGTGGCAAGGATTATCACACTAAAACCTGGTGTATCAGTATCCAGCCATGCCTGTGGTGGTGGTCATCTGCCTGGTCAGCCCAGGCCATCCGAGTCCAGTGGGGATGCCCCCTTTGAAATAACAAGAGGCTGGCTGGTGGCCACTGCGGCCCTGGACTGCAGGGAAACCACATCAAAGGGCACAGTAACGGGATGAAGCTGTAATCAAAGCATACTGGTCCCAGCACTGATCACCCACAGTTCAAACTGACGGGCTCCGCCAAAAATGAAAGAGAAAAAAAGAAGGAGAGAGACATTTCTAAACACTTCCAGGAATGGACCTGGAGTAAGACAGTTGTAGGAACGGGTTTTCTGTTTCATGTTCCCTGTTATAATTTGGAGCACCAATGGAAATGTGATAAGGTTTTGCAATAGCCTGCTCTATTGGAGCTTGTACTTCCTAAATGCAAGGGTCGAAGCAATATTGAAAGTACTAGGGTGACTAGTACTAGTAAAATACTGTAGGACAACTGAAGGATCTCTTACAAAAGATACACGTTCAGGTTTGCACAGATGCAGAATACATTTAGGCCTACGCTTAAACAAAATGCAGCACAAATGCCCAAAGTAAAGAGCCAAAGCCGCTCCCTCTTGCACATTCCAAGGACATAAACTTCAAACAGCTGAGGAAAAAAACATGAAGTGCACAAAGGTTTCCTGCTATAAATTAAACATGATCCAACTAGTTTTGATTTGGAAGCACATTTACGGTGACCTAATAGGCAATCGTGAAAGCTGAAATCAGGCAGGAACCATCCGTCAGATGATGTTACAACCCCATTGTGCATTGCAGTTACCCCTGCATGTGGTAATGGGGGGGGGGGGGTAGTATCACTCTCATCTTGCAGCATTGCTGACATTGCTCTGTGGCTTCTGTGAGTCTAAGTTTCGGAAACCCAGGAAACCAAATAGCTATGACACCCCCAGAGTGAGGACGGACATCTCCCACCCGATTAACACTCCCCAAGTCCGCAGGGATGGCCAGGACTTACTGCCAGAGTTAGACAAGGCCTAAAGAGAACACTCTAGGTTGGGCCTAAATCTGTACGTTTATTAAAGTACACTAGACTTTATACACACTAACTGAGGCTTCACCTTTCCCTATGACCACAGACAGTTAGAAGAATAGCCTTTGTGCTGAATTATCCTCATTGTCTAGCTGGAGATTCAAGGGACCAAAGAACAAGTGCAAGGAGTTGCTGGAGTAGCAGGAGAAAGTGCAACCACATCCAGCTACATGCTGTAGCCATCTGACCTGCTTCATGTCCCAGAAGAGAAGATAAACATGAAAATAGGCTGGAGAAACCTTGAAATTAAAGAGATACCGGGGTGGTGTAGCTGGATGGCCGTAATGCTAATCTACATTCCTCTTATAGGTGTTGATGGGCAGCTTGGAGGTGTAAATGAGATCACAAGCACCTGTTCTATACTCACTTTGACAGACTGATAGAAGAGTGACATGTTTGTCATTTGCTGATAAATGGTTTGTCCTTTCCTTTCAAGTCCTCTAAGGATGGAATAGGCCTATTATCGGGATGATCAAGAACGCACTTATTTTTGGTCACAATGAATTGCTAGGCCATATCTTTGACAATCCCAGAACACACACCAAAAAAAAGAGAAAACTAGATGTGTATGTTTCAGAAGACAAGGGGAAAGGATTCTTAGAACCCAATTAACAGAGGGTTGTTCTTCAGCCTTGCTCCAGCCTTGGACTGGGAAGTAACCTCCCACCCCACCAGTACCACCCTCACAAAGCCCTTTGGCACAAAAGCAGGCTCTGCCCTCTAATTACAGTTGTTTTTACAAAGGATTTCACATGGTGTCAGGGCTTTGGACTGGACCTTTGTCCTCCTTTCACATAGAGCGGCAGTGCACCCTCGGCTTTCTCTCTCTCTCTCCACCTCTATCCCCTTTCTTCCTCTTCTCCTCAAGTGCAGGGATTTTTCTGCCATTGTAATTCTTGGGCGGGCCACCTAAGCGTTGTGTAAAAAACAACTATTATAATAATATTCAGCTAGACAGTCAGGGAGAATTGAAAACTCCCAAAACAATCAATTTAGCAGTATCCATTTTGATATTATGTTTGAGCAAAACAGCATTATCCTTGGCAAAAATGCATAGAATTCCAGGAAACTTGCTTTAAATAAAAAATAAAAAATCTCAGCTCTATGGCAGAATATGGACATTAGAGGATTAGAAAGCCAAGGCTTAAAAACAAAGGTGTCTATGTATGCCAATGAATCAAGTTTTATATTAAGTCTGCAAGATAGATCCCTGCAATATCTCATTGAAGATCTTGATAACTTTTCCGTACTCTCTGGACTAAAACCTAATTATGATAATTGTACAATATCACGTATTGGATCTTTAAAAAACTTTTACATTACCCTGCAGTTTACCTATAAAATGGGCTGATGGTGAAGTAGACATACTCTATATTCATATCACAAAATATATAAATAAGCTCTCCACAATGAATTTCAATAGAAAATTTGTAAAAATAGACAAGATCCTGCAACCATGGAGAGGTAAATACCTGTCTATTGATGGAAGAATTGCCCTGATTAACTCCTTAGTCAGATCTCAGTTTACTCACTTACATATGGCGCTGCCTACTCCTGATGATTCGTTTTTCAAATCATATGAGCAAAAAATATGTTGATTTATCTGGGATGCTAAACCAGACAAAATCAAACGTGCCTATCTGTATAATGAATATGAATTGGGTGGGTTGAGATGATTAAATATAAAAGCACTAAACCTCTCTCTAAAAGCTTCACTCATTCAAAAGTTTTACTTGAACCCTAAATGGTTCTCAAGTCGATTACTAAGAAAAGCTCATCCATTGTGCAGATTGCCATGTCTCATTAAAAATGATACTTTTTTCAAAGTGTTTCTCTTTTTCAAACAAGCATTGCAGAGCTGGCTACAATTTCCCCCTGAAAAGATAGAACACATATTACAGCAAATATTATGGCTGAACTCAAATGTGCTGGTTGATAAAATACCTGTATTTATGGGAAATATGTTTGAAAAGGGTATTTTGTTCTTAAAATATATTGTAAATTGGCATGGTAGAGTTATGTCCTTCATGGAGTTATCAGAATTGTACGGGAAGGTCTGCTGAATCCAAGAGTACAACCAATTGATTACAGCATTACCCCAAAAATGTATGAGGCAGGTGGCAGCGGGAGGAGGAAGGGAACTGGTCTGTCTGCCCAATATAAAGGATCAAACCTGGAGGAGGCAGGTGGCAGCGGGAGGAGGTAGGGAACTGGTCTGTCTGCCCAATATAAATGATCAAACCTGGAGGAGGCAGGTGGCAGCGGGAGGAGGTAGGGAACTGGTCTGTCTGCCCAATATAAATGATCAAACCTGGAGGAGGCAGGTGGCAGCGGGAGGAGGTAGGGAACTGGTCTGTCTGCCCAATATAAATGATCAAACCTGGAGGAGGCAGGTGGCAGCGGGAGGAGGTAGGGAACTGGTCTGTCTGCCCAATATAAATGATCAAACCTGGAGGAGGCAGGTGGCAGCGGGAGGAGGTAGGGAACTGGTCTGTCTGCCCAATATAAATGATCAAACCTGGAGGAGGCAGGTGGCAGCGGGAGGAGGTAGGGAACTGGTCTGTCTGCCCAATATAAATGATCAAACCTGGAGGAGGCAGGTGGCAGCGGGAGGAGGTAGGGTACTGGTCTGTCTGCCCAATATAAATGATCAAACCTGGAGGAGGCAGGTGGCAGCGGGGAGGAGGTAGGGAACTGGTCTGTCTGCCCAATATAAATGATCAAACCTGGAGGAGGCAGGTGGCAGCGGGAGGAGGTAGGGAACTGGTCTGTCTGCCCAATATAAATGATCAAACCTGGAGGAGGCAGGTGGCAGCGGGAGGAGGTAGGGAACTGGTCTGTCTGCCCAATATAAAGGATTCAAACTGGCGGAGGAAAAAAATAGCATAAATAGGAAAGTATACCAGTTTAATTTGAGGACCAGGATGTTGACAACTGTGCCATACAGATTGCAAAATAGTTGGGTAGAGATTTTTGATGTACCGATTCCATGGTACAGGGTGTATGAGATGATATATAAAACAACGCAAGACTTCGTGCTTTTAAGCTAAAATTATTATATAGAATTCTTGCCACCAACAAAACGTTGAATATTTGGGGCATAAAATCATTGAAGCTCTGCAAATTTTGTTGTGAGGATACAGAATCAATAGACAATTTATTTTGGTATTGCCCTCAGGTAGCCTGTTTCTGGTCTCAGGAATGGCTGAAAATGCATTGCATTGTTCTAAAATTGACCCTATAAATAGTACTGTTAGGAGATCTGGAGAGACCGGGTCAGTCAATTACTAATATACTAATACTCTTAGTAAAAGTATTTATCTTCAACTCACAATCTGTGGATTCTACTCGATTAGATAGATTAAAATGGTACGTTAACCATCACAGCATAGTTGAAAGATACAGTAAATATATTTTTTGCTCACTGTATATGTTGCGTAGAAATCCAAAGAGCATGGCCAGCAGAGATAGGTGGGATGGGCTGAGGGTTGGGATGTGGAATTGGAGACAAGTGGGAGTGGAGTTGCTGTGCGGGAGATAGAATAAGATAAAAGTCAAAAATAAAGTCAAAATAAAACTTAATAAATAGTATGTTTGAATGACACTGAGGGGCAGTGTTTTTACCGCTAATGTAGGTTTGCCTGAGGCTGATGTTAATGGCCGTTGTTAATACACATGCATATACACACACTCTCAGTCAAATAAACACATACAAGAACACACACACATACATGTAATAGTGCCAGACATGCACACAAACATATACAGTTGGCATTGCTGTTATGATTTCAGTTGTCCTTGATGTCCTTTGTTTTAAATGTATTATTTTTCTTTCTTTTTTTGCCTTGCTGTTTGCTGTTTTCTTCTGTCTTTATATATTTTTTCTCTTTAGTTCATTCTCTTGGTTGTTGGTGCATTGGGGGGTTCTTGGGGTGGGGAATGGAATGAATTGTATTTTTTATTTAAATGTTTCTTCTTGTGAGGGGGGGACTGTGGGAGGGGTCTCGAATGATTGATGGACAGGTATTGGGGAACTGTGGGGGGGGGGATCTTGGGGGATTCGGGTTCACGTTTTTTGGCCTGGTGGGAGATCTGTCAACGTGCCCTTGAGCAGGGCATTGACCCTGGATGATTCTGTGTGTTGCTCTAAATGGGAGTCTGTTGGATGACTGGTATGGTGTCATATATACTGCAAGTATATTGTATGTTTCAGATATTCAATCAAATAAATAAATAAAACTATATATAAAAAACCAAAAAGAATATATAGAATCGCAGGAAATTAGCTTTAAAACTGCAACATTTTCTCTCAGCTGCATGGCAAAATGTGTAGAATTACAGGAAATTAGATTTAAAACTGAAAACAATACATCTCAGCTCCGTGGAGAAATTTGTAGTATTGCAGAAAATTGGCTTAAAATGCAAACGCTCATTGCCACGCCCACCACCTAAGCACCTTTTTGATCCATAAAAACACATTTCGTGCCAGAAGAGACACTGTGGTATAGTTCCTCCTCTGGTCAATGACAGTTTCAATCACTGTCTAGCCTCTCAGAGAAGGGGGCTCTCAGAGCACTAACAAACTGAGGCTGGCACTACAGACACTAGAGGAGAGTGACAGTGGAAGGAAAGAGTAGTTGTTTGACCTTGGGCTTGCTGAGATGCTAACGAAGGGCTGAGACAGACAGGGCAGTCCAGCCGAGCCGACGGGGAAGGAAAAGGAGGAGGCTGGTGTTGGCCTGTGGGGGTAATGGAAAGAGACTCTTTGAGGAGCCCAAATTTAGCGTTTGCTCATCAGGTCGGCTGAGCCTTTGATGAATTGCCCAAACACAGCCAAAGCTTTCCAGAGTCAAACTTCCCCCTAGCCCCTGCTCTACAAACACAGGACAGGGCAGCTCCTCTCCTCTCCGGCCTCTGATGGGAAGGAAGGGGGGTGGGGGGATGTCTGTCAAAATCCAGCCTCCGATGGCTACCTTTTGGGATGGGGATGTCAAATATCTCTGGGACCCTCTGATTCCACGGTTGGTATGTCACACAGTGCCGGACAGAGAGAGATAAAATCATGACGCTACATTTTCTGTGGCAAAACAGTCTAGGTGTGAGATCACACACCACTGACATTATACTGTCATTCAGAAATACTGGGAGAGCACAAAATGAATGGAATTATGGATAATAAACACATTATCCAAAAATAATAATGTAAAAAAAGTTGCTTTAGGAGAGGAGACATGAACAGGAACCTCTCCCAACTCTCACCGACATGCATTCTTCAATGTCACCACCTGACTTATTTCAGTGGGGTTTTCAACACAGGCATTACAAAGGCAATGCTGGACGTGCGTCCAACGTACTGCGACACAAACCTCTTGGTTCCTGTCCCTTTCACCATCGTGAGACGTGTCCAAGAACTCTTGGCAGGCATGGCATCAGCCCGGTCTCTGTGCCAACATAAATGGAATGACTTCATCCTGTGTCATCTCACTCAGCGGCCCAAGGACAAGCAGACTTTCTGACGCAGTTGGGGTGAATTCGCCTCACTAATGAGAGTCTGGTTTGGGAGGGCTAGAGTGTGTGTGTATGTGTATTAGCCTTACTAATGGGTCTCTCTCTTTTTAGGAGGGTTGGGGCAGAGTTGGCATTTGGACTCTGTCATGCTCCCTACGGAGGGGGTAAACCACTGAGACGGGGCTTAGGCCTCTGCAGCTGTTCCTCCAGAAGAGAAAAAAAAACGCAAAAGTGATGACATTTTAACACAAAAAGATTTTCACATCTCTCTTCCTTTCCCACCTCATTCTCTTTTTGGTTTTTACATGGTAAGTGCAGGCCCAGTTATTAGATCTGTTCACAGCTAACTAATACTACTCTATACACCCCAAGACCAGTACAGAACAGTGCATTAACCTTTCCCAGAATGACTGAGTAATGGCATTCAGCAAGCTATTGGCAGCTAACCAGCTATACGTTGTTATGAGGGTTTAGTAAAGAATGACAGCCAATGTAAAAAGCTGGTCTCGGACTGGTGTAATGTACGGGCATTCTAAGACAGTTCTGTGCACTTTATGATTGGTTAAAAGGCACAAGAGGTTATTTACCATTCTTGCCAAAATAAGCTATTTCATGGCTCCCGAGTGGCACAGCGGTCTAAGGCGCAGCATCTCAGTGCAACAGTCCCTGGTTCGAATCCAAGCTGTATCACATTCAGCTGTGATTGGGAGTCTCAAAGGGCGGTGCACAATTGGCCCAGCATCGCCCGGTTTTGGCCGGGGTAGGCCGTCATTGTAAATAAGAATGTGTTCTTAAGTGACTAGTTAAATAAAGGTTAAATAAAAAAATACACATCTTATTAAGTGGTTCCAAATAAAAATCACTTCAGCCCTGTAGGCACAACAGTTCTCTCTCTTTAAGGCTTATCCCTGCCATATGTAGAGAATGGCTAGGGACGCAAGTTGGATGGAGCAAACCTTTCAAATTCTTCCCCTTACAATCTTAAGACCAAACAACAAAATGACTGTAGAAAAGTTAGGCCCGTCGAGTTCTCCTGTACCAGACTGGATAGATTGTGAGTTCTCAGAGTGATTTCTGTGGTGAGGGGTGCATTTATCAATGTAAGGCTAAATGTGTGTGTGTGTGTATCAGGTGTGTGTGTATCAGGTGTGCAGGTGCTGGGTGTCGTGCTGAGTACCAGCAGAGGGAGAGAGACATGGGAACGCGGCACTGACACCAGTGGGCCACATGATAAATGTGTGCTTTGACAAATGTAGACTGTAAATACTCACATGTGTGTACTCCTGTCTGTCACATTCACATGTGGCCCTGATACTGCGGGTGTGGAGGATGGGGTGTGTGTGTCTTTTCACTGTGATAGAAGAGGTGCACTGGGGGAAGAGGGGCAGTGTGGGGAAAGGGGGGGCTAATCTCAAAGTCCCTATCCGTAAAGTAAAAACAAATAATACGAAAAGAATCACTCACAAAGAATGGCTGTGGAACTTTCTGACAGCCGATCCACTTAACACATTTGAAACGTTGCTGCCCCGGGCCCCAAAACCAATAACAAATCGTACATCAAAAGGACACTGATACTGTACCAGGAGCCGAGGAGAAAGAGGCTTGAGAGCTACAGGTGTCTCCTCACAACTCCCTGTGTTTGTATAGAATGCCCCGGCCCATCCACCCACTTCACAGCATCAGGGTACGGAGCAGACATGGACATATGAGGGTATGTTTGTGTATGTATATGCATACTTATAGGGGTGAAGGTCTGTTTGTCATTTTCATTTTACATGAGAAAACAAGCTGTTATTATTATTATTAAAAGGGTGGATACAGCTTTTTGGCGTCTCCACCAACAATATAGAATATCTTCCAAATTAAAACTGGAAAGCCGTCCAGTTCCTAGTCAGACCTGACTTTATTAGCTGTTATGTGCATAAATATTTATAAACAGTGAAATATGACAGTAAAATGGATGGAGCAGGAAAAATTCCTCGCCCAGAGAAAATTATGGGGCCCTACTACAGAACCTGGATTAAACTCCTGCCCATTAAAAGAAGTGGGGAAATTATAGTGACAGTATTATTGAATTACATCATGCTTTGGGTCAACATTCCTCCCCAAAAAGGCATTGGAAATGCTTTTTTTCCTTTAATAAACGCATATGCAATAACTCCCCCCCCCCCCCTCCGGGTTTGTGTCACATGTACGTACACACTCACACACCAAGGCTACACATCCATAATCAAGCAGGGAGAGTGTTAAGGAACAAGTGAATGAGAGTGGCTCATAAACCACTGGCTGGCTGGCTGGCACAGCCGTGGACATGCACCCACTTAGCTCCATGCTCAGCCCATTAGTCTGCTAGAGCAGCATGACCAACAACACAGCTTTAACTGGACTAATTACAACACACCAATCAAAAACCCTACACAGAGACAGATTGCCAGCCTGTTATTTTCCATATTCATCCTGTCTGTCTGTTTGTTTGTTCCATTCGTTTCCCTTTGAAGTGTTGATTCCTACTCATGCTTATGAATTCTAACAAAGAAATTGCTTGTTTGGAGAGGAGTGTTGGAGGACTCTAGCCAGTGATGACTGGTCTTTGTCCTCTGTTCCATGATGCAATCCATCATTAACAACCTAACATTAACGTTCAGTGATGCAATTATATACACTGAGTGTACAAACATTAAGAACACCTGCTCTTTCCACGACATAGACTGACCAGGTGAATCCAGGTGAAAGCTATGATCTCTTATTGATGTCACTTGTTAAATCCACTTCAATCAGTGTAATCGGAATGGAGGAGACAGTTTAAAGAAGGCTTTTTAAGCCTTGAGAAATGGATTATGTATGAGTGCCATTCAGAGGGTGAATGGGCAAGACAAAAGATTGAACGGGGTTATGGTGGTAGGTGCCAGGCGCCCTGGTTTGTGTCAAGAACTACAGCGCTGCAGGGTTTTTCATGCTCAACAGATTCCCTGTGTGTATCAAGAATGGTCCACCACCCAAAGGACATCCAGCCAACTTAACACAACTGTGGGAAGCTTTGCAGTCAACATGGGCCAGCATCCCTGCGGGGGTGGGGTGGGGTGGGGGGTGTTCTTAATTGTTGCTAGAGTTTCTTTTTACTGCCATCTACACCATGGCAAAATGTCCCTTCTACTTTCCCCCCACTCTGTGTCAGTGGTAGAAGTAAGCTGTCCCAGTGTTGAGAGGCTCAGTGACCCTGGACTGGGCTTTCTCTACCTCTCTCTACAGTGGCAGCCAGTGAGCACTAAGCCGTAACAGTGCCAGCCAGAATGATTCCCGGAGTGGAAACGGTTGGAATGAGTGGTCAGGCCCATTCACCCCGGCACAATGCGTTTTGTTGAAGAACTTCACACCTTTGGAGGAGTAATAATGGCAGTAAATTATGAGGATTTAGGAGTTACAGTAAATCACAATTATAGGGCCCCATGCTTGCTCCCTCTCCTCCTGGCCAGGGTACAACCTTCGCACACTAAGTCCTGCGGCGCCCGCAGTCTTCTGGGCTGTTCATGTCAGTCACACTGATGGCGCACGGTAGACAAAGACCTGCTTTAAGGCCTTTCCAATGGAACCCGGCTGAAGCATAAAGACAGCGGAACCCCCATTTTAATTGTTAGCATTAATTGTGATGTAGGCCTAGTGTACAAGGGTTTACAACTTAACAACTAATCTAACATATGAGAGAAGGAGGGGGGGACATCCAGAGTAGAGGTCGACCGATTATTATTTTCCAACTCCGATACCGATTATTGGGGGACCAAAAATAGCCGATACCGGCCGATTTATAAAAAAAGGTACTTGTAAGTTTACAATTACAACAATACTGAATGAACACTTATTTTAACATAATATAATACATCAATAAAATCAATTTAGCCTCAAATAAAATTAAACATGTTCAATTTGGTTTAAATAATGCAAAAACAAAGTGTTGGAGAAGAAAGTAAAAGTGCAATATGTGCCATGTAAAAAAGCTAACGTTTAAGTTCCTTGCTCAGAACATGAGAACATATGAAAGCTGGTGGTTCCTTTTAGTCTCCAATATTCCCAAGTAAGAAGTTTTAGGTTGTAGTTATTATAGGAATTATAGGACTACTCTCTCTATACGATCTGTATTTCATATACCTTTGACTATTGGATGTTCTTATAGGCACTTTAGTATTGCCAGTGTAACAGTATAGCTTCCGCCCCTCACCTCGCCCCTACCTGGACTCGAACCAGGAACACATCGACAACAGCCACCCTCGAAGCAGCATTACCCATCGCTCCACAAGTCTCAGAGCGAGTGACGTTTGACACGCTATTAGCACGCACCCCGCTAACTAGCTTGCGATTTCACATCGATTACACCAGCCTAATCTCGGGAGTTGATAGGCTTGAAGTCATAAACAGCTCAATGCTTGAAGCACAGGGACGAGCTGCTGGCAAAAACGCACTAAAGTGCTGTTTGAATGAATGCTTACGAGCCTGCTGGTGCCTACCATCGCTCAGTCAGACTGCTCTATCAAATCATAGACTTAATTATAACACAATAACACACAGAAATACGAGCCTTAGGTCATGAATATGGTCAAATTCGGAAACTATCATCTCGAAAACAAGACATTTATTCGTTCAGTGAAATACGGAACCGTTCCGTATTTTATCTAACAGGTGGCATCCATAAGTATAAATATTCCTGTTACATTGCACAACCTTCAATTATGTCATAATTAAGTGAAATTCTGGCAAATTAGGCGGCCCAAACTGTTGCATATACCCTGACTCTGCGTGCAATGAACGCAAAAGAAGTGACACAATTTCACCTGTTTAAAATTGCCTGCTTACCTGGATTTCTTTTAACAAAATATGCAGGTTTAAAAATATATACTTCTTGTGTATTGATTTAAAAAAGGCATTGATGATTATGGTTAGGTACAGTCGTGCAACGATTGTGCTTATTTCGCAAATGCGCTTTTCCCCCTTTGGCAAAGTTGGCTGTCTTTGTTAGGAAGAAATAGTCTTCACAGAGTTCCCAACAAGCCAGGTTAAAAAAAATATACTTGTGTATTGATTTTAAGAAAGGCATTGGTGTTTATGGTTAGGTACACATTGGAGCAAGACAGTCCTTTTTCGCGAATACGCACCACAACGATTATATGCAACGCAGGACATGCTAGATAAACCAGTAATATCAACCATGTGTGGTTAACTAGTGACTATGATTGATTGATTGTTTTTTATAAGATAAGTTTAATGCTAGCTAGCAACTTACCTTGGCTTCTTACTGCATTCACGTAACAGGCAGTCTCCTCGTGGAGTGCAATGTAATCAGGTGGTTAGAGCGTTGGACTAGTTAACTGTAAGGTTGCAAGACTGAATCCCCAAGCTGACAAGGTAAAAATCTGTCATTCTGCCCCAGAACAAGGCAGTTAACCCACCGTTCCTAGGTAGTCATTGAAAATAAGAATGTGTTCATGACTGACTTGCCTAGTTAAATAAAGGATAAATAAAGCTGTACAAATTCAGATTAATCGGTTGACCTCTAATCCAGAGTGTGTCTAAAGGAAGGCTGGTAACTTTACTTTTTAAAAAGATAAATACAAACACACACAGAGACACACACACAGAGAGACTCAGACACACACACACAATTGTGTCAGTGTTAGAATGTCAAAGAGGGGGGTAAAAGAACAGAAGAAAGAAAGATGTGCCATAATGGAGTTTTCCAAACAGAGGAGAGAGAGCGCTGACAGAAAGGATGTCTGATCACTCAAACAGTGTGAAAGATCTTAAATATATATTTAGACAGAAAGTCCCCTTAGTGGCTGCTGTGGGTTCTGGTGAAAACCTCGCCCTATAAATGAGACTTCTGCTTGAGAGATTCCTTTCCCCCAAAAAACCCTCCTCCAGAAATAGCCAACTTGTCCCCCCCCCTCTGCCATGAGTTCTGGTGAAAGTCTCATTCTCTCGCTGGGCCAGCCATTGTTGTGCAGCCTGCTAAATATTTACTTTTCCCAGCTTTCAGAGAGGAGGATGAGAAGGTCCCTTTGTACTGGAGGGGTCAGAGACACAGAGCTGGTCCTTCCTGGCACCCAACACCAGAACCAGGCATCCTCTAACTTCAATTACCCCATTAAAACCAGAGGCACAGGCTCTCAGACAGACAGACAGACAGACAGACAGACAGACAGACAGACAGACAGACAGACAGACAGACAGACAGACAGACAGACAGACAGACAGACAGACAGACAGACAGACAGACAGACAGACAGACAGACAGACAGACAGACAGACAGACAGACAGACAGACAGACAGACAGACAGACAGACAGACAGACAGACAGACAGACAGACAGACAGACAGACAGACAGACAGACAGACAGACAGACAGACAGACAGACAGACAGACAGACAGACAGACAGACAGACAGACAGACAGACAGACAGAGACAGAGACAGACAGAGACAGACAGAGACAGACAGAGAGAGAGACAGACAGAGAGAGATAGATAGATAGATAGATAGATAGATAGATAGATAGATAGATAGATAGATAGATAGATAGATAGATAGATAGATAGATAGATAGATAGATAGATACAGAGAGAGAGGGGAACCCCTTTCAGAGTTGTTTATATGGGACCACCAGCAGCCCTGCCAACACAATAGACCAAAGATGAGACAAAACAACAGCCAAAATGAATTATAGGTTAGAGTGCTGCCCTAGCTATGAATAGCCTACATCTGCCCTTTGATGAAACCTCTAGGACGGCAAGGAACCCAATAAGGGAAAAGAAAACTCCAATCAGAGTGACCGACCGGGAGTTTCAGAGTTCGGGCATCCGTTACTGAACAAATATACTCACTACACCGCCTATGCTGGAGTCAGCGGTGAGGTGTCCAACACAGATGGGATCACTGCCAGAAATAAGCTGTGACTGAGCATTAGGTGAAAAATCTCCTGCTAGGGTTGAATCATTCATGAAGCGGGTTGTACGTTTTGTGGGTTTGAACATGTCAAAGCAGAGAGGAGCAGCTCTGGCAGCATGTTGTGGGCCATCTGGTATCTAGACTATCAGTTTACCTCAGGGCTCCATTTGTCTGAAACATCCAAGGCCCTTCATGAAGGTCACACATGACTCAATTTACTCAAAGTCATCTTGCCGACTAACAATTGGCAACTATCTCATACTTTCTCAATACATTCATCAACAAGCGCATTGAGAAAGTTGCCAATTGTGTATCAAAATCAACAGATAATCAAAACATTAAGCAGCCTAGTATATCTTCCTTCCAAGCTGCCACAAATGGGCACAAACAAACTGCTCAAAAGTTCCAGTGTTTCCCCTTGGAGTTCACTGTTTTAAAGCAAATTCTCTGCAATTCTACACATTTTGCAAAGGATTATGCTGGATTCTTATGCTGTCTGAGTGAATCAAACACTATAACAAAATCATGACATTTTGGGAATTTACAGATTCTCCTTGACTGTCTAGTTTCTATTTTGGTGATTGTTAGTTCTCAAAGATGATCTGATAAAAAAAAATATATAGGCTCCCTTAACTTTTTACATAGTTTACATATGGTTTAGTCATTTAAGTTTACACTGAAAAATGTTTTACCATCACAGAAATTATTATCATAAAATAAAAAACACATAGAAAAAAAGAAAAAAAAATTGAGTGGCGGCAGCGATTTAGCAGTGGCGGCCCGCCGCTGTTAATTGAATATAAGGAAAACACTGAGCTCGTTACGAAAAAGATACTTCAGCGCTGGCATCAAAAGTGCTTGAGGGCCCAGTACTGTAGATAAAGATTTCAACCCCTTCACAAGCTAATAAACCAGGGTATTACCTGAGGCCTTAGATGATGGAGCAGTTTACAATGCTAAATGATCAAAGCTGCTCCTTGCTGTGACTGCGGCCGTGCCAGAATGTTGCACTTTATAATCAGTGCCTTTCTTCGCAGTCAGACGAGACGGTCAACACAGCTGCTAGGTTCCCTCGCAGGCAGCAGCCATATTTTTACTTAGCTAGCTGCACTGCAACCCCCACCTACGTACACCCCCCCACCTCCAACCCCTTAACCCCCATCCCATTCCCTCCAGCTTTGTCTTGGGTACATAAGTGGGCCTTATTAAGAGCAGAATCATTGCAGCTGTGCAGGAAAGGTGTAGAGCATGCAGCTTTGCTCTGAATCAACACCAGACTCTGACATTTTCAAAACAAGCACACATAGCAGACCCAGCTGTTCCATTCTGCTCCTCTCCACCTTTCATACACGCACAGATATTGGACCGCAACACTGGCACGCACACAAAAACATACAGACCCACCTGTTTACTCGTCTGATAGACTTTTATGAATCAAAGCGACAGTCAAAGAGAAGTGGTCAGTCTGGTCTTCAACATGAACTTGGGAAACCCTCTCGCAAAATGTAACAGTTGTGGGCTTTTTGACATGGCTCTAGAGGTGGTTCAGTGGTTCAGCAGGGCTGCCTGCATGAGCTGCAGGTAAACATGTTCACCTTGTGCTTCTCACTGACCCAGTTGTAGCAAGAGCAGGAAAAAAACAAACTTTGTTTGACTTTTACTGACAGCTTGTCTGGGCACGCCAGACAGAGAGGAATGGGAAAGGGGGAGAGGGTACAATGGAAAGCAGAGTGTATTCACTGTGAAAAACATACTCAAGTGTCTGATTACATTAAAGTTGGAATCGTTATTATCCAACAGCTCTTTGAAGACAAAAGTAGTTAACGCAAGTTTGTTTATTTTAACTAATGGATTGGTCACTTTTAAAAGTAACTGAAATGTCAAGAAAGAAAATACTGCGTATGTACTTGATTCCGAGGATTTAGACCTATATCTGTTTTTATCAGTCAAACATGCATAGTGTTGCAAAGGCAAATGTTTTGCTTCATGTATAAGAGGAAAGAGAAAGATGTAGTGAAATACCCTACCAGGGGAAAGATCTTGTCCAACCTAGTGATGTTGTTCATGAATTCAGATTGGAAAGAGCTTCACAATGGGTAAGCTGTAAGAGAGACAAAAAAACCAAATTAACCCCCACAGAACAGTTTTTTCTTCCGTTGGGAAATGTGAGGGTCTCTAAGCAAAACTTAATGGAAGTTTCACTCTGGCAATCTCATCATGATGGAGTAACTGGCTCTCAATGGTGATATACTGTACTTCTTCCTTTTAAAACTTGATGGCACAGCATGTTTTATGGCTCCCCAAACAAAGCCAACACTGAGCTGAGCCAGTGTATGCAGCAGACTTTACAAAGAAGAAGAACCAGTAATCATGCATGAACTTCATCAGTCCCATATAAAATACCTTTCCAACAAACAAAAAAACATCCGACCTCGACAATTCCAAAGAATTGTGATAGAAACATTTTAAATGGACCTCACACAGCCTACCTACTCAACAGAAAAAGAAAACTCCCAACAAAACATCCCAAAAAATACTGATTCAAAACAACTCCCAACTCGCAGGCCTGAAAAACCACCAGTGAGGAAAATCACTTTAATTGGAGGAGAAAGGGAAAGCAGAACGTGACATGTTTCCTGGGGGTTTCAAAAGAGCCTCTCCTCAGGACACTCTCAAGCTAATAGCTGCTCCCCGCCTCAACCACCTTGACCCCCAAGAGGAGGGGTAACAGCAGTCCTGCCACTCTCGCCCCGTTAATAAGGTCACGGAGGTCACGTGAAGATTATAGACACTGGCAGCAGCAGGGCTGTGGAGCCTCTTTCAAAACAGCCTGCCCACTGGCCAGCTTTCCATCCAACCAACGCTCTACCAAGGGGGGTTTGGAGGGAGGAAGGGGGAGGAGAGGAAGCTATTCCTCCCCCTCCCTCCCTTAACGATGATGCCAACAACTATGTGCCTTGGAAAGAGAGGTCCTGGTGCCAGAGGTCCTGGTGCCACTGACTGAACAGAGGGCTATTGAAAGCCAACATGTGGTCCACATCACCAATTACCAAGGTGTGCTGAGATAGCCACAAGAAGATCAAGAGAACTGTAGCAAGTGAAGAAGGGAAATGTGGACAGATTAGTTTTTTGGGGTAAATTGGTGTAAAAACTTTAGGTCACAGGGACATTACCATAATGGACATAAATGTGCAGTCTTCAAGATCCTCAAATTGTTTGACATTCCTTCAATATTAATTCAAGATCTTAATGACTTGACTCATTTTCTAAACAACTTCATTCACACAGTAGACCTAACAGTTCAAAACCTGAACTTCTCTCTGACATAGGCCTAGGTCTACATTCCCCACAATTCTACATCAATTAAAGCTTCAATATGTCACTTTTTGGGGCAACCTGACCAAATTCACATAGAAAAGTGTGTTATAGATCTGTCATTCTCATTTAAAACAAGCCTATGTGCACTATTTCTATGCTTTAGATGGTACAATGATTCTCTACACCAGTGGTTCACAAACTTTT
The DNA here is from genome assembly GCF_021184085.1 of Oncorhynchus gorbuscha. Lineage (NCBI taxonomy): Eukaryota > Metazoa > Chordata > Actinopteri > Salmoniformes > Salmonidae > Oncorhynchus > Oncorhynchus gorbuscha. The sequence goes on from NC_060186.1 coordinate 55,753,377, forward strand.
CATAGTCCCGTACCCCTTCAAATATTCAACTTCCAGCTGCGTACCCCTCTCTAGCACAGGGTCAGCGCACTCTCAAATGTTGTTTTTTGCCATCATTGTAAGCCTGCCACACACACACTATACGATACGATTTATTAAACATAAGAAGGAGTGAGAGTTTTTGTCACAACCCGGCTCGTGGGAAGTGACAAAGAGCTCTTATAGGACCAGGGCACAAATAATAATCTATAATTTTGCTCTTTATTTAACCATCTTACATATAAAACCTTGTTTTTTAATCGAAAATTGTTTAAAAAATCACCAGAGGTTAATGAGAAGGGTGTGCTTGAAAGGATGCACAGACCTCTGTAATGTTGGTTTGTATTGGAGAGAGTCTCAGGCATAAATTATTTTCCACACACAGTCTATGCCTTTATTTAGTGTTCATGCTATTGAGGCCCGAGAATCCACTCTCACCTACACTACTGTTAAAAAAAAATATATATATTATTATTTCACCTTTATTTAACCAGGTAGGCAAGTTGAGAACAAGTTCTCATTTACAATTGCGACCTGGCCAAGATAAAGCAAAGCAGTTCGACAGATACAACAACACAGAGTTACACATGGAGTAAAACAAACATAGAGTCAATAATACAGTATAAACAAGTCTATATACAATGTGAGCAAATGAGGTGAGAAGGGGCGGCAGCGTAGCCTAGTGGTTAGAGCGTTGGACTAGTAACCGGAAGGTTGCGAGTTCAAACCCCCGAGCTGACAAAGTACAAATCTGTCGTTCTGCCCCTGAACAGGCAGTTCAGGCCGTCATTGAAAATAAGAATATGTTCTTAACTGACTTGCCTGGTTAAATAAAGGTAAAAAAAAGGGAGGTAAAGGCAAAAAAGGCCATGGTGGAAAAGTAAATACAATATAGCAAGTAAAACACTGGAATGGTAGTTTTGCAATGGAAGAATGTGCAAAGTAGACATAAAAATAATGGGGTGCAAAGGAGCTAAATAAATTAATAAATTAAATACAGGTGGGAAAGAGGTAGTTGATTGGGCTAAGTTATAGGTGGGCTATGTACAGGTGCAGTAATCTGTGAGCTGCTCTGACAGTTGGTGCTTGAAGCTAGTGAGGGAGATAAGTGTTTCCAGTTTCAGAGATTTTTGTAGTTCGTTCCAGTCATTGGCAGCAGAGAACTGGAAGGAGAGGCGGCCAAAGAAAGAATTGGTTTTGGGGGTGACTAGAGAGATATACCTGCTGGAGCGTGTGCTACAGGTGGGAGATGCTATGGTGACCAGCGAGCTGAGATAAGGGGGGACTTTACCTAGCAGGGTCTTGTAGATGACATGGAGCCAGTGGGTTTGGCGACGAGTATGAAGCGAGGGCCAGCCAACGAGAGCGTACAGGTCGCAATGGTGGGTAGTATATGGGGCTTTGGTGACAAAACGGATTCCACTGTGATAGACTGCATCCAATTTGTTGAGTAGGGTATTGGAGGCTATTTTGTAAATGACATCACCAAAGTCGAGGATTGGTAGGATGGTCAGTTTTACAAGGGTATGTTTGGCAGCATGAGTGAAGGATGCTTTGTTGCGAAATAGGAAGCCAATTCTAGATTTAACTTTGGATTGGAGATGTTTGATATGGGTCTGGAAGGAGAGTGTACAGTTTAACCAGACACCAAATATTTGTAGTTGTCCACGTATTCTAAGTCAGAGCCGTCCAGAGTAGTGATGTTGGACAGGCGGGTAGGTGCAGGTAGCGATCGGTTGAAGAGCATGCATTTAGTTTTACTTGTATTTAAGAGCAATTGGATGCCACGGAAGGAGAGTTGTATGGCATTGAAGCTTGCCTGGAGGTTTGTTAACACAGTGTCCAAAGAAGGGCCGGAAGTATACAGAATGGTGTCATCTGCGTAGCGGTGGATCAGAGACTCACCAGCAGCAAGAGCGACCTCATTGATGTATACAGAGAAGAGAGTCGGTCCAAGAATTGAACCCTGTGGCACCCCCATAGAGACTGCCAGAGGTCCGGACAGCAGACCCTCCGATTTGACACACTGAACTCTATCAGAGAAGTAGTTGGTAAACCAGGCGAGGCAATCATTTAAGAAACCAAGGCTGTCGAGTCTGCCGATGAGGATGTGGTGATTGACAGAGTCGAAAGCCTTGGACAGATCAATGAATACGTGGATAAGAGCGTCTGCTAAATGACTTAAATGTAAATGTAAATGTAATACGGCTGCACAGTAATTTTTCTTATCGATGGCGGTTAAGATATCGTTTAGGACCTTGAGCGTGGCTGAGGTGCACCCATGACCAGCTCTGAAACCAGATTGCATAGCAGAGAAGGTATGGTGGGATTCGAAATGGTCGGTAATCTGTTTGTTGACTTGGCTTTCGAAGACCTTAGAAAGGCATGGTAGGATAGATATAGGTCTGTAGCAGTTTGGGTCAAGAGTGTGTCCCCCTTTGAAGAGGGGGATGACCGCAGCTGCTTTCCAATCTTTGGGAATCTCAGACGACACGAAAGAGAGGTTGAACAGGCTAGTAATAGGGGTGGCAACAATTTCGGCAGATAATTTTAGAAAGAAAGGGTCCAGATTGTCTAGCCCGGCTGATTTGTAGGGGTCCAGATTTTGCAGCTCTTTCAGAACATCAGCTGAATGGATTTGGTAGAAGGAGAAATGGGGAAGGCTTGGGCGAGTTGCTGTTGGGGGTGCAGTGCTGTTGACCGGGGTAGGAGTAGCCAGGTGGAAAGCATGGCCAGCTGTAGAAAAATGCTTATTGAAATTCTCAATTATGGTGGATTTATCAGTGGTGACAGTGTTTCCTATCTTCAGTGCAGTGGGCAGCTGGGAGGAGGTGTTCTTATTCTCCATGGACTTTACAGTGTCCCAGAACTTTTTTGAGTTAGTGTTGCAGGAAGCAAATTTCTGCTTGAAAAAGCTAGCCTTGGCTTTTCTAACTGCCTGTGTATAATGGTTTCTAGCTTCCCTGAACAGCTGCATATCACGGGGGCTGTTCGATGCTAATGCAGAACGCCATAGGATGTTTTGTGTTGGTTAAGGGCAGTCAGGTCTGGGGAGAACCAAGGGCTATATCTGTTCCTGGTTCTAAATTTCTTGAATGGGGCATGTTTATTTAAGATGGTTAGGAAGGCATTTAAAAAAATATCCAGGCATCCTCTACTGACAGGATGAGATCAATATCCTTCCAGGATACCCCGGCCCGGTCGATTAGAAAGGCCTGCTTGCTGAAGTTTTCCAGGGAGCGTTTTACAGTGATGAGTGGAGGTCGTTTGACCGCTGACCCATTACGGATGCAGGCAATGAGGCAGTGATCGCTGAGATCTTGGTTGAAGACAGCAGAGGTGTATTTAGAGGGGAAGTTGGTTAGTATGATATCTATGAGGGTGCTTGTATTTAAGGCTTTGGGGAGGTACCTGGTAGGTTCATTGATAATTTGTGTGAGATTGAGGGCATCAAGTTTAGATTGTAGGATGGCTGGGGTGTTAAGCATGTTCCAGTTTAGGTCGCCTAGCAGCACGAGCTCTGAAGATAGATGGGGGCAATCAGTTCACATATGGTGTCCAGAGCACAGCTGGGGGCAGAGGGTGGTCTATAGCAGGCGGCAACGGTGAGAGACTTGTTTTTAGAGAGGTGGATTTTTAAAAGTAGAAGTTCAAATTGTTTGGGTACAGACCTGGATAGTAGGACAGAACTCTGCAGGCTATCTTTGCAGTAAATTGCAACACCGCCCCCTTTGGCAGTTCTATCTTGTCTGAAAATGTTGTAGTTTGGATTTCTGAGTTTTTGGTGGTCTTCCTAAGCCAGGATTCAGACACAGCTAGAACATCCGGGTTGGCAGAGTGTGCTAAAGCAGTGAATAGAACAAACTTAGGGAGGAGGCTTCTAATGTTAACATGCATGAAACCAAGGCTATTACAGTTACAGAAGTCGTCAAAAGAGAGCGCCTGGGGAATAGGAGTGGAGCTAGGCACTGCAGGGCCTGGATTCACCTCTACATCGCCAGAGGAACATAGGAGGAGTATAATAAGGGTGCGGCTGAAAGCAATAAGAATTGGTCTTCTAGAACGTCTGGAACAGAGAGTAAAAGGATGTTTCTGGGGGCGATAAAATAGCATCAAGGTATAATGTACAGACAAAGGTATGGTAGAATGTGAATACAGTGGAGGTAAACCTAGGTATTGAGTGATGAAGAGAGAGATATTGTCTCTAGAAACATCATTGAAACCAGGAGATGTCATTGCATGTGTGGGTGGTGGAACTAATAGGTTGGATAAGGTATAGTGAGCAGGACTAGAGGCTTTACAGTGAAATAAGCCAATAAACACTAACCAGAACAGCAATGGACAAGATATATTGACATTAAGGAGAGGCATGCTTAGTCGAGTGATCAAAAGGGTCCAGTGAGTGGAGAGGTTGGTTGGGGGTCACAGCGATTTAGACAGCTAGCCAGGCCATCGGTAGCAAGCTAGCATAGGATGGAGGTCTGTTGTTAGCCACCTCTTGCGTTCCGTCAGTAGATTAGTGGGGTTCCGTGTGGTAGAGGAGATTAATCCAAATCACACAACAACAGCAAAAATAAAAACAATAGATATAGTTATAGAGGCCCAATAAGAAAACATAATAATAATAAAAAATAAATAAATTGTCCGATTGTCTATTCAGATAGCAGCCGGTAAGACAGCTAACGGTTAGCAGGCCGCAGATGGGCGTTCAGGTAACGTTGCGACTGAGGAGCCAGCCGGATCTCCTTCGGGTAGATAACGTCGGCAGTCCAGTTGTGAAGGCCCGGTGGGGCTCCGCGTAGGCAGTAAAACGGGTCCGGATAGGTGACTGCAGCCCCGGAGTGATTGATGGAACTCAGGAATGATTGACGGAGCTGGCTAGCTCCGGAATGATTGATGTTTGCCCCGGAATCGACGAAAGCCGATAGTCACACGGATAGCAGTTAGCTAGCTGTGAGATCCGGGTATGAATGTCCAGAGAGCAGTTGAAATCCAGGGACATGGAGAGAAAAATTGGTCCGGTATGTTCCGTTCCGAGCCACGCCGTACAAAACTGGCGATAGATTTTCGAGCTGAAGGATAGCTGATGACCACAACCCGTGGTTAGCTGAATACTAACGATTTGCCAGTAAAGAAGCTAACTAGCTTCTGAACTAGCTTCTGATTAGCTTCTGGATTAGCGTCTGGGCTAGCTTCTGGCTAGCTCCTGGCTAGCTTCTGGCTAGTTTCTGGCTAGCTTCTTGGAATTTCTGGCTAGCTTCTTGGAGGATTACAGATTTGAGGTAAATAATACTTTTTTATAAATATAAATTGGTGAGGCGGGTTGCAGGAGAGTGTTTTGAGTTGATGGAAAATAAAAATAAAATGTATGTGAAAAAAGTTGTAAATATATATATATACAGGACACGACAAGACGAGGACAAAAGATGCTAAACTGCTATGCCATCTTGGTTACAATGTTGAGTGTACCCCAAAAAATGTTGAGGTCACTTAGAAATGTCCTTGTTTTTGAAAGAAAAGCACTTTTTTGTCCATTAAAACAACATCAAATTAATCAGAAATACAGTGTAGACATTGTTAACGTTGTAAATGACTACTGTAGCTGGAAACAGATGATTTTTGATGGAATATCTAGATAGGCCCATTATCAGCAAACATCACTCCTGTGTTCAAATGGCACGTTGTGTTAGCTAATCCAAGTTTTATCATTTTAAAAGGCTAATTGATGATTAGAAAAGCCTTTTGCAATTATGTTAGCACAGCTGAAAACCATTGTGCTGATTAAAGAAGCAATACAACTGTCCTTCTTTAGACTAGTTGAGTATCTGGAGCATCAGCATTTGTGGGTTCGATTATAGGCTCAAAATGGCCAGAAACAAATAACTTTCTTCTGAAATTAAGGCTATTCCATGCGCGAAAATGCCAAGAAACTGAAGATCTCGTACAACGCTGTGTACTACTCCCTTCACAGAACAGCGCAAACAGTCTCTAAACAGAATAGAAAAAGGAGTGTGAGGCCCCGGTGCACAACTGAGTAAGAGGACAAGTATATTAGAGTGTCTAGTTTGAGAAACAGACACCTCACAAGTCCTCAACTGGCAGCTTCATTAAATAGTTCCCCTAAAACACCAGTCTTGTCTCTCAATACAAAAAAACGTGCCATACTTTGCCCCTTGATAACCAGCGCACTTCTGTATGTTGTAAAAGCGTTACATGGTCGTTGCCCTTATCATTGCATAGAGCAGAAAATACAAGAGAGTTCAGTGGCCTTGCTTTAACAAAGTTAACCATTTTCACTGTAGGGTCAAAAACGTATTTCAAGTTGTCATGCATTCCCTTGGCAGCAAGAGCCTCTCGGTGGATGCTGCAGTGTACCCAAGTCGCGTCGGGAGCAACTGCTTGCACGCTCGTTACCACTCCACTATGTCTCCCTGTCATGGCTTTTACGCCATCAGTACAGATACCAAACTGATCAGCAGCTACGTTTGGCTACATACGAACCGTTAGTGGAATTCCCACGAGAGATTAACGGTTAATGTGATTGGATGTTAATTATTTGACTAGGCTACCTGTATTTGACATTGTATTGTTATTTCGCTGAACATGGTTAAGTTTAATTTTTGGCAGTGAAACGAGGCTACTCAGGTGAGAAAAAAACCTCACCCAAAGGTATAGCCCCGTTGGAAAACATAAATGGACTGTTTGAAAATGTGAAGATAAAAAAAAAGTTTTAAAAATGTGAATCACATTTTTATTTGGTGTGCCCCCGACGGCATTGCGCGTACCCCCAGGGAATACCTGCTCTACACTATACTTGCTTGTTTTGTCACAAACTAAAATTAGGCGAACAATTCGAATTTTAGCAACTAGGAAATGGTGGAGCGATTTCTGCAAAGTGCATCTTTAAGTTGTTCAACCTGACTTTTTATGGAAACCACTTCTACATTCCATGCTTTTTTCTGTCTCCCAGATATGTAGCCTGCATGTTCTATGCATGTTACTATTTACAACATAGACCATGTGGTCTATATTAGGAGGGGAAAGGAACATCATTAGCATTTGACAAGGAAAACATCTGGCTTTATTTATTACATCACAAGAAGACAAGCCAAGGTACCAACATATGCTCTAGTTTGCTGAACAATTTTTGAAGGGTAGTAAAGAGAGACAATGCTCTATGTCGGCTAAATGTTCTTTACAATTCCAGTATAGCATCAGTTTTTTCCTGCGGCAAAACTAAGTTGGTCTCTGCTGTTTTGGTACAAAAATGTGTCTGTAAGATCTTTGAGGGTAAAACACTTCTATACTAATTTAGATGAAGTCCTAAACACAGGCCCAATTAATTCACATACATCCTGCTCACAAATTATTTCCATCTCCCCCTGCCTGGTCACTGAACGGCACAGTCCCAGCATGGTGCAAGCCAATTACTTCAATGAGGCTTGGCTTGAGTCACAGTCAGCACTCATTTCCAAAGGAGTCACTCCAATTCACTGGGCAAGTTCAAAACTATGGAATCACTGAGTCCTGTGTACGAATCCTCTTCTGAGAAGTTTGATGTCATTTTAGGTTGATGTAAATGGATGTTTCGGAAAAAACGAATGTTCTTTACATTTGAGCTCAATTCGGGGAAATTATCCTCTTGAGCTGAGCAAGAAAGCCAGTTGATTTAGACCACAAAACCATCACCCAGAGTATTTACTTTTGCGATGACAACACATGGGGAGGAATTCGGGCAACAACCTTTTATCACAGGCTCATTTCCTTTGAGTGAAGGGCATCCTCAGACACCAGTGTGTCTCCCTTATTCCCGCGCCTCAGGGTCTGATCGGATCCTCTGGTCGTGTTTAACACAGGCATTTTGCAGATACATACCCGCACAAATCCCAGAGCCGCATTTGTCAACCATTGCCTTGGCAACAAAACCCCGGGAGGACAGAAGAATATAGAAAAATAACAAATCACCCAGTCTGCTGAAGGAGAATGAAGGTGGTTGGGGGTTCAAAACAAGTAATGACATGAGAAAACTGTTCACTTCTAAATCATAAGCGTTGTTTACATTGGAATTTCCAATGGCATGAATAGATTCCAAAACTCTTCTTGTTTTTAGTTCGAAGACGCCGCAGTATTTGGTCTCCTCCACCACTGAGTAAAGGTAGGCCTATATCAACTCCTGAAAGCTTTTGTGGAAAAGACGGACTACCATCGAGGAAAAAGTAATCCCCTTTTTGCTTTCAAAGATCTTTTTCCTCATTTTTGTTTTACATTTGAATAATGAGTCATAGACATTTGGATTCCTGCTGGCTTACTGTCTTGTTCTATTCAACATGGACGTCTCTCTCAATTGTATTGGATCAAAGTTCAAATGTTTTTTCTTTCAAGAAAACTCCAAAAGCAAAAGCAACCTCTGCTATAGGATCAACTATACTGAGCAAAAACCCAGGCAGGCAGCCTTACGAGAACATCTCCCAGGATCTATGCCAAGAAGCACTGCTCTTCCTCCCCTCCAGTCACTGACTTTTGCTCTGAGCATGCTATGCTGCGAATTCACATGCAAGCTAAACTCAATAAGTATAACAAAAACACATGAAAGAGCACTTAAGATGCATTTTCCTAAAGTGCTTAACAACCAAAGACAGGGGGAAAAGCAAAGCCCAGAAAGCAGATTAGCAACCGCAGCCCTTCCTGGAGAGCTGCCAAGAAACATCTCTGCTCTGCGCCTTATTTCAGCTGTTCAATTTCACGCTAGATACGTAAATTGCTTCTGAAACTCACACTGTACACCGTATGGGACTAGGTTTTAGGACAGGAAGAAATAGGATCGGATGACATGGGGCTATCAACATGGGAAATCTGCAGTGATGAAAGCACAGTGGGGAGAAGCAACACCAAAGCCAAAGTAGGCTGAGTAATCCTCTAAACAAATCAAATAATGGCAGGATGAAAAGGGGGAGTAGCGGACACCCTTTGGAGTAAAATCAGCCCTAAAACTAAATCCCCAGTATTGAATCTGTGAACTACTAAAATACCTTGAGACCAACACACACACACACACGCACACGCACACGCACACACACACACACACACACACACACACACACACACACACACACACACACACACACACACACGCACACGCACACGCACACACACACACACACACACACACACCTTCATTCTTTAGTGGGCGGAACAGCTATTAGCAAAGTTGCCTATGGATTATCTGTAAAGATAAAGAGATGAATAGAGTTACCAGACAAGCAAATATTGGGTCTGGGACCCATTCTTGTCTCACAATGCCTACTAGCCTATATCATTATCAGGTGACATAACATCATTTTAACAGGAATTTTGAAGGAAGGGCATACAAATCTACATCTCTGCCAAACCCGGAGCTCTCATCAAAAAGCAAACGACTTATCAGCTTAACCGCCCCCAGCGTTCATTTTTTCCACCACGTCCAGAACAATCAACAAACCATGACACATGTACTATTGGGAAGCCAATGTTAGGTCATGGCCTAGGTTTATGTGTACTGTTCGATTCAAGTTTAATATAAAACATTTGAGTGACTGATTTACCAGTTATCCGCTCCCACAACACATACACTTAGCTATCTGTTTTTCTCACACAGCAAGGCTCCCATAAAAGGGTTCCCAAATTTCTTTGCAGTGAAATTCAAATAGGTGTCACAACGTGTTCATTGACATGGAGCACCCTGCAGCTGTTCCTGTGCATACTGATGGTGTTTGTGTTCCCAGGAGATGCAGACAAAGCGCTTCCAGGTCGTCCTCTAACCTGCCTTCTCATTACTAAAGGTCAGGATATTTGAACACAACAATGACCTGCTGCCTCTAGGGACTCAGGGGGCTGCGAAGCTCAGCCAGAGGCAGTATTTGACTAAAGGTTCTCAATCCAACCCATCCTTCACTGCTCACTTTCATTTACTGTGGTCGTCCATCTTAAGTTGGCCTAAGACGTCGTACCCCTGTCGGCCATTCTATTGTGACATAAATCCTCCTCCCGTTACCCTTCTAAGGCACTTATTAGGCACTTAATGGTAAGTAATCACACATAAATTCCAAATAAGTGCCTAAGATAGATTTAGGTCGCTTGGAGGGTTTTGTCCCAGGCTGTTGTGTTCACTCAAACCAGACCAAAAGATGAGATTGGGTGGAAACTCAGGGGCACGATACATTTCCTTGGATAAGGGGGCCTAATAATGACTTCCTGGCATCCTGCATTTAAAGAAAGAAAAAAACACAAAAGCACACTACACAATGCTGCGAAACAGCGTTTTATCGAGGCTTCTAATACTAGGACTATACTGCAATCCATTTTTAGGGTTATGGAGATGTAGAGTGAAGTCAACATCTGGTTTTCGTAGTCCACGCCTCTGGCCTGACAGTCTCTCTGACTCAATCAAGGAGAGGAACCATTTGGCAATGCTCTGAGGCCCAACCCTCGTCTGCCTGTCTGTCCCATCCTCCCTACTTCTGGTCCTCTACTTCAGGATCATGTGAAAAATCCCAATTACCAGGAAACCCGAGAAGCACACGTGGTTGTACGTGAACTTGGAATATGCAAAACACTGCAGCCGTTAACAAGAGCCATGTTGAAATGTTGATAGACTGCGTCAGCAGGTCGTAAAACCCTCTCAAGATCAATGTAATTATGGAAGCTTACACACAGACTTTCCGGATAAGCGGGAGGAGAGGTTTGCACGTTCTGCCAAACCCTTTAAAACCAAACAAGTGGAAGGTCTCCCCAGCTGCCTTCCATCAGCTACAATAATAGTGAGTAAAAAACATCCAAAACACCTGGAGGAGAGTGTCAACAAACACCCCTTATTCCAGGCCAAAGTGATGCAATCCATAAATCCTTTTGATTAGCTACAGTAGCGTGGCTAGGTGCCACTTAAATCAAACCGAAAGGGGAAGTCGCTCTGACCTTGAGCTTTGGAAGTGTCATTTAAGTGATCATTACAAAAACAAAGCTGGTTCTGTTTCTGGACGGAGAGAGGGAGGGAAAGAGGCAACCCTGGGGGATGAAATTCAAAGCATGGTTATGAAAATAACACCCATTGTTTGAAGCCACCATAGTAAAAATGGGGAGAGACGTTTTAGAATATTCTTAAGATTTTTTTTCTCCAAAGATAACAGGAAGCTCATGTTTCCACACTCAAAACAACAGATATAATGAACCAGAGGGGTTTTGAATTGATTAACCAGCGATGGTGACCAGTGACCTTTGAGAAGTTTCTTGTCAAACAAAATGACCTGCTCTATATTAACAAAAATGACAGAATAAAATAGGAACATATTACTTTAAGAAGTGAGCTCTAAAAACAAAGTTGAACTAAAATGATTTAAAAACATAGGCCTACTCCATCATTGTCTTCAACTGGATGATCAATGAAAAAGTCATGAATAAGAATGTGATTGACCCTGGAGATGAATATATTTCCAAGCTAATGGCAACCAGTGGATTCGCTGTGAGATAATAAAAGAAGAGGTGGTCTCCAGGGGTCCATCCAATCCCTGTGTTCACGGTACAGGAGGGATGGCATAACTCAGGCCTGGGTACAAGCAGACAAATCACAAAGGCCAGTCTCCCGTTCTAACGCTTGGTAGCACGCCAGGTCCACAGAGAAAAAGAGGGTGGCCTGGCCTGCTGTAGAAACCTCTGCAGATGGCTACGAGGTTCCACAACAGTCTAATGAGAACAGATGCAGTGCCAAAGGCGGGGTGTGATAACCTAAAGGAGCCCACGTCAAGGGCACTAACAGGGAACAGTCCGTCAGCGTTTACCCTCACCTATGAGGAAATCAGCCGTTCTTCCCTGTTATCACTTGGGTGGACTGACGAGAGAAAAAGAGGAAATAAAGTCAATCTAAAGTCAAGGCCAAAAGGTTACCATTAAACTACTATTTCCCTTTACTGTTCACTCCAAACTCTGATATCTGGAGGAGGAAGAGGAGTAGTAGGAGGAATGAGATTAATATTGCCTTCATTTAACAGGGTAACACATTGAGAACACATTCTTTTTTTCCAGTAACGACCTGGCCATCTCTGGAGCTCAGGGCTGGGAGAAAGCAAGCAGCTCCTCCACTACACTACACTACACAATCAGGGTCCAGACAGAGCATTTAATGGGGATTGAAGAGCTGCCAGTGCTCCAGAGAATCCCATTTAGTAAACACTGACACAAGGCCTTGACTGTGGCTTACCCAGAGCTCCCTCTTTAACGAAAAAAATAACCCCAAAGCCGGGAGCTGGGCAATGTCATGTCATCCACTTTACTGAGCGAGGCTGAGCTGCCGTTCCACCAGGAATCCAAAACAAAATCAGCATCAGTTTAACGCAGTACTAAAAAAAGACAGAAGACCTTTGAAGTTCTGACTGTTACCCTTACGGCCTACCATTTCCCCCCAAAATGTTGCCTTTTATTGGAACCTGTCTGCTGAATGTGCTTTTTAATCAATCGCTAAAACACATCCAAAAATATTTGAATTCCATTGGTTGATATATAAACATTTCTGGTTGTCCATCAATCAAACTCTACCAAACAGTCAGCTCACAGTAGTGAAATGAAACACACAGTTTCAAACCACAATTAAATTAAATACTTCAGTTGAACGAAAATATTGGCTACTGCAATCAAAACCAGTATTCCTCTGAGGGGATGGAACGCAAGCTAAATCATTTGTTTGGCAGTCGCTGTGCCTTTTAACTCAATGTATGGATAGGCTCAGACTTTACAAAGGTCTCTGTTGACTGAAACAAAATAAATGGATTAAGTTGAACCCAAAGCCTTCCCATCCCAGTCCCACCTTCTGTATGGTGACCAAATCAGCAGGCCCTCAGGGGGACTTTGGGCCCCGTCCAAGACTCTTGCATACAGAGAGCCACTTCCCACCCTCATGGTTCTCTCTGGTTTGTGTCAGTCTAATGAACAGTTTCTTAATTGTTTGGAGCCAAGAACATGGAACTCTGGGAAGATTTACAGCACAGAGAGCGAGGGGGAATAAAATCCCACTCCTAGGTTCTGGCCAGCGAATACGGCTTACATTTGCAATTTTTTTCAATTTATCTCTTATTGAATTAAGAGTTCAGACTCTTGGACGCCTTTCAGTAGAAAACGTAGAGGACTAAAGCACTGACATTTTTCTTAAAGGCTTCAGCTCAGACATGATGAATGATGGGAGCATGGTTATGAAAGAGAAGTTTCAGGCTATGAATCAGCAATGGAGAGGGCAAACAGGTTAGGGCCCCGTCTGGCCACGATAAGAGCAACAGCAGAAGAGGCCTCTGCTTTGGTTGGGTCTCTGACATGATCATTAGGACCATGTTTCCATCAACACAGTTTCTGAATTATATCACTAGGCATATTCTAATTGGTCTCCATGGTATTACTGGGGCAGCCCGGATGCCAAAAAGAACCAACGAATGAGGGTTCAGTCAAACAACGCAGGTATAGTGCAGAAATTCCATTGAAATTCCACTGCTGGGAACAGACATTTTCTGAAAATATCTTAAAAACCAAAAATAGTTGGATATTCATTGAGAGTTCCGCCATTTTGGGACTACCAGATGATCTATTAATGAAATTATTTGAAAAAGCCTATGTAACTTCATCATTAGTTTCCCCAAACTGAGGCCATCTCATGATGATCTATACTCAAGCTAATTGCTATTTTGAAAGTCTGCATGTGCTGCTGCCGTTTGACTCCGGCACACAGGGAGTGAGAACAGACGTTGGGCATATGTCTCCATGCTTTAGCTGCCGGGGCCAGCAGGCTCTCTAGCGTCCTCCATATACCCACATAGACCCAACTGTTTTGGCAGAGAAACCAGCGACAGTAATCAGAAAATGCATCCTTGACCCTGTCACCAAACACCTGTTGCAAACATGCTTCCCGCAAGGGGAGGAGGATGGAGGGCTCTCAGCCTCAGGGCAGGTTTTTGAACTCAACCTACTGACCGATCAACCTCAAGTTTATTGAATAGGCGCCCTTATTATTTTCGGTTCCAACAGGTCTTGTTTATGACTGACTAGTTCACGCATTTTCATATCTGAGCGAGGGGCCCATCCTGCGGACAGACTCATCCCCTCAGACCCCAGAGGCAAGAGACAGTCCTCTGACATGGGAGTCCAAATACCAAAGTATTTCCCCACTTTGGTTTACTTTATTATCGTTCTTGATTTATCGTTAATTTTTAGGCTCATGATAAGCAGGCAGATATGGTGCACAGGGTTTTATTTATATCGATGCATCATCGGGAATATAAGGTCATAAGTCTCAATGTAAACGGACTGGGGAGTGACATCAAGAGAAGTAAGGTCACAAGTCTCAATGTAAACGGACTGGGGAGTGACATCAAGAGAAGTAAGGTCACAAGTCTCAATGTAAACGGACTGGGGAGTGACATCAAGAGAAGTAAGGTCACAAGTCTCAATGTAAACGGACTGGGGAGTGACATCAAGAGAAGTAAGGTCACAAGTCTCAATGTAAACGGACTGGGGAGTGACATCAAGAGAAGTAAGGTCACAAGTCTCAATGTAAACGGACTGGGGAGTGACATCAAGAGAAGTAAGGTCACAAGTCTCAATGTAAACGGACTGGGGAGTGACATCAAGAGAAGTAAGGTCATAAGTCTCAATGTAAACGGACTGGGGAGTGACATCAAGAGAAGTAAGGTCACAAGTCTCAATGTAAACGGACTGGGGAGTGACATCAAGAGAAGTAAGGTCATCAGTCTCAATGTAAACACTGGGGAGTGACATCAAGAGAAGTAAGGTAATAGCAAAGATGAAACGGGAGAGAGGTGACATACTATTCTGAACAGGAAACGCACTTAACCACATCTGAACACGAGAAACTCAAGAAAATTGGATATAGGAATACTTTTTTTTCCTTTTACAAAATGGGAAGAAGGGGAATTGCAATCTTGATCCCAAATTCAGTTAATTTTGAGTTTATGTAGAAATTAAAGAAAAGGAGGGTAGGTTTATACTTGTTAAATATAAACTGGATAACAAGGAAGTTACATTATTTAATGTAAACGTGCCCCCAGGGTCTTCTACAGGAAGTTACATTATTTAATGTATACACACCCCCAGGGAGTGACATGGTCTTCTACAGGAAGTTACATTATTTAATGTATACACACCTCCAGGGAGTGACATGGTCTTCTACAGGAAGTTATATTATTTAATGTATACACACTCCCAGGGAGTGACATGGTCTTCTACAGGAAGTTACATTATTTAATGTATACACACCCCCAGGGAGTGACATGGTCTTCTACAGGAAGTTACATTATTTAATGTATACACACCCCCAGGGAGTGACATGGTCTTCTACAGGAAGTTATATTATTTAATGTATACGCATCCCCAGGGAGGGACATGGTCTTCTACAGGAAGTTACATTATTTAATGTATACACACCTCCAGGGAGTGACATGGTCTTCTACAGGAAGTTATATTATTTAATGTATACACACTCCCAGGGAGTGACATGGTCTTCTACAGGAAGTTACATTATTTAATGTATACACACCTCCAGGGAGTGACATGGTCTTCTACAGGAAGTTACATTATTTAATGTATACACACCTCCAGGGAGTGACATGGTCTTCTACAGGAAGTTACATTATTTAATGTATACATGCCCCCAGGGAGTGACATGGTCTTCTACAGGAAGTTACATTATTTAATGTATACACACCTCCAGGGAGTGACATGGTCTTCTACAGGAAGTTACATTATTTAATGTATACACATCCCCAGGGAGGGACATGGTCTTCTACAGGAAGTTACATTATTTAATGTATACACACCTCCAGGGAGTGACATGGTCTTCTACAGGAAGTTACATTATTTAATGTATACACACCTCCAGGGAGTGACATGGTTATTATTATATTATACAGGAAGTTATAGTATTTAATGTATACACATCCCCAGGGAGTGACATGGTCTTCTACAGGAAGTTACATTATTTAATGTATACACACCTCCAGGGAGTGACATGGTTATTATTATATTATACAGGAAGTTACATTATTTAATGTATACATGCCCCCAGGGAGTGACATGGTCTTCTACATGAAGTTACATTATTTAATGTATACGCACCCCCAGGGAGTGACATGGTCTTCTACAGGAAGTTATATTATTTAATGTATACACATCCCCAGGGAGTGACATGGTCTTCTACAGGAAGTTACATTATTTAATGTATACACATCCCCAGGGAGTGACATGGTCTTCTACAGGAAGTTACATTATTTAATGTATACACACCCCCAGGGAGTGACATGGTCTTCTACAGGAAGTTACATTATTTAATGTATACACACCCCCAGGGAGTGACATGGTCTTCTACAGGAAGTTATATTATTTAATGTATACACGCCCTCAGGGAGTGACATGGTCTTCTACAGGAAGGTGTTTGATTTAATTGCCACAGAAACCTCTGGCACTCTTATCTGTGGAGGAGATTTTAACACGATTTTAAACTAAAAATTTGACAACACAAATCAAAATAGGAAAATGAGTCTAGTTGCTAAAAAGATCAATAGGATACTGCAGGATCTAGGACTCCTCGATGTATGGCGTGACACCAATAAGACCGATAAGGAATATACTTTTTACTCATCCCGCCACACTGAATCCTCTAGGTTTAGACTACTTTTTCATGTACAATGCAGATAGACATAGCTTAAGGATTGTAGGATCGGGTAATTTAGCAGGTCATAATGGAGTTTACCTAACTCTACACCTTGATAGCAAACCAATAAATAATATATCATCTCAAATAAAACTGTGAAGGACCTCGGCGTTACTCTGGACCCTGATCTCTCTTTTGACGAACATATCAAGACTGTTTCAAGGACAGCTTTTTTACATCTACGTAACATTGCAAAAATCAAAAATGTTCTGCCCAAAAATGATGCAGAAAAATGTATCCATGCTTTTGTCACTTTTTCGGTTAGACTAGTGCAGTTCTCTACTTTCCAGCTACCCGGATAAAGCACCAAATAAACTTTAGTTAGTGCCTAATATGGCTGCTAGAATCCTGACTAGAACCCAAACATTTGATCATATTACTCCAGTGCTAGCCTCCCTACACTGGCTTCAGTGCAAGGGCTGTTTTCAAGGTTTTACTGCTAACCTACAAAGCATTACATGGGCTTGCTCCTACCGATCTTTCCAATTTGGTCCTGCCGTACATACCTACACGTACACTACGGTCACAAGCCTCCTAATTGTCCCTAGAATTTCTAAGCAAACAGCTGGAGGCAGGGCTTCCTCCTACAGAGCTCAATTTTTATGGAATGGTCTGCCTATCCATGTGAGAGACGCAGACTCGGTCTCGACCTTTAAGTCGATATTGAAGACTCATCTCTTCAGTAGGTCTTATGATTGAGTGTAGTCTGGCCCAGGAGTGTGAAGTTGAATGGAAAGGCACTGGAGCAACGAACCGCCCTTGAGGCCTCTGCCTGGCCGGTTCCCCTCTCTCCACTGGGATTCTCTGCCTCCAACCCTATTACAGGGGCTGAGTCACTCGCTTACTGGGTCTCTTCCATGCAGTCCCTAGGAAGGGTGTGTCACTTGAGTGGGTTGAGTCACTGACATGGTCTTCCTGCCCCCCCCCCCCCCCCCTTGGGTTGTGCCGTGGCAGAGATCTTTGTGGGCTACATTCGGCTTTGTCTCAGGATGGTAAATTGGTGGTTGAAGATGTCCCTCTATTGGTGTGGGGGCTGTGGCAAAGTGGGTGGGGTTATAGGCCTGTTTGGCCCTATCCGGGGGGTATCATAGGATGGGGCCACAGTGTCTCCTGACCCCTCCTGTCTCAGCCTCCAGTATTTATAATGCAGTAGTTTATGTGTCAGGGGCTAAGGTCAGTCTGTTATATCTGAAGTATTTCTCCTGTCTTATCCGGTGTCCTGTGTCAATTGAAGTATTCTCCCTCGAATTCTCTCTTTCTCTCGGAGGACCTGAGCCCTAGGACCATGCCTCATGACTACCTGGCATGACGACTCCTTGCTGTCCCCAGTCCACCTGGTCGTGCTGCTGCTCCAGTTTCAACTGTTCTGCCTGCGGCTATGGAACCCTGACCTGTTCACCGGACATGCTACCTGTCCCAGACCTGCTGTTTTAAACTCTCTAGAGACAGCAGGAGCGGTAGAGATACTCTGAATGATCGGCTATGAAAAGCCAACTGACATTTGCTCCTGAGGTGCTGGCCTGTTGCACCCTAGCTGTGATTATTATTACTTGACCATGCTGGTCATTTATGAACATTTGAACATCTTGGCCATGTTCTGTTATAATCTCCACCCGGCACAGCCAGAAGAGGACTGGCCACCCCTCATAGTTTGGTTCCTCTCTAGGTTTCTTCCTAGATTTTGGCCTTTCTCTGGAGTTTTTCCTAGCCACCATGCTTCTACACTTGCATTGCTTGCTGTTTGGGGTTTTAGGCTGTGTTTCTGTACAGCACTTTGAGATATTAGCAGATATAAGAAGGGCTATATAAATACATTTGATTTGATATATGGAGACTTAATACAAGCATGCTGAATGATCCAGCATTCAAGGAATTAATAAAGACAGAATTTAACATCTATCTGGAGAATAATGATAACGGTGAAGTATCTCCTGCTACATTGTAGGATGCAGCTATGGCAGTTATTAGAGGAAAGATCATAGCCACATCTCTGAAGAAAAATATTAAAGCCCAAAAACTGAACATTTAAATGACAGGAAACATTAAGAAACTTAGAACGATCTCATAGTCAATACAAAGACCCTCTTATATTACGAGAGATTCAAAAGGTAAAACAGGAAATTTACCAGATTTATAGAGAAGAAGTGAAAAAGCATTTGATTCAGTGGGATGGGATTACCTATTCCAAGTTATGGAAAGATTTTGTTTCAACAAAGAAGTGATACAGTGCATCAAAACACTGTATTCATGTCCGACTGCTAGAATAAAGATAAATGGACATTTGACACGAAACAATAAAATTAGAGCGAGGGGCAAGACAAGGCTGTAATCTATCACCCACGCTCTTCTCCTTGTACCTGGAACCATTAGCACAGGCAATAAGACAGGACCCAACCTTAGAGGGAATAACAATAAGAGGCAGGGAACATAAGATATGCATGTATGCTGATGACGTTCTGTTATTCCTTAAAGACCAAGGCTCAAGTGTACCTAGATCAATGGATGTTTTACAAACATTTGGAATACATTCAGGGTATGTGCTTTACATACACAAGACCCAAGCCCTAGTATATAATTATACCCCACAGGAAGAGCTGAAGAGCAGGACCTCCTCATCCATTAAATATCTGGGAGTAAATTTACCAAAAGATACACCCAAACTTTATGACGTGTATTACGATCACATCAACAAGAAAATATATGATGACCTATAGGTGGAATTCACTTCCCTTAGATCTTAGCAGTAGAATTGAAACAATCAAAATAAACATCCTGCCAAGGTTACTGTATTTGTTCCAATCACTGCCCATAGAAATTCCACCTAAACAGTTGAGGGATAAACAGATATCAAGGTTTATCTGGAACAGTAAGAGACCAATAATTAGATATACAACATTACAATTACCAAACAACTGTGGGAGTATGGCCTTACCAAACCTAAAATATGATTTTGTGACCTCCAATTGAGATCTCTGGTGTGTTTGTGCAATTCACAATATGAATCCAAATGGAAAGACATGGAGATTCCCAAAACTGACTGTATGACTAACAAGGACATGGTAATAGAAATACACAATAGACAAAATCAATGGATTAATTTCGCTCTTAAGACATGATTTAGGGTAGTTAAGCAAAATAATTTAGACAAAGCGGTCAAACGGCTGAGTTGGCCCGCATACGAACCTAGCTCAGTCCTGCAACTCAGGACAGCAGATTTAAACAGTGGACGCAGAAAGGCATCACATCATTCAGTACAATTATAAGGAATGGGAACCTAGATAACTTCCAGGACCTAAGTTTTAAAAAACAGGGCTTGGATAAGCAAGATTTTTACAAATACCTACAAGTTTGACACTATTTCTTAAGGGAGATAAAAGTGACTGACCCTCGAGCACCTCAAATGAATCCAAGTATTCAGTAACGCATACAACTTGGGGAGTAACAAAAAAACTATTTCAAATCTCACTTGGGTATTCAATCCTCAAAGAAACATTCTACAAACTATATTAAAAAGCAATGGGAGGAGGAACTTAACATTGAAATAACTGATGAAACATGGTTGAACATATTAGATACTCAACAAAGCTCCACCAACTCAAGGTCATGGAGAGAATTATGTTGGAAGAATGTTATACGTTTCTTCATAACACCTAAACTGAAATCAAGACAGACTGGCACACTACACCCTTCTTGGAGAGAATGTGGGCTATCAAGGGTGGATCACTCTCATATCTTCTGGTCCTGCTCCGCAATCAAAACTTACTGGGGAGAAATAAGATCGAACATTGGAAAAATAATGGGATTTGACATAGAACAAACATTCATTTTTTTGTACTTGGGTGAAATACCTGATAACTTACACAATAGAGAAAAGTACCTCTTGATTGTCCTACTGGCAGCCTGTAAAAAGGCTTTCACTAGGAAATGGCTCCAAAAAGACCCTCCCACAGTGACACAATGGATAGATATTGTAGAAGAAATACACCTTTGCTTTAAGAACTCAAGAGAAGAGAGGTCAAGAATACTGGGAAAAATGGGTTTCGTACTTGAAAATGGTCTAATTCAAAGATGATGTCGATGTAACTAATATGATGAATATGATGTGCGCTGTAACTGCCAGATCTTTTTTGTTCTTGTACTTTATTTGTATTTTCTTTGTGTTCCTCAATAAAAACAAAGTATAAAAAAAGTTTACAAAATATGACTACAAAGAAATATAGAACCATAAGCGTGAAATGTTGAAACCTCAGGAAATAAACTCCCTCTGAAAATAGAGGCAAAACACAATCACTTCTAAACTTAAGTAAATTTATTTTTAAGTTTGTAAAAAGAGGTAAGACCCCTGCATCCTGAAGTCACTTGGAAATCAGATGCAAGGTGCTGAGAGTGCCTCTTTAGTGAGTTACATATTCCATATGCATGCCATTATTCAGCATGGCTTCCACTGATTCCTATGGGGACCTGACCTTTCCTCACTAATGGGCTCTCACAGAGCACCTTTTCAAAGTTTGCTGGTGTGTGTGTGTGTGTGTGTGTGTGTGTGTGTGTGTGTGTGTGTGTGTGTGTGTGTGTGTGTGTGTGTGTGTGTGTGTGTGTGTGTGTGTGTGTGTGTGTGTGTGTGTGTGTGTGTGTGTGTGTGTGTGTGTGTGCGTGCGTGCGTGCGTGCGTGCGTGCGTGCGTGCGTGCGTGCGTGCGTGCGTGCGTGCGTGCGTGCGTGCGTGCGTGCGTGCGTGCGTGCGTGCGTGCGTGCGTGCGTGCGTGCGTGCGTGCGTGCGTGCGTGCGTGCGTGTTACCACAGGTCATTGAGGTCAATGATCCTATTAAGATGTTACAAGTACAGTATGACAAATCAGTTTTAGAGCTCTTTCCATACTGGAACAGTAACCTACTGCATATCCAATATGTTTACAAAAACTTTGAAAGAATGTAAATAGCAGAATATCTGCTACCGGAGTTTTAGGTAGAATATTTCATGCGGGGAATCAATGTAAAACGTATTGAAAGCATTTTTTAAAAATGGTTCAAAGAAAGTTGCATCTTTCTGATCTCTCTTTGATCTCTCTTTATTATTATTATTATTATATTAGGTCAGTCCACCTGAACTGCATTATTTTTTTCCCCTGCTTTTTTTCCTGGAGAAAAGGGGAGGGTGATGTTTTGCAGCAATGGTCAATTTAAACGTCAGATTGCCATATATTACAATAATGTGCTCTGACAACTCTATTGACTCCAGTCCACATTTTTGGGGAAATAAAATAATGGAACTAATACTCAACACCTGTTCCTTTTCAGCATCCCCAGTATATCAAATATGCAAACAGTGACAGCTGCGCCGCAGACTGAGATAGCAGAACCGGGCAATGAGAAAGACAGAGCCATGCGTTGTTCTCTCTGCTTTATCTTGTGGGCCCCGGTCAAATAGCTGAAAACAGAGTGTAATGGTTAAGTCAGTAATATTTAACATGTGGCTTTTGAAGGAACAGCACGCACTATCGATTTCTCCCATCTAAGCGGAGATTCAGAGAAGCAGCCCTATCAGCAGCCTGGCTTCAATTATGCGCTCCATAAAGCCCAGTGATAGAGCTGGTGTGATGTACAGCCTGGTAGATGCCAGGATCCATCCCATCCACCGGCATGCCTACTGATGACACACATGCCATCGTACCAGGTGAATGCTAAGGGAAGTTTAATAGAGATCGTCAAGCTAGGACAGGTTTATGGGTTAGTGAGGTGACAAGATGGTGCTCTCTCTCTCTCAGTAATGAGGACAGCGTCTAGAAATGAATATCGTAAACTTCAGACTAGATTTGATGGAGGGATTCATTAAACTGTAACTAAAGGTTAAAGACAAGTAGATGTGAAAGCAGAAAGGGACTGTGGAATTCTTACACATTTAGGACAGGAGAGGAAAACAGCTCTAAAGAGTGACAGTTGAATATCAGTTAGAAAATGTATCAATCCAGTTCCACTACCTTCAAACCCGTATTTAAGCACAGGCCAAGAGCCTCTACAAAGAATGGTGAAATGACGCAGACTTAAGACTTCCGTTCAACTTACTTTGTATGTATTTGTCATGCAGTCAATAGCTACTTTGCTGAGGTCAAAGTATCACTAAGAGTAGGCTTTGCCTCCAGAGCCACTGGTTTGAAGTTGAAGGGTCATGAACTTACAGGGGAACTTCAGGACGACTTGACTAAGGCCTATATACAATTGAACTACTCCAATCTCAGTCCCATCTGACAGATGAAGTCATGCAATCTTACTCATTCTTGGTATTTCCAATAACCAAGGCATATTTCAGTAGTTATTCCAATCAGTTCTACTACACAAAAGACTGAACTCTACATGACTCTATGACCTTTACTTCAACAGCATTGGGCTGGCAATGACTAAACAGTTAATACAAGCACTGTTTCAGTTTGACGTCTCTACAGGGAGATTAGACAAGGCAATGTGTAGGATTCAAGTGGGAGCAGGGATTGGATTCGCCCGTCTCTCTCTCATCTAAATGTAAGAGCCAATGATGCGTTATAGATGTTAAGAGTGTAGTCAAGCCTTTAGTGGAACCAACCAGTCCGTTTTACCCATGTCACCACTAGATGGAAGATGTTCAACCTAACTTCAATGGGGGGGCTACTGAAAATGACAGAGGCACCCACCAGAGCCTTTTCTTATATTTCAAATTACAGTAAGAGCACATTCAGCACATACAGTAAGAGAACATTCTTAGGTTTCTGAGAATGCTGATAGCTCCAGATCGCCACTGGTGCATATTCACGCAGCCGTAAAAAAAAAATGAGGCCAACAGCAGGTGTCCAGCCCAGTTGTCCGAGGATGGCAGGGGTGGAACAGGGATTGGAAAGAGACCCTTCCGAGATGCTCCTCCTATAGGACAGAACAGCACTCAGATAGTCCAGACAGAGGAACAGTAACAGTCTATATGTGTTCTGAGCTGGAGCTGGCCAAGCATGCTAAACTCAAGAGGGATTTACAGTCATGGTCACAGTCCACACAGCAGTCAACAAAGCTGCAGTTGTCTTTTATAAGGATGAGCCATTCCAAAGCCCTGACCTGCTCAATTTAACCATAAGAGTTTGACCGGGATATATTAGTTATTCATAAAACATCTATTGACGGATTAAATAGATAAGCAGATTCAAAACAAAACTTTTGGTCTAACAAATCTTCTAAATAAGTGGCTCTGGTGGTGATTTACTCTCCCTCTGATAATTGAAACATGCATTTATTGATTATGCTACAGGCATTTTAATGTTTGACATTCCACAATAAGACACAATCCATCTTCCAACATGTAAAAAAACGAACTATCCTTTGACATACTTCATCCTTTGGGTGACATTTTCTTCAGAGCACCTGGACACTCAGGCCTCAGTGGCCTGGATGCAGCATTTTAAGGCCTGGGGCAGTAAACAGGTCACAGTTCCCTGAGGACCACCTCCAGTATCTGAGTGTGGAAAACTTTAACCCCCCCTATCCTATCCACCAGCCAGGATGGGCTCCCCTCCTCTCACTTAAGTCCCTCACAGTCCCTACAGCCAGTCATGAGTATATCTCTGAGTTTATGCCTTTTGCAGATAGATTTTTTTTTAGTCCCTTTCTCCATAAAATACTCAGGGCTGAGCACATCTGTTTTTCTGTCCGCATTTTTATTTTGTTGGTTCAGTTAACTTGATGTTCATAAAGAACAAGTAAGAAAAATACAAATGCATTGGTTGCGGATGCAACTGCCAAAAATATTGGCAAAACTTGGCAAATTATTTATTCTCCCCCCCAACCAGAAATATGAAATCATAGCAGTGTTTTCCCTTCTATCATAGCTTCTCACACACTCTCTTTTGTTTAGTTAGCATTTGAGCACCCCCATGTGGGAATTGTTGAAAACTGCTCAATTTTGTGTGGATTCCATCACCTGAGACCATTCCAGAGGTCTATCGTTTTGAATGAAAAACATTTTCAGCCTAACTTAGGACCTCTATTAGGTCATGACTGGCTTGTGTGTATTAATGTGAAACATGCAAGGGGGAGTGTCTAACTTATTAAAAGGTACTTACTGGGAATTCTCAGACCATGTCAGAATGTAGTCTAATCTCCGGGCTCTGGCCTCCAGTTCTGACAGCATATGATCTCAGTCCACTGGCTTCCTGAATCCCTGATAAAAACATGACATTGACAAAGTAGAGTTCTAATCAGTGGAGTATTCTTGGATTCTCTGTGGAGAACCTCGTTCTCCAACCTTGGTTGGAAGGCTAGGCTATATAACAAAAATACTGTACACTACATATTTCAGTGACATGAGCAAATAAGGGAACATCTCTAGAAGAAAAGAAGGGATCAGCATTCCTCTTAAGTCACATATTTAAGCCGATATAGCCTAAGTTCAACTGCAAAAACAACACTTTATGTAAAGCATTGCAACCATTATTACTACCGTTTCACATTAGATGTAAATCAAATCAAATCAAATCCAATTTTATTTGTCACATACACATGGTTAGCAGATGTTAATGCGAGTGTAGCGAAATGCTTGTGCTTCTAGTTCCGACAATGCAGTGATAACCATACGAATTCAATGTTGACCATTTAAGAAACTAAACCACTTCCTCCATTGAGTTGCATGCAGAATCCACTCGTTTTGTTTCTCAGCTGATGCTGGTTGTTTCCTTTCCAGCTCTTTCAGAGACTGAAGTGGAGACAAAAGTAAATCTACCCATGCCCAAATATCTAGTTTTCAGAATTGTGTTCAGAGAGCAGGATCTAAAATTAGGCCTACCCCATTCTGTTTTCTCAACTATCGGTCTGTGATGAAATAAGCTGGCCATTCTCATCCTAACATCTTTATCTAGAGGGGGTGAAAAATGGGGTCATCCAGCAACAGTGTCGGGAACTGGATAGTGTGCAACCCCAGGAGAGACTGTATCATTTACTCCCATAGTAAATCCTGAGGCGTCTGTGCATGGGCAAACAGACTGACTGGGGCTTCCTGGGCCTCAGACTCAGGGATTCTCTTTTAATGATGCGGGAGCGAGGAGAAGCCACATGGCTGTACTAGAACCATTCCTCTACCCTAGGCCCTAAGGGGAAAGAGGCCATAGAGCAAGGCTCATGTCTCAATGTCTGCATCAACAAAAACATGTGTTCCTTCTCACTGGTTCTTTACAAAGTTAGATTCGTATTCATACATACCTGAGTTTAGAATAACAAAGACTTTTCCCAAAATAGAAACCCAGTTTCAATGTTATTGAAGAGCCTCTTATACCTGGAGATTATTTTGTGATGGGGATAACATTGATACAGTTACATATCGTAATATTATTTTTGCACTAGTGGGCTGAAACTGCACCAAGTATTTTTCCTTCATAGCTTGTTCTCCAGTTAGTTCTTCTAGTTAGCAAACTAGTTTTTAGCACTTTACATCTATGACGAATTAAAACTAATTTCTCTCATGGCTCTTTCTCGTCTCTCTGCAGCTGATATATGGCGAGCAATATGTTTGGAACATCAAATTGCAATAGATATCGTATAAACACCATAGTATCGTGGTAATATCATATCATGAGGCCTCTGGCAATTCCCAGCCCTAGTCATATTTGTGAAAGAGCTCAGAAAAAGATGTGTTGTGTGATAATTATGCTTTATTACTTTTTTTCTCTGACCCAATCGCTCAACCATTAGGCCTTATTTCCCACACAGAACAGCAAACACTCTTAGCTAGGGAGCTGTTGGTCACATTCATATGATGTAAAGTAGGCATGAGAACTGGATTAATAAGAGAAACACTTCCACCAACTAACAGTGCCCCACAATTAGAATGGCCAAGCTGTGTTTTCTACTAGCACAGCCACATATAACTAAAAGACATACCAGAGCTGACCCACACAACCAGAGCCATTCTTGTGTGATTCATGTTGTTTGTCAGAAAGCAGGATGAGGCAGCATTACATACAAAAGTTTCACCCTTCCTTCTAACCCTCACATTAGGGTGAAGAAAGGTCATTTTGGAGGCATTGGGTGGTGCCGTGAAATTTAGCGCTCTCTTCAAATTTTTGTAATGCAAAAGAATTGAAAGCAAGGGACAATGTATGAGGAATGTAGGAAACAAACAGGGAACAAGAATGACTCCAAGCCAAGTTTGCGGGTGAATGGACATTAACCTTCTTCCCCTTTCAGACCCTACATGTAGCTGTCAAAAACAAATGGCTGTAGAGAGAAAGGGATGTCACTGCTTTATGATAATGTGAAAAGAGCAGGTTCAAAGGGGTACAATGCATTTGGACATTATTCAGACCCCTTGACTTTGTTACATTACAGACGTATTCTAAAATGTATTAAATTGCCCCCCCCCACACACCAAAAACATAGAATTATTTTAATAAATATTCAGACCCTTTGCTCAGTACTTTGTTGGAGCCCCTTTGGCAGCGATTACAGCCTCAAGTCTTCTTGGGTATGACGCTACAAGCATGCAACAACTGTATTTGGGAAGTTTCTCATATTCTTCTCCTCTCAAGCTCTGTAAGGTTGGATGGGGAGCGTCACTGTACAGCTATTTTCAGGTTTCTCCAGGGATGTTCGATCGGGTTCAAGCCAGGCTCTGGCTGGGCCATTCAGGAACTTATACCGAAGCCAGTCCTTTGTGTCATTGTCCTGTTGGAAGGTGAAATGTCACCCCAGTCTGAGGTCCTGAGCAGGTTATCTTCAAGGATCTCTGTACTTTGCTCCATTCATCTTTCCCTTGATCCTGACTAGTCTCTCAGTCCCTGCCGCTGAAAAACATACCCACAGCATGATGCTGCCATCACCATGCTTCACCGTAGGAATGGTGCCAAGTTTCTTCCAGACGTGACGCTTGACATTCATGCCAAAGAGTTCCCACTTGGTTTCATCAGACCAGAAAACCTAGTTTCGTATGGTCTGAGTGTTTAAGTGCCTTTTGGCAAACTCCAAGCAGGCCGTTTTGCCTTTCACAGAGGAGTGGCTTCAGTCTGGCCACTCTACCATAGAAGGCCTGATTGGTGGAGTGCTGCAGAGATGGTTGTCCTTCTGGAAGGTTCTCCCATCTCCACAGAGGAACTCTGTCAGTGACCATTGGGTTTTGGTCACTTCCCTGACCAAGGCCCTTCTCCCCCAATTGCTCAGTGTGGCCAGCTCTAGGAAGAGTCTTGTTGGGTCTAAACTTCTTCCATTTAAGAATGATGGAGGCCACTGTGTTCTTGGTATCAAACCATTTCTGCAGCATTGAAGGTCCCCCTTCCCCAGACCTGTGCCTTGACACAATCCTATCTCAGCCCGCTACAGACAATTCCTTTGACCTTATGGTTTGGTTTTGCTCTGACATGTACTGTCAACTGTGGGAGCTTATATAGAAAGGTGTGTGCCTTTAAAAATCATGTCCAATCAATTGAATTTCCCTCAGGTGGACCCCAATCAAGTTGTAGAACCATCTCAAGGACGATAAACGGAAATAGGATGCACTGGAGCTCAATTTTGAGTCTCATCACAAAGAGCTGGGAATACTTACGGAAATAAGTCATGTTTTTTTATTTGCAATAAATGAGAGAATATAAACCTGTTTTTGTTTTGTCATTATGGGGTATAGATTGATGAGGAAAAACATTAACTTTATCAATTTTAGAATAAGGCTGTAACGTAAGATAATGTGGAAAAAGTGAAGAGGGTATAAGTACTTTCCGAATGCACTGCAAATGAGAAACCCCATTGAAGACATGAGAAAAACACATAACTGAAAAAGTTTGACATTGGCATAGGCTATAAACTGGGTAAGTGATTATATGGTATTTCCATAGCATGTTTCCTGCCAAAAACCAGCATATAATTTTACAAAATAGGCATTGGCACATCACTCTCATCCACAAATGATTTACTGGCATGTCTGACATTTCTAGCTTAGCCAAGTCTACATTTGAAGACTGGCAAATGCAATACACTATAGCCATTTCACCCATGAACGTGGATAGCTAGTAAGCAAACTAAGATAGCAATGCAAGCCACACAATATAGGCAAAGTTGCATTTGGATGGTTGCCTCGACTTAAAATTAACAAGCTAAATTCATTAAAGTAAAGATTCCCTCAACCACAGATGAAAAGGGTTAACTAGATAGTAATCTTTGCCTCTACAATTTTACCCTGGCTTAGATAACTGGATCATTCCTACTAGGAAGTGCCTTTTCTGTCCCAAGGAAATATCAGTTATTTGGTGTAAAATATGGATTACAAAATGCTTTAAATAAGGTCAGGTGTCCTTCACCTTAACACCAAATATGGACCCTGAAAAGGGGAATTTTAAACCCATCTGTCTCAGAGGATGTAGGTGCTGTTTATCAAGTGCCAAAAGAAATAGAAGCCAATAAATGTTGAACATCTATGTTATAGGTAGCATTATCAATAAAAAATTGTATTATAATATTCTGTATGTCCCCGATATCACTTTGCACCTTCATAGTTTGTAGTAATTCTCCATTTAAGAAAACCCCTTCCTACAATGACATCACATTCAGGAAGTGTCATAATTTCTTTGGTGGGAAAACTATGGCGCAAAGCTAAATAATTATAAAACACAGTTTTATCTACCTGTCAGTCTATGTCCCACTCAAATGTCCACCCCGTTAGGCTACTTTTTAAATTAATCGTTGTTTGATAGATAAGTTAAAATCCTGTTCAAGTGTTCACCATTATGCTAGCTAAATCTTGCGCACTCAGTGCTATAGCTAATTTAGGCTCAAAATGTCAATGTTTGGTTCCACCTGTTTAAATGCCTGAGCTTTACGAATACGTTTATTTGAAAGTCAATTGTCCTTTGACAGAATCCATGTTTTATGTTGTCGGAATGGCACCGCATATGAATAACCAAGATAGCAGAAGTGCGTTCTCGCCTACCTCCCTAACACATCCCAGGTAGGGAGTTAAAATATAGCTGTTATGTTGCGTCACGGCCACTCCGCCAGCGGCAACTCTACAGGGCAGGAGTGGTACGCTCTGCCGAATGCACCTTAACTGTGTCCTCACTGCCATCAATCCAGGACACCTACATCACAACAAGTGTCGCAGGAAGGCCAAGAAGATCTCAGCCACCCGAGCGATGGTCTGTTCTCCCCGCGATCATCACTCAGACAGTGTCATGGCAACTATCACTGGCCAATAGCTTCTACCTCCAGAACACCAGGGTGCTGAATAGTCACTAGGCAGTGAACATTTACCCTGTCCCAACGGAAGGGTATAATTGTTACAGCTGTAAATATGTATATTAGTTCATTCACTTCTCCCCTATGGACATTGTACACGCCCAATGGACATTTATCACCGCTAGTTGAAAATGTGCATATTAGCACTAACTTTTGTTACCTGCACTGTTGGGAGCATAACATTTCACAGTACACTGCAATTATTTGTGCGACCCTGTGCACGTGACTAATAAACAAAAAATTGCAGCCTGTGTGCAACAGATTCAGATAATTTTTTACAATTAACTTAACATAGCTAGAAATGCCCAACGGCAAGCTAGGCTAGCATGGTAATCTAGTTCAAGCCAGTAAACTGCGAGTTATGCCGTCGTTCAACACAGGTATTTAAGATACAAAAGAACGCATGTAGCTTTGGTTTCTTACTTCAGTCTATCCCGACAAAAAAAACGTGTTCTTGGGTTAGTGTAGTCAATCTGCGAGCAGTGTGTGCGGACTTGCGTTTAACTTCCGGTTGGCAGCTTTCGTTTAACGAATTTCAAAATAAAAGTTGTGTAAAAACGTGGACTAAGAAATCGCCCCCCCCCCTCCCCTTTACAAGAGAAACGGACTCGAATTGCCATGGGCTACATTTAAAAGTTTAATATACAAGAAAGAAATCAATGAATTTGTGTCAAGCAAAACACTGACAGGTCAATCACTTAAATTGTGCAGTCTTCTAGATGAATAAAATATGACTAAGTGAAAACAACTTTTGCAGGTAGTAATGATCGAAATGACTTATCAAAGTTAGTTGAAAGAAACAAAAATATTTATACTTACATTTACACTAAAATCAAGACACACACACACACACACACACACACAATATCTACTCCAACAAGAGCTGCTCTGCTTCCTCAAGAGCCTTATCAATTTCTTCAACTTCAAAGGAGAAATTCTCCCTCTCCTGCACCAGATGCTCCCGAGAATCGGTGAGAGCCTTCATGGTCTTTTGAACTTCCTGGAAATTAATTGCAAACAAGCTCTAGACAGACTGGCATACTGGCAATTCTGCTTTCATATCAATCAAACATATGGAACTTACTGTTAGTTGTGCACTTTGGTCTGTTGCCATGTCACCAAATGTCTGCAGTTCACGTAACAGATCTTGGGATACGTTCTGCATTGTTGGGAGGGTTAGGGATCCATTTGAAAGAAATCACTAAACACAATTACAAAGCCAGATTCCTGCAAACAAGGACCTGAGTAACATTTGAGTCTAAATAATCAGACTGGAGTTCAACCATATGGCCGACAAAAAAAGACCTTACCACCACCTCTCTTTGTTGATCCTCATTTTGCTGTGCAGTTTTTCCAATTTTCTCTCCCAAAACTGAGAAATAAAGTCAGAAGAAAGGTTAAAGCAATCTTTAGAAAGCTCCCCAAACTGTCAAAATAAACACTCTGAACCTGTAACGGTGAACCAATTCCTGTCATCTAATGATTACCTGGATCGATATTTCCAGCAACTAGTAGCACATGGCAGTCCTTCAGTTGTTTCTGGACATCTGCATTGGTTCCTTGGAGGTCACTGCATCGTTGTTCCAACTGGGCAACTTTTTGCTGCAAAATTAAACACTTGTGTTCTTTATAAACTGACAACAGTGAAAGAGTGCACAATATAGCACTGGACCAAACAGAGAACAGTGACTATTCTCCTTCCTAAGACCTTCCATTCAAAAGCCCATTGAAAAACCCTAGTGCATTTTGTTCACATAATAGCCGACATTTGGAACATAGTGAATGATCCCTTTAACGAACTTGCCTGTGTTTCTGTAAGGTTTTTCTGCAGTTCTTCATTGGCTTCCAGTAAAAGTTGATTATGGCTCTTGAGTTCTGACTGCTGCCCATATCTGGTGGAAGGTCTATTAAAACAAAGACAATGCTATGAGAATGTAATTGTCAAATGTATTTCTCCCAACTTATAAAAAAAAGGGTATCTTACCCTTTATGCACTTTGGCTACAACATTCTTTCTGGAAAGAAAAGAGAATGTAGATAGTCTTAACATCTTGCCCATACATAGCCTTTGTTATCTTCCCATTGTAAATTGAAAGTTAGTCACCTTGGTACATTCTCATTGAGAGGCTTGAAAATAGCAGTTTTTGGAAAGAAATTGAAGTCTGACGGTACAGCAGTCTCTTTGAAAACGTATTTATTGGCCGCCCTCTTCATTTCTGCAGCACTGCCAGCAGGTTGCACACCTGATATAGGTAGAGAACAAAATGCGAAATTAAGATTAGACAAGTAGCCCGGAGACAGATGTTGAATTTCATTTTATTCAACATAAGCAATAAATTAGCATTTTGATCAGGAAAGTTTTTTTCTCAAGACATGTACAAGCCAGAATGTTGCCTAAAATTATATTTTAATTTACCAGTACTTGCGATTGGTACTTATGAAAGTAGGAACGGGAGACCTATCCACATGAAAGTATAATGAAATTTTAACCGTGTAAACAGTGCACAACATTTACGTTCATTGCGCCGATTGCAGGTTATGGAAATCTGAATGCACGACCAGAGCATTGAAAAAAATGTAATTATACTTTCATGTGGATATGCCTCACATTCCTATATGCAAATGGACAAACTGCACGGACAACAGGTAAAGTTAAAATATAACTTAAGTCAACATTCTGGCTTGTGGAGGTTTGTGAGGGGAATTGTCCTGAGCCAAAGGCTTTCTGCCCGACCTAGAATTTAATATCGGGTTTCCAGGCTATGAGCCAAGATGCTTACTAGTTGCATTTTTTGTTGAATGACAAGACAAACACCGAAAACACTGCTATCCCGGAGGCTTGCGGTGGAGGCGAGTTGTGTGAATGTAGAAACTGAAGGGGAAATAACTTACACTTACTCTGTCCGCATCTAGGAATTTTCGATGCCATCAAACTGTGTTGCAAGGAAAATGGTAACTTTTAGCAATAAATATCCAAATTACACAACAAGCCAACAGCTGACTAGTGACTGGCTATGAACTCCAACATATAAATTCACGCCACTTCAATACAGTTACGACCGGAAGTAACTTTCGTAACAGATTAGGATAATTAACGTAGAAAGTTACGAGAAATAGGTTAAGGTTTGGAAAAGGGTTAACGAAAATGCTCTCCTAACCTGCTATGAACATCCTTTCCGGCCGTAGCTGTATCGAAGTGGCGTGAGAAGAGTATCCCAGCTCCAGAACTATCAGCAGGGAAAGACGTAGCTATTCAACTCAAATGTACACCTCCACACCCACAGAATAAAACACTGAATGGGTAATATTCTGACATATCTGATTAATGTAGCAATAAAACAAAGCTTTCTTCCCGTATATTGTACTCAATAATAAAAACAGTGAAACTTACTTTAGAAAGCGCCCGTTCTGTTACAGCTAGCTCAATGAAGGCGCCAGACGATTTGAAAATGTTGGTAACGTCACTTCCATACCACGTTACATCAACACAGGAAATTACGTAAAAGCCTTTTTTTTTTTTACATCAGTGATTCCGACATGGGACACTGCTTCAATGCGAAGTGATTTGTGATTTGTGATTTGTGATTTACTTTTCCAAAGCAGCTAGCTGGTCCATATCTTAACATTCATAAATGTGAGCTCATGGCTGTCAAAGATTGTGTGAAACTGTACGCCTATGTAGATATTCCATTTTTTTTTTAATCAGCCGTTTCCAGCTACAAAAGTCATTTACAAAATTAACAATGTCTACACTGTATTTCTGATAAATTTGATGTTATTTTAATGGTGAAAAATGTTTGCTTTTCTTTTAAAAACAAGGACTTTTCTAAGTGACCCCAAACGTTTGAACGGTAGTGTACCTACTTATTAACAAAATTAATTAAGTTTGTTTTAAATTATTCATAAATATTATCCTGCCAACCACTGTATGAAGAAGTAAAAACAATACTTAAATTCAAATTTCCCTCAAGAATTTCCCTGTATTTAGCACCATCCATCATTCCTTCTATTCGGACCAGTTTCCCTGTGCCTGCCAATGGAAAAACATCCCCACAGCATGATGCTGCCAGCATCATGCTTCACTGTAAGGATGGTGTTCTCGGGGTGATGGAGAGGTGTTGGGTTTGCACCAGACATTTTCTTTGATGGACAAAAAGCAACATTTTAGTCTCATCTGACCAGAGTACCTTCTTCCATATGTTTGGGGAGTCTCCCACATGCCTTTTGGTGAACACCAAACATGTTTGCTTATTGTTTTCTTTAAGAAATCTTCTTAGGGCTAGGCCCCTTTTTTCTACACTTCCTGCCTGAATGACGTGCCCAAAGTAAACTGCTCAGGCCTGAAGCCAGAATATGCATATAATAATATAACACAATATAACACAATAGATATGGTAAGAGAAAATCCAAAGAAAAACCAACTGGAAATGGGGTGTTTTGAGATACCATCCTCTTAGAAAAGCAAGAGAAAAGTCATATTGAAAATTTAAAAAACTCCCTGGATGCAATTCCTGTGGCTTCCACAGGGTGTCAGTAGTCTATGTTCAAGGTTTCAGGCTTGGAACTTCAAAAAGGAATAAGAAATAACAGTTTTAGTAAAAGGACACTGTCTTACATTTACATTTAAGCCATTTAGCAGACGTGCACTCGCCATATAGACATTACGCACCTGCCAAAATCCGTTTCATATTGAACGTACTTCTTTCCTAAATAAATATTATAGTTTGATTACATTTTGGGGTATCTGAGGAGTAAATAGAAACCTATTTTGACTTGTTGAAACAAAGTTTAGGGGTAGATGTTTGGATTCCTTTCTCTGCAAGTTGAACGAGTGGATTACTCAAGTCGATGGCACCAACTAAACAGACTTTTTGGGATATGAAGAAAGATTTTACCTAACAAAAAGACAGTACGTGTTATAGTTGGGACCCTTTGGAAGACAAATCAGAGGATGATTTTCAAAAAGTAAGTCAATATTTAATCGTTATATGTGAATGTATGAAACCTGTGCCAGTGGAAAAATATTTTGATGTGGGGCGCCGTCCTCAAACAATCGCATAGCATGTTTGTGCTGTAATAGCTACTGTAAATCAGACAGTGCAGTTAGATTAATACGAAGTTAAGCTTTCAGCCGATATAAGACACTTATATGTAACTAAATGTTTAAAATCCATCATATTTATGATTATTTATTTGAATTGCGCGCCCTCCAGTTTCACTGGAAGATCCTTAAGTTAAGCAAAGGCTTTTTCTGGCCACTTCTATAAAGCCCTGCTCTGTGTTGTGTATGGCTTAAAATGGTCATATGGACAGATACTCCAATCTCCGCTGTGGAGCTTTGCAGCTCCTTCAGGGTTATCTTTGGTCTCTTTGTTGCCTCTCTGATTAATGACCTCCTTGCCTGGTCCATGAGTTTTGGTGGAAGAAATGTGTCTTGGGCCCCAAAAACCCTCACAAACTTTTAGAGATGCACAGTTGAGAGCATCCAGTCGGGCTGTATCACCGCCTGGTACGGCAACTGCACTGCCCTTAACCACAGAGCTCTCCAGGGGGTGGTGCGGTCTGCTCAAGGCATCACCGGGAGCAAACTACCTGCCCTCCAGGACACCTACAGCACCCGATGTCTCAGGAAGGCCAAAATTATCATCAAAGACAACAACCACCCGAGCAACTGATTGACAAAAAAATTCTCACTCGACCAACAGCCTATTAACCAAACAATCTACCAGTCGACTAAATGGGGTCATCCCTAATATTTGGTGTGTAGTTGGTTGGCTTTGCTAGTTAGCAAGCTGAGATCTCTGTTCAAGTTGGCTAACGTTAACTCAAACCAAAATAAAATTATATTTGTCACATGCGCCGAATACAATAGGTGTACACCTTATTGTGAAATGTTTACTTACAAGCCCTTAACCGTTCAAGAAATAGAGTTAAGAAAATATTTACTAAATAAACTAATGTAAAAAGGAACCCAATAAAACAACAATAACGAGGTTATATACAGGGGGTACCGGTATCAAGTCAATGTACTGGGGTACAGGTTATAGTCGAGGTCATTTATGAATGTAGTGAGGGGTAAAATGACTAGCTTGCTAGTGATGTTTTAGGGAGAATAGGCTAGCTCCCTGTAGAATCAAGAGGGGATGGGGAGATTAGATGTGCAGGTGCTTCAATTGGGTTGTTGCAGTACCCAGATGAGATGACAGCAAACTGTTACAGAGATCAAATCTGAGATTTCACCTTTTATCTTAGTTAGATAACTAGATATCAATGTCGAAACAATGCAATAATATACATTTTATTGGCTTGCTATGAGCTGCTTTTCATGAAAATGTATATCTGATATAGCTAGCTAGTTGTTCTGGTGTAATGGGATGGCTCTAGTGGTTAGAGCTTTGGACTAGTAACCGAAAGGTTGTATTGTCATGCTGAAACAGGAAAGGGCCTTCCCCAAACTGTTGCCACAAAGTTGGAAGCACAGAATCGTCTAGAATGTTTTGGGGCGGCAGGGTAGCCTAGTGGTTAGAGTGTTGGACTAGTAACCGAAAGGTTTCATGTTCAAATACCTGAGCTGACAAGGTACAAATCTGTCGTTCTGCCCCTGAACAGGCAGTTAACCCACTGTTCCTAGGCCGTCATTGAAAATAAGAATTTGTTCTTAACTGACTTGCCTAGTTAAATAAAGGTAAAATAATTATAATTTTAAAAAGTAATTGTATGCTGTAGCATTAAGATTTCCCTTCACTGGAACTAAGGGGCCTAGAATTATTCCTCCTCCACCAAACTTTACAGTTGGCACTATGCATTGAGACAGGTAGCGTTCTCCTGGCATCCGCCAAACCCAGATTTGTCCGTCAGACTGCCAGATGGTGGAGCTTGATTCATCACTCCAATGGCAGCAAGTTTTACACCACTCTAGCCGACGCTTGGCATTGCGCATGGTGCTCCTATGCTTTTGTGCAGCTGCTTGGTCATGGAAACCCATTTCATGAAACTCCCGACAAACAGTTATTGTGCTTACATTGCTTCCAGAGGCAGTTTGGAACTCGGTATATGAGTGTTGCAACAATGGACAGATGGTTTTTACACGCTTCAGCACTCGGTGGTCCCATTCCGTGAGCTTGTGTGGCCTACCACTTCGTGGCTGAACCGTTGTTGCTTCTACTAGATGTCTCCACTTCACACTAACAGCACTTACAGTTGACTGGGGCAGCTCTAGCAGGGCAGAAATGTGACATACTGACTTGTTGGAAAGGTGACATCCTATGACGGTGTCAAGTTGAAAGTCACTGAGCTCTTCAGTAAGGCAATTCTGCCAATGTTTGTCTATGGAGAGTGTATGGCTGTGTGCTCAATTTTATATACCTGTCAGCAACGGGTGTGGCTGAAATAGCAGAATCCACTCATTTGAAGGGGTGTCCACATACCTTTGTGTATAGTGTATATCAGGCAGGGTGGAAGGAAGGCCCGGAAAATCGTTAAAGCCATAGACTATTCTCTCTGCTTCCGCACGGCAAGCGGTACCGCTGCATCAAGTCTGACACTAACATGCTTTTGAATAGCTTCTAACCCCAAACTATACCACTGCTTAATAGCTAACAAAATAGCTACACGGACTATTTGAGTTAACCTTGTATCTTTATTTTTGCACTGTCTCTGCACAATCACAGGGTCCTACACACTCACACACACACTCCATCTTCTCATTCACGCATAATATGCACATACATTTATACTGACTCTACATACACACACACTCACTCACATACAAGTTGCTGATACTCTGTTTATCTTATATCTTGTTGCTAAAATATATAGCCAAAGGGGCTTTAACACAAATTAAAATCCGTGCTCCATTGGGTAGAGGTGAGGCCAAATGTAAGATCAGAGCCATTTTGTGTGGCGGAAGAGTTGGGACTCCGAGCCAAAGGCCGGCATTTATATGCCCTCCAAAGAAAGGTTGGTGGACCAAGATTCAAAGGTCAGTTTAGGAAGGAAGAGGTGGTGTTTGCTCGGTTGCACCTAGGACATTGTATATTTAAAGTGTCATTACATTTGGTTGGCAAGCATGTGAATGGTTTCTGTACGGCCATCATATATGGTTGATGAAACTATGGAGCATGTGCTATTGTATTGTTGTATGTTGAAGAGAGGGAAAGATTCATGTGTAGGGTTATTGAGGTTGGATGGGGTTGGAAGGGTTTGTTAGAAGTTAGTAGGGCTCTTTTTTATTTTCTTAGTAGTGCAGGATCGGGTAGGAGTAGGAGGGTTAGGTTTTCTTGTTTTATATATATTTCTACAGAATGAGGTTGGAATAATACTGAGAAAGCGTGAAATTGACGATAATGCCCCTTTAGTGTAAGAGCTGTTTGAAAGGACCACCTGAAATTTCAGCCTGTTTTGGTCGTAAATTAGTTAATAGATCTATAAGAAAGAGAGTTCCAAACCTCTCTGTCAATAACAGCTAGTTTTCAGTTTCCCCCTCTCCACTCAGACCACTCCTAGCAAAATTATTTGTTGAGAAATATGTCTTTGTGCAGAAGCTATTTTTGTATCTATTTGACTATTTTAATTGAAAAATAATCACACTTAATTGTTACCCAGAAATTATTTGATATTGTCATAAAAAGGCTGCATTGGACATTTCATGTTTCGTTCAATTCTTATATCTGTGATCTGTGATTGACTTTACACCCGGGTACAGTAGGTGGCGGCATGCACCTCTTAACGTTTGTTTGCGGCCCACTATTATATTAGAGATGAAGAAGAATCCCAGCGCTCTGCACGTCACTAGTTACCACAGACAC